>NC_092027.1:15208720-15808720 GCF_042242105.1 Pempheris klunzingeri
TTGCCGACCCAGATCTTTCTGTTTCTCTGTACTGTCTAAATCTGTGGGACACTTTGAACAGAAACATTGGCGGCTATTAGGGCTGTGTCTACACGCTGTTTTGTCATCAAACTTAAAAAAGGAGAAATTTAGTCGTATAATTATTTTGCATCTTTGACAAAGGCCAATCATAGCGTTCCCTCCATGAAAGCAGGAAACCAATTTTGCATGTTCACCTAGAGGTCAGGTGGAGGTCAGCGAGGACTGTCATGCCTGCACTCATCTCCCCCTCCTCCCCCTCCTCCTTCCCCATTCCTGTGACAAAGAGAGCCAGTTTGGTTGCCAAGGAAACAGGCTTTTTCCATGGCGATGTTTGAACACGTGGGAAGGGCAGGGCGGCTTTGTTTCGCCCCGTGATGAAGGATTCTCCCCATGCATGTTTAATCGCTAGACTTATGGTCCCAAACCCAACAGCCAAGCCCATCTACCACAGCCTGATTATGCTCAATGGAGCTTCTGACACCGTCATTTTGCCAGTTTTATCATGCTGCGCAGCTCCCACCACGGGCACCTTAGCTATTGTTGCACAGTGTTCCTGATGAGTACAGCTGAGACCACAGATAGTCAGACCAAACAAGGAAGGCACACGTGTCTTTAGCAGTAACCGAAATACGCCTGGCCAAATAAACACACTCACTTTACATACACACACTCTGAAACATATATAAGACCGGGCACACAATCCTTTTTGTCTTTTCTTGTATCTCGGCACCCACCCACCACTGTTTGGCTTAGCACAGTGGGGGGAAAAAATGGCTGATCACCATGGCAACAGTGTGTGCTGTTCTGCTACAGCTGTGATGTATGTGGTGACACTTTTGACCCTCTGGTGAACTCTATAATGCAGGAGCTGCGCAGAGTCCGGATAGACCCTGGCTGCCCTGCCTATCCTGCCGCTATAGTGTATCATATAGGTGTACTTTTAGCTTTATACGACCTGGGCACCATGACAACAGATTCTACAGCAAAGACTCGAGCAGACAAGATCAGGGCTGCATACCTTTGTCATGGAAACAAAATAAAATCTCAACAAAGTCCTCATCAACACCAGTTTGCTGTGACAACAGGAATACCTGGTATTACAGGGATTATGTGTTTTGTGATGAGTGTTGATGTTACAATACTTTGTTGACTTTGTAGATTGAATCTAAATCAGGCACTCTTAGTTGCATAATGCATCGTACCGTTAATCGGTGGGCAATGATATTCGCCTTACGTCACTGTAAACGTTTTATAGTGTTTTATTGTGTCAAATATTCAGCTATTACTGCAGCAGCAGAGAGGCGTCAAATGTTGACAAGAGATACAGAAATACAGAAGAATATCTGCCATGTTTACCGTCTTCACATTATTCTGAACAGCAAAGGCAGTCTGTTGTGGAGCCCAAGAGGATTCAAGGTTTGACTGTCCCTAACATGTTTGTTTCCGACTCGCCTCTCAGTTATGTACTGTACGCCCTTTATTGTCACACAACACAACACTTCTTCAGATCCTCTGTGGGCGCGCCATTACCACTGACATTTACAAATCATACACACTTGTTTTATACATAGAAACAGTCAAATGCACGCAGCCTGAGCCCGGATGTGCAAGTGAACACACATCGCCACTGGTAGTTTTCTCCAATGATGAACTTACACACATTGGGGAACACACGCATTGTTGTGTGATGAGACAGACAGACCCACCGCCATCACACATGCACACAAACACCATGTTACTGCCACTGCAAAAACACAACAAACAAAAACAAGTCAATGCAATACAAAGCAATACTCCTCATGCACACAAGCTCTCTCAATCAGCACTTGTTTCCCCCTGTGAAATGTAGCACCTCTTCCACGTTCCACCACTAGGAGTGCTGCAGCTTTGCACAAAACCAGAGCTCCCAAATCTGCCACAGCTGCTGCTGCCTCACACTGAGCTGCTGTGGAGCAGAAGAAGGGGAGCTGACACCCAGTAAATACAGACAAGGAGACACCTTCTAAATCATTCACATTGGCTTTTTTTTTTATTAAGAAACAATTGATTCCACATGGTACCACATGCACAGGGAACATATATAATGTAGGACGTACAGATAATGCAGACAAGTGACTGTGCTAACACCAAAAATATGTTCACAAAGAAAAAGTGCTGCTCTTAAAATAAATCACATTTTCAGTGGCTTAGAAAATGACAGTCACAAAGAGAAAAGAAAGAATTATGCATAGTCAGTGACACAGAGCCTGAGCTTTTATAATTTTTGTTACAGTCACATAATGTTTCTTCTATAAACTCTGCCTCATTTGTTGCCAAGAAAATGTTTTCTTTTGCTTCTGCAAGTGCAGCGGCAAGAATTTTCCACCTTTTGAACAAAAAGTGAAACAAAACAAAAACAAAAGAGACATTCCATGTCCTGTTGCAGCTCCTCGGTCCTGTTTGTCTAGGTCACAGTCCGGGAGGGTCGTGACCCTCTAAGATACACTCAGACCTGCCATACCACTGAGAAGTAAACCTGCAGGTCCGGAGAGAGAGAGGGAGAGGGAGAAACAATGAGACAGAGAGAAAAGTTGTAAGAGAATTACCAATCGTAAATGCAGAAGTACATGGGGTGATCTTAAAGCCAAGTCTTTGCACTTTCAGCAAATAATGTTCACATGTTTTCGTGTGGTTTGAGTGCATACAGACATGTAAATACATTACATGTATACTCTTAGTTTATGCATGTGATAAAGGATAATGCTGTGTTTTTACAGCTCGGATCTTATTGTTGAGAGTGTGGCAACGTTGCTAAAAGGAAGTCAGACAGTCAGAAAAACACTGAATTCTAATAAGGGAAAGCACTATACTAATAGTTTTTACATATAGTGGATATAGGGTGCAATATCTTTTATAGATTGTAAAGCCCTTTGATTAGTGACTTTGGGTTATTTAAATAAAACTGACTTGATGGGTACTTTCCCAGTTTTAGTATTTTCAGACTCAGGATGAACAGTTTTTAACCAGTGATACAGCGGAACCAGATATATTGTGCTGTTTTATTCCATTTGTTCTTCTTCCTTTTCAATACCTGGTGCCTACATTCCCCACAAAGCAACTCAACTGCTGACACTTTGGTTATAATTTATTTAGGTGTGTTGTGCTATTAGCGGCTACCTTTGCCTGAAGCAATATACTGTACTCACTTACTGTAAATCCTTCTCACAGTTTTCCTGTGCAAAGGGAGATTATTATTGACATTGTGGGTGAGCTCACTTTGGGTTTAACCTCTAAATAAAGTGGTTCTGACAGCTCTCTAAACCACTAACTTATTTACAAAGTATCTGGAAAATGCAATTCCTTGCCTTGTCAGATTTTTGATACCACTACATTACCAGATCTTTTGTAGTAAAATGGAACAACCCTTTTAGCTGTCTATCACTCAGTTTCTGCTTGTGCTGACCTATCTATATGTACATGGCCCTGCCAATCATGGTCATCACGTTTGGGGACAGTCCCCTCCCTCCACCCGTCCATCCCTCCCTGTCCCTGCCTGTGGTCCTGCCACTGATGTTGAGCGGATGACCTTTTCTCTCAGCTAATCCACACCAAAAAGCCCTAATTACTACTGCCGCTCCACCAACCTCCCCTGGCCCAATAATCAATATAGCCGATTGGCCGGCGGATCACCCCGTCAGACACCAGCGCTTTACATGTGACTCAGTGAATGTGTGTGTGTGTGTGTGTGTGTGTGTGTGTGTAAGGGATGTAGACATAGTGTTTTCATGGGAAGATGGGATACAGCAAGAAACAAGCAACCAAAGACAGAAAAAAGAAAACAAGAAAAAGGAACACTGCATGAGGAAGACAATGGTGAACAGACAATGACTGCAAATTTACTATCACACTAGTGCACTTACACACACTTGTACACACATTCCTCCCTCCATCCTGAATGTTGTGACACCAGTTGACCTTATTGAGCTGCTGTTCTGTAAAGAGTCCCTGATTAGAATATCTTCCCTTTAACCTTTAGCAGAGTGCCATGCCTCCCGAAAGCAAAGAAATAAGCCATCGGTTTATGCAGGGAGGTAAATGTATTCTGTCGTTATTTCATTAAGCTGTGGCATTTCACTAAACGTACTGATTGCATTGCTGAAAATGTCACTTTTCAACTATAATACATACTTATACTTTTTTTTCCTTTTCGGAACATGCAGGTGTGCGCTTCTGGAGATATACTATATGATGAGCTGACAGTGTAGAATGTATGCTGCCCAGAGCACTCGTGCTTTTATCACTGCATTTTCTAACCTGTACGTGTGTGTACATGATGCATCTGTGTGTGCAAAGTGCCCAAGGACATTTCAGGAGCAACAAAAGGCCAGACACAATGTTATCAGACAGAAAAAGGAAATTTAATTTTAAATGCAGCCATATGAATAGAGTGGTGTCTGCGAAAAGAAGGAGGCCATCTCTCTCCCTCTCCTCCATTTCTTCCCTTTCTTTCCCCTTCTGTCACTCTTGCTGACAGTCTTTGATTGTATTAGACAAGTTAATGAAAAGCAACACAGGAGAAACGACTGGCAGCCCTTCGTGCAGCCTGCACCTGCCAAAGTGTATGTCTGAGTGTGCATACCTGCCAGTGCCTATGTCAGGATGACTCGTGTCCTCAGGCAAGCCAGCCAGTCAACACAATGATGAGTCAGTGATGAGAAACTTGTTCATACCTTCAGGGTGAGATCTGCTCAGCAGACATGAAGTGGTTATGAATATAATCATTATACCATATATATGTATGTATATACATATACATACACACACACACACACTCGTATATATACATACATACATACATATACACACACACACACACATGTGTGCTGCTTCAGATGCTTTCAGTGTTTATGTGTGCATGAATATCTGTCTTGCAACCCAATCCTATTATGTCCATACTCGATGATTCTGCCCCACATGATTTTCTTTCAAATGCCAACATTCAGTGATAGAAAATAAAGGTGTGGAGATCCAGTGGGCATGTCCCACCACAGACCTCCAATTAAAGTTCACCTTTTTTAAAGAGAAACAACTGTAACCACAATCTGCCCCTGAGTGTTCTATTTAGTACTATGCCTTAATGTCTTAACAATTGTTTATTTGCCATAATGACGATATTGTAGAGCGCAAGACTCTCAAACATGTTGGCATTAGGGGAAAATAAGGTCACTGAATTCCTGGGTTTTGCTGAATCACCCAATACTGACGTTCTCATGAGGTGATAGGATTGCAAAGTGGGGTGTGACGGTCTGACAGTGTTTCAGTGATTTGGGTCCCAAACTAAACTAATTAGAGGCATTGTGTCTTGGGACTTAAGACAAAAGAAAGAAAAAAAGCCACCCACAATCACAAAATTAACCTTAATTGGATTCAAAAAGGAAATCAAAATTGATGGTTTTATTAAATACCATTTTGGCACAAGTCATCTCTTAAGATTATATTCAGTGCCAAACAAAGAATAGGCATCATAGTGACTGTCTCAATAACTAATAGCTACATTTTGTTCGTCCATCATCAATGGTTGATGAGCTGACACCATCAGTGTGACCTGCAGACAGCTGTGGTTAATCTATCAGCTCTGGTTGGCAACCAGGCCAAAAGGAGTCAATAACTTACGGGTATCCACTGTTATGATATTGCACATCATATTCTAAAAGTATATTGACATGTAAACATAGTTTCTATAATGTGTGGTTTAAATTCTTGGTAATACAGTGTGTTGTAATGGGAAATGGGCAGCTCAATCCCTCCAAACAGAACATTAGATATCAAGTCCATAATGCCATCCACCTACAATAACAGGCATATTATACTGATTTAAGGGATGCATACAAGCAATTCAAGTGCAATTTTACTGCCCCAAAGCACAAAATGACCATAATAAGTCTGTGTAGGTTAAAATCAATAGCAGTACGTCAACAATAGTCTCTGGATACTCATTTCTAACTTTTAAAACTAATTGTCTAAACTAACATTGTTAGGTCAAACTGGAGGTTTGAGAAGGAAGGAAGCTGTAAGACGAGTAAACAGCCACATACAGGTGCGGCAATTAGTGGGGCGGAACCAATTTGCGGCCGCAGGGTTGCTACCTGGTACATAAAGACGGACGCACACGGCACCTGGAGGGAAACTGTTGAAGTGAGGGAGGCCACGGGCAAATGAAGTTGTCATAAGTTACCGTTCAAAACGCTGTGGAGATCTGCGGCCAACTGTGCAGGACCGACTCCGATACCAGATCCGGGTGGCAGCCGGTAAGATGCAGAAGTCCAAAGAAACTGTTTAACCTGCCGAAGTCTGCTGCTGGTGAGTTTGTGTTAGCTTTAGCTTTAGCTTTAGCCGCGGAGATCGGCACCATTTATGAGTGGCTCGCAGTTTTAACCTTTTCATGTCCACATGTGTAAATGGTTGGGTATATTGCACTTTATTGGGGTTTGAAAGATTGCACTTTAACATCACTTTATGCACTTTCATAGAAAGTTAAAAACATATGTAAAGTATAAAAATGCTAAAAAAAAAAAAAAAAAATTGATAAAAATATTAGTTTTAAAAAGTTTGATAAGGTAAATGTTAAGATTTGTTTAAAATTGTCTTTTAACAGGTCGTAAAGATCCATGTGGCACATGATTGGGCTAAACGGTTTACATATAAGGAAATGTTGGTTTGTATTTGCAATAGAATGTGAACAGTTCTTTGTTTCTGTCCAAAGGTGTTTTACCTTGATACCATGTCACTTTGTCACTTCGCTGCCACTTGATTGCTAAACCGCTAACTGCAAAATAAAAGAAGGGGAAAATAACAGCTGTTTGGTCATTGAGTGGAACCCAGCTCGAGCCCGGGTAGAAGGGATCATCCTTTTTTCAAGTGGGGAAGCTGCACATAGTAAAATTTGCTATTAATGAAGATAAATGATTATTGAAACATTTGACAAACATAATATAAAGTGTCTTTCAGATGATGTTGCAGGTCCTTATTCAACCTTAAAAGAAAACCTGACATTGAGTTTAGCTTTACATAGCACAGAGCGTTACAACAATGTACAACACACCTTGAACTTTAAACAAGTTTAAACCAGTTTTACCCTACATTCTAAAAAAGGAGGCCGTCCAGTTGTCCTGGAAGAAGCTCAGCAATTTAAAAACAGACCATTAGAAATGTTCCTCCTTATCTTCAGGTTGCCTTCAGTAGACGTCTTTGTCTACTGGTGACCACATGTGCAGAAACTCTACAATGAAGTCAGTGAATGAAGTGTTTTCATAAGCGACAGGCATGATGGTAACAACTATAAAAACCTAGTATGTAAGAAGTGGAAACTCCTTTCAATTTCAAATACTCAAATTTTCCTATAGGATTGGCAGTAGAGTGTAGGCTACATGCCAGCAATCTGTGTGCATACATGTGCATGAGTATGTTTCAGTGTGAATGTAAGCCGTTTAAGCATATGACGGTGGACTGAAGACATGCAGCCCCACAGAGAGCTGCCCCAGTCAGCCTGGCCTGCTGAGTGAAACCCTGTGGTAATGTTTAGCTTAAGGGGTGAAAAAGAAGGTGAGTGGGGGGAGGAAGGAGGGAAGGAAGGACGAGCGGATGACAGGGCTGGGGTTCTGTGGGTAGACAGAGAGAGAAGAGAGCGAAGAGGGTAGCGGTTGAAGGAGGGGAGGGATGGGTCACAGAGGAATGACGGGGAGAGGGAGAGAAGGAAGGATGAAAGGTCCAACTGGGATGGAGAGCAGGAGAGGTCCCGCTTGGTCTCGTCAGTCAGTCGTCTCTCTCTGACACCTGAACCTCCGATGACCGGGTCGTGACTGCCTCTCTGGCACAGGAGATATCACTAGGGGGGCCGACCTTTGACCCCTCACCTCCTCATCGCCACTACAGCCTTCGCCCCGCCTTTCACTCCCTGCCTTCATGTCTTTTCAGCTCCTTCTCCTCATCCCTTCGCCAGCAGTTTGGTTACCCACAGCTCTAAAAAAAGACTTGTGCTTGTCATGAACAGTGAGTTCATCTAAAGAAATTGTTTCTAGCAACACAGTACGATTGTGTCTTGGAAAATATGTAATAAAGACATATGTAACAATACAAAGACAAATCGGATATCTTACTAATTTCTTCCATAAGATGATTTTATGAGGGAAGTCTATGGCAATTTTTGGATAGACATTAGCAGCCCCACACTTATGTCATTTTAGCCACTATGTTGATACAGCAGGGGTCCTGATTTACAGGATATTTAGAGGCTACACACATTTCTGTTGCTGGTCTCATGCTAGTCATTGACTGATAACTGGTGGCAGTAACATGCAGAAAAGTGTACCCACAAAGGTAATGAAGAAAAAGATTGCAAGTTAGCTAGCATGACTGTAAATGAGAAAAAATCTGAGGTATCTTTAGCATTGTTTTATGAGAAAGAGAACCATAAAGAGACACAATTTTGTTGAGACAAACTTAACACTGGCTACCTTGAATCCTGTTCACAATGTCCTACAGCTATGGCAAGAAGTCATACACTGCCTCCACTGACTTCTATGTGCAGTGAGCTACTGAGACCTTACATGGTCTGAGAGGCACGGTGAGGACAACGCTCACACGAATGCACACACACATCCCTGGAGACTCGGGCCTAATCCCAGGTTTACATTGTTAGGACAACAGGGATAATCCTGCTAACAGGGTGTTTATCTAGAAACTGCAACCGCTGAATCCCCAACACACACAGTATTGACCCAGAGAGAAAAATGGCAAGAGGGTGAGAATGCAAAGCATGACAGACAGTATGACAGAACAATTAAGGAAGGTGGACAAAGAAGAGAAAAGTCAGTGAGAAATAAAAAGAAATGACAGTAAAAGGAAGGAGGAAAAGGAAGCACACAGACAGAAATATGCATGAGGAGAGGGGGTGGGAAGAAGGTCTGTGCTGTCAGGTATGCAGATGAGCGTGTGATGGCATCAATGCAGGAGTGGACACAGTCAGTCCCTCAGGACCACACACCAGCCAGAACACACACACCGAACGGCACACCAAAGAGCGTATAAGCCTACATTAGAGATAGAAAACACGGACGCATAAACAGAACACACATCAATACAATAAGCTAATAAGGGTCCAGATAGAGACTTTCTATGGTCAAACACATCTGAACTTAGAGGAAACCCGCTGACCACATTTGAAGGAACTCCTCTACTTTGATAAGATCTTTTTCATTTAGACAGAATTGTCCTAGGTGTTTTCCTTTGTTGTTTATTGTACTTTATGTTGATGACACTTCTCTTTTTTTAGGTAGAAAGCACTAACATTACCTACATAACAGATAAGTAGATTAGTACTCTAGCACAGGCCACAGCGGATAAGAGATCCCACACTGAGCATGTCTGTAGCATATTGTCTCACGTATTCGTTCGAGACAGAAACTTTACTGCATGAAAGAACATTTATATTTAATAGTTTTTTGGTAGAATAGCTCAGCTCCTGAGGCTACTATAAAGTAACGTTCCTTTAGCAAGGGAGGAGCTCAAGGTTCTTAGGTATGCCCCAAAGGTTTGAGGGGGAAGAAATGCCTGGCATTATGTATGAATGAATAGATAGCACTTAAGTTTATTCTGCAGTCAAATGTCATTTTATTCCATATTTTTAGATTACTCATTAATATTCATCCGACCACACAGCAGTCACACTCACAGGTACAACAAAACTTTCCTTTCGCTGTGCAAGAAAATTCAAGAGGAAGCACAGCGTTGAAAGCAATACTTCATTCATAGTAATGTGTTAAGTGGTTACACTATTGGGGGTCACACATAGGCCATGCTGTCGATGAAATGTATCTGTTCAAAAATGATGATGCCAAGTTGGGACCCAACAACTCCTATCGGTCAGTATAGGCTGCTTGTAGTTTCTCCCAGAGACAGACATCATTGTCTTCTTCAATCTGCAACACACATCTGAATAAGCTATCTCCACAGCAAACCCCCCTGCTCGTCCTGTCTATGGCCCCGTTTACACCCCCTTACACAGACAGCGAGGCGGAAAAACTGCACAACATTCCCGCCTCGCTGTCTGTGTACAAGTTAGTTAGATGCAATGGGGGGATCATTTTTGTTCCACCTCTGAGCTGGCAGAGGAGGTAGGAATTGTGCCGCATTGGTGTCTGTGCACAAAGAGTAAGCCAACTGGATGGGACACCACTAGATGCCCACAGTGTTGCGTTACACTCAGGCCTCTTCTGCTTCCGGGGCAACCAATTCCTTTTATATGGTTGTACCCAATGTACAATAGTCTCAATAAGTGCGCACATGAAACCAAATGACCTTTTGACATCCAATCACTATTGCACACCAGCAAAAGACACACTGCATCACACATTCATGCATACACGCAGACCGTCCATACTTTTCTCACAGGGGCTCGAACTTCAGTGGCTAACTGCCACTCCAGTATCTAATGCTGCCTGTCGGAATATTGCGCTGGCTGGCGTTAACTTCTTGTTGGGGGAGGTAAGACGGGCAGGGGGGATATCGGCAGAGCAGCGGCAAGCTTTAGCATGCATGTCAGGGCCGCTCCCTGAGCCAAATGCCAGTCTATAGATCGCAGAGGGGACTAAAGATCACATCATCGTCCACCAGGACACGGGTGACACCGGACAGCAGACGTGGGAGAGAGGGAGGACCGAATGATCCCTGCCAGGACGAGCCGTTATAGACAGCCGCTGTCATTACAGGGCAAACATGCACCCGTACGAGTGCACGAAAGCACACACACACACAGAGTAACACTCACACGTACACAAGCTGTGACGACGACGTTATAGACAAGCGCTGTCATTAGAAGAGTCTCTGCGGAGCTCAAATGATAACGAGCGATGGGGAGCAAGAGGAGGGGGGTGTTGATGAGGGTGACTGTCCAGCTGTCTGCAGGTGAGCATGTGGCGTTGGAGAGGTCAGCTCCTTTAACACACACACACACACAATACCTTTTATATAACAGACACAGAGTACACACTCAGAGCACATGTTGCTGCTTTTCTGTTCATTCTCTCACACTGGCTGATGCTAAAAGAGTATTTTTGTGTCTGGGGAGTTTCAAAGTTTTTCTGCAGAATCAGACACAGATGTACTTCTTTACATCTGTACCTGCACTCTGAAGGTATATTAAACTCAGCCTGGGTTGATTCAATGTATGATTTCTAAAGGGTCAAGTAGCTCCTAAAAACAGGAAAACACACACAGTAAAAACTGATGGCTAGTTAAGTTATAACTAGGCATCATAATTTCCATTGTGTTACAATTTCAGTATTGTATATGAAGTCTTGTATTTCAAAATGATATTAAATTCTCAATTCTTTGTATTTATAATAAGAAATTAAAATACCACGTTCAACAGACTTTCAAAGTGAGACTTACAGGCAAATAAATGTCTTCAAAAAACTTTCAGCATAATGCATTCCAGGAACAATACAGAGATCGATCAGCACCTCTCTGATACATCCTCAACAAAAACTGCTTACATTCTACATGTGTACCCTGCAAAAAAATCATATATCAAAAGGAGCAAGTAACTTTGTAAGAACAGTCAGAGCCTCTAACTTGCTGCATTTTCTATAATACACAAAGTTGGAAGGTGAAAGTGGGTGTTGGAAAGTAAACTTAGTGTGCTTTGATCAGTTTTGTTGCTACTTGACACGGACATTACCCTTAATCCCAAAGTGAGACAGTTTTTTTTTTTTCCCCAACTTTGTTTCTTTCCCCTGTTGTGTTTTCATTTAGAACTAGGATGGCTTTAAGTTAACTTTTAACAGACGTTATGCTGGTTTGGCAGGGGGAGTGCTCTGAGGCGCCGTTAAGGGGGGGCCTGGGGGGGCCGCGGCCACCCCTGAAAAATGCTTGGCCCCCCCAGTGGCCCCCCCAGTTCTGATCAGTCAAGTTCAAGTTCACTGCAGCAGCTGCTGCCCAAACTCAGTGACGGACAGTGGAAGTCATTTCAATGGCAGCTGTTGAGACAACCAGACTACCAACAGGTAAGTCAGTCAAACAGTACTTACTTTTAGAACAAATAGTATGTGTTTGGTAAACTGTGTCTGTGCTGACCCTCCTGCTGGCTGCTCTCCGTTACTGAGCATCTCATTAGCTTGTGTTAAGGGCCGCTAGCGTCGGATCACTAGTACCGTGAGGCTACGGCAATTTGCAGACAATGAAGAGAAAGTCTACGGGCATCTCTTCCATATGTGATGATGCAGGCCAAGATAAGACCGCAGAGCAAACCCATGAACAGACAGGGACAGAGACAGAGCAGGGCAGTGCAGAGGAGCAGGTTCAGGCAGCGACAGGTCCAGAGAACAGGGAAGAAGTAAGGCAGCAGGTCAGACAGGACACAGCTGGTCATCCTACTGCTGGACCAACAGGTGAGCTGAGAACAGGGTCCCTCATGAGGAAATGAATGGCAAGAGAGTAACTTCACCTGGATAAACGTGTAGTAACAAGGTGTCAACACTGAGTTATGAATCCTGGTGCAACAACAGAAAGCTTCTCATTCATGTTTACTGGTAGATGAGTTTGAACAGTCAGAACAGAACTGACTGTGGGTCCATAATACAACTGTAATCTGGGATTACTATGGACAGCTACTCATGTTATTACTGTTGTTTTTGCTGCTGCTATTTTAAATTCAGAGTAACTTATTGTCCTCATGTTTCATCACAGATATTTCCCAGTCAACATCAGAGCAGCAGCATCTCAAGTTTTTCCCTCGTACTCTTCAAGGGGACAGAAGACGAGGCTTCAAGAAAGACTGGTACAGTGTGCACGCATGGCTAGAATCCTCTCAGAGCTGTGGTCAAATGTCTACTGTCAAAGATAATGCTTTCGTGGACATAGTCTGTTACATGTTTACAGCAGAATAAAGCTGTATTGAAAACAATCAAAGGCCTCTGTGTGGTGCTTTTAAACTTGAGTAGACTTGGTCCCTGTAACTGTTTAGTTCATTACATGAATGTACTCCCTAATAGTAAAGCTGTATAATACAACTACCCTATTAGAACAATGACTTTCGTAATGGATTTCTGCTCAAAATGTTCATATGAGGATATAAATTGTGACATAGTTTCACTATACATCACGATACATGGAAAGTCATCTCAAATGGCATTGTTAATGGCAAAGTCAAATTCCTCTTATTTATTAAAAAAAAACTCTACATATCTTCAGTGGATCAAGACAACCACTGAACCAGAAATACTGAATACTGAAATGTAAACACAACTTCAACCACAATCACACTAAGCCCACGACATGACCACACAGCTAAGTCCCAAAATACGGCTGCTTCTCTCGTATTTTACAGAAACTACCATTCTGGTTGATATATTTTATCCACGGTGAACACTTGTTCAGGCAGACCTCTCCTGAAGCAGCACATTAGTTAAAAATTAACTTAAACCCATCCCGGTTCTATGTGAAGGAATGATGGACTTAACATCCATACGGTGTGGGAGCTCCAGGTGAACTTGAGGAAGTTACCACCATATGTGGCCCCCACTCCTACCTCCCCCTCCCCATTGTGAAAACAGTAAGAGGAAGCCAACACTGAATACCACTGTCATCATAAACAAATCTGCCAGTGGAAAAAAAAATCACTCAAAAGAGATCGATGTGGGGAAAAAAAAAAAGACTGCCATTGAAAAACGCATAAATAAAATTATTTTTAATGCCAGCATTTTAATTTTGCACAAAGCTTTTGTCAATGCCGAATTTTATTTTCAATGCCAACATTTAAGGTCACTGCCCTTACTCCATACAGATCCAGTAGTGACAGTTCAAATAAGCTGTGAGTGGCATCAACATTTTATACACCCCTCTTTCCTCAGATTAACACTGGTAAATATAAAATAAGCTTTCTTCTGCCAGGAATGAATCACACTTTCACACGGGTATTGAAAAAAAACTACATTCACAAACAAATGGGTACAGTAAATGCAGCGCTGTCACCACTGTTATGGTTATGCTACATAATATGCTTGCTGGCATGGTTAACCAATCGGCCAGAGAAGGAAGAAGAGGAGCGACAGATTTGCACATGTAACTGAGCCAGTGTGTCCAAAAGACAAGTTACTGAAGGTTTCCTCTAAAAGTAAGCCGAGGGGTGATGCCTCATTTATTTATTTATTTATTTGGATACTGTTCATAGTGCATGGCAAATGAGAGACCTGAATGTAGTGAAACTAGAAGAAAGACGAATGGTGAACGTCCTCACCACCATGACAGTTTATTGGTCATTCTAATAAGGAGTATTTGCACTTTTGATAAGAGTGTGAAAGATTAAATTGAGTGAACAAAAACAGAAGTTTACAGCACATCATGTAGTTTGGTGGCCACTTCTTAAGACACAGTCACAGCTCCACGTTTCTTAATCTGACCATTTTCTTTGCGCATGTTTGTTTTCAATGCTTTTCAAATGCACCTTGCAAATGTAAGGAGCTGCATAAGACAGACAGATGGTTGTCTTTGAAGAGAACAATCACGGGAATCCACAAAAAACTAGGAAGATCTCTTAGTTTTCCCAACATCACGGCTTACGTAGGATAATCTTTTTTGATGGCTACTGCTGCTCTGTCAGCGTCCCAACTCAAACAGCATGATAAGAAGTTTTTATCTAGTGTGTTTACACAGCCATAAACATACAGTATCTAACAGCTTCTACTTGGAATCAATTTGTCTTGCTAAGCTTACTGTTATGAGTGCTGGAGATTCAAATCTTGACTGCCCCTTGCCTACAGGCGACAGGCATCATATCAGTACATAGTTTCACTCTGTCTCTTAGACTCCCACAGAGTGATGTGCTTCAGGGCGTGTACAAATGAGAGGCTTAGAGTTACCCCAAGCCTTACATCTGTCACTGAAACATCTCCGTCATTCTTTACAATAACAAGCTGCTGTGTTAACTCTGTTTTAACATTCATGCTGACTTTACAGCTGCATTTCTGGCATTAAAACACTGAAATAGTCAAGTACTTAGCATCAATAAACATCAATAAATTGATTTTGGTTCTGATGGGTGCTGCTCATTTAATAGCTCAAAATTGTTGTAATATGTTAATTTCAATTAGTGCTACTAACATCAGAAATGCTCCAACGTGTCAGTCAAAAGACTGGAAGGAGAAATCTAACCAAGTGCAACAACTGTGTTCAATTTTGCTGGAAATTGTTCACATTTCTTGAATTTTGTGACCTGGTCTGCTATTGCTTGTCAGCAACCATCAAAGAGGTTGAGAGCTCCATTTTGTGTCAGTTAACGCACAAATTGCTCCCTAATCCCTCCCAGATTGTGTTTCCAGTGGTCTTCTGTCACAACGCACGTGAGCGCCATTGCTCTTCCTCTGGGAAGGACTGACAGGTGGTTCTCAGGTAGAACGGTGTCAGGTGAGCTCAAACGCCCCAGCAACTGTTGCACGTCGCCCTGAGCAGAGTCCAAGCATCTCCTTGACATGGAGACGTTTAATCTGAGGTGCTGAAACTTCTCTTCTGCCCTGGAGTTGTGTGTGTTTGTGTGTGAAAGTAGTGACTGTGGTTCTGCGTTTCTCTCTGTGATATGTTATCTCCTTGAGGCTATTTTAGCACGTGCTACTTTACCTGTCTAGTTATTCATGAGACCAAAGGCTCAGGTCCTTGATATCAAAGACTTGGCTCAGGCTGCTCTCACTTATTGATAAGCACTCAGGACAGGCTGTTGGGTGTGTTGCTGGCTTTGCAGTTTAGGATGTGGGATTATGTTTCAGCTTTGTGCGTAAAGCCTACATCTTTGGCTCAGTTAGAAAATTACAGCATGACAAAAGGCGCAACTGTGTCCAAAAACCCACAGTGTAGTTCAGAATACAGACTACTGAGGGACTTGTTAGCTTGGTGCAGAGGTGAGGGGGTGATTAAGAAGCAAAGGAGAAGAAACACACCCTCTAGTATTTTAAGATGTATCTCACTTACCTGTTGTGTCTTCTGATAGCATAGCCTGCACTCACACACAGGAGAGACCTCTCTGCACTGCTGCAAGCAGTCAGTCACCAAAGCTAAGCTAATGCTAATGGCTTTCTATTTGTTGGACTACACTGTCTTGCTTTCTGTTTCTACACTTGTTGAACATAGAGGATGTGAGCTGAGCAACAAAACTAATGCAGCAAGTATTGTCACTAATTACTTTCGCTGTTGAGTAATCATTAAAGCAATTCAATGAAGTTTTCAATGAGAAATATGTTGGCCATTGACTAGAACTGCTGTAGATACAGTGGGAAACAGTAGATTCATTGATATGGGTGTTTTAAACAATATGTCAGCCATTATTATGTCTTCTTTTTATAATTTAGTTATTTATAATAAACTTCAGCTGTCAAAGAGCAGACGGTATGTATTAAGTGTTTTGAGTCTAAAATTAGATTTATTTGATCTCTTCTATGTTTAAGACGCCAAAACCTCTGTAGATATATTGCCCTCACATTGTTATGGTGATGACATCTGGTCCTCAGCTTATCGAGGAACCAGAATCTTGTATTTGTAACTAATTGTGGAGTGTAGAAAATATATTTGCAAATTGTGTTTTAAGGGTATGATCTGTTGGGGTAAAATATTTTAAAGTTGATTTCGCCCAGATATACAGCTGGAAAATTGACTTGGAATCTGTTTTGTAGCAGTGTTTTAACAATTTTGTGATGACAATAGTTCAAAAACACACCACATTCTCAAATGTAGGTAAAATATATGTCAAACGTAATAGTATTTCTCTTTTGAACAATTAGAACGAGTTACAACCGTTTTGTTTTACAATCCAAATTTCACTCACTCAGAAGTTGCAACAGAATTACCTATAGAGATATATATACATTTGAAAGCAAATGAGAGCGCCTTCGCAAAAAGATGTAAGCTCAGATGCCTAACGAACTAAAAATCTTTCTAATTAGTCTCGTTACTGCTAAATGTTAATAACAAAAAAAGGTAAAGGGTCCAGATTTTCACTTTTTTTTTTGCAGTAGTCACACATATTTTGTATATTCAGTGTCCCTAATCCAGGTCTGTTTAATTTGTGTGCTGCCATTCCAACACAGCTTCTTAGCCAGGATGTTCCTAAGTGGTTATTCCTGTCAGAGGTGTCTGTGTGTGTGTGTGTGTGTGTGTGTGTGTGTGTGTGTGTGTGTGTGTGTGTGTGTGTGTGTGTGTGTGTGTGTGTGTGTGTGTGTGTGAGCGTGAGACAGAGAGAGACGTGGGATGAACAGCCTGTCTGTCAGGTGTTGGTACTCACATTAGTCACGTAAAAAACAAAAGATTCTCAGAAGAGACAATGACCAACACAAAGAGCATCCAGACTCCACTCAGTGTCACCCGATCTCTTGTGTGTGTGTGTGTGTGTGTGTGTGTGTGTGTGTGTGTGTGTGTGTGTGTGTGTGTGTGTGTGTGTGTGTGGTGGGGGGCTTTCTTTAGGGGGTGAGGGCGCCTCATTGGCTGCCACGCTGGGGTCAAGCTGAGGTCAGGACATGTGTGATGGATGGACCTCTGTCTCTAGACCATGGCCCTTCTCCCAGTCCTCTCTCCTCCTCTGGGCCTCAGACCTGCTAAGGCGTCGTGGTTGTGCTCTCCGCTGCTCGCATGCCTTTGTGTCACCCCATTGGACTGCTTCGACAGACAAAAGGAGCCTAAAGAAAACTGCAGACAACTCTTTTGAGGTGAGTTCTGCTGTGGATGTACAGTGAGCCTCTAACCCACCACCTAACCTCTGCCTTTCCTCACTCTAAACACCACGACACACTTAACCGTTTAAGTCACTGTTTCGTCATCACATGCGCACACACGACAAACAGCCGCTGATGTCATCTCTCCTCTGCTTTCCACTCCTTCTCTTCCTCCATCATACTGTCAATCCCTCTATCGGCTGAGTCCCTTTATCGGCACATGGAGACGCACATTTGTCGATGGAGGAATTCATTTTGGCTGCCAATCACAACAGGGGAGTGGTCAATGAGCGCAGACGTGCCAATACCTCGACTACCCTGATGAGTGACTTCTGTCTATCTGCCTCTCTGCCTCTCTGGGCTTCCAGCACTTTCTGTCCCCCTCTTTGTAGCAGAAACTCTCTGTCTCACTCTCTCCACTCTGTTTGGACTTTTATCGCATGTTCAAACTGTGTGTGTGAGACCACAAACAAACCACAACTAAACTCTGATCAGTGCAGGTGTCACTACAGAGGCCTCCAGGACACAGTGACTATATTTGTGTTCATATCCTTGCACCTACCATTTGCATAATGTCTAGGACACAGAGGAGTTCTCTATTACAACGGGGAAATGAGGCTTAACCATAAAAGCTTTGGTCAATAAGGTTTTATGGCAATGCCAAATGGATATTTTTCATAGGTGGTACAATGAGCCAAGCATCTGAGCTTACATCTTTTTGCAAAGGCGCTCTCATTTGCTTTCAAATCTATATATCTCTATAGGTAATTCTGTTGCAACTTACAGTCCTTCCTACTGTCTTTTTCGTGCACCAACACACACACATACACACACATACACACAAGCCTCCAAGAAAAATGGGGGAAATGAAATCAACAAGGTGAAACTTCACAGGTAGAGGCATCAGTTTGACACTCCAGGGTGAAATCTTTGTAAATGTATTTCCTCTCTTTTTCTCCGTCACCTGCTCTACTCCGTTTGTGTGTGTGTGTGTGTGTGTGTGGCTGTGCACTTGTGTACAAACTCATCCCAGACCTTCACATCCTCAAGCATCCTGTATTTGCATTTGTTTTATAAAAACCCCAATACAAATATCTTGTAAATGTTACACTTCTGTGTGTAGTTGCTCTTACACATTAATGTGTGTGTGTGTGTGTGTGTGTGTGTGTGTGTGTGTGTGTGTGTGTGTGTGTGTGTGTGTGTGTGTGTGTGTGTGTGTGTGTGTGTGTGTGTGTGTGTGTGTGTGTGTGTGTGTGTGGTTCTGTGCTAAATACCTGAACACTATCAGGTGGTGACCTATGAGTCTTGTTGTCAACTCTGTGAATCATCTTTCTCGGCCCACTGGTAGCTGTTGGAGAAAAAGAGTGGCATTATCACATCTTTGCTTTAATTCAGTTTTAAGGAACACGTGCACCAGATCATGTCCTAATAAAGGATTTCCAAAAGTAATTTACAGTAAACTTTATATTTGACCAACTGCTGCACCATGTGAAAACTGTTTCCTTCATGTTACATGGCGACAATAAATGTGTGTGGGAGCATAATCTAAATCTACTTACTATTTTTTCCATCTTTCACGTGTAATTCGTTTGCGGAACTGTTTCCTTCACAGTATGGATTCAGGTTGAGAATAAAAAGAGTTGAACAATGAAATTGTTCCTGGCATCTTATGAAATATAAAGACTATAAGATATTATTATTGTGTGGTATAATTTAGTAATACAAGACCCACTTGGAGAAGAAAAATCTGAGATAAACACTTTTACATATTATTATTATTTATTTGTATTAAAGTAATGCCTCTAAAATAGTTTTACATATCTAAATATCAGCTGCATTTGCACAAATTTAAAAAATCTAAAATTATAAACAAAATTTTGATACAGAAATCTTTTTTTTTTTGCCAAAACACATTTACCTTTTCACAAACTCACATTTAAAAATGAATGTCTCTAGATAAGAATTTTGTATCTAAAATTTTTTTATTAAATAGCCTGTGACATATAAATATATTTATGTTTTAGTTAGTTGATTGAGATATTCTAACAGCTGGACACTTTTAATTGCATAGGAAGTAACACTTTTTTTTATCACTGATATTTTATAAAACTTCAGCATCAGATTTTTGGGAGTGTATTTCAATTAAAATGTACATTAATGTATTTGTGTATGTCAAAGGAGCAGACTGAAGCTGCTCTCCTTTGCTGTTACAAGAGCTCATCCAATAAGTTGACCGATCACAGTCAGAAAGTCATTTTTCATGTCTTGTATTCCAATCATTTCCATGGCACAAATGTCTGGTTGGCACAAGGTCTGTTTTAGGCCACAGCAAGGACGCGCAAATGAATTCTGCATCTAATTTCTGTGTCACCTCCTTAAAGTCAAAAGCTTTAAACATCTTTTCCTCCTTCACAAAGCCTTAATGGTTTTCGTCAAACATCTGTCATCGTCCATGTGTTTATCCGAGGGCCCTAATGGGAACCATCAGCCGCGCGGGGCCAGATCCTGGCGCTCAGACCACTGAAAACGTCCTGATTTCACAGGCTGAGGTCACTTTGAGCATTTAGCAACGACTCTGGGGGTGTTTTGGTGAAACAGGCCGCCGGAGCTGGACTGTGACTGCGTTGTTGAGGTGCTTGTTTGCCCAGTGTGGTCTGTAAACTGTTGTTTAGGTGTGGGTGCTGCTGTGACAACAAACTCAAACTGTGACCGAGGGATGACCCCGAGCTTTCTTTTGAGGGTCAGCAGCGTTTCTAATCCACTCTGTGTGGCTCCTGAATAGCGCGCAGGGGCCTAGAGGGAGAAATGTAGAGCTCAA
Organism: Pempheris klunzingeri; assembly: GCF_042242105.1. Lineage (NCBI taxonomy): Eukaryota > Metazoa > Chordata > Actinopteri > Acropomatiformes > Pempheridae > Pempheris > Pempheris klunzingeri. The sequence continues at coordinate 15,229,289 of NC_092027.1, forward strand.
ACTTCCCAAAAATTGGGTCCCGGGACACCCAAGGGTCTTTGAGAAGGTGTCCAGAAACACAGCAATATACGTTGATTTTACTAGTATTTATTTTATCCAATAATACACACGAATTTCCAAATAACTGTTTAAAATGTGTGAGGAAAAAAATCACTTTCTTTACTAAAACTTCTGTTTTCATCTCAGTTTGAATTAATTTAACGTCTAAATTCGTATCATGTTTGAACAAAAAACAAATTAAATTGTCAAAATGTCAGTTTCTGTTGCACGGAGGAGAATTTCAAGCAAAAATGTTGAACGCCAGATGTGAAAAGTGAAAATGTGATATAAGTCAGGCTGCTGCTTAAAATGTCGTCGGAGGTCGAAAATCAAAATGAAACAAAATCAAAAAGACTTTTTGAAAATTAATTATCAAACGTAAACATGCAGATTGGGCAGTAAGAATTTTAAAGCCGTTGGTATAAAATCTTAGTATGTCTGAAATATTAACGATGACTTTTAATGAGAAAAAACAAACATTTTTCGCAGTTCTCGCCGTGAAATAGATAGTTTTACTTTTAATTTTAACAAAATGGTTTATTTTATTTAGATCCCTTTTCTGACTTATTAATGCACTTTCCTTTATTCAAAATAATGCACAACAGATCATAAGAATTAAACTATTTTGGCACAGCCTTGCAAATCTAATCCATGATGTTTCCTCGGCCTACCAGTCCAGACTTTCTAGCAGTCCTATATAATAATTTAAAAATATGTTCAATAAAAAAGCAGAAGTGCTGATACACTCGGGTGCAGCAATGAAATACCTTAAAATGTTCAAATAAGTAAAATACAGAAAATTAATACTGCAATAACATTAACTATAATTACTACCGACATGTTGATGAAAATTGAGATAATGATAATTTATTTGTTTAAACAAAATAGTTTGTCATACAGATAGAGCATAGAAACATCCTTTGTTCTGGAAACAAGAAAGATTGGCTGATGTTTCACCTCTTTTTCATCCAGATTTGCCTGACAAACACAAACAGGCCCTAGAGCAACAAGTCTGTGTAGATCATTCACATAACTCACTATTTATACCGAAACAACTCCTCTGACAACAAAATGAGGGCATCTGCAGTTACCAAACTGACCTCATCACAGGTTTCCTACAGAGGATTCACTGCCCTGAATGTAGAAACACACTTAATCCAATGCATTAAAAATATCAAAGCATATATATCATATGTACCAGAGGTGAGATGAATAAAACAGAGGTTTTCCACATAACTTACTCTCCTTTTCCATGTGTGCAGCTGCTGAATGAGACTGAGCAGCCGGCGCTGCAGCCTAAGCAGGTCTCCACAGCTCCAATTGAGCAGCTCCTGCAGGTGGATCCAAGGTAAAGGTGAACGTCGCTCATTAATCATGGCTCTTTTTTGGCGCTTTTTGCCCTTTTATGGTAAGATGGACGCGCAGCCTGCACACCAGGAATTAAAACAGCAAAAGAATCAGGAAACTCCCTTTTTCAGTTTGGAAACTGGACGGAGGATATAGGCCAGCTTGAAAATGGCATAAAACTTCCAGTTTAGACACTTTTTTTTAACATTTTATCGATAAATATTATGAAACAGTTTCCACTAGTTCCAGTTAAAGACAATATAACCGTATACGGATGAGTCATTGTCCTTACAGATTTCATTTACAAATCAGACGTAAACTCGACATGCAGTGCTGCAAGTTTTCACTGTTCATCGTGCCATCAGGTGGCGACGATGACACCTCCACGTGACTTGGGGAACTGAGGAGTTAACGCTGACAGGGCCAGTGGGGCCCCCATCCTTGTCGATAGCCTAACCTGGATGTTTTAATCAATAGAGTTTCTTTTTTGTCCCCTCAATAAGCCGAGAGCTCGATAAGGTTGTCATCACAAATGACGCTGACGTCCGCGCTCTCATCTCCTCCGTGGATAAACAAGCCTTTATTATGCCAATAACTCTTTACCCCAGGGACGGGAGCGCGCACGGCCGCATATATTGAGAGACTCCGCGGTGCGTAAAAGAGACAAATGCAGCTTTTCAAATGATGGGAAAATTAAGGATTTACATGTGAGATTTGCTTTAAAACTCCTCTCAAGTCTCCAATTCTGTATCACCCAAGACATCCCCTCAGCAATGACACAGAGGAATAGTTTTTAAGAGGTAAACGCACTTTAATACACATGATTGACCCGTAAACGTCTCTCTGGACAAAACATTTGGTATGTGCTCCACTGGATTAAATAGATAACAGATAAAAGCCCGGAACATACACGGCCATACATGACCGGTTCCCAAACTGATAAAACTCAGCGTCCCGCTAATAATACATGAAAGCATTACGCATCATGCAGATCTCACACAATAGACATCCAGACAGTCGCGACACACAAACACTAAGGCCTTCAACACAGACGTGACAGTGATTAAGGAGGAACTACGACAATGCACTCTATAACGATTAATAAACGAGGACATCTCGTTGATTGTGTGATGCCTAATTGACGACATCCAGTGCAATCAGCCTGGCCGTGGCCATGATGCACAACTTTGGCACATTTGAGGTATTTGTTTGTGTGTGCAGCTTTGTGACTATACATTAGCACATTCAGCAGCACTGGTCAGGAGCGAGTGTAAGGGAGGTACTGGATATATTTTGCACCATCATAGTCGTGGCGTACTTAACGTCAAATTTCTGAAGAGAACGGACACATTTGAAACCATAGCCTACATTTGTCTGGACAGCAAGGTTATCATCCCTCTGAACACAATACACAATATAAAACAAATCTATAACTCGGAAACGGTCCATATTATTGTCCAAAGTCCCAAATAGTGCATTAAGTCGCCCCAAATGTCCTCATATGTCATCCATCATCCAGGACTTTGGCTTTGCTACACTGGGTATGAACTTTTATATACGGGCCGTTTGTGGCCCAAAGGGATAAAGAGGCAGTTGGGTTTTAGTTGGAGGAGTAAGGATCAGCCCCTGTGGAAGACACCGTGGAGGATGTGGGAGACGGAGTAGAGGGAGCTGAGATTGACTTCTCTGACTCTGCATCGTCCATTTTCTCTTGAATCCTCTCTCCCGGGCCTGAGGAGGATGGAGCTTTGGCCGGCAGCAGCCCTTCTTTCTCCCTCTTCTTCTGCTTCATCCTCCGGTTCTGAAACCAGATTTTCACCTGAGTCTCATTCAGCTGCAGCGCGGCCGCGATCTCTACGCGCCGCGCACGGGTCAGGTACTTGTTGAAGTGGAACTCCTTTTCCAGCTCCGTCAGCTGCTTGGTGGTGAAGTTGGTCCGGACCGTGTTCGGCTGACCCCCATAACCGTACTCCCCAGACCTGCCTGCACACAGAGAAACACATGAATGTAAAGTTGAAGAAAATAGTTACACTTCGTGTTCTCTGCTGACAACACACATAGAGATATGTGTGTGATGAGTGTCTGTGCCTGGGAGCAACTTTTACGCAGAGAGAAGCAACTTTTACGCAGCAGTCAATTTAAGTCAGCTTCTTCAATGTACGCTGTACTATGTGTCACTGCTGCATACATTATAATAGGCTATTCCATTATGCAATGTGATATGCCCAGACTTCTGTCTCGTCAGTATAGCAAATAAAGAAGATGACACAATCAAGCAGAAAAAGTCAGATCTCTGCGTACATTTTAAACTTGTCGACTCGGCTCTAAATGTGTTTGTATCTCCTACAGAGAACATCAGCCAGCGCTGTCTGATACCACCTCAGTTTAAAGAGTTTGGATCACTTATCAGTCCGTGTTGTTCACAGGCCTAACACTTTGTGCCATTGCCAAAGGCACCACTTGGCACCCACCTGTTTTCGGTGGGTTCCTCTTGACTTTCATCCAGTCGAAGGTCTGTGCAGAAGATGCGCCCTCGGACAGAGGTGAACAGCAAGCCTCCAGATGAGCTGCGTGCAGTGGTGACAGCGGGTTTGAGCACCCAGGAAATGGGGATGCTTGCTCGTGCCCGCCGCCATAGGCAGCGTGGGCATACTGCAGTTGACTCAGGGGGGCGGCACTGTAACCTTGACGATGCTGAGAGACCATGGAGGAGGAAATGTTACCCGAGTACATGAGTGGGCCGCACTGGGGGAAGCCCGCTGTGGACTCTACTTCCTGGTTGAGCGCGTAATGGTTATAAGTGGTACAGAAACTTTGGGGTCCATAGCTGGAGCTGCAGGCCGGGTGGGCCCCATAGGCGAGACCCAGCGAGCTCGCAGTTGACTGGTACGAGCCCGGCTGGTGAGGGATGCCGTCAGGGGAAGCCCTGCTCGCCATGAAGCGGTCATCCGCCCCGCAGTTGTTGACAGTAACCGCGCAGGACTGGAAAGTTGTAATCCCGTGGTCCGAGTGGAAAGCCCTGACAGAGCACGAGCCAGCTTCACCGCTCATCACCGAGTAGTCTAAGAAGCTGCTCATTGTATCATTGTTCTACCGGGGCCGAGGGACCGCCCGCTCTACAGACACCCTCTGATCTCTTCCTCTCTCCCCTCTTACCCTGAGTGACCGTGCCAACCTTTACCTATACTCTGTCCTTATCAGGGGAGGGATGGGGGCTCACTGGCCGATATCAATGAACGGGTGCTGTCACGTGGGCCCGGGTCAGCCAGTGAGGCACTTGTCCTTATCCCCTTAGCCGGTGACAGATTGGTGTTTGAGTGCCTATTTAAATTCCAGGCGCTCGTCGATCAAGGTGACGCGCGTCGCCACTAATGTATTGGCCGAGCAAACAATGAGCTGGGAGGCAGACGGCGGTGGACAGCTCCGGGGTCGCGTGAAGAGCGGGCAGAACGGCAAACACGGCGTCTTCTAACCCCAGCTGTGCGCTCTCAAACCCGGGGAAAGATTAACGTTTCACCCTCTGCACCCTCTCCACGAGGACGACCTAGCACCCTGACCCCAGGTATGGTATTTTTGGAAGAGAGAAGAGAATAGGTGTGTGTGTGTGTGTGTGTGTGTGTGTGTGTGTGTGTGTGTGTGTGTGTGTGTGTGTGTGTGTGTGTGTGTGTGTGTGTGTGTGTGTGTGTGTGTGTGTGCCGGTGTGTGTTGGTGCTTATGCGCGGCTGTGCTTGTGTCCTCCGTGCGTGTCAGTATACAGCATAACAGCCGTGATGTCATGTGTATTATAGTGTCATTCTCTCGTGGATGGATGGAAAGCTCAGAGTGTGTGTGTGTGTGTGTGTGTGTGTGTGTGTGTGTGTGTGTGTGTGTGTCACTGCCACAGGCTATATGTGTCCCATTCCAATGCGAAGTGTTTCACGCTTTAACACTGTGAAGGATTTGCTCAGCAAATATTGTCACAGTGTGACAGTGAGGGAGAGGCAGGAGGGTCTCACTCCTGACAGGCAAAAAGTACTTCAATTCAGCCAAAGAGAGCTTTTTTATAACTTTGTTCCCCATCAAGGTCGCGTTAGAAATGTTTGGCTGCTCTTCAGTACTTGCTCAGAGGTCACAGGTGATGCAACGACAAGACAACATATTAAACATTAAGCTGATGTGGTATTAATTTTTTCTCTCCCAGGGTCATAGGGTCTGGTATCTACTCTGATTTCACTCCCACATGTATTCATTATGCACGTATAGTGATCAAATGATCTGATAATGCGAGGCCTGTCGTGGAGCTAATGCGCCCATATAGCCCGAGGTGCGAGTGTGGGCTGATTATCCTGTTAAGTTCATCAAATAAAGCTGTTGGAGAAATTAATGGCCACGGAAAGACGGAGCAGGGGGAGAGTGCGCGTGGGAGAGCTGCGGTATAGCGATAGCAGAGCGCAGGGCCAAGCTCTCACTGAGGAAGGGGAAGGAAGAGGAAGGGAGGAGGGAGAGTAAGAGGGAGGAAGTCAGGGTCACGTGGAGGGAAAAGCGCCCCCACTGGCAGTATGTGGTCATACAGCTGATACATCTTATAGTGTGATGATAAGTGTATGATGACAGTAGATAGATAGACTTTATTATACATTGCAGACATTGCATCCCCCCAAAAGTATAAAGAATTTAGCCTAATTATTGGTAATATGGTAATATAGCATGTAAGCGCACTATAACAGTGACAGGGCTTTCTGGTTATTCCTTTTACTTTTGACACTTTCATTTGGTTGTACTTTTACTGAAGTACAATCTTGAACATGACTTTTCCTTGGATCGTATCTACAGTGTGGTGCTGCTATGTTTACTTAAGTAAAGGATCTGAATACTTCTTCCACCATTGCTTTTAGGTTTAGATGTAAATAAGATTAGAAACAAGTGGGCTGCTAGAAATGGACTATTTTCAATAGTATTAGTAGTATTTTCAATTCAGTTTCAATTCCATGTTTTTCAAACTTCCGGAATATTACAAAAAAGTGAAGAGCTGCCCACCAGTGAAAAAAGCGCAGTGGGGTCAATACACCCCCCCCCCCTTTCCACACACACACACACACACACTCACATACACACACCCCACCCCTCCCCCCTCTGTCTTCCCAGCTGCCTCTGCAACAGTAGTGAGTGGGCGCAGAGGATCCTGCCTTGCCTGCCTGTGGAAACTTCGCCAGGCCTCGAAGCTTTCTTGGCTCTTTGTGTGAACACATGTGCGCAGAAAAGGCGCGCTGTCTCGGAATGATTTGGTTACCCTGGTCCCTGAGGTTGGACACTGGAGTGCAGGAGTGTTGAGGATCTGCCCCCACTCCCCTCCTTTTTACCCCCAAATCCCCCAACACCCCCCTCCTTAAACACACACACACACACACACACACACACACACACACACACATACACTCCAGTTAACCAGTAGGCTAGTGTTCAGCCAGTCGATGGGCTGCTTATGGCTTCCAGATTGCTCGATAAACCGCCGCTGAACTCACGAGCTTATGAATTTCACACGTGCAGACGACTTTCCGGATCGATCCGTGCGGGCCGGCGTTGCAACCGGTGGTTGTGTTCGCTGATGTCACACACAAAGCTGTAAAAGTGGAATAAACTATTGAGTCAAGCTGTGCATGAGCTAATAACTGATTCCCATAAGTTAACTCAAGTGCAATACAATAGAGCGAGACCATTCATAATGCCTCTATTGAACTCCAACACAGAAGTGCTCCAGTAGTGTTGTAAAACCCACCCAAAACTCCCTTGATAAAGTAGCCAGATATTGCATAACGACCCTCTCTCCGCAGCTATTCTTAGTAAACGTATGTCTGATAAATTGCATTAAGTCCAGAAGTAGTCTGTTTTGAGTATGGTCTACTTTTAACACGCGGGGAAGGAGTGCAGCCTCATAACCTGACCAGGCAGCTACTGCACGCAGCCGCTGTCGCCGAGCCAGAGCCGTGTTTAAACAAGCTATAAAAATGAATTATTACCAAACGCATGCAGAGACTCAGCCCCCTTTTAGCTCAGGAATTGGGGAGTCCCGTATGAAAATGTAAGTGGGGTTTTATTTGTGCACATTACGCCACAATTGGTCTCCTTAATGTCCGTCTCATTCATGCCACGGAGTGATTTATGAGCTCCTGAAGGCAAACATGGCTCGGGTATTTGCCTGCAACATGCACACAATGTTAAGAGACCCTGTCATGCTAAGATCCGTGCAGGCTTGTTTGCTTTTTCTCTGCTGAGTATGAAGTTTGAAGGTGAAAATAAAAATAATCTCCTATAGGTTTTCTGCAGGCTGCATGGAGTAGTGTTAACAGTTGTGTATAAATTAAGAATAGATAAAAACTCTGGAGTAATTTCAACAAAACAAACACTACTATTTTGCATCAGTAATGTGTTAATTAACTGCTCTTTATATTTAAGAAAGTCATTTCAGTGCATTAAGAAAAAAGTTTTATCCCTGAAGTTTTCTGTGGAGAAAACCTTGTGTTCATTTCACAGAAAAGACTTAGAAAGATTCATGAAGCTAATTCAAACAATCCGTATTATTTTGAAATTTAATTCTACCATAAAATTAAAATTCAAACGTGTGTGTGTGTGTGCCCTCACAACTCGAGGCGGACTAGAGTATTTATATTCATCGCCAACCTGTTGTTACATTTGCATAACGTCTCTATCTTTCTATGCCCTAGTTCTTTTATTTTGCATATTTTCTACATGAATAATTCAACCAAAAAAAAAAAATGTAGTCTGGAAATAGAAAAAGAAACGACTCAGAACACCAGAAAAAAAGGATTGTAGCAAGTTAATTGTATTCTAACAAAAATATCCAAGACATTGGAAGCTATACAAAAATAAAAACGACCAGGTTCCATAGGCCTAATATCGTATAATTATTCACATACACTCATAATTTCCATTCCAAGAGATCAATTTGTTATGGTAATTACAAGTCACGTTTGAGCAGAGCTATTTCAGTGATTTCATTTCATCCTTACCTTGTATTAATCGTCAAGTCAAATATCAACAGAGTAAATGTGCCGAATATACAAATAACATTAGAGCTAATACCACCGTAGCCTGATATTAATTGTCCCGAGGAAGAAAAAGAAAAGTTATTGTGATTGATTTCAGTTAATAGTTCAGATGCTGCAGGTCGATTGTAGTTAGGGACTCCGAGAAAAAATAGAAACTGTCCGTAGAAATGTCCACGGGGCTGTCCAGAGACTCTGACAGGCTCGGCGAGGCTGCATCGGAGAGCTGAAGGCAGGAATCCGAGGAGAAAGGTTGAAAATCGTGCAAAGAAACATCCAGGGCCGGGGGACTGTCGCCATTGTCCGGGCCAGATGCCGAGCCCGGGCCCATTGTTGACATGCAGCCCGGAACAGTGGGTGACGGGTTGGGAAAATGTTTCAGATTTTTGTCATTGCTGTTCAGCGGCGCAGCAGCAAAGCCCATGGACTCTCCATTGTGGAGCTGCTGTGTGGAGCTGAGAGTGTTATTCTGAAAGGAGCAGGTATCTCTCTCCAGCAGGGCCCCGCTCCGCTCGTACAGGGGGGCCTCGTCCTCCTCGTCGCTTTGGATGCCGTCCTCGGCTCCCGGCCCCTTCCCCTCCCCGTTGTGGTTCTCCTTGCTCTGGGTCTGCCGCTTGTGCTTCATGCGCCGGTTTTGGAACCACACTTTGACCTGCCTCTCGGTCAGGTCCAGCAGGGCCGCTATCTCCACCCTCCTCGGCCGGCACAGATACTTGTTGAAGTGGAACTCCTTCTCCAGCTCCAGCAGCTGTGTGTTGGTGTACGCTGTCCTCAGCCGACGGGAGCCCCCTCCTCCCCCAGCACTCTCCACGATCTCAGGCGAGCCTGGAAAATAAGCATCACGGTAGCACTGGGATTAAAACGCAGGACACAACAGTTACATAACCCCGCTGCCCGTGAATCTAACATTATGGCAAACCACTAGAGAGTGGCTGACAACACAAGGCTGCAGCAAAATGGCCGCTGGAGCTACTGACCCAAGCCTTCAGCATGTGCACCTTTTATCCAAAAATCATTACAGCATAAAGATACTGATCAGATTGTTTTACACATAAAATAACAACCAGCGTGAACGTGAAGCAAACAAAGTGCGCTATAAAAGCACTGAGGTCCAGGCTGGTGTGGGATACTAATGAATGCTCCAGCTGCCCTCCTCGGCAACGGCACTCCATCACTCTTCATTACTGTCACACATCAAAACTCTGCCACGGCTAGGGGAATAAATCATCCTACATCACCAAACTTTACCCAAACTTTTTCCCCCCTTGCTTCATACACAATCGCAGCAGAGCAACAACAATAATACACATCAGAATAAAGCCTCTCCAGCCTGCCTGTTCTTTTAAAGGAAAGGCCTGTGTGCTGAGCTTCAGTTTAGCAACAGATAGTAAACACAATCGCACGTAAGTGTGAAAGAAATCACCCACCTTTCGGAGAGAAGCACACAGGTCCATTGGAGATGGTGGTAGCGGTGGAGGTCGGCAGGTGGTTCCTCTTGGAGGCTTTCTTCTCCCGCATCCAGGGGTACTCCGGGGGTAAGGAGGCTGTGGGCAGCGGGCTGCATCCGTCGGGGCTGTGTCTGGGCCGGCCGTGCCGCGGATGGCTGCCCGGATTCAGGCTGGGAATGGTCTGCTCAAAGGGAGGAGGAATCAGTGTCGGGCGTGAAAGCGTCGAGCTCTTGATTGATGAACTTTGAAATGAATCAGCGACAGGGGGGAAAGATGTCAGGCACTCAGCAAGCGACGGCTGACTATTGATAAAACCGCTCTCTCGCTCGAATTCGTAATTCATCTCCGCTCCCTGAGAGCCGAGGAAAGTTTGCACGCGTATTTTTATAAATGTTGCGGCTCAGTGAGGACGAGAAAGAAAAAATCATTAAAAAAAATCTCCTGGTGGTGTTTTTTCTATTTCACTGATTACGGCCGTATGGGGACCGAGCTACTATTAAACTATTGAATTCATGGAGACAAGGTTGAAATTGGACCGAATTGCCTGTCACATGATTACCTCTGCCCAATGACAATTTGGGGTTTAATCAAAAGAAGCCACTGTCTGCCTGATTGATCCAAAAACTCAGATGAAGAACGCCTCGCTCAGCCAGGGGGACGACTGTTTTTATTTACATCTTTGTCCGCTCAGTTTATCCTCCTCGCGCCCCTCCAGTCCAGTCCACTAAGCTACAAAATGTGTTTTTTAAGAATGGCTGACGCTCACTATTACGGGGAAGAAGCCCAGCCTAGGGTGCGCGGATTCGTGCACTCCTCTTTCTCGTATTGTTTGAGGATGTCAGTCGAGAACGCCCCCACCACACACACACACACACACAGACACAGACACACACACACATACACACATTTCACGCCAGTAGCTATTCATATAGGCAAGAGTCTGGCTTCAGATATGAAAAAAAACATACTCCAAAAAACTGATATTGAGAGACTTCTCGACAGAAACCCCAACAGTGCAGCCTGTTCAGGGAGTGTGGACTCCCGAATGGATGTGATTCTTCAAAGATGCATAATAATGAAATATGCAGTGCATCCATTGACATGTGTTGCAATAAAAAGCTCATCCATTAAGTTAATACTGACGGATATGACACGTTCAGACCATTTCATCCAATAACAGCTGTCTAACATTTACAGATAAGGTCCAGAAACTTGCATGCATGCGCGCACAAACGTTACTTTAAGATGAGGCTGTTTATATGTTGACTCTATAGATATGATATTAAAACACGCTGATTTTTCGTTTATTCCATTAAAGGTCGATTTTATAACGAGGTCATGTGCGTGACCACACATCCACAAACACTTGGTCAGACACATGGAAGCTCCTTCTGTTGTGATTGCAAACAGCCACATTTTTCAATAACCCCAAATCTGTCATATATATATATTTTTTTACCTTATTTTAGATGTTAGACTAATATTCAGAAACATCCGTGTTAAGATGCCCACAAGGCTACAGCAGGGTTTACTGGGAGGACAGTGGCTACAATGCTGAGAAAGGCTTCTTGCTGTATTTTCAGTATCAATTCTACCTGAAATTGCAATGAAGCAACCATCGACACGTTAAAATCGACCATTTCCAACGAACCCATTTGCAGCGTTATTATGTAGATGGAAGCGTTATTGAATGGCTCTTCCCCGCAGTGTTGCAGTGGTTTTATATCCCTTCCAGAATAATCTGTGAAAGCCACATTTGAGATGTTTTTCGTCAGGCAGCACATGTTTTATTTTCATTCAAAAAAAAAAATGGCTTAGTGAGTAAGAGAGAGGAAGAAGAGAAGTGGTAGGCCTCTCTCAGTTTGTTGCTTATATACCAAACAAAGAGTCCTGGAAGCCTGTGCGCGATCAATCTTACTCGCCAAAAGGTCTGACAGCTCGGTGCCCTCACAACACATTTAAGGCTTCTAACTCTCCCCCGGATCAAATGCAGCCAGGAAGCGGCGAGAAACACTGGCCACTCAGATTAGAACCAGTTTTTGCTCGCAGTTATAGCCGAGCTGTCGCTGGAGGGATGTTTTATATGATAAATAAGAGTCCAGCTCCACAAGATGCGACCATTTCCTTGTTTTGAGGAGGAGGTAGTGCGCCGATGGTGAGTAGGGCGAAGCTGCTTCTCCACCTGGCTTTTATCTTTGAATTGTGAGTGCATTTACACAACGGCGTGTATTTGTCGTTTTGGTAGACATGCGGGTTTGTGAGGGGACCAGACCTTGTGGTGAAGGGCAGAGTTGCTAGGGGAAGAGATGGATGGCTTTTTTTTTTTGGAATTACGCACAGGCTTTGTGTAAGGAAAGGAGTGGGTGGCGGCATTTAGTGGACCCCAAGCCTGTCCTACACACTTGTCTTTACACCCAGAATTGATTTAGGACCACTTTCCCACGGATGGAAATGCAGTGAAAGAAATACAAAACTTCTGTTTCAGTTAAAATGTTATTTATATGCTACCTGTGTATGGCGCATATGGGTCAAATCAGTGTCTTGCTGTGTATGCGTGTGCATGTGTGCGCGTGTGTCTCAGTGTGTGTGTGTCTGTGTTGGGTGCAGAAATACTCAGTGCATCAGCTTTTTTTTTTTTTTTTTTTTTTTTTTAACTGTGACACACCATGGTTCAATTGTTCTAGGTTTCCCTGCTAACCATATGTCAGGGCTACTTATGTTCATGCCCTCTTATATCAATCAGATTGGGCTGAAAATTATTCCTTGGTGCAAAATCAGTGAGAACAAATAATACTGCATAACATAATCACAAAGAGTAGTCATGCTTTAAAAAAAAAAAAGAATTTGATGAGAGAATTCAGAAAGTCTTTTGAGTATGAAAAAAATGCTTTTTTTTCCTGAGAGAATTTAGAAATTTACAAAACTAGAAGCATTTCAGCTCCATGTGTGGACGTATTTCTAAAATTCTGCAATGCAAGAATAAGAATATACTGTCAATAATGATAAGAATTTCAAATTAAATGTATATAATATTCTTCAATGCAGACCCTTCATTTTAACACAATACACACACAGGAAGACACCGTTTTCCAGCTTTTGCTGATAATTTGCTCTCTGCTGTAACCATCCACAGAACCGAGGCTTCTCTGGTTGAACTGGCATCTGCAAATCTGTAGAGTAATGAAACAAATGAGCCCCGATATGATTCTAGTTCAGCCTGTATCCTCTCTGACCGCGTTTGACTGACTGAACATATCAGGGAATTATTTTTCAAACGATTTCTCATTTAGCTTGTTGTCTTCTTGCAGAATCACCAGAAGGGCCCGGGTGACATTTTTATTATTATGGATGTGCCCACGCAGATGAGAGGAGGGGAGAAGGCCACCCGAGACTTTTCCTCACGTCGAATCAAGAGGAGAAGAGAAGTAGCATTAATTCAATATTTGGCTTTATCTGCGACCATTTCCCTTTGTATGATTGAATATTGAATATGGCCACCGATTTCACATTATTTTGTATGCATGAATATTACAATAATAAGCTATATAGAGATTTGCCAGTTATTACCTATCGTTTATTATTCAACTGCTAACATTTTAGTTATTCATTTATTTTAGCCTTCTCTCCTATTGCCAAACAGCGTTTTTTCTTTTGTAGTATCACCTCTGTAATTCTGCACCGTCATGAAATATGTAACAATAATACAATGTCATAATTGCAAAACTAGAAATATATTTTGACATGTTTATTTAGGAAATTGTCTTGTATTTATTTATTTTGTGACCACATGAACTGCTTCTGATGCATCTAAATTAAAACTACAAGGTTTGCTGCAATTATATTTCAATTCTTTTTTATTTATTTCGTCGAACTGGAGCAGCATGGAATGTATGACATCGAAAAAAAAAAAAATGATGATGTCTGTTTATTTTTTTTTCTTCAATAAAGAAAATGCTAACGTGTGTCCTTCTTTCCACCCTTATTGCATGACTGATTGATTTTACATTCGCTGAGAAAAGAAAACACCTCCTCGAAGAAGAAAAAATGGAAACATAGCCTATAATAGCAGCATGGTTTGCTGCTGCGGAGCTTCTGCAGACTGTATGGGCTGGAAAAGGGCCGAGAGAAGCTTATTTTCCATCAACCTTCTCCCCAAACAAAGATCGCAGAGGTGTCAAATAATACTAAAGGACTCTTTTATCTTTACACCGAACAAAATAAATAACAATAGAAAATCCAATAGAACAGCACAAGCAAGGGAGGTTGCGTGTAAGCTCATGGCCCTTGTTGTTGAAAATGTATTTCCCTCTTAAATCCCAGCTCGTGGCTCTTGAAGGATCCTTTCACAAGTGCAACAAAATGCAAAAAACACAATTCTTCAACTGCGGATAAATAAAAGACGGACAAATTCACATTAAGATGAATAACGTATGTTCATAATACCCTGTTTGAGTTTCAATTTTAAAACAAGACTTAAAAAACAAAAGATTAAATAGGCCTATGCATATACTGTGCCCCCCTCCCTCCCGCTCTAGACGTCCTACAGCCCAGATAAAGGTCTTTGTGAGACCATGACACGAGCAAATAGAGAAAAATTCAAGCAAGTCGTGATTATTTATCCTACGCTACTTCACACATCAAACTATAGAAAACATAAACAAAAGCAGAGAGAAGGTGGGAGCCGTGAGGAGGCGCAGAAACAAAGCAGTAATGTGTCTGGAGGTGGATAAGACAATGGGCGGAGTGATCCGGGCAGCGCCACCGCTACAGATGCGTCAGTTTGGGCGCTTCCTGGATTCTTCCCTGAGAGTAGTGCGACGTTAGGTCTGTGTACGTCGGTGTCGGATCACACACTCCGTGATGCTGACTGTTGCCCATTGTGATTGCTCCATTGTAGTCCATGTTTGCGGACGGCGGGTGCGGGAGGTGGGTCAGACCGAAAACGGAGGTCCCAGAATTGGGCATTGAGTCGATGTAGCCTCCGCCGACATAAACAGGGCTGCCCTGCATGTGAGTCCCGTAGTTGCCATTGCCTTGGAGAGGATGCGCGTCATACTCGGGCGTGGCCGAGTCGGTCCCGGGATACCTCTTCTGGGAGGGCGGGCAGTTGTTGAGGGAGCTGTTCAAAGGAGGGGGATATGACGTGGCCATACCGTATGCATTTTGATGAGGTTTATTGTAAGACGTTGGCGACTGGGAGTCATAAGGTACACTGTTTACAAGAGAATGCATAGAGTTGAGGTATCCTCCGCCTCCTCCACCGCCGCCACCTGAGGCCGGGCCCACGGGACTCCGAGGGGACTGTCCGCCAGGGGAAGGCATCATTCCGACGCCTTTCTGATCCTTCTTGTATTTCATCCTGCGGTTTTGGAACCATATTTTGATCTGTCTCTCAGTGAGGTTGAGCAGATTGGCCATCTCCACCCTCCGGGGTCTGCAGAGGTACCGGTTAAAGTGGAACTCCTTCTCTAGCTCCACTAGCTGGGCGCTGGTGTAGGCTGTCCGGGCCCTCTTCGATGCTGCTGACCCCGGAGGACTCTTGTCTCCGGGGCAACTCTCTACTGTCAGGGAGGAGGAGAGGAGGATGTCAATCAGTAAGCCATTACAGACAGACACAGAGGGAGGGAGAGAGAGGTACAGAGGTAGAGACAAGAGAGTGAGAGTGAAAGCAAAACCGTGTGACAACACAGGCACACAGCTGATAACAGACCTTTCAACCATCATGAGGGGGGTGGGGATGGAGAGCAAACAGTTTACTCGATAAATATCCCGCTTCACTACTTAAATATCTTCGACTCCTCCTCCTCCCTCGTTACGTGCATGTGCACGCGAGTATGTGTTGCAAACATCAAAACATTTTGATAGATCTGCTTCCTACTGCAAAGCACAAGGGTTATCATGAGGGCTCCATAAGACAATTAACAATCAATGTATGGACACTGCGTCTGTGTGAACGCTACACTGGCTGCAAAGGGGGGAAATGTAACTGGAGAATAGTGGGTCAATATCTGATATGGAACCAGGTGACCTCAGATTTCCTACCAAAACATTCTGACCCTCATCTCCCCCTGTAGTCACAGAGTAGCACACGCGTAATGCAAACACAAGCATTATGTATTCCTTGGGGTGTATAAAGCAGCTCGCCTTGCCCTCACTGATAAGTCTCTCCTTCTAAGAGGTTGGAGCTTGGCTGCAGAATACCAAGGTGTTTGTCTACTTACCGCTGTGGCAGGCGGCCAATACTTAATAAATTTCACTACCTGTCGCCCAAACCTGGAGCAAAAGGAATGCAGCATGACATAAGCTGACCCATTCGTTTATTACAGAGATGAAAGAGACGTTAAGACGAGTAGTCTCATGTATGTAGGGCAATCACTTGTGATAATGACTATTAGTGTGGTATTATTTATGAATTCATTTTTAAAAAGGCGAGTTAGCATGATTTATAAAGATTTGGTAAACGTGTATTAAAGGGTTATTGTTATCTATCTGGCGTACGTGCGTAAAACGTGCGTAAAAGGCATTTCATAAATGTTAACACCTCAGCGTGGTGTTAAAACTAATGAAAACGCCTCCCCAAACATAAATCACAATGAAGGGCTACATTACGTTCAGCATTTTAAACTCTTGCGGGAGAGTACATGTAACTTAATTAGAAAATTACCTATAGATTACAAAATGAGAGGGCCATGAGAAGGTGAGCATCTTTGGATTTTTAGAAGGGGGGTTTATATTTCCATGGAGCCAAACACGAGACCCCATCCTGACCCAGCAAGTTCTCCTCTAATCAGAACGGAAGGTGTGTGCGTAAAGCGTGCGTAAAGGACTTGCCATAAATGCTAAAACCTTTACAAGATGTTAAAAAAAAATAATGAAAACACCCTCCCGACATTAATCACCATGAAAGGCACTGTGCAGTTTTGCGTTTTGGCGCTTACTGCAGGCGACTACATTTAACTTAATGAAAGGAATAACCCAGGTCATAGAAAGATGAGCCTCTCTAAATTTTTAGGTTAGCTTTATGACACAGCTTTTATAAACCACCCAGACCTGACCCACCAAGTTTACCGTCACCTAAACAGCATTTAGATTGCTTTCGTGCGTAAAACGTGCGTAAAAGCGTTTCCACATATGTTAGAACGTCATTGTGCCCTACCATAACCATGAATCACAAGTAAATTAAATGAAAGGCGCCACCTTGCTTTGGATATTCGGCGTTTACTGTAGGAGACTGCATACAGCTCAACTATAAAACGACCAGCTAAGTTGACAAAAGATGCAGTTGGAAGATGATCATTTCTTAATTTTCAATTGAGGGTCTATGGAAAAAAAGACCCCAAAACATAACCCCCCCCCCAAGTTTTCCTCTCATCAAAACGACAGGATTCGGCTTGCGTGCATGTGTAAAAAGTGCCAAAAAGATTAACGCTTTTACAGGCTGTTAAAAACTATCGCCTTCCCAATCACAAACCAAAATGAAGCCATACAACTTTGATTTTTATTCCTGACTGCCTGGTGTCTGTACCGTAATTGAAATGTTACCCACAAAATTGACAAATTACGAAGGTCATGGGAAGACGAGCATTACAATTTTTTAGGTTGGCTCTGTGTAAACAAACAGCCCCAAAGACAAACCCTTACTCTGACCCACCGAGTTTTCCTCTAATCAAAACAGCAGGACAATCTGAAACAACTGTTGTGCGTGTTTGTTTGTTGTCCCTCCGGGAACATTGTGTGATCAGTGGAGATGCGTGTTTACAGTAGGGACAGGTCAGCTTCAGGGCACAGGGACAACAAATGGTGGGATCTACTTTCAGTGTTAAGGCACATAGTTCTCCTTCAGTCAGCAACTCACAGTATATTTATAGTATGCAATGTTTGGGGTAGCATGTCAGTAAAGTAGGCTAATTGCAGTATGTGGATACAAAATACTAACACTTGTACATATACTGTGTGTGTGTGTGTGTGTGTGTGTGTGTGTGTGTGTGTGTGTGTGTGTGTGTGTGTGTGTGTGTGTGTGTGTGTGTGTGTGTGGTCATTATTTTTGGCTGCTGTTCCTGAATAACTTTAGGATCCCCCCCAGAGGAAATACAATATATACATAACATAATGCAACGCAAACCACGTACTCAAAAAGTATGGAGTTAAATTAACACCCCTCTGACACTGGCAGAGCAGAAATGAACATTATAACCTCTACGTGGGTCCTGGTTTGCCTCCCTCCTTCCTAACCCCTTACCTTACCACCCACCCACACCCCTTACGTATTGTTACTCCCTCAACAAAACTTATGTAACTTTCTAGTCAGAGGCTATCAAGTCGTGTGTGTGTGTGTGTGTGTGAACAGCAGCAGTGTTAAGTACCTGAACTGGAGCTACTGGTGGGTTTCTGCTTGGTGTTCTGACGGGACTCCTTCATCCAGGGGAAGATCTGTTTGCGAGTAGAGGAGGTCGGTGAGCCGTTCTTAGCACTGGGCTGGCTGGACCCGTTGCTTGTGTTTTGGCTGATAGCACCGGGGGATTGTGAGGGAGGGGGTGGGCCTGACACCGGCACCTGCGGTTGATTGCTTTCGGGATGAACCTTAGACTGCGCCGCCTGAATGGCTGTGGTCCTGTCGCAGCTCTCCGCCATCTCCCCCGGCTTCTGCAGCGCCACGGAGCCGTCAGGAGACTGCAGGGAGCAGGCAGGTCGATGGTACTCACTTTCCACATGAGAGGCCCGGGGATATTGGACCTGATTGGCATCATAACTGAAGCCATTTGCGCTTTGATATGGGTAGCCACTGTAAATTGCGGAGCTGTCGTAGTAGGTTGCCTTTTGCATCTCGCCGTTTCCCAATATTTATTTCAGAAACTGACAGGGTCTTGACACCCTTGTAGAATAACATTGGCACCCCGTGGTCACGTGACGCCTCTCCGCCAATGGCCTCCTCGGGTGAACCTAGGGTTACAAGAAGCACTGTGAGGAGAAGAAATGGTGGCGATCCATCTTACTTTTCAATACAAGGCTGACACTGGAGACTATGGAAGCAAGATAGGGCCAACAGTTCTGTAGACTATTACCGTTTACCTTATGGCTTACACAGGGCAACAAAGGCACGCACTAACCTTGTATTACCATCTGTGCCAAACCACATCAAAACAAAAACCTTTTCAAAAGCATTTCGGATTTCCAAATCAATTTCTGGACCTAACAAGAAATTACGTGACATTTTAAACCTCCGAGCCTTTAGAAAATAAAACTGAACATAGAGTTACGGATCATATAAAATGCTGTAGGAGAAAAAAAGCAGCTGTAAGAAAAGCTCATTAGCGGGTAACCACACAGGAAAATCCTATTTCTGTTATATTGTTATTCTACCAACAGGGCTGTCAACAGTATATCTAATGTCCCATGTAGGAGCTGAAAATAACCTGTGTGTTGCACAAACTTTTAACCCAGTTTTTTTTTAACTGTTTGTGAAAAATCTTCCTCTAGTAACAGGATAGACCTCAATGCGCTGCGCTTCCCCGGCCACCTGGTGCAAAGCACAAACAACCGCATTCTCTTCTTTTTCTTTTCTTTGCATGCTGCAAGATAAATGGAAGGGCCACGAGGAAACCTGAAAAACCGGGCGGGCATCCGTGCATCTCTATGACCATGTTGTGAACTTTTCCTTGCAGGCCCATAATAATGGCTGCTGTCTGTGCTGTCTGCGCGGCGGTCCGTCGCGGTGATATATGGGGGTCAGTGGGCCGGGACGGCCTGCACGGAATGAGCGGCCCGGTGAGCAGCCAAGCCCGGTATTCAGGCGCACAGAAACCCGGGATGGCACAGCAAGAGCCTGCTCCTAAAGCACCATAATTCACGCAGGTAACCATGGGGATCAGCCTCTAAAAGATTATTGGGGAAACTGTAAACCATAATAGACACAGATCCACGGGTCATTTGGGGGAAATATTTTATAATGTGACAATGCTAATGAAATAGTGGAATATTTAATGTGGACTCTCTGGGTTTCAATCAATGTCATTAAAAACAGCAAAGAGTAATGCATAATAATAATAATTATTATTATTATTATAATAAGCTGCAGCACCTTTAAATATAAGTCAGTAATTTTAAACAAAAATAAAATTGAAATCCGTCAAATTAATTTACTGTTCAGGTCTGAAATCATGCAGTTCTTTTGTCTGCACTCTGCATGTAACCATTGCAGTCGCCTTAATGAAGGGAGCAGATCACTTCTAGACTAAATCAAAATAGACTTATTTGATTGCAACCCTGAATTAGAATTTTAACTGTTGAAACTAACAGGCCCAGGTGCCACGTGTCTAGTACTAAACATGACCTTAACAATAACGCTGTTAATACCGAAACCTGCAATAAACATATTACTTATTATTTTACAATCCATAGGTATAGTGCAGGCAGTCCCGGAGCAGGCACATAGCCGGAGTACCTTTTCATAAAATGAGCACAAAGAAATGAAATGAAACAGTCAAACAGCTCTGAGTCTGTGCAGCCGTGCATAACAAGAGGCAAATCAGTAGAAAATGAGCCCTGAGCTTGCCCTCAACGCAGCTAAACCGCAGAGTGAAAGAAGGTGTCTTCACTGTATCTGCACTCACGCTGACCTGGAAAAGATATCACAAAGCTGTGTGTTGTATATCTCCAGGCGAGCCATTGCGATAGTCATAAATGGCAGAGAAAGAGAGACAAATGACAGACTTGAGCTTTTCTACGCGGAGCAGCCTGCTCCACGTTAGAGAAATCTGGCTGCCTGGCTGTGTGTGTGAACTCTTCCTGAACCGAGATCTAAGTCATACGGTGATAAATCACCGCGCGACACACAAACTCCGCCATTTACAACCGAGGGAGCCTATTTCTGGCCTGCTTACCTTATCCTCTGACGACGAATGCAGAGCACCGAGCGATATTTTCTCATTCAGCGACGAAATCGATCAAAGCAGTAATCCAAGAGAAAAGTTTAAAGGCAGGGCTGGCCGGGGTGAAGCACCAGCAGCAGACTGCGCCCTGCCATTCACCAGGCATTAGCAGCCACAACAAAAAAGGGAAGAGCCGAGAGAAACCCCTTTCCTTTCTTCCTTTGCTTTTTTTTTTTCCCTACTCGACGTGGATGGGTAAACCGAGATTACGAAAGCAGGCGTGAGCAGTCGGGTCAGCGAGATAAGAGTTATCTGGCCTCAAGATTGAATTTATCGTCATGCTATAGAGCAATGACCAGGGCTTCATAGCAATATTAAAGTGAGCCAAGGCTATGCAGGACTATGTGATCCTTCACCAGTACCATGCAGACACCAGTGAACTGCCCCGAACCAGAGCGTCACCATAGACAAAAAAAATTATGCAAATAAGTAGCGCCTTGGAAAGCCAGTTCAAATCAAGTGGCTGCCTCTCCTCCTCCCCCAACCAAATGAGGTGGTGTGTCTGGAAAAAAAACAATACACGTAAGAAAAAGCACGCGAGTCCATCCTTATGGTGTTTTTAAATGTTTTTGTTGTTATTTACTCCACGTCCTGCAGTGGACCTATGAGCCCAGTGGATGTTGGAGTGAGGAGAGAATACAAAGGAATAATCTGCCGCTGACCACGCTGCATTTCCATTTCCACGGGACATAAAGGGCTTCTATGCACGGCTTAATCATTAACCCGCATTTTTTGCATATTATCTTCAATCCTTTGGCCCAACGACGCGCAATCCCCATTCATTCCAGCGCCAGGTATTCCACTGCCTGCATGGCCTCTTGTGGGAAGAATTACAATGCAATGTTTTGTTTTTTTTAAGATTAGAAAGCACAACAACTTCAGATCAAAGCCGTGTTCGGTGTATATCACGGGAAAACCCCAACCGGGAGCAGGGTGTGAAAAATGGGAAGAAGTTTCATCACCAAAAGGCGAAGCGGAGGACATGCAGCGAGGAGCAGGGCAGAGGAGAGCCGGCTGCAGGGGGAATCCCTCTGCATGGTAATACTGGCTTTTGCAGCCAAACGAAAGAATGGAAAGAAAAGGAAAAAAAAATAGATTTATGTCTTCTCAGCTTCCCCGGGCTGTAAACACGTCCGGAGCTGCAGCTTCTCTGCTGGTTTCAGGCTCTGGGACAAAAATTCAGTGGCACAATTAAAAAGGTAGAAACACACGGACGGCGTGGGAGGGTGAGTGGGACACAAATTCACGCGTGAGGATTTTTTTTTAGCCAACTCGGCTTTTTCTTTTCTAAACCAAAGCAGTCACATTGTATAATTATTTACTTCTTTGTGCTTTGTTAAAATGCTGATTCGTCTGTCTCTTTAATTTGGCCCCGAGCAGAGGGTTAAATGTCAGTGAGGTGGTGCTCTCGTAATAAGGCGTAAAACAATGTGAAAGAAAATCTGAAATGTTGATGAAAGAAAGAAAAAAAATAAAACTTGAGTGGTGTAAAACTATAGCAGCTACAAGCAGATGGCTTTCGCAGAAAGTAGTTTTTGAAAGGAGCGAGGCACCGCTCCAAGAGCTGCGATTCCCCTCGTCACTTTTATAGTGACAAATTACACCACAAAGACAAGTGGAAGAGAAGGAATTATTGCTCTCGGGCTGGTCATATTGCTGCTACAAGGAAACGTACAAGCCATAAGCTGCCTCTCTATCCCTGCGAGTGCTTTGGTGGGCGTGTGTGGTACTTATTAGAAATTGAATAAGGATATCACTATCAAGCATTCATAACACAAATCAATAAAGATATATGGACTTACCGAAGGCAGTTCAAGGTGTCTCGGAGACCGTGCGATGGCCTGAATTTACTTGGCTGGATTTCTGCAAGGAGCAATGAATATTTTCAATTTCTCAGAGGCTTTTTAACATTTTAAGGTGTTCTGTAAAATACGAGTCTGGGTTTTACAAGTGAAAAGTCGCTCCTCAGAGATTTTGATTAGTAATGAGTGTTGTTGTTATGCGTAATTGTTTAGGCCTTATTTTTTAAATGGCACAAAATGGAAACGCGTGGCGAAGAGGCTAACTCAAATCTTGTTAAGTTCGATGGAAACATTTTTAAGATAATTATTTGGTCAGTTTTTTCTGATTTAACTTGGAGCTCCAAGTCTACGTGTTAAAGCGTTAACGTGTTAATGTCTTCGAGGAGCCATAAAATCTAGAAGGCTTTTAGCATTTTGCAACAAAATATGAAATAAAATATATCTTTCAGTAGGGAAAGACAAAACAGTCACATGCTAATAAACAAACTACATTAATAAAAACAAAAATGGAAAGATTTTTTTTTTTGGCAAAATCAACATTAAACCCAAATGTTGCTGCCTATCAGCGTATTATCACTAATAACACTAAAACGGGCCAATGCAAATAACGTGTTTGTTGTTTCCCTGCAGGCCGGTAAGCATTTTCCCCACAAACGGATCGAATAGTCATTAGCTCTCGCGCACCATCTTCCCCAAGTCCCCGCGCCCATAAATCAAGCAGGAGCGCCGTGACCTCAGCGCGGCCGCGCGGTCCTGGATGGCACTCCGTCTTCCATTATATCCTCGTTTCCCTGGCGGAGCGACACAACCCCACCGCTTTCCCCTACTTTTTATGGAGCTCATTCCTGATGTATCATTTACGCACAAAAAAACACGTTAAGACGACACGAGTTGTTTTGTTTTATAGGACCGGCTGCACATTGGAGCGGCCGCGCGCTCTGTTTGGGTTTTTTCTTGGAAGCCGATATTTAAATGGCCGCTTTATTTACAAAGGCTTGTGCTGGCCTATTTATCTAAACGGCTGCTCCCGCTATTAAGATGTAATTAAAAAGAGAGATATTTCATTCTTTGCTGCTTTATTCCAAGTTTACCCTGACTCAAACAATGGCTCTAATATACTGTTTAGGGAGCATCAAAGGGAACAATGCCTGATCAGTAATGGTCCACACAAACCTTTAAATGTTGTCTAAATCCTGCAGGCCTGCTGATGTTTGATTTGCTATGATGAATCTGAGATATTAACAGATAGGAGAATACGAATAGCTTCTTGGTACCTGTCTATTTTCTCGCCCTGCAAAAACCCTGGACCCCTTTTTACTGACCTCTGTCTCGCGCAGCAATAACTCACGACAGTAATGAACAATCGGCGGAAATACCTCAAAATAAAATCCATCCTCCCAAAGCTCGGGGTCTGACTCTGTCCGCGTGGAAAAACATATCCGTCCGTGACAGCAGTATAATACATCCACAAATCTGGGATCCTCTCTCTTTCAGTCTGCCTCTCTTTTCTTATTCTCCCCTCGATAAACAAACTACAAAGCTCGGACTCCCCTCGCGGAAAGTGGGGGTAACCCGCATATAATCAGCATCATATGGCCAGACCGGGGCTCCGGTTTTCTTCCCCGTGCCATAACACCGCGCAGTATTATGCGCCCTGCTCACGTGACGCAACGTCAACTTAAATCCCTTTTATTTGAGCCCGTGAATCATTAATGGAGGCAGTCATTGCCCCTGAGGAGAAACGGATCAGTTTGGAGGGAGAAAAAAGAGGGGTATGTGACACTGCAATGTATCTGGCAGAGAAGCAAGTCTCTCGCAGGGAAGCAGCTTTTCCACGTGTCGCCCATTCAGAGGGAAAGACTGTTCTGTCAGTTTTAAAGTGCCATATATTTGGTGCCTGTTAGCGGCTGAGAGAGCTAATCCTGCTGCACTGTGCTGAGCCTCGAGTGCAGCCACAGATCTGAGCGAGGCTACAACCAGAATGTGTTGCACTGCAGCGCGATAATTCGCACTATGTGAGACGGAGAGGGCTTTCCCTACAAAATACCATTTAAGGATGGCATAATGATTACTCATCACTCCTGCAAACCTCCTCTCCTTTCTCTTCACAACGCAGCCAGGGCTGTGGGGAGCTTTACTCAATATCGCCCCCCCGTCCTCAGTCCTACAGTTTGGTTGTAGTACCACTTAGTCAGCCTCTGGTTCTCCATCAGCAAACGCCTGCATGCTGCTGGCCATATTGAGAGAAAAGGCACACATTTACCTGTCCTACCTAAGGAGGCTGTGCGTCCTGGTGGTCGTGAAGGGGTGCGTGTCAGTCAGCAGTGAGCGGAAAGTGGAGGTGAGGTAACCAAAGAGTGGCTGCTCGACCCCGCTGATCAGTACATGGACCCCCATTACACCTACACGCCTTTACGCGTTTCCTTTGAGCAGCTGGGTGAAATTACAGATCTGTGCCAAGGCAGAGTTTGGGAGATTTTGGAGAGGAGGGGGAGCGAAAGTAAACGTGTGGACTAAGCCACTATCCTGCTGTAGTTTGGCAAAACCACCATCTTCTAAACCAGTTACTACCCAAGAAGGGTGCCATGCGTGCGCTGGAGAAGATATCTAGCTTCTGCCACCTCAGGTATTGCAGAAAAAAAAGTCCTAGCCCGGAAGAGGTTCTCTCTTCTCGGCACCGTTTGGCGCTTGTTTTCCGTCAACACCGAGCAGCGGGCGTGGAAAAATCCCACCACAACTATTAATCATTCGGGGCGGACATAGACAGCATCCCACTCCCACACCCGCCTTGAGTTGAGCGGTAAACTTTTAAAGACAGGAACAGAAGCAGACCAACTCTTATTAATTTGCCTTCCACACTTCCAACACTGGGGAAAAGAGGAGGAATATTAATGATGAGGGTTAAAAATTAAGTTATACGTACTGGTTCTAGACCATTGATTATCAGAAGAAAACCATTTCTCTTTTGTTGCACAGAATGTTTGTGTCTGTGAAATGTTATTTTGTTCCATCTTTGTTCTTCTTCGCTTACAGATGTGGAGCTGTCATCAGGATTATACGGCTTGACGTGACCGTGCGCTGGAAGCTAATCCCACGTTCCCTTTCGCCACCGCACCTGAACTCTTCTTTGACCCGGGCAGAGGCATAGAGAGTCGAGTGGGAAGTTATTTTGGGTTCAAAAACAAGGAGACGATGGAAAACAAAGGCCCAGGCTCAGCTGGTAGCACACTTTTTTCCACCTTTTTTTCGCAATCTATCCAGACTTGCCATTTTCGAAAAAGTAGTAGTTGATGTATTGTGTTTAAATCTCAAAAGGTTTTAGCATAAAACAAATGCTCCAGAGTTATTTACACAAATCGAGGCTCCTTATCACTGTCAGCGAAGAGGAGTTAGAGGTGCAGACCTCTGGATGTTGGCCAGACGGCGGTCCATATCTTCCCACAATGTTGACACTCCGAGCTCTTAACAGCCAGGCTTAGGTTACCGATACACTCAGCCGAAGATAACTCTTTCTGCGAGGTTTACATCGGCCAACATCAAGGCTAATGCGAAATTCAACGCTTAAGCTGATTTGGAACCATCTCTCGTGGATGCAGACGGACTAGGACACCATAACTGTGTGCGTAAAGGTGGTTGTAATAAAGCTATTTGAATTTTCCTGTTGGCTCTTTATTGTGATTTAAAGGGTTCCCAGAACATATATAATAAGATTTTGTGCAATAGCCGTCAGTTGGAAGTAAGTCCCCCCCAATAATAACTATTTGTATAATTATAATTATCTTCATGAGTAACATTGTCACATACCCTCAGCACTTCGTTAATGTTTAACCTGTGTGTGAACTGTCTATTGTGTTAACTCCAGCTGAAAGGCTCCTTCAAGCAACACAGATGTTCTATGCTTTGTTACTTTTTACTTGTTTAAATGCACTTGCTCTCATTTCTGTATTTAAGAGTAAAATAAAGGTCATTATTGAATGATAGAAAGAAGACTTTCCACTGTTAAAATCCATACGAACGGCAGATTAAAACATTTTTGAAGTACTTTTTGCAGCCATAAATGTTCATGTCAACTTTTAGTGACTGTGTTCCTTCACACAAAGAAAAGTTTCGGCTACACCTACATTTTCACCTCTGCAGCCACGTGTGTTGCATCAAAAACAAAAAATGTGTTTAGTCTCATAAAACATTGACTACCAGAGTGCAGGTTGACTTTCATCATCCTAATGTGGCGTAAGTGATGGAAATTTAGATCTTCTTTCTTGTATCATAGTATCTGTGAGGTCCAATATGATACAAGGTTCATGTCTGTTTCATACGTTAACGTTTGAGCACTAAATACAAACACCTGCTATGTAATAACTGTATTTTTAAAGTAAACTAAAATATTTTTGCAATCAAATTAAGAAATATGACTATTCGGGTTTGATAATAATAATTTTATGACATTAGCAGGCTCAGAAACTCTACAGCATAGCTGTGTAGCTGGAAATAAACAGATAATATTACAATATCTATGAATATGCTCCAGAAGATTATGAATTAAACCCTACTTCCGGGATATTTCATACAAATTTTTCAAGAGTTTCACAGAATTTAAGATAAAAAAAAACAATCAAATCTACTCACAAGTCATGACGCTCTGTGTCCAGCGGACAGAGTTTTGTCAGGGGAGAAGAGATCTGACTCGCACCCTGCAGAGGATCACTTCAAATGAAAATAAGGCAGATTTTCAGATCTATTTCTGACCCCGGGGCATTTATTATTCAGCAAGTCACGTGAGGGAGCGAATTAAAATTTCAGTACATTGGAAGTGACCTCTATTCGCGAATCAAATGACTTGAAATCTGTAATTTAGCTACTTGGACTTGTTGGAGTCTGCGCAAAATCGGTGCCAATCAGCCTCAACGCCATCTTCTGCACAGCTTCCATGACTGCAGCAAGTGCTGCTGCGGAGGAGTACATGCAAAGAGGGGTCTAACATTTCTGCAGGATCATGTTTCTTATGCAGACAAAAAAAAAAAAAAAGAAAGAAAGATGCAACAAAAACTGCATGAACAAAAGGTACATCCTTGTCGATATAGTTGCTACTACAATACTGTGTATAAATTCTGTCTGTCTGTCTACTGTGGGAATTCTAATGAATGTCAGCTTTATCTTATATACAATTAAATGCATTGCAAATCCATTCATTATGATATTATTGGCATAAATATCGAGCGGAAACCATCAGTGCTAAAACACGTCGAGCGTAAATCTAAATTACATGCACAATGCCAGTATGTTTCAGCTCATATCTGCCTTCTCTGCACGGCCTGACAGGGGTGCTTCTCTGATGAATTGCACAAGAGCTGTCCCTTGGAATAATTTTGGGAAAATTCATGGCTCAGATTCACACCTAAACACCGTTTTGTTTCCGCGCTGTCTCTGGGTAAATCTCAAATGAGAAGAAAAAGGCTCGCGGAGGTCTCGGCACTGATGTATGGTCTGAACGTTGTGTGTGTCGAAAGGTCAGGGGTCAGAAGAAGTGCTCTGAGCCGGTGATTGGCCAGAGCCGGCCGTGTCCCCTGGTTGAACCCTCTATTGTTTGGATGTAGCAGGTAGTGACCAACACTCACACTCTGGTGCACTGAGCTTGGCTGAGATCTCCCTATAATGACAAGTGAAAACGATATGTGGAGCTGGATAAATGTAGCAATTTTTGGTTGGTTTGATTCCTGTGGCAGCAGTAAAGCCTGCAACACTTGAACACCTCATATCTGCTGCACAGCTCACCCTCATCCACGAAAATGCGCATGACATTCATGCACATTTTACGGATTACATTTTCATTCTGCTGAGCACTAAAAGGCAGAACTAAACCCGTCATATCACCACGTTTTACGCACTGTGTTGTAGACGGAGATACAGCTTGTAAGACATACCTAATTCTGAACAGGTCACAGATATTAAACGCCTGAACATGTAAGACCCGTTTCCCTTCCTGTAAATAAAGAGAAAGTTTGCGCCCTGATTAACAAGGGATTCCTCTCTGTAAATACCATCAAACATAGCGAAAAGATTGTGTTTCTATTCAGATAAAGTTAAAAAAGAAAGAAGAAAGAAGAAGTGTGGTGCAGTAAATTATCCAATGCCCGGACACACTATCACAATTTTACGCACGCTCTCCAAACACTGGATAGCCTGATTCAAATATATAGAATAAAAGATTGTTTAAATAGCCCACGTCCGGAAATGAAAACAAACAGCACGAAAATACGATGTTTGAGTTTTAAAATGCAATCCCCAAATTAGGAATGTATATCAGAAAATGAGGCACATAAACGTATTTGGCAAGTCAACACGCGCGGTTTAAAAAAATACATGTTGCGCTCAATTCAAATTGATGAGAAAATATCCAAAACCAAATCAGCCATATAAGTGAAGTACATATTTATTTCACAAGGACAGATTGAGCCTACACTAACCTGCATCACAACGGTCATTACTGAGACAACACATACAAATATTCACAGTTTAGAACACAGCACAACATGGGACGGACTAGCACGAGGAAAACTAGACCTTACAACACCAACAAACATAATTCTACTGGACGAAATTCTTTCCTTATTGTGCCTTCATTATGATTTGCCTATGTACATTAAACGTGAAAGTCACCTGGACTACATTCAACAGTAAACCAACCCAGTCAAACACACAAACTACACTGTTACTCTGACTGATGCCATACCTCTAAAAACAGCCGTCTGGTTTCCTAACAGGCATCTCGAGTCTCGCTAAATATCTTTCAAGTATATTAGAACTTTCCATGAGCAATAATAATTAAAAAAAAAAAAAAAAAGAAAAATAATAATAAAAGAGAACATAGTAGAAAGAGTTCCAACTTACTTTTACCTCACTCAATTTTAACTGTAATGATACAATTTGATCCAAGTCCTACGTTTGAATGTGCGTTATCCTTCTTTCATAATAATAAACAAATATATAAACACTTCAGTTGCCAGCGTGGCAATTAAAGGTGAATTTCAAGCTTATATGAAGAGGGCGAGGATGAGCGGAGAGGGGAAGGGTACAAAGGACGTGACAGGGGCCCAATGGCAGAGGCAAGGTGGAAAGAGAGAACACCATGTGTGTAAAATACTGAGAATCGGTCCATCAAATTCCACTTGTGTTATTTGCCATCTCAGTCTGGATTGGGGTTTTATGGGATGGGGTTCGTTCAAGCACTATAGACCTGCGGTGCACGGCGTGGGGACAAGCTGCTGGCCTGTTTTGATCTGCTGCTGCTGGGCCCCAGAGGCTGAGGACGAGGCCGAGCTGGACGAGCGGATCTTGGTGTTGGGAAGCTTGTGCTCCTTCTTCCACTTCATCCTCCGGTTCTGAAACCAGATCTTGACCTGGCGCTCGGACAGACACATGGTGTGCGCAATCTCCACCCGCCTGCGCCGGGTCAGGTACCGGTTGAAATGGAACTCCTTCTCCAGCTCCAGAGCCTGCTGGCGGGTGTAGGCAGTGCGGGACCTCTTGGGCACTCCTCCAGTGTAATTGGAATTGACTGGAGGGGGGAAAAAAGCCATACACAGGCAAGCAAGCAGGTGTTACATGCAGGCTGATAGCGTTTATTCCAAACCCAGTCCTCCAGTGGATACATTACATTGTCGTGATTACAAGACTGAAAATCTATAAAGCGTTTCTGGGTTTGGTGGGAAATAATCTCAGCCGCTCTGTTTGTTTTACTCTGTCCCGTTTCAGTTTACGGACGTGACCTTAATGTGGAGATGCCCAGTGTACAAGCACTCGCATCCAGGGACAGATCAAGCTTAGAAATGATTAACAAAACAGCGGGGTTGGATATTACAGTTTGGCTCGGCTCCAGTGGTGGAGGTAGTTTGGGTTAAAAAGCAACAAAGGCACATGGCCCCGACAGACGAACACAGGCAATAAAATTTACGAGGGTCCTTAATTACCGACCCTGCTGCTCGATAGTCGTAAATTGCTGTTGTAAGGGCTGCTACTAGTGCTGCCTCAATAGGCTTGCGTGTGTTCCAGTGGTTGTTTCTCAGTGGTTCTGCTGTTTAACCGTGACGATAACTCACCGGTGTTAACGTGGACCTTTTTCATCCAAGGATAGACCACCGGCTCCTTGCCCTTCGCTACGCCGGGATATACCTCAGTGGCGAGGCTGCAGTCTTTGCTGGCATTTGCCCCTGCGCCACCATCTGGGGCCGCGGTGAGGCGAGGACCGTGGCTCTGTGGAACCGGTTGCGGCGGTGCGTGATGCCCGTCGCCGAAATCATCGAGTCCGGTGGCGGGGACGTTACCGTAATCGTAGCCCGTTTCTGTGTAGTTTGACCTCGGATAGGATGGTTCGTCGTGATGGGGAAAGCCCGTATCTTTTGGCCGCTCGTAGTAATCACCGGGGTTGGGGATGTATCCGCTCTGCTGATATTCGTCGCATGGAGGAAAGGAAGGCTCGATATAGTTGGAGTTTATCAAGTAGGAACTCATGGTCATTAATTTGTGAAGTGCAACAATACTAATTTTTATCGCGCTGTCGTTTTTCTGATCTCCACAAAACCCTCCTACTCCCTGTCAAATGTACAAAGTTGCCTGGTCACGTGTGAAGCGCCACCAATCACCGCGTGTCCTGTGGGCATCATGTAAACAGGAACCAATGGAAAGCATGGCACTGGTACCACCAACACCGCTCGCACTGGCTTACGTTGGTGTTTTCCTTATTAAATCACAGTATATAAACCAAAACCAATCAACTAACTTGTTTACTGCATGGGGCCAAACTTATGGGGGTGAGGCTTTCCTGCATGAGGAAAAAAAAAAATCCTCCTCCTCTGGAGCTGAGGGTGGACGTGAAATTCAAGCCCTGGGAAAATAAAGGTTATCACAAACAAAAGGATGTTTCCAAATAGTGGCGTGGCTGTTTACTGTTGGAGTTTGAAACGTGTTGAATCCCAATAAAGAGATGAGCAGGGAGACACAAAAAAAACAAGCCCATTCAAACGATCGAAAAATCTTGTTAGTGCACAAGCTTCCTGCAAGCGCTGACGAGCCGCAGCTCTGCGGACATACAAGCCTGCATATAAAGCATATGACCTGTGCATCAGTAAAAGATGGAAACACCCGCTTATGGCACAAACACACACACACACACACACACACACACACCAGAAAACCCTCGAGTCTCACAACATGCAGAAAACCCTCTTTGCACCAGACGGTTACAGACCTACATGCGATGAAGCGTTTTTTCTGCAATTTCCAAACACAAAGCAATAATTCAACGACACGTGTGCTCTCTTGTTGGTCCTGTAACACCACATGAAAGTTATATCTGGCACTGATCGCACGGCCATCACGTAGTATGAGCTCTCCCGCGTTAAGTGCCACTGAAAAGCTCGTCCAAACACTTGCAGAACACGCATGTTGCATTATAGCCAGATGCCAAAAACAAAGCGTGGGATTTTAAACCAGCACAGACCATTTACATGAAGAGATGCCAGGAGCACCGCACAGATGATCTCACATCTGATATAACTTCCCAATTCTGAACACATTTGGATATATACAAAAACCATTTCCACAAACAGTTTGCAACCATTTTAAATGCAAATCTGCAACAGAGTCCCTGCAGTACCACTTTACTGTAAACATCCAAGGATTAGATGATACCAGTGTCATGTATTGTAACATGGAAAATATGTTTTGGATAGACCCAGTACTACAAGTATAAAGAGGCAAATATTCCAAGGCACAATAATAGTAGTGATAATAATAATATTAATCACCTTTAATCTTATTAATTCAATTGCATGAATTCATCACTATCCTTTGCCGGACTCCCATATATTTAGATTTTTTTTTTTTTTCTTTTAATGAAACTGCCTGCTCATTTGTATATATTTATACAGGAAAATATAAAAGCGTCTGACCGTGCTCCTCGCCATCAGCCATCACGTCCAGGTCGTGTTTCCTCTCCATGTCCGAGATGGCACACTGTATCTGTGTCCCTTGAAGATGCAGCAGCTCCTCACAAAGCTGATCCACACTGTCCACGTCAACAAGGCCTCTGCATGGAGAAAGAAGAGGCCAAACTTCGGAAATATTGAAAGCTTTCTTTTCTCTCCCTTTTTTTCTCTCCAGGTCCCCCCTATTCTTTCGCTCCTCTAAACAGAGATAACTTCTGCCTGACCCCCAAGTGACACCGTTTCCATTTTGTTTCTGATTAATCTTGCCCATTGACAGTCTTTGTTAAACAACAAGGCGTGCCCTTTTTTCCAAAGAGGCGACATTTTCATATCTGTTAGACGCAGTGACCTGGGGTTCACCCCGGACTTGGACTTCAGTTTTGCAGGGTCTGTTCAACTCTGGGGGGGGCACTTAGCGCGGGTCAGCACCCAGGAAGGTCCCCAAAGGATTTTAGAAATGTGCAAAAGACCTCCAACTATTTAGAAATACACACGGCGAGGTATGAGTTAGAATATGCATCTGTGGAGAGGAGGATCCTGCTGCTGCAGAGGTCTGCTGCATATGTAATGTATTTTTTCATCATTACTGCAGCTTTCATTTTCGGATATGCTGTTGCTGACAACTTAAAGCAGGTGAATTCTTCAACCAGATTCAGGTCTTAGGTTTTATTTATTATTTTTCACGTGAGCACACTGTTGCTGTAAAGCAGAGCTGCTACTTTCTTGTGTATCTTACAGGCTTTCTCGCACCTAACTCATTGTAAATGGCAGCTGATGCACTTTCGGCCATATATCCACTGTATCCTTATGGCCGAGAGACCACCTGAGAGGCAATATGTCAACATAATGTCAGCGGTAAGACGACTTCACATCTAAATTTACTGTCTGCTGCCATTCTATTATATATAGCTCCTGTATAAATATGGTCCAGATCAGCTTGGCTATTATCCACTTACTCTATGTTATCCTTGCGTGAATAACAGCTATCTGTTTTTACAGGTCAGTCTACTTGTTGCTATGGACTACTTTTCTTTTCTTTAACGTTCAGCTGTGAATACCTTTATTAAAACATATCATCGTGAAGATTCAAGAATCCGATGTGCTGCAAGAGAAGTATTTTAGATAACATCCCCGGTATTGCCTCCGTTATCTAGTCCTGGCCTGCAAGGTGCTGCTGTACGTTTGAAAGCAATAAAGCGTGGGGAAATCTCTCTTGAACAATACAGCATGCACGAAATAGAACGGGATAATGATCATCCAAATGACCAGTGGACTAAAAGGAAGCAGTGTTAGACCAGCTCACACTATCTGAGCAATTTACCATCAAATTCCAGGACCTATTTTGCTCTTAATGTGAAGAAAAACCGTTATAGCCTCGTGTTGGGCATTTTATTTTAGGACGTCCAGATCACGGTGTTCCCTTTCAGAGCATATACTGTGAAGTGAAGGTCTATTTAACCACTATACATCATGCAGACAGTTTACTGTAAATTTAGATTATCAGAGAAGTGCTGTGACGATAGTGACAGATTGCAGATGGCCCTCACAAGGTCTCCTGTCTATACGGAGCACTGACGGCGGAATAAAAAATCCTCCCTGCATTCAAGATGTGCCGAGGTCTCGGGCTACAAAACACCTTTCATATCTTTATGGAAATATTTTGATGCTGGTAAACACTCCTAACTAAATGTCCTTTTCTTTCTCTGTGACAGTGTGTCACGTGTGATTGCCCTCGGTCCTCACACTGCGAGGATCCAGGCGACAGAGAGAGTTTTCACAATAGTGGTCACTTGGTTTTATCTACAGGCGCAAACTTTTGATTACACCAATAACAAAGTGACCTTCAAGCCTCAGACGTTGGCTAAAAGAGGCGAACAAAAGCTGTTACATCCTATAGAGAGTGCATGGACATCTTCCTTATTCCTCTAGTGAAGAGGCTGCCGTGACTCAAAGTGTTGACCGAGAATATTTTAGGTACAATTAATGTTTCCAGATAACTGAAGTCACCTATAAACAGATTTTGAAACGTTATATATGTTGGAATATACACTTTAAGTGCTAATATTGGCGAAGTGAAAACATGTAATGATACTAGAATTATTAGTTATAGTCTCATTTAAAGGAAAGCCTGTATGAAATCCTAACATTTAGCGCTTTGACTCTGGCTGAACGGAAGTGCATCCTTCATTGACGAGCTTTTGCTGTTAAATTCAATAAACTAAGTTGTGAATAAACAAATTTGCTCTCCTTCTCTGGATTTTATTCAACATTTTTTTTTTTATCTTTTAGAACTTAAAAACTGCAAAGAAAACTGATGTGACGCGCACTGAGGGTTACCTTTGTACAAATGTGCTGAATTTCTACAAAAAAAAGTGGGCTGATTTAGCAAATGTCCGAGATGTTGTGTTTATTATCTATGAATTTCATATTAAGGACACAATACAAAGTTGATGAAATCGAAAGTGCCAAAATAGTCTGATGTTCTTGGTGTTTTTTTATATTCCAAAGGGATCCCGGATGATATTTTTTCTTACTCTTAAATTGAAAAATGTAAAAGAAATTTAACAAAACGTTGTTGTGGTCGTGTGTGTGTTGTGCGTTTTAGGTGAGACCCAGTTCTACTTTAGCAGAATAAAATAAAAATTATTCTGTTGTTTTTTTCTTATTATTAGCCACATCGTTCCCACAATTTCCTTGTACTTTTAATTAGGCCTTCACAACCAAAGGTTCAGTATTTTAGTCCACTTTGGCAAATAGCTCAATAAATTTTCCAAAGTGATTAAATTAGGCCAGTGAAAAATAAAATACATGGAGAATATGTATTGCCACAAAAAAAAAAAAGATTTTTAAAACTTTCTCTCAATGGGTCACAAAAACATCTGTCCCATTTCTGCTTTCTTAAAAGGCTCCTGATCAGGAAGAGAGGGGCTAAATGTTTTTTAAGGGGTCCGGGGCCTCAATTTGGGGGCTGTGGGCCTTCCCATTACCCTGTGACCGGGTCGAGAGTATCAATCCTCAAAATGCTAATTTTGCCCTCGTCCCTAAACATATCAAATGCAATTTATTCAAAGGAAATTCACCAATCAACCGCCCTAATAAAACGCCAGCCACTCAATCTTGTTGCCGGGGGACGGGTGGGGGGTCCCCTCCCCCGGTCTCAAACGCGAGGTCACCGCGCTTTCAGGGTTCACCTGGAGTGCACCGTGCAACATATGTAATTCAAAGCTATTCTGTCTTTTGTGTGGAGAGTCAAGATCGCTATTATAAGGCTGGCATCAGGCTCCGAGTGAACAGATGACGGAGACTTGTTCAGCGCGTAAACTTTTGACCCCAATTTTTCCACCTCTTCTGCAGCTATCTCGCCCTCATCTGTCCCAGCCCGGTGAGATATCTGGCCCTCTTGAAACGAAAAATTGATTTTAACACTGTGTATCTCTTTTGCCGTCACGATGATCATTTCCCCAAATTTCATAATTAGAGAAGATGCCAGCACAAGACCTGGACTGCAATTGTAGCTTCATGATGTTTTCAACGAGGGAGCGAAAAGATAAATCCAATAGGCTCCCACTCAAGACTAATAGCGCCGTAAAATATGCAAATCATTCATTAGCGCTCTCGAGCAACCAAAGCAGCCAAAAGTCTTTGTTAGAGGCAACACTTAAAGTTAAACTCCCCCCTCTTCCTCTACAGTCTTTTCCTCCAGTGTGGGACGCTACCACGGGCTCCGTGTCCCTCGATAAATTCATTTATACGCATTATGCTTATAGGCAACGCCAAGCAAACGTGTCATTAACGTGAAGGCGTGTGTGTGTGTGTGTGTATGTGTGCGCAGTGCCGTGGATGTGTGAGTGGTTTCCCTCTCTCCATACAGCAGGGTGACAGTGAACTTGGCCTAAAGCGAGCTCTGCTGGTGGCTCTGAGAGGATGCAGATTTATCTTGGTGCTGTGGCTGACCTCCAGATGAACCTACACAGCGCTTCTCTCTTTCTCTCTCTGCCTGGCAGAATGCCGCACATGGGGCCCTGTCGAAATTTCTCCTTTTGAAATATTGGCAAGGGTTTTAATTTCCAAATAGCCGCACCCTCAGTGTGTCCTGCTGCATTTTCAGTGTGCCTAAAATCAAACTGGAAAGTGTATGAGAGCGTATTTTGTTAAGCTGGTGACGTCTTTACATGACACTGGGCGAATTTGTTAAGCAATAAATTGGAGGAGTTCATCAATATGGCTTGGATTATTCTGCTGAATTTGACAATCGGTGCAACCTCCAAAAACTTGATGATTTATATTAAAGTCAATTTGGGGAGAATTCCACTTTGTTTGTCCAGAATTTACTTCCAAAGGCGACTCCAGCTGTTTGCAATTGATTTATCAAGTTATTCAAAGCACTTAATTGATAAATATATTAATTAATTTACGAAAAGGTTCGGAAATAACCTGTAATGGCTCCAGACAGTGTGATGTAGGCCTCTCCACTTGAAATAAAACTTAGATATTTAAGCCATGATGGGCGGCGGGCAATGTAAACTTTGCAAAAGTCAAAACCTTTAAGAAAGCTGGATGGTTTTCATAAGATTATTAGCTGTCAAAAATTCACAAGACTCGAATAGAGATTTTTGTTATTAGATGTTTTTGTGCATAATTGAGTTGAACATTTCAAATTACAAACGAGGCAAACACCCTTTAAGTTAAAAAAAAAAAAAAAAGAATTACATAAAGTCATAGAAAGAAAGAGAAAAGCCATCATGTCCAAAAAATGAGTCAGAAAAGATGAGATTTTTCCCCAGTCCATGTTTTTAGGATTCAGGGTCCACTGGTGACCGGTGTCTCCCCGGCACTGATCGGACAAGAGGTCACCACAAAGCAAGAGTTGCTTTAAAGAGGTCATCTGAACTTTTCAACCCCGAGCACAAAACGACGTGGCAGACACAAAACGGAATTCATTTTCAAATGTCTCCCTGCTGCTGTTTGTTCCCATGTTGTGTTTACTTGACACAGTTTTCTGCGTGTCCTGAAGCCACGCACGGTGCCAACATGTGGAGCGCGAACAACTGCAACTTTTCCAAGGATGGACCAACTACTTCCAAAAGTCATCAGCACGTACAGAATCCAATCAAACGTCGCTAGCTGTAAATATGTGGGCCTGCATTAGCGCTTAACTTTATCAAGGAAATCTACACACTCCACACACCCCTTGGAAAGTTTCTGGCTCACGGTCTGTGAATTCTCCAATGTAATAAAACGACAACAACTCGAAGCTTGTGGGGGTGGAAATGGAAACAGAGATAATTATCCAACATGTAAAAATGGATTATGAGTTACACCACAGATGGAGGGAAACAAGTTACACGGGGAAGGAAGCAATTAAATAGCCATGAGCCGGACCCAACCCTGCGCAACATCTGCCGAGACCAGTATTCAGCACTGCACAACTGACAAATTAGTGTAATGGTCTAATAGGGACGGATAGAGGGAGCGAATACAATAATAAGGCTGTGTAACACAGGCTGGCTGTTCTCAGGCTACCGGATAGTCTGCAGAAACCTACCCAGAGACGTGGTCCTCATCCTGGAGAGCGTCCGGTCCACTCTGAGGCAGACTGAGCAATAGAGATGGTCTGTACCGGTCAAGTAACACTTACAGCCTGCAAAGAGAGAGTCAGACGAAGCCTCGCCGTCAGTGCGATTATATGTTATGTGCAATATACTGTCAACTCCCCAAAACCATAAAACTTACTTTAATGGCTACCACGTGACCGTTTATGGCCAGTGAGCCTATCTGGCCGCGCTCCGGATGATTTTTACGATCTAATTCATAGACAAAACCCCCCATTCATTTAGCACCCAAATGTCAGAGAGCCAGAATCGGCCCTAATAAAGTTTACAGCTTGAAAAGTCGAGCTGGTTCTCCGGGAATAGCCCAGGAGTCTGTGCGCAAAGGGGACTCTCGGCCCCTGGAGCCGTTAGTGGCCAAGGACCCCCCCAGAGCCCCAAAGCTCCACAGCAAGGTGAGTAAAACATGAAGCTTTCATTCAAGGGGGACCTGTTGAATTCAAGGAGATTTAACTTGAGGAAACTTTGACCACGTTTGGCAGCTCGTACAAAAGACTTAAAGATTTCGGACCAAGCAGAAGACTGTGACTCCTCTTCGTGGCACGAACCTGGATGAAACTGGAATATCTTTACAAAAACGTACTCACTGTGGTGTTGCCGTTCCAGTAGAAAGTTTATTATAATGGCCATCATCGTCATCATTATCATCATTATTATTATAGTATATTCTTGACTTCCAGTCTTTTAAAAACATTTACAAAAAGCTAATCACGATGGAGTTATACACATAGGCAATGAAATTTACTGTGGGATCATCCACATAAAAACAGCAAGAGAAACCAAAGACAAAAAACACGTTTTTACTAAGATGTTGCGCTCAGGTGAACAACGCAAACAGCAGCTCCTGGAAAACAAAAAAAGAAAGAAAGAAAAAGAAAGAACAAAGATACAAGGCACAGCTAAACTGTACATACAAGACTGAGTCGACACCTCCTGTCCATACATGTGTTCACGACGCACACAATAACCACACAAGGCTTAACGTACTCTGCTGGTTCTACTTTTGGAAGCAAGTTATCTGACAAGTTGGTACAATACATCAAACAAATAAATACATACATATACAGTACATACATAGAAAAACGAAGGCTAAACACAAAGGCAGCTCAACCTCAACCCTCTATTTATTAGGCTGTTATTGTTCTGAGTGCATCACACAACTTTTACTGGATTTATTTGCGGTAGGTAGGAAGCATTTCAAGCTTTGACGTTTTGATTTTTTTTTTTTTCGTCAACAAGAAATAATTTAAACAAACATTTATTTTCATGTGTTTCTTTTTCTTCTAAATCTAGACAGAACTGTACACAATGCTGTTTTTTTAAAACTCACATAAGCATAACCACGGTGGAAATAAAAAGGAAATAATATTAAGGAATATAGTGGGACGTTCGTTGGACATACAGTGGGCTCAGGCGGGGTGTCCCCTGTCCCGCGCGCAGCCCAAGTCTCTGCGCTTTTTGAAATAGGAGGAGAAGGAGGAGGAGAAGTTGATATGACAATCTTTGTTTCGTTTTTATAGTGCTCGCTATCAGGGGTAGAGGAGCGAATATCAAGGCCTGTAGCCTCCTCCGCCTGCAGCCGCCATGTTCATGCTCTTCAGCTTGTTGTCTTTCTTCCACTTCATCCTGCGGTTCTGAAACCAGATTTTGATCTGTCTCTCTGAGAGGCAGAGGGCATGGGCTATCTCGATCCGCCTCCTGCGGGTCAGGTACCGGTTGAAGTGGAACTCCTTCTCCAGCTCCAGGGTCTGGTACCGGGTGTATGCAGTCCTGGCTCTCTTGCCCTCTGGTCCTGCCAAATCTTGTGCAGAAAGACATTGGAAGAGACGTGAGAAACAGTAGATGTTTAAATAATAATAAAAAATAATGCAAAAACTTTTATGGCTACATTTTTTTGCTATGTCTATGGCTTCTGCAGGTAGGAATGGCGTAAAAGTTAGCAAAATGCCGCTTAATAGGAATCAAAATCATTAAAAACAACAAGTAGCCCTACACAGTAAGACACACACCTTTTCAACTGCACCTTGCGCAAAAAATGTATACAGTAAAAGATGAACTAAACGGGCTGTCTATAAAAATGCAGTGTAATAAACCAAAAAACGCACATATTCTACCTATCTAATACATTTCAACATACTTTAAGCTCATATTTTATTGCCGTTAGCCCTGGTCTATGTTGACAATACTGAAAAGCAACAATATTCCAAACAGGTGAGAGGCGCATATGGCGCCACATCCTCCTTTTGGAAAGTAAATGTATTTTGTGCTTTTTAAAAGATTTAAATGTCATATAGTGCAAAGTGGTCCATTTTCGGACTGCCTTTCTTATAGTTAAAAAGTCCCTGAATAAGATATAAACACAATCACACCTTTACCACAAAAAACAACACAGCGCTAGGTCTCTAAAACCAATGTAAGATCATTGAAAAACAGAACTTTACCATGATTTATATGTAGTTTTCTCATCCACGGATATATCTGAGGCTGTGTGGAGTCGGTGACATTTTGAGGAGTTGTCGGTGCGCTCCCCGCAGGCTTTTCCTCCTCGAGGGGGGAAGCTTTGGACGCACAGTCCCGGCTGAGCAGCAGCGAGCCTCCGTTCGAGCTCGAGCATGGGGTCGTGATAGAGTTTTTCACGGCTCGGTGTTGAGATTGGGTCTCGGTGACCGGGGACGAGCTGGCGACCGCGGAGCACGGTAGCGGGTCAGGTGGTGGCGACAGAGACGATGTCCCGGTGCTGCTGGCGGACTGAGTGTACCTGACCGGCTCCACCGAGGTCGTCGCCGCCGCTGAGTGACTCGGGGAGTAGCCCTGCGTCCGCTCGTTGCCCACAAAGTGTCCGGTACCGGCCCGCCCGACTGTTAGGTCCATCCCGTTGTAGCCATAGCCGTACCTGCTGGAATGCATGGCTGTTGAGTCTCTGTATTGCTCGTTTGCCGTACTATGGTCTCCATAATTATGTAACTGGAAGTCCGCGCCATTGGGATAGCGACCGCAGAATGAGTTCACAAAATAGGAGCTCATTTGTTGACAATTCCACCGTTTGCTCGTTGCAGGTATTGTTGTTGTTTTTTTTATTGTTTTTAGAGGTAAAATAGCATAAACCTGTGGGCTTGATTTGTGGCTCTTATGGTTTAGCGCGTCCTATAGCACCCTTGCACAATTTATGATGAATTATGGAAATGAGTGGGACATGGACTTGATTCTCTCTTACGTAGGCACCCAAATATGGGGTACGGCGGAGAATCACGTGCTTTTGTTGACCAGTCGTAAATCCTGCTTGGTGACCTCCAGAGGTAAACTCGTGCACAGAGGAAATACTGGGTGGGATGTTAAGGGTGCGCGCCTCCATGCGCTCGTGGCTAGGGCGAACTCTGAGCCAGGGCTTGGCTGTTTTGAATTGTCGTGGTGCGCCATCCTCTGGCTCGACTGCCTCACTGCCTGTCTGCGGAGCTTTCTGAGGCGTGGGCTCCGCACGGGGTCATTCGGAGGTTAACGACCATTGCGGCAAAAACCAACGGGCTCCTAAACAATACAACAAGTGACATGCTGAGAGTGCAATCTCTGCGAGGGTACTGTACAGAAATAAGTCGATCAGAGTCTGTTACGCATGTTATGATGGGCGATGAGTGCAAATAGTCTGTGCAGTTAATAGAATAAAAGCCCATTCAAAACAGGGTTGCGGCTTTTCCCCACACTTTCTTATAATCATAAAACAAGTGAACAACCACTCGTGTGGGAAAAGACTAATGAATACATGTTTTTGGGAAAAGATAAAAGCCAAATATCATATCGTCGAATGATATGGCAGAGACTGCCACTGGAGGCCCGTTCTTTACGCCACATTGAAGAATTAATAACTTTAAATATAGGCTATATATGATGGCACGTAAACCCACGTTGTTATTTATTTAAAACGGGAGAAAATTCAACGATACCAAACAATAAACCCTCTGATGGTTTTTTTTTTAAATATGCGTTCTCGTTTAAAGGCGATTATCCGTTTATATTGACTTTTAAACACTCGATAACTTATCAAATGGAAGTATTAGTATTTTGTGTGTTTGTGATACATCAGTTAAAGGTCGAGAACATAAACACATAAAATCTTTTTTTTCTTCCATAAGCAGCTACATAATGTGGAATTTTGTGAAATCACTCAGCAAACTTAAAGACAAAAGAGACTAAATTAGAAATTATTGAAAAAAAGGAACAATTTGAAAAGATAAAAATGAGGCAGATGCATGTGAATTATATTGTGTAAAATAACTACAATATTCAGATATTGATTCATATTTTAGTGTCCTCATTGTGCCTTAGGATATTCATATTTCACGGTAGAGTACAAAGAGGCAGCGTCCCATGATTGTCTGTTCCTTCCTCTCCCAAAAATATAGATATCGGCTCTTCTATGTGATACTGAGGTAAAGGTTTTAAAACTATTGTGTAATCGATCAATTAGACGACATTGCAGCACAAACAGAGAGTAAAGATGATTGATTATCTGAAGTTTAAAAAAAGCAGTTAAACCTTTGATGCCTACGGGGGAAAAACTCAAGGCTAACTCTCTCCAGCTTTTGTTGTAGCCTCGCCAGTGCACTTACTGAAAGTGTAAATAACTATTGTCCACGTTCATTCTAAGAAAGATTACAAAAACAGGAAATCCGCACAGAGCCTGACACACACACACACACAGTCTAAAAAGAGGCAGGACGCATCGCCCGGCGCTCCCCGTTTGGTTTTCTCCTTGTGGAATTTTTATGGCACCTTCGTCTCTCGAAGGCAGCGACTTGTCCTCTGCTTTACCCCCAACATGCCGCTTCCCCAGAGCAGCGCCTATTACCCAGCACAAGCCCAATCCTGCGTTACTGACAAAAACAGTGAGACATAGATTATTTATTCTGTCCCAGGTATGTGTGCTCTTTGCGGTAAAAGACCCCCAGAAGGCACGACGCGAGGAAGGCTGAATACCGGACTCACACATCCAGTGGGCCCACAGTAAGAGAGGACCTACGGAGTGTGTGTTGGCTAAACAGTCATGCTCCAACAGCTGATTTATGACTGGCCAATGGCAACAAAGTTCCCACGAAAATGATTTCCCAGAGTCGAGCCAGGGACACACCCAGAAACTAAATAAGGAGCAAAAGAGTGGAGATGAAAGAAGTGAGTGCGCACTGGTGTCAAACAAGACGGGCTGGGAGCGCGGGGGCCACCGCTGCAGGAAAACAGGAGGGCAGTGCACTCTGCAGGCGCGCACGCACACCAGCACTCACAACTCCAAGAGAATACAATCCAAATCACTTCATATTTTAATTCAGCTTCTGCCTAAATATCTTTACGCACGGCTGCAGAGCGACTAAATATCACAGTGGACAGATTCAGGATAGTTATGGCCTTAAAAGGAACGCGATGTAGAGCAATTCTCAACCTCACAGCAAGAGAGACACAGTTTCCAACAGAGAGGACTGGATGCTGGGGGTCAGTCAAAACACATGGAGCCAGCAACGGGGTTTTTCTACGACACAACTATGTCAAACTAGCATTATTATTATTATTTTTTTTTTTGCCAAAATAAAAACAGGACAGGAATAAATGATATAGTCATATAATAACATGACAAAGATAATTGCAGCCAAATCTTAAAATGCACATTGGCTGCATTCATCTTTATATACATTTACCTTTTCACGAAATCCGTACGTGCTTTGCATTTTAGATCTTTAGAACACGGTTGTTTTGCCGACTAATAATTTATTGCACGCAACAAATCACTGCAGTGCCACAATAATAATACACAATACGAGGCTCGCTGCGTGCATGCCAAGGAACACAGTGAACAACACCGATATTCAAGCAGGGTGCAAATAATGTTTACGAACAGAAATACAGTTTACACTGACATTTTAAATCCCAGATTCTCTCGAGATCCCCGTGTGTCAATTAAAGGTCATCCTAACGTGTTTGTTTTCCCCACTGAAAATAATCCTAATCTTTAATTCAGCGCCGCGTCAGGGCCTGAATGCACACGTGAAAAGCATAAAACCAGAAAGCATTATATGTGGACACACAGGTAGCAACAGAGGTCGACTCGTCAGCAAAACAGGCAGAACTGCAACCACAAAACCCCTGGTGTCTCCACAGGAGGGCGTTAAAGAGCACATCCTTTGGCCACCATCCACCCAATGAATGTTGCAGCCCAAAGCCCACCCTCATTCACACCCGACAACAAACAAATAAGGTCTTGACAGCATGCAAAGGCTGGCTGGAAGATCAATAAGGAAGCAACACTAATGTTACAGATTATCTCATTCAGATCTACCACGTAGCATCTGATATTCAAATCATAATGAAATAAACTGTAACATGAAACCGCAGGATTTTAAACATCTGTCTGCTTCAACAGAGCACAAATGAAGC
The DNA here is from genome assembly GCF_042242105.1 of Pempheris klunzingeri. Classification (NCBI taxonomy): domain Eukaryota; kingdom Metazoa; phylum Chordata; class Actinopteri; order Acropomatiformes; family Pempheridae; genus Pempheris; species Pempheris klunzingeri. The sequence continues at coordinate 15,273,905 of NC_092027.1, forward strand.
GCACTATTTAAACAAAGAACTGATTACTATTTGCTTAAGTAGTTTGTCATTGCAGAATCATAAAAGAGCAAATACGTGCATGTTTCATCTGTCTTACCTTGTGAAGGCTTCTGCTTGTACACAGGGGAGGTGAGGGGAGGGAGCTGGCAGGTGCAGCCTGGCAGTGACGGAGGGAGGGTATCCAGCTGCGTCCCCGGACGGAAACCGGGGCTCCCGGGGGTCAGTGACGCACCGGGGCTCCTTCCACTCATTTTTCCAAAAGGTGTCAGGAGACCGACACCAAAAGGATCCAGTCACGTCCCAAGGCGAGCTCCTGCGCGTCGAGCCTGCGCCTGACCGCGAGAAAACTCCAAACTCCAGAAAAAAGAGGTGTGAGGTATAAAAAACGGCGAAGGTCGCTGGTGAAAACAGCCGCGCGGAAGCCCGGGACCGTTAAATGAAGGGCTGCTCTATTCCGCTATTGGAAATTATATATAAAAAGTTCATGTTCACGGCTCCCTGCCACGTGACGAGCCGCGGCCAATAGGAGGACGAGCCGGGTCGTAAAGTTGTATTGCTATGTTGTAAATTTTCATAAACAACAACGGATTTATGACCCAGCGCTGGAGGGAGAGATGGGGAGAAAGAGGGAGGGTGAGAGACAGAGAAGGAAGAAGGAGGGGGGGGGGAGGGGGGGGGCAGGTCACCATCAGGCGCCATCTTACAGAGAGAAGAGGGAATGCAGAGTTCAACAGTAATTTCCCTTCATCTGCAGCCTGCCCCATCTCGCATCCTCATAGTTCACATTCCCCAACTCCAGTGTTTACCCAACCCTCATAATGGACTGCAAACATGCTTCATTACATGCAACCTGATATTGACCACAGCGAACAGGGCTCTTACTGGTGACTGTAAGCGGCATGTTATCATTCAACCGGCGCGTATAATTACTGTGATTACTATCATGATGTTGTGGTTAGAGAATATTAAGTTGGCAAATATTGAGTACAAGTTTTAAATGCAAGCAAATAGACACATAAAAGCTATTTTATTCAGTTGTTATATTTAAGACCAGACTTTTTTTTTATATTTATTTGTTCACATGTTTGTTATTAATGGCACTGAACCGAAATATATCACAGTATTCGGAGGTTTGGATTACAGTAGCCTACTAATTTAACAATAATGATAATAATAATAATAATAACAACAATAATAAAAATCACTAGCTGCTAAAATGTAATGCTTTCTCTTTAAAAAAAAAAAAAAATGCATGCGTTTATTGATGGCATTCACGAAAACACATGACATTTTTAGCCAGAACATCTTCCTAAATGAAACAGAAAATTTTACAGTGCACGGCTAAACATTTACGCAGGGGCATTCCTGTTTACAGTACAATAAGCAAGTTCTGGGAATCTGAGGTAGCCTATGTTACACAAGTTCATCCGGAACTGAATAAATGTCTCTATTAATGCTGGGAAGCGGGGGAGGGGGGAGGGGGGGCAAGTATCGATAACAGGCATATTAACATATGATAAGCAGTGATAATAATGATCTAAAAAAAAATCTAGAGAAGCACCTAAAAGTCACAGTTGGAGGCGTTCAACTAACAAAACGTTCACTTTTAATCTGCCTTTATTCAAAATAAGGCACATTTGCGCAGAATGCTCATCCATCTGTGGGGAAAAAATTAGTCGAATGAGTAGATTATATGGATACAGTCAATTCCTAGTGTCAGTGTTTTAATATAGCAGGTAAATATTAGGTAGTTTTTCGTTAAGGAATGTAGATTCAGTAGTACATTCAGGTTAAATTACACATACTGCGAGTATAAAAATATAGTTTGGATAGGTAGTTAATGTCGCTGTGTCATGCGGAGCCTTTTTATGCATTTTTTGGGGTTTAGACATGAAATGCAGACCTACAGCCTACTGTTAAATGCTTATTACATAACTGCCTTCAGCTGCCATTCAATCCATTGGCCTACAAAGCTCGCAGTGCATGAATGGTATTGTGAGAATCTTCTCAGATATATCGCTAACCCACATATGTTATTTAATGCTCTGTCCGTGTCTTTCGTTACTTTGCAGCCGTTTCTGACCCCAAACCGGCGCTCCGAGTGTCTCCAGCTTGGGGCTCCCCGGCCTCTGTCACAGCCTGGATATCACCGTCCTTTTCCCCGGGGGTCGCCACCGGTTCCTTGTGGTCTTTCTTCCACTTCATCCTGCGGTTCTGAAACCAGATTTTGATCTGTCTCTCTGAGAGGCAGAGGGCATGGGCTATCTCGATCCGCCTCCTGCGGGTCAGGTACCGGTTGAAGTGGAACTCCTTCTCCAGCTCCAGGGTCTGGTACCGGGAGTAGGTCTGCCGCCCCCGCTTTCGGGTTGGATCTGTGGAAAAGAAGATGCGCAAGCTCTATATATTTTTTCTGCGTGTATGAAATATCATACTCCATAAAGGTTTAATTTAAGTGGTGCTGAAACCGATAATAAAAACTAGCAGTTGGAATCATCTTGAGACTCGTTAATTTATTTGTGATTGCGCAATTAAGTGTGGCTCATATATCTACATTACTCCCTACACACACGCGCGCACATACAAAAGTGGGGGAATATATTTTTTTATGTTCTCTACATCTATTTAAAGCAGTCCTGCTGGGATGTTCGGCCCGTGCCTCCTTTGATACTCTGCATGCCTTTCCAATTAAAAACCAGCGATGCTCTGCGTACAGAAAGAGCCACAAGTAATCAGATCACAGCCCCAAAACCTTCTCCTTAGAAATTATAACAAATACTAATGTTTGGAGTAGCTTGGATTCTAAATCCACTTGACTTCTTTATGCGGCCGACAATACTGGGACATATTGATCCAGCAATGTGTACGAACGAGTTTCAGAAAATAGCAGAGCCTCTGCAGTGCAGACCCAATTAGAAAGGAGCTGTGGAGTGCAAGAGAGCTGATTTACACAACAGGCCGGTCTTTTTACAACCACAAAGGGGAGAAGAGGCTGTAAGAGTAATAGGAGTGCAGAGAAAACCCCCAGCGGCAAGGTCTCTGCGTACTGAACACACAGGAGCGCTGGCCAAATGAATTTATGGCTGCAGAACTCATTAGTTGCGCAATAAAAGTTTTACGATTCTTTCCATGCAACACCAATGGCTTCACGAAATTAATTGAACCACTAACGGCCAGTGTAAGTATCCCAATGTTTTGTAAAAGCATTGACCTGAGGGCTTTGAAATAGCACATAAGAGACAGTACCAGCACATACCTGATGCTCTCATCCAGGGGTACATCCGGTGTTGTTTGTCCGGCGGCGAGGTAAGGGGTCCCGGCTCCGGATGGCAGCAGCTGTCGGCGAACAGGCGGCTCTGGTCAAACAGGCTGCAATGCAGAGTGTGTGCGTCCTGCCCCTGGCCACAGCCCGAGGTAAACACAGGGCGGCTCTGGCTGTAAACTGGCTGGCTGTAAACTCCAGACATGGACGATGCAAACGCGATGGCCGCAGCAGACCGAGCCGAGCCATAGTCCTCTCCACTGGGTCCAATACTGCACGCCGCCCGCTCCACGTTTGGGAAGAGAGAACCACCCGCCGTATATTTGCTAAGAAGACCGTCCACATAATAAGAACTCATATTTTTTCTCTCTGATTTGTTGGCCCAGAATCCTCAGTGTCGTTTTTACGAGGTAGTGTGATATATGACAGCAATACAACCTAGATTTACACCAAACCCCATTTTTACTCTGGACCAAAGACCTCGACCACGTGACTCAGGCCTGGCCGCTCTCATCCAATCCGCAGACAGACGTGGATTTCATTATGGCGCAGGACTGCGGAGTGGGATTAACACTTCACTCACACAAACACCCATACACACACACAAACACGCGTGAAATTCACACACCCCCAGTTAGCTGGAAGTAATTTATACAATTTAACACCGCGGTTTTCTAAATGATAATCTATTTAGAAAGCTTTATTTTTTTCATTTCATGTTTCTTCGTGGGATACTTTTAATTAACTGACTCAATAATAGGCCACACTAATATGCAACAGGGTTTGTTAAGAGCTATTGTAGCAACTAAATAACTCTGCTAACAGAAAGTGACTTTGTTGGCTTCTTTTGCTTTAAGATACAATCGTCTGTATACAGTCTAGTGTGAAAGTGTAAGAATATTTTGATTAAAATAAACTTGTCTCAATGTATCGGTTTCAATAACGCAAATGCTCCACGCTGTATAGAAACACAGCCCTACTGTTTATTACCTTGTACGTTTGAATGATTGCTGGTTTTTTAAACTGTGTGCATGAATACTAGAGTATGGTGAGAATTTGCAGGAAAGATAGATAAATAAATAAATTCAATTAGATGAACTGTTTTTAATTGCACTGGCTATTATTATTATTGTTCTTCTAATCATTATTACTATTGTTCTTATTATTACAGCAATAAAAACAACAACAATAATAGTTAGTGGCATTAGTATTCCTTAAATTGTCCATAATTGTGCAACAAATTAGCATAAAGTAAGCCTACAATAAACAGACAAAAAACAAAGCAGAATTGCACTAAAGACATATTTTGTTATTACCATTGTTATTATTGTTAATACCAATAGTAATAATGATCTTAGTCACAATAAATACACAATAATTTCGTTAAATTAATTGTGAACTAGTAAAGATCATCAGCCAGCTGGTTGTTTTGCGTAACGTAACTTAAATTAGAAAAACTAATAGAAAGAAATAACTTAGTTTGGACATTTAAATCTGGATAATTCGCATTGATAAATGCATCGAAGAAAACTGCTCATATTTCAGACTTGTCTTAATAAACCTGACTATAAACGAATCAACCAGGTTTAAAAATGATTCGCGTCTATAAAGCCGCATAAAACAACCGAGAAGGACAAACAGTGAGCGGAGAGCAGTAATCCTGCAGTCTGTGTGCCGGCTGTTTCATCCTCCCCAGCAGAGCCGCAGGCTGGAGGAGCAGCCCCTGCACCGAGACTGTAAAAAGGTGTGAAATTATTTTGCTGGACTCTTAAAATGTTACTACAGTTTGATCTCTAGTGCAGGTTCATTAGGGAGGAGTGTTAAAAAGTGGTGGGGTGGTGTTGTGGAACAGTGTCGCCACCCTCTGGTGACATGCAGGAACTGCGGGGTGTGGAGGCAGCAGTGCGCAGGCGTTTGCCCTTCCTGCTGCAATCCTGGGATCAAATACAAGTTAACAGTGAGAGAAATGGCGCTCGGAAGGTAACGTTACGTTTCTTCGATTGTGATTTCAAGCAAAGCGCTGATGTCCTTTAACAGATTTGCACAGATGTATTTTTTTGGGGGGGAAGCATCATGTGTAGGCCTACCACTGTGTTTGAAACTAGCTGCTGGCTTTATTGCTCCTTCTCCTTTAGGACGGGCCCTGCGAAGGAGCAGAGGGCGGAAGGTTCCCAGGTAGAAACAAAGGATCGCTCCAAATGACCGTGAATCCTGCGCGTCCCCGTCGGGGAGAATCCAATAAAGCTGATCATTTCCGCTCGGCCTTTTGTCCAGAGCGCAGTCTCACAGAAAGGGAAGAAAAAACAAATGGGTGCCATTCTGGAAACGGCCTAATTGTGTCTGGACGGCCATAAAGCCATTAAAACTGGAATGCCAGACAGTATAGCAGACCAGGCGTTTTATTGCACTGTCTCTGGCCGAGTCTTTTGAAGTTTGGGTCCATCTGCGTCCCCTAACGCGTCACAACAGCACTCCAGTTAGACCAAAGTCCGATTTAGCTTCTACAATAATCTGTCAGAATGTGTGCAGCGCCTAATGAGAACTAAATGACCTGGTGTATGTGGCCACAGGTCGGACCATCAGGCTGAGCAGCTCTGCAGCCAGCTCATATTGGATTTGCTGCTTCTTGGGGTTTTCTGTCTTTGTACCAAATAGTTTCTCCAACGTGCAGAGACTTGAATGGGCCTTACAAACGCAGAAGCCATGCTTTTAAAACCCTTCTTCTCTAGAACCTTTTGATTTACGTTGCTTTTGTAATATTTTGCAATATTTATCCAAACAATTCTTCGTTGGTGTTGGTATAAATGGATTGTGTCGAGATGGCGCTAATGGGGGAGCTTTATGCTGAGCTGTCATATCTGAGCTGAGCAGGAAAACATCGGCTGCATTATTTTGGGCTTCAGCTGTCGAAGCCCTCGACGTCTTTTTTTGCTTTGTGTCCTCTCGCCTCGCAGCGCTTTGCACCCCATAAAAGGTTATAGCGGTAATTGTCTTTTATGGCTGTATACAGCCAACAACATCCTCTGCCAAGACGCAGCTCTGTCCCCAATCCAGAAACACACACAGATATTCACCTATAGGTGTGTGCGTTTTAATTAGTGTGTATGCTTGTATGCATTCGTGCATGTGTGTATGTTATTTGTGTGTATGTGTGTGTGTGTGTGTGTGTGTGTGTGTGTGTGTGTGTTCACTGCAAATTTAAATGCCTTAAAATTTTTAAGAAACCTTGTTAAAAAATGCTAATTTGCTTTATACTCAAGTGTGTAAATGTCTGTATTTTCGTGTGTGTGTATGTTAATAGTTGACAGCAGTAACCATCATTTTGCAGTGCAAATTACGCACCTATTAAGGCTTTTTGTGCAGCAAAAACTCGTGAAATAAGATATTAGAAAGATATAATTAATTTCGATGTGAGGCCAAAATGAAATAAGAACTTATCGTGCATTCATTCGCAGATATAATTTGTTTTATTTAATAAATAAAGTACAAATTACATTTGTGAACCAAAAGTCAGACGGTCAGCAGACCGTGAGGTATTCAATAAGTAGCCTACAGTGTTTTAATTTTCTCTCACTAACAAACATTAGGTACTTTCAAAATGTTACTCCCTGAAATTCATAGTTCAGCATCTAATGCAAGCAAATCTACCATAATCCGCCATCGAAAAAATAGGTTATTGTAGGTAGTTGAAAGACATAGGTAGTCAGTCGTGTCATGTAATATAGCTTCTATAACATCTTTGAATTCCATAATTTAGCATTTTGAAGAGGTTTTCTGAGGTTTATGCACCTACTTGGAAACCCGTCTGTTTTTCTACGGTTCCAATGTTAGATTCAAACTCGTGGTCATCTGTCCTGATTCTAGCAGTGAGGGAGAAACAACAATAAAATTAATACATTTTACAAACTATACGCTTAGGTGACTCTGAGATAGACAACAAATATAGCTACAAACCAGAACACACACGGCTAGAAACATCCATACACAAACGAGCACAGGGACCAGGCCAACTAATACATTTTAACGAGGTATTATTTCAAATCAACACAAACTGAAACGAGTGGGCACTGTTAAAATTGTGCAATTTAAACGTAGTCGCATCAAACTCAAGCCCAACATGCGTTTTGTTACAAGACAAATAAGCCTAATAGCTTCTGTTATATAGAACAATAAGACAATGAAGTTTAAAAACAAGGTCCAGCAGAGTCAAGAGCTTCACACACAAAGCTCGCTAACAGCCTAAATACTGTAAGTATCTACGCTTCAGTCACTCATCTTTAGGTGCGCCGTCTTTATTAAACTTCTTCATCTTCATCCTGCGGTTCTGGAACCAGATTTTAACCTGTCTCTCGGTGAGGTTTAGCAGCCTGGCCACCTCGTACCTACGGTCCCTGGTCAGGTAGGTGTTAAAGAGGAACTCTTTCTCCAGCTCCAGGATCTGGTGCTTGGTGTACGGACAGCGCTTTTTTCTCGTGGCACTGGCGTGGAGCCAATTGGACACTGGGTTATCTGGAAAGGTGCGACACTGGTGTGAGGGCCCGGTTCCGAGTGACCAAAACAACAAACATCACTCTTAAATTTGACTGAGATTTGGAAAAAAAAAAAACAAAAAAAAAACTTCCTTATTGTGATGAGAAGAAAATACAATAGTAAATACAACTTCCCTCAATTTCTCTCTGCTCACGTTCACTTTTAAGGCTGTAAGACGTTATCTGATACAGCAATGGGAACTGAGCCATTAGCAGTCCCCATAAGGAAATGGCACGTTCAGAATGGCATCTGTTCAGACGCGCACCCCCATCACGCACCCCAATCCTCGCAGCTTTATGCGGTATAAATAGTAGGCTATAAACATAAAGGACTCTGCGGCGACTTACTTGGGTCGAGGCCCGGTTTCTCCTCGCTTTCCCCGCTCATGTCTCCTGTGTGGCCGGACGCTGCGTCCTTTTCCACCGGTGATGCCGTCGCTACCGTCCCGTTGGCGTAATCAGAGAGCAGCAGCGCCGTGTGGGAGCCGGGCAGCGCGCCGTCAGCTCGCGTCCCCAAACCCTCCGGTTTGATTCCGTAGTGATGGGTCGTCGGTAATCCGGCCATGGGGAGCGAACCTGACATGGGCTCCAGCAGCCACGACTGATAGCGGCCATCTGTATCTGCACCGACCGGGCCTTGGGGATGCCCATAGTGGTGATGATACACGGAGGAGACGGTGCCTGGGAACTGAGCGGGAACGTGGCTCCACGACGGACCGAATACCGGAGGTTTGGACGGGAAAGTGCAGGTCCCAAGCTCGCTGTGGTCGCTGATGGAAGCGGACTGTCTGGAGTGCTGGAGCCCGGGACCGGAGGGGTATCTCGGCACAGAGAGCTCCTCGCTCTCGGGCAGAATAAGGGAATCGACGTAGTAACTAGTCAGTGTTCCGGATGTCGACATGGCAGAAAAATACGTTCACATGTACGCAGTCATACAGCAGATACATGCAAAAGTAAAACGCGCACACACACACACCACACACACATACACATGCAGTAAACCCAGCCTCACAAAATAACAATGTGGAGAAATCAAGTAGCAACTTGGCCCCACAGAGAACTACAGTGGGCTAGTAATGGGGAGACAGGCTGCCATGCCATTGGGTAGCAGACACACGTGATCATAAAGGCTGAACAATAAAGGATAAATCAATCCCTTTGGTCATTAAATACTCACCCGCTCTCCTATAACAACCACTAGTTTTAAAGCTAAGAATGATCAAGATGTGACTTAGATCTGATATCTGGGAAACAGAAAATGTGAATGACTCGATTGAAAAATTATCTCACAGTATCATACCCTGCTGCTGCTCTTAAAATCTCGTCTTGGTCATCCAAAACGATACAGTGTGTTTTTGGAAACCGTATTTTATGAGGCACTTTATAGGACACGTAAGCACCCTACCATTGCTCACCAAAACACTTTTTTTTTTACCACCACTGTATTCAAGAAACTCTGCAGCTCAAAGCTAAAACAACGCCTGGATCTCAAATTACAACAATACAAATAACTCTCTTTATTTTGGCCTTTTTCGGCTCTATCAGACATCTTCCAGTGTCCGTATATTTTCTGGCTTCAAGCGTTAAACATATTTTGACGAGAAAACTGGCAAACACCAAAAGATATGCGCTCCATATTAAATATTAAGTTAAAACAAAGTTTCTGGGTACCTTCATAATCAGTTTAGCTACACAAGGCAGTAGTGTGTGGCCCAGTGCTGACTGAAAGCCATTAAAGATATGAGCCTGTTTTTATGGTCTTATTTTTCGTGACTTAGACGAGGACACGTCTCTAAAATCTAATAAACTACATCACAGCAGGCTTAAAGAAGACAATGCGGCACGATGTACATTTCCTATAGTTTAAAAAAATCAATAAACCATGGGATTATTTCATAAAAATTGGAAAGAAGTATACTTAACAAAAAAAAAACTTTCAATCAGATTTATACGCAGGAAAAAGCAGCAGCACTATTTTATTTACATGTTTATTATCTTGTTAGTTGCAATTTCAAACTATTATTGGTTTGGTTATAATTGCGGTGTAAAACTATTAGTCTGGTCTATTACTAATAATAATAATTAAATAAATGTACTGGATAGTTACCGGAGAGCCTGTACCTGTGTGTTACAAAATGTAAACTCATTGTGTGTGTGTGTGTGTGTGTGTGTGTTACAAAATGAGCGCAAAAGTAGAAAATAAAAATTTGGAATAAATTATAATGAGCAAGGAAAACTGAATAAATGTGGTGAAGCCTTGTGTGTGTTATCAAGTCGCTGAATTGAAGCACGATAGCCAAATATGTATTAAATCTTTTCTAAATAACATTAACTATTAAATGGCGGACAGCCAGTTTCTCCTTACTGGACCCGTTTATTATTTCCATCGCCGTTATCACTTGTATGGGCCTATATGTCGCCATCATCACCGCCATCACCAAATTAACTCTAATGCCCGCAGTGCCTCAGTGTAACGTTACACTCAAATAGAGCTAAAAATATGCGTAATGTGGTGCTTGTGGTTTCCTCCTTTTAAAATTAACTGGTGCGAGAACTGTCGACCACCAGGAGACACGGCAATTTTCAAGTAGTTTAGATTATTAAATGTAACAAATAAATAAATAAATAAATGAATAAGTAGCCAGACAATTGTCCGCTATATGGGTTAAAATTAAATTAATACGTAAATGTTAACTTTGTTTTGTTAAAATTCAAAGCTTTAACGCGCACAAAATGCATTTAGCTGAAATGATATTGATGTAACACAATATCCACCGAATACTGGTCATTTACAAATATATCACAAATACACCAATAGCTTCAATTCAGTGTGGATTATATTAAATGTGGTGCCAGTGTGCGTATCAAAGTCCATAAAATCCTAAGCCTAACACCACGGTGCAGATCACGTCTTCAAAGCAGCAACCTTGAGTTCTCACACATTACGCCGCGTGTTTTATTTATTACCAGCAAATAAACGGAGAGCCTGGCCAACACCCCACAAGGCCACAGGCAATTCAACACGCAGGAATTCTTCCCCACTCTGCTGTTACTATTGCATTTAGAAGAGGAGCCCAGAGGAGGAGAAAAAAAAAGAAGGTACAAGCTGTCCATAATGTGCATTGTAGTTCCGAGCTATCACCTCTCTGGTACTTGCACATTATTTGGCCAGCAGACATCAAACAAGCCGAGGGGGGAAAGGAGCGGCTGTGCGCCTATTTGTGCACTAAAAGTTAGAATGGACAAACACCTCCAGAGCAGGAAAGGACGCCACTATGCCAATGGCTCTCAGGCTGTAAACCTAAATCAGGGTGTTTTTTCACCCAGTTTACCGCAGGGGCTATTCACTTCTTTTGCCTCTGCAGATAACAGCCTGTCTGGCGGATCTAAATATCGCCATAAAGCCCTTCCCCTCCTTTTGTCTGAGCCACTATTGCGCAGCGGAAGCATCCGGTCTCATTGCCCGCGGAGGTCGCTGTTGCCCCATTCACCTTCCCCTTCCCCTCCACTGCAGTGGTCGTAACCGAGGCCTTGTCTGGCGTGTCTGCGTCACTACTACTCACGGAAAACACTCGCGGCTTTACTCTTAATCCCAAGTCCACTACGCATACTGCAGCTCAGCTTTGATCACGTTTAAATTCAGCACACATGGCCGCTCGGGCTGATTTTAACGACAAAAAACAAGCGGAGAAGTCTAAAGAAAACATTACAGGAGACAGGTTAAGAACATACACAACAGCCAGTCACCCCTCCCCGGTTTAGAACTAAGGGAGGTTTAGTACATGCTTCCATAACAACTCCCTACAATTTCCAACAAATCCCATCATCTTTATGTCCCCGATTTGCTTTCCTTTTGGTGTCGATGTGTGGAACTGGGGCAATTAAGACAGTTTCATGTTGCAGAGTTAGAAATGGACCCCAACAACATGAAACTACCTAAACCACTCGACAGTCGATCCGGGCCTCCAGTGAAACACAATCAGCCAATTCATAATGCACCGTGGTCTCCGGTCCCATCATCAAGTGTCCAAAACAAATCGCCTGTATTGAGGAAGTACAACTGTATTGTACACACTATAGTGAAGCGGCTGCAAGAAGGCGCAAAATGGACAAATTCACAATGATAAATGGACTCACCCGATCCTGGAAATGTTAATCCCAGTATTCCCAAACTAAAGCAGAAGGTAATGGTTTTATCCAGTGTGTCTGTACAGTTCAGATTTCTAGCTGGGAGCCGGGCCTCCTCTCCGTCTGAGAGGCTCTCCCACGACTGAAGCTGCTCGTGGAGGAGAGGGAGAAACCTCATATACCAGCCAGTCATAAAACTCTACAATAGCCGGCTGGGCATGCAGCTAGACGGCTTATAGCCTAATATCTTAATTATTTCCGATTGCCATTACACTGGTAGCTACAGTATTTTTTGTGAACAAGTAAAAAAAAGTTCTTTACTTGTTCACAAAAAATAGTGATTCTCCTGCGGGGGAGCACATATTAGTTTGGAGTTTGAATTTCAAACAAAGCACTTTTGCCTGCTTTTGTATAATACACTGACTAATATATATATATATATAAATAAATATATATATATGCACCCACGGTACAAAAACACAAGCAGCTACTCCTCAATGCGAGCTGATAATTTATTAAGCATTACACAAAAACACAATGTCATATATACACAGAGATATACAATAAAAACATTCCTCCTTCACTTTGCGCACCGTGTAAACGTCCTCGATGTGAATTAAGATTCAATTTATACATTTAGCTCATACATAGAATAGGCCTATATCATGGCAGACTACAGCTAATGGGCGCAGGTGAATTATTCCCTTGTTGATACATGGACATTATATTCCAGGGTGGTCAAAAATTGCAACAAAAAAAATGTAGGAAAACCTTATACCATGCAATTCCAATTACGATAAAATAAATTCATATTGTGATAATTTAGAGAGAAAACAAAACATCTGGTAGCGGTGGAGGGAAAGTGGACATTTTAAACCACCTCCCAGGGCACATTTGTGTTTGGGTGTTTTTCAATTGCGGTAATTTAACTCCACTGACTCTACCCAACCATACGACAGAAGTGACAGAAACAGGTCGACATTACAAAAACACGACATTAGAAATCACCAGATAGAACCCATAACATTCAATTTTTTTTTCCTTTTCTTTTCTCAGCAGCTCACAGAGGACGACGCGTTTACTTAAAGCCTGCCTGGAAATAAAAGAAAGTTGTACCCCACAGTGAAATGAGTCATTATGTGGACAAAGTGATGAGAGAGGGTGGGTGTCATTGATTTCACCAGTTTTCTTCTATTTCAATGTGATCACCTCGTTCATCACGAAAATCCGTAGTTGGAGGTGAGCTCTCGGATCCTGTTCTCCCGCGTCATTTTCTTCAGTTTCATCCTGCGGTTTTGGAACCAGATTTTAACCTGTCTGTCCGTCAGGTGGACACTTTTACTGATCTCTAGGCGGCGCTCTCGGGTCAGGTACATGTTGAAGAGGAACTCCTTCTCCAGCTCCAGTGTCTGGTGCTTGGTGTAGGGACAGCGTTTCTTCCGGCCGCTTTTTGCTGTCAGCCAGTTGACCGTGTTTTCACTTTTTGCGTCTCCTAAAGAAAACGGCAGATACATGATTTTACGCACTGCAACACGAGGGATTATGGTGTGTGTGTGTGTGTGTGTGTGTGTGTGTGTGTGTGTGTGTGTGTGTGTGTGTGTGTGTCAAACAGAGTGTGGTTGTGTTTATGGTTGTACTATACACACTATACACACATTACACTGTGTGTGTGTGTGTATAGTGTGTGTGTGTGTGTATAATGCGTAAAGTATAGCTTCTTTGTCAGACTTGAAGCTGAAATCCCAGCAGTGACTAGAAAATATTGCACATAACATTAGATAACATTTTACACTGAGTTTAACAGAAACCTGGATTTTGTCCCATCTAAAAAGAATACACTATGGCACAGAGTAAATATATAGGCCTATACTAATAAATGTAGACCTGCCATATTTTACGCAGCGTTCAAAAGAAATACTAGCCGAGGCTAGAAGTATGTATGCAGTTGAAAAAAACTCCTTAATTATCCACATTACTGTAGTCTTGTTAAATTAAACCAAATACGTCCTCCCCCTATTGTCCTTTTCAATTTTACGCATAACGGACACATACATGCATACTTTTGATGAATTTATACCATAAAAATGTGTACTGCTAGACTTAGACAGAATATGTTAATGTGGAGTTTCTGGACGTGTCACCGCAGTCTCACAATAAATTAAAACTTGACAGGTGCCATTAAAAAGGTCCCACTCTACCTGCGCTGCATGCAAACAAAAACAACAGTGCAGGACCACACCTATGACGAACTGTGATTACCTTTAGTGGCCTTTGCTGGTCTTTCTTTGTCATGCTCTTCTAACTCGTCCTCTGAGGAGGCTTCTGCGTCCGAGGACTCGTGTGCCTCCTCGGTCCCCGGTCCAGCGTGAGGCTGCAGGTCTGCGTTTCCCGAGGACACGGGCTCGTCGGTGTTCCTCCCTTCCTGCGCCGTGGCTGGAGCAGAAGTCGAGGTTGGTGGCGTATGGAAGCGAGCAGGAGCAGTGGGGTGTAGGCCAAAATGAGAATGGGAAGGGTTCGGCTGGGGGCCGTTGGTGTTGTAAAGTTTATGAGAGTGTGCGTGCGTCTGAGACAAGCGGAAGTAGCCCGGCACAGGCACTGAGCCCCCGCCGCCGCCATCGGTGACTGTACAAGAAGTCGAGCCGTGGCCGGCTGTAGTTAACCTCGAATATGTAAGATCTTCAGCGGTGGAAGCTTTAGGGCATTTCGGCTGCTCATATAGGCAGTAGGTGCTCTCCTCCTTGATATTCTGCGGGAACGAGCAGGGCGCGACCTGGGGTCCCACCGGGTGCTCTTGGTCCATACGACATGACCTCTGCGCGTCCATCCACATCTCCATGCTGGACATGTACGCGCCAGCGGCGGAAACCATGTTCTGGGGACCCACCTCGCTCCGCTTCCCCATACCTGGGAAGTATCCATAGTTGTGTAGTCCGTAAGGCACTTCTGTGGCGGTGCTGTGAGGCACGCAAACCGCGCTCCCCGTGTAGTGACCTCCACCGTTCTCGGTGCGACCACTGATCAGAGAATCCACTAAAAACGCATTTCCTGACGGAGTGTCCGAACATGACATTATTGTGGTGTATTTTGGCGAGGGGAGAAGGTAGCCCTTTCTGGCTGACATTTCTTGTGCAAAACATGCTGGATATGATTAGAGGCACCCCCCTCTCTGCCGTGCAGACTGTAAAACCAATGGAAATGCTAGAAGATGGGCAGTCCCTCCCACTCTGAGGCTACGTAGCAGCCAGAGCGATATCCATCATGGAGCTGAGGCAGAGGAAGGAGACAGCACAGCAATCAGTGTGTTCCTCACCTCGCCTTAATGCACCAACAGTACCCCATAGAACGGGCGATGCCCAAAACAATACAAAGTTTTAAAAAAGAAATTTCTTTAAAAAGAAAAAAAAAAAAGAGTATTTCATTCGTGTAGTCTTTAAAGAAGCTTTTGAGACACTTCCCAACTTAGAAACACCAAACAATGTCTGAAGCACTGATTGCACCTTCCCTACTTGCAAATCAAATGTTACCACAAAGCTCATCAATAGGTACAAACCCCTTTAGAAGTATCAGATTTGTAAAAGCTTCTAAATTTGATCAATCGTTTCAGTAAGACTTATGGAGGGCAAACAAGACTGAAAAATCCAACCCCTTTTCGTAACAAACACTAAACATATTAGTCTAGCCTACATGAAGGAGATATGGCGTTAAGGTGGCGAGTTAAAGTATACAGCTGCATCAATGCACCTACTAAGATACACCTTAATGGTAATAAAATGTTTTTAATTGTAGGGAGAATTTGCCTTTGGCGAAATTACTTGGCAAGAAGTCGTTTTATATGGTGCATCCTTTAGCCTCAAGACAGTCTGAATTCTTCCGCACTAAAGGCGAAGGTGTTAAGACTAATGTCGCCTGGAGATACAGTGAGTAATCAAACATTAGACTTTGTTCTCTCTCTTTTTGGGATTTTCGTCTGCTCATTTTTCCACAGGGACGGTCTCTGAAGCGGTTAATATCAAGTTTACATCGTTTAAAGGTCTTTGTGTACTCTTGACATTACTGTATACATCAAACGTGGCCTTTTTTAAATTCAAGATTTTGGACTAATAATGAATTAAATAAAATTTCAGATAATTAATATAAGATTAACAAAAAGCTCCCCGCATAAACGAAGGCGAACCAGTTCCCTGTCACCAGCAAAATGGCAAAGAGCAAAACAAAGTACAGTAACGAAAAAAAACCTTCATACAACAAATAATTGCCTTAATTCTGGACGGATTCCTGCAATCCTTAAACAATTATTAAAACAACGTGTGACAGGATCTAAAGTAACTTCCTTTATTAGAGCCCAATAGGCATGACAGTCTCTTTATGGTGTATTAAACTTATGCACATAAAATGCTTAAATTTCACATTAAAACACATTTTTCACAGATCCATTTGAAATTTGGATTTGCTTTACAAATGGTTGTAATCACTAACTGCGGCTATGGAAGTGAGTTTATCTGTAGCCGACGAGTCATTACGCACAACACAGAAACCTGTAGGTAGCTTCGTTCAAAGCCCAAAAGAACAAAAACAATCCTGTTGTACCGCAGTTATATCTGCATTTCTTATAAACACACAAAGAAATCCCAACTGTGCTCAGTATCGTAATTTCTAATTTGTTAGGCTGCCAAAACATTGATCACGGCGCATTGAGAGACCAGTAGAATTGTGCCACAGCAAAGCAGACATAAAGGTTACACATACAAGTCATCCTGTCGGTCCAATTTGGGGCAATAAGGACCACAATAAAACTCTCCTTCCATCTCGTAGTGTCCTTGGCCATGTGCACCCTAATGCTCTCCCCAGGTTTAAGTTAATCTCGGCCAGCTTTGCCATTACCAGGCCCAGGTGGCCGCTAGCCCCCCGGCTTTGTTTGCAGCCTGTTGTACTGAAATGAGGAAATTTGGGAGAAATTCATAAATTGAGCCCATTTGGGTTTTCAAGCGCGCTGTCATTGACAGCTCATTTATGTACACTGGCTTAGATTTTTAGCGCGTCGACGGTGGACATTTGTCACTCGCTCCTGCTCAAAACGCGCATATGTCAAATGACTTACATGACTGGAAGTTGGTTGGGGGTTATTTATGTGTATATGAATATAGTCCAATAATCTCTTTCAAAAGCATAGATGACAAAGAGGATATTACGGAAATATATAAAGTAAAGAACATTTTCTGCAGTGTGGGAGGTTTAAGGACAAAGGCCGTGCGCCGAGCTTTTGCGCCTGTTAACCAGATTCCCCCCAAAACCATGAAATAATTCACAACAACGTTAATCTACGAAATACAGACAAACTAACAGCATTAGGTCCAAAGCCTGTTTACTTTTCCCCACTGCGGCCTGGTCCTTATGGGACACATGAGCCAGTAAGGAAACTAAATACATCAATTAATTATGTGAGCCCAGTATTAAATTGTTTTTGCCTGCACACTTCATTGTGTTGTATTGGCACAGGGGCCTATCGATATCTTTGTGTTACAGTTATTAATTGTAGCTATTAAATCTTCATTTTCACAGCTGCCCGGCTATTATATCCTCAAAACAGTTTGCTGTGACCACTGGCTTTGATCCGGCCCATATAATCGTGGCCGAAGAGGCCGTTTGAGTCGTATCATGTTCGTCCCGAGTGCTGTTATGAACAATAATGCGGGGTTTTATTACATCCAGCGGAAGCATTTATTTTTCACGAGAGACAAAGGAGAAAGAGACTCGGTCCACGCGCATTAAGGTTCAGAATAGCCACATGGACTGACACCGATAGCGTGGCTCTGTTATCTATGACGGGAAGTAAAAGGAGACGCGATTGCTGCCCTATCACAATCAAATCGACTCCTCTAATAGGAGCTTTTGCACACTTGGCACGTACAGAGAATGATGTGTTTTGGAAGGACGTCAAATGTTGTTAGTGGGTTCTTTGGAGAGGATTAAGACGAGGGTGAATGAGCGTACAGGCCAGGCTGCTGTGTTTTAAGACGAGCTGCATAAAGCATGAGAACCATCTGAAAAATGGAATCATTTGTTTTGTATCCAGCACCCGCCGCTTAGCGCTGTAGATACTAACAGTATCCACTTTTTAATGATTAAGTCAGACTTCCCCCAAATCCAAAACATTTGTGGTTGGACTGGACGGGGTAGCACATCTCTCCAGGTACAAGCCGGCCATGCTATACTTCAACCATTAAAAAGCTCAAGCTCAGCAAAATGAATAGCACATGCAGCACGAAGTCTTGGCACAGATGTGTTGCCTTATTAGGGCCCCCAGGAAGACTCTCTCTACCGCACGGCCCAGTGAGCACCAGAGAGAAATGTGGAAACCAAGCTCAAACTGGCCTCTATCGCGAACTAACAGGGCTCGCATGCAGGAGAAGGATCTTAAGGCTGAGCATACAGGAGGTTTGCTCTTGCAACAGAGAAACCTATTCAAGCTTCAGCTTGTGTTGACAACTTTTACCTGCGTGCACTCGAGGTGAGCTTTGAGACGAAAAGATCCACGGCCATGACATTGGTCCCAATAGCGCCGCCCGGTGGTCGAGGAGAGTCTAATCCTGAGTGCAGCCTTCCCACTGAAACTGATCGAGGTGGATAAACCACACGAGGGGGAAAAGCCTCTCAAATGTAGTCGATGCAGCGAGCGAGCAGAAGCTTTTCCTGTCCGTCCTCTCCCTGTCGTTGCTCTCGCTTCCTTGGTAACACAGTTAATAACCTTGGGTCTCAGACGGTTTATTGCACTGCACTCCAATTGTACAAATGCCCCAGACTCTCAGACAGCTTTTATGGCCGCGTTGCTGCGGCAACGGGGAGGATGTCCCGTAATTAGGGACGGAATTCCAGCGCGCAGTAAAGGATGCGCAAGGCAAGGCCGGACTATGGCAGAGAGAGGCAACCATAAACTTCAGCCTCTCTCCCCGCATTTATGGCCCTTTTGACTGTCATATATGAACGCCAATGCGCTGCGGCTAGCTCCCATAAACACAGTGATAACAACAGCAAATATGGCGACCCTCGCCAAAGGAGACTGCTGTTGGAACAGTTTCCAAAACCAATCAGCGAAATGACTGCTGGACGCTTCATACTACAGAGACAGTGAGAGATAGTGACGAAGAAATAGAGAAAGAAGTGTGCATGCTGAATGCCTGGCAACAGTAGATGTTGTAGAGATAGATAAAGGAGGACTTGTAAAAGATACCCACTGTGGTTCAATAACACAGCTTTTCTTCACATGGAAGGCAGGAGTTATAAAATATCTTATAAGGCTCAAAATATTCTGCAAAACACAACAGCACAAACACGATTCGCGAGAACAATGATGGCAACATTTTAGCATAGATGGATGCTAAAATGTTTCGATCTATCAAAGGCCATGAATAAAAGTTAAAGATTATACGATAACATTTTAGCACAGGCGCCTTTAATATTTAATTTGATACTCTAGCAACTTTTATAGTAATATTTATAAGAACATGTTTCATTTGGGTTGGGTTAGGGTGAGTGTCTATTGTGTTGTGTGTCCCTCATATTTGCAAGTGAGCCCTCAGATCTGCAGCACATCAGTGTTTTAATTGTTTGCTATATAATAAGCAACCTTATTGTGATCATTTTACTGCAAGCGTGAATTTAATGTGTTGATCCTGAGTGCGTAAAATGTTCCACGCGTGCATATTTTTAATCTCCGTTGCAGATCTCTCTCTTTTTTTTTTTTTTTTTTAAAGAAAAGTTTGTGACAAAAACAGAACAATGACCACGCAGAAATGTATTTTTAATAATCTTTTCATTTGTTTTTGTTTTTTATTTGGAAATATAGTATAATACACAATAGTTTGGGCATACCAAGCAATTGATTCAATGCGATGACCCTGACCAGCCTTGCCCTGACAGCACACTTGAAAATGTAGCTCTTTGTCTTCTTTAGATTGCAAGAGTACCAAAGGATCGGGAGTCATGAGAAAAATATCCTGTTATGTGTATCAATGTTAGACCGAAGTGGCCCGCTGCATATATACCTGTGTGAATATGTTGGGCGTGTACCTCAGTGCAACTCCACACGGATCCAGTAGACAAGCTTATCTCTCTGGTTTGGCCTGCATTATCAATACTCGACTGATAGTCTCCAAAAATCATAAAAGGACAACATGGATCTGAGTACTGAAAGATACGCAACCTATAAATACTTATAGCCCTCAATGTGCAGGCTAGAGTAGAGACGACAAAAGCTTGTTTTGAGGTCAGCCCAGACTGAACAGGGAATCCAGATAGCCTGCCTGTAATAATGGACTTTGACTTGGTTAGCCGTGGCTTTAAATGAGACAAGTAAACGAGTGGCTACAAAATAAATAAGCACACAAAACAGAAAACACGTTACATTCTCATCCGTTCGGACTCATTATTTGGTCACACCAATATAGATTAAAGTCGCATATTCGCCGTCATCCTAAATCCACCAGTTTTCTGATTTTAAAAACAGAAACAAAAGGAAAATAGATCTTTTGATTACAAAATACACTGGGTCAGTCAATTAGTGACTGTTCATTTTTAGCCCACGAGAAAGGAAATTAAAAAAGGCGTCTGTGAGTCACAATAATATTACCATGGGCCTTCGCGAGCACAAAGTCTTGGCGAGGACAAAAATCCGTTTCTACGTTTTTCCAAAACAGAGTCTGAGAAGCGAAATCAGAGTCCGCAGACTGTCTTAATTCATGCTCACTCTTTAGGCAATTCAGATCACAGGATACTGTTGTCCTCGAACTTGAAATTAACCATTGAGCTGTGTTGTTGCTGCTGTCGCGGCCATCGTGGTACACAATGTACACTGGGAGAGAGTCAGTCAGTCTGTAAACGCAGCCAGCCCCACAGCAGAGGACTTTGAAAGCTGTGACGGTGCTGTTTTGACCCCTAAAGCAGAGGGTTAGACGTGTAATACTGTAACCTATCTCTGTTCAGTTTCTTCTCCTTCATGCGACGGTTCTGAAACCAAATCTTCACTTGTCGGTCGGTGAGGTTGAGCATCCGAGACAGTTGCATGCGTTTCTCCTTGTTAATGTACACACTGAAAAAGAATTCTCTTTCAAGTTCTCTGATCTGATATTTGGAATAAGGGCACCTTTTCTTGCGGGTCCTCTGTCCATCTGGAGGGCACAAAGAGAGAATATGCCGGTCACAGAAAATATAAACATATCAAATTAGCCGTGACTATGTTACAAAAAGATTTATTCGCCGTGGATGTTGGCCAGATTACGCACGAGCGGATTTCCTCTACATAAAGCATTAAAAACACATTTCCCTTTTCAACATTTCAAGTGTCATATATAGAGATATTATATTACACTGGAAAGATTACCAAACCATTCACTGCTGGCTCGCTAGACAATACACTTGGGCTATGACCTTTTCTAGCAAGTGAAAACAACAAGCTCACTTTCAAATATAAGTAGCTAATGGCTACAGGAAAAGGCGACCGTGTTGCATTGGACAGTTTATATGAAAATATTGGTTTTATAGAACACATAAAGGGCTAAATGTACAAATGGGAACACAGAGTCCATGATAGCTTTAAGACAGGAGCTCATGTGTGCTAAACCTTAAACCAGAGGCACCACCCTCATTACATGCAAGTGCTCTTTTAACGCTAAGAAACCGTGAAACAAGCACGTTTATAAATACATGGAAGTAACGTAGCTCTGTCTAGGTATTCACGTTCATAGCTGGGTGCTTTTTGGAAACGTCGGGGAGTGTTACAGAAAAATCACCGGCCTGATGTCTTTCACGGCCAATTTCAATTCCAAACACGTGATCCTGCAGTTTATAACAAAGTTTTGTTGGGGGGTGCGGGGTCTACAGGCCCTCTATAAACCTCATATGCTTATAAAACAGCATATAAAATTTTTAACAGCAGCGCGCAAGATTGCAAACTTTCTCTCATAACCAAGGCGCTGACTTTAATACGTACTGCTGCTGCTGGATTTCTCCTCATTGTTGCCGGAAGATAACTCCGGGCTGCTTGTCTCATCTCGCGGCTCCTTCGCCTCGGTGTCCCTGCACGACGGTGCGTCCTCCGGCGCAGAGCTGGGCTGCTTGGTCGGGGTTTTGTCGCCTGAGTAGCCGTTTGTGGAGGAGCTCTCCGACGCGTTCCCGTACGCGGTCTCATAAAATTGGTCGAAGGCTTGTGGCAGCACGCCATTTCTGCCCACGTTGCCGTAGAAATTGGTGGCAGCGGAGCCGGCGCTCGTATGGTGGTGATGGTGGTGGTGGTGGTACGCGGCGGCGGCTGCTGCGGGACTGTTCTTACCGAACATGTCCCCTACGACGGCAGTTTGCGCCGACAGACAGTCCCGGTGCACCATGTCCTCCGCGCTGGGGTAGCACTGGGGTAAGTTCCCCCGGTGCGGCCATTTACCGGACGCGTCAATGGCTGCATAGTCCCTGAACGTCACCTCTCTGACGGGTTGGACCTGCGGCAGGTTAGAGGAGTAGGAGTATGTCATGGGGCGTGTGGACGGGGTCTGGGACAAAAACGAGGGAAGACCGGAGAAATCAGCCCCCGCCGATACGTAATAAGTGCAACTGGGCAAATACATGTTCGATCCGACGGGGACCCTTTCGTCAAAATCCATCATCGTAGTTCACCCTCTACTATAACTCTATGTTGGGGTTTGATTCCTCTATAGCCGCCCTGAACATGGCTCTGAAGCGCCGTGCCTCTCGCCTCTTTGAAGCAGGTTCGCTAAGCAGAAATTTGGAGACGTAGGCTGACGTGGAGAGCCATCTCCATCCACTCTATGGAGGAGGAGGTCACGTGACCACGCGGCAGAAATTGACAGATTTTCAGGCTGTGTGTGTGCGCGCGCGCGCGCGCTTGTGTGTGTGTGGGAAAGACCGTGTGTGTAGGAGTGTAACAGACATGACTGCTATGTGTCCTAAAGCTTGACATTGGTGGTTTATCGCCATGTCGACGCAGAAATGAATTCCTCAACATGCAACGAAGTCAGACGAAGACAAAACTAGAATCTGTTGCTGGCTATTAGAGTAGAGAATAGAAATTTCAATCGACGCTTTAACCAAAATATCAATATCAGATTCCCAGACGTTTCATGTTTTTCCACATTCAATCGTACCTGGAAGAATATTTATGGGCGTTTTTCTAGTTTTCCTTCCTTTTAAGTCACGTATGCATTGCGTGAAAAATAAAAAGGGTTTGAGCAGGCTGACTTGTCCGAGTCCCACCAGACAATAACATCAAATATACCAACATAACTGGGAATAGATAACATAGATCTGAATTGGAAGAAGGAGACAACCAGCTTATCTCTAAAGTCTGCTTTTAGAAATGTCTTAGTCATCATCGTTTGGTGGTTTTACAACAGAGCATTTGGCCCGGTGGGCATTTGGTTATCAGGGTCATGTTCAAAGTAGCGGCTAATGTTTCAACTGGCTACAGACTTGTGTTAGTACCAGCATGACAAAGAGCAAACTGAAATCTCGACTGAATAAATATAGAATACGGTGTTAAAATACACAGTGAACAGGATACAAATTTAAGGTAAAACCCAGAATTGAAATTTTGGAGGCGCTTGTGAAATCACACCAATAAACGAGTGTTTTAAACCGTAATGTTTATACTAATGAAGACATTGTTATAATATTTTACATTTGAGGTGGAACGGGACATACAACCCTGGAATCACTGAGGAAAATATACAAGAATTGGTGGTCGGCTTCAACAGTCAAAGGTTACCACTCCAAAATTACAAATTCATTCCATTTTTGAATGTCTCTGTTTAGCTTCATATTACGTTTAATGGGTCCACTAAGTCGCTCGCTCCCCTTTACGCACGGCTATTTCCTCACGTTTTGGTGCAAATATTTATTCAAATGCGCGTCGTTCAGTCAGAGAACAGCTTCCAGAAATTTAAAAGACAATTTTATGTCTTGATAAATAATAATGTGCATCACATCCCTGTTTTTTATTCCTTCCCGTGACGCATGTATGCATACATTTGCGTATATCCCAGTTATACCCACAAAATCAGAGGGGAAACATTTTTCTACAAACACATCACGTTGCGCAGGGTTTTAAATACTTCACAGCTATAGCTCGAAATATGCAAACAACATTTTCCTCGGGAATCCATTTTAAAGTCCTGATTTTAATATCTTGATGCTATAATTTGTCACAAATATGGAAATGATCTTCAATTCCATATTTATTTTCACAGAAACTGCAGTAAATTACGATAAATAGCCAGAACCTTTGGGAATTCAGGGATTTCTTCTATTTGATTTGGTAAATATGCACATTCCCTGGCTCTCCGCTCTGAGGCCACCGTGGAGCTTGTTTTGGAGCGGCTGCAACCTGACTCTAATGTGCTGTGAATGAGAGACCTGAGCTCGGATTAAGACCGCCGCGGCTGGCCTGGCCCCACAGCCCGATGTGCACATGAGGATCCAAGGGGCTCCTGATGGCACATATGAAACACAACCTTAAAATATCACACACACTAAGTCAGCGCAAGCACCAACTAACGCCCTGAGAGTGTATCAAAACAGGAAAAAACACGCAGTCTGTGCTCTCCACAGACCTGCTTACTGACCATTTTATTTGGATAAATTGCAAGGGCACAAACAAGTCCAGCGTCTTTGCGACCACACGCTCCGCCTCTCAGTCAATCCAGACAAATTCTACGAGTTGTGCTGAAGCTTTTAAGCTGTAATTGAGGACAGGATGCCCAGGAAAACCAAAGCCAGCTCTGCACAGACCTGCGTTTTTATAGCTGCTATAGTATTCTGTTGGGCTTTTTTTCCTCCCCGGCCAGACAGACACCACAAAACTGGCCAAGCGTGATGGGAAGTCGCCACCTACACGGACTCCAAGTCAGCAGCTGAGAATTTTCAACAACATAGAAATGTATCATCTCTGTAGGCAACTAAGGTAAGATTTCTGCTTACAATAAATAAGGATGTATCTAACCATTTGACTAAAGATTAATAAGTATCCTAAGAAATAGATACGAGCATTAAAAAAAAAAACAACAAATGTCAATTTTATTTTAAATGTGTTTTGCATGCAAGGAAGTAGTTCTGCTGAGCTGATGACAATGTTTCTTGTGCGGTTGTTGGTCATCAAAACTGCAGTCTGGCGCTGCGTAAAAGCTCTCAAAGCCAAAGCTTTGTCTGTACGGTCGACTTCAAGTTCGGGGGAGGGAGAGGGTCTTTCGCACAGGGAGCGAAGGGCCCACAGTGCCCCGGATGGAGTTCCTTTAATTGCTTTTGCATTTATGCAGGCGCTGGGTTACAAGATTGGTCGATAATGTGAGCCTGTAACTCTAAGCTGAGGAGAAGTTAAATGAACTTCACTTTCAGACTCAGAGTGTATCATGAGAGATGTGGGCCCTTAATAAATACTGCCTGCTGTGGGTTTGAATTTACCTCTAAATAGTAAACTACTGATACTAACTCATGCTGATACTTGGGATAGTTATTCCAGCAAATCCTTATGTTGACAATAACTAAATTTCATGCCCTTTACGCAAAGAAAACATTCAGTTTAAATCAGATTTTGGACAAGAAGAAAACACAAAGCCTAAAACATAAACATAAACGCAATGACCTTTGGTGATAAACATCCACTAGTGACAATGATCTGGTTTGCTATGATATGGAGATAGAAAGAGCCGGTTTAGCTACTTAGGGACACCATTCTGGGCCTTTAAATCTTAATTCCTTAGCTGAGTTAGTTGATTATTTAATAGCTGTGTTGGTTAATTCTTAGTTTTTGTATCTTAACACACGCACACACACACACACACACACACTTAACTAAGGTTAACGTAACTTGAATGAAATCCAACAAAATTCGTACTTGTTTGAATTTGCAGATATTAAAACACGACACGTTTAACTTTAAGAGAAACTCCTGTCCTGGAGTGACAGAAGTGCGGAGATTTTGTCAGGAAGAGAACGCGACGTGCAGATTGACCAATGAGCTGCCATAAAACCTTGTTAGACAACAAGTAAACAATCGAGTGTGGGGAGGATCTGAAAGTACAGTTAAACGCCACGTCAGGTAGTCCTCTGGGCTGTAAAGGGGGCTAAATGGGCGCATTCAGTGTCTTGCAAAGAAACCTCCTGTTGTTTAAGTTTTCAAGTGAAATAAAAGGCCCAGAGTTTTAGTACACGCCGTTTTGTTGTTTTCATTTTATGGCAGAAAGCTACGCCAGCACACCTGCCCCTCAAAGCATCCAGGCTATTGACTATATTCTTAATCTGAGAATGAAAACGCATTTGGTGCAGAGTGCTGAGCAGGAGGCCGCGGGCATACAGTCTGCCTGTACAATAAGAGACACGGGTGCCAACCGTGACCTTTTCATGCACACACTCTTACACATGCATTAAATGATCACAAAATACAACTTTACTAAACACTGAGGTTTCCAAAGCGCTGGAGATCCCACAAATAAAACAAAACCAGGCCGAGCGATTGGATAAATGCATAAGTTTCAGCCTGAGCACACCATGGGGATATAAATGTATGTGTTTGAGCATTTTTTGTTTTGTGTTTTTACACATTTAGATTTTTTTTTCTATATATAAAGTGTTTTTGAACTTGAATGGAGCCTGGTCTTGGCTCAGTCGTTATCATGTTGCTGGCCATATTGGTCCGAGTCTGGAGTTGCGCGGGGATTATAAAACCATCAGACTGAAACACGAAACAATCCGAGTTTGCGGACAAGTGGCCGAGCAGGAGAATATCAGTAAATTTGTACCTGATTCGGCGAACAACTGTTGATTTATCCACAGGTGACAGAAATGTGGGCCGACAGCGATGGCGACGACAGAGGGGCCAGGCGGACCACACAGGGGCCATGCGGGGGAAAACCGACCAACTCCACGGTCAACGGGAGCCACCACTGCTGGATCAGCCTGAGGAGGGTATCCTGGGGGGATAGAGCGCCAGCAGGACCTGGACAAAAGGACATAAAGTGGACTTCAGTGGGACAATAAACGAAATTCTGCAAAGAAAAACATGGAAGTTCAAAGAAAGAAATAAGTCTCAATTAAAGTGTAGTGACAGGATTTCACACAATGCACAGATGAGTGTTGCGTCAGAAAACCCTCGTGTCTTAGTGGTGCACTTGCTGTTGATGGCACGGAGGACTTAAAAATGTATTTTACTCTTAAATGAAAAAAAAAAATATTTTTCAAAAATATTAATAATTTGAATAAAGAGCCGGGTTGAGCTAATAGTAGATCTTGTATTATTTAAAGGGCGTTTCCTCCTTTTGATAAAAGACTACTTTGACCTTAAAAATAGCGTGAATCCTCTAGATATTTGGTTTTCAGCTTTTCTGCTCTAAATTCAGATGAAAAGATAAATGAGGACATTTAACCGTCGTCGATGCAAATGTGGCTTTGGAACAAATGAAATTAAAATCTCGATTAACAGCCAAACACGTGACTAGAGCATTAGGATAAAATGTATCCCAACTCACAAGTAAACGGGTTTTATTCTACTGAAGGACCCAAATACAACAAAAACGTCGCAGCTTAATTACTTTTCTCGTTCACATAAACTCCATGAACACTATACATTAATTTATAATCATATTTGCCTCCCATTTTTAATCCAAACTCAAATTATGATTAACGAATCTAACGACTTTCATTGACACCAAATCATCATATAATAACTGTTTCTACTAAATGGGCTGTAGTTCAACCAATAGTCTATTTTACTTACAAAAATGCTGCCATTGAACTTTACTTTTTTAAAATCTGGGATTGAAACAGGACAGGATACGAACATGAAGCGTCTGCTGCGGGTTTTTAAAACATTTTCAGAGACACACAGATCCCCTCGGCCTCCCTCGTCGCTTTTTTTTTTTAGATAGAGACCCAGATTTTCAAGACAAATATGCTTTAAGGTTGCTGCACAAATTGGCCTTATATCATATTGAAACTTTATGGTCATTCAATGTGTATTTTGTGTGGAGGGAATTAACTTAATCTGTGTTTAGTCAAACAAAGGCCACGTGAAGCAAACAGACACTCGCTTTGTATCTTTCCATTAAAACACAGTCTGCACACTCTTCGTGGAAAACACGATAAATTATTTGGCATTTATATTTCAAGAGCAAATGGAGATCAGGGGGGGAAGGCCCGTCCGTGGAGGGATAAAGCGCCGACTGGGACATGGAGGAGGCTCTGGCATAATCTCGGTCAAGTGCTTCTATTTGACCGCTGTCACGGTCTCGGATAAGGCTCATGTCTGCTCATGTCTGCCTGGTGTATTACGAGATTACCCTCCAAACTCACTCGCTTTCAAGCTTGACTAGAGCCATATCGCTGGCTGACTGAAGGTTGCAGGCCTCGCCTCCATTACGCGCAGAGACAGCGAAGGTCAATGTAAAGAGCAAAGCCTGGAGTGTCTGCGCCCTGCCACGTCTGACAGGCAGGCGAGAGACACACACCGGGCTGCTTTTTGGATATGTGGACTATTAGAGCTCCTCACTGAGCAGAGGACAGGGTAGCCAGTTTATTCAGTCATGGGCTGCAGAGTTTCTGCACAGACGGTTTCCGAGGATGCAAAAATAATCTTTTCAGTTCATTCGGCGAAAGGAAACATGACCTGCTTATTCTTTAAGGGGTCATTTTTACAGTTGGTGTGTGATGGGATTGACAAGTGAAGTGTCGCCGGCTTTAAAAGATATTTGAAGGCATCCATTAGCTCTGATTACTTCTTTCTGACTCCACTCGTTTGTGATTAAGTCAGATGTGAAAGACGCGTGGGACTCCATGTATCGCCTTTCAAAGTAAAGAATAGGCTAATTGAATCCTCTTCACAAATCTACTGAGATTATCTGTAATTCACTCTTTTGCCTTAGTGTGGCAGCAGAACTCAACTGTTGCGCACTGATCCAGTCCAGCCTCCTGTGCTTCCTGCCGCAGCACAGCCCACCAAACAGCGCAGGGGTGGGCGGAGCGCCGTGCTCTGAGCTTTAGGACTGTCAAATTGTGCGTCGGGTCGGAGGCGGGACTTGTAGGTTTGTTTTGGTTCTCAGCAAGCCAATAAGACGCTGCTGTGCTCCCCCGCAGCCAATCAGCTGCCACGTTGGTCACGTCGCTGCAGTTAACTTCCGCTTTGAAGCTTCAGCTCTTCCGCTCCTCTGAATGTGTGGCTTTTTTTTTTCTTTGACTACATGATGCGCTGAGCAGTTGGACACTACGGTTTTCTCCTGTCTGATATGAGCTTATTGTGTAACACGTGCGCGCCCCGCCGTGCATACGTCAGAGGACGTAGGCGCATGGCGACGCTCGCGTACCGTGCTCGTGGACGTACCTCTGCAGTGTTTCTCTCACTGAGCCAACTGTCCATGGCAATATTAATAAGTACAAGCCATCAGACTGCCCACTATTAATGCTCCATAAGACAGTCTTCAGTGGACTTTGGCTGAGCTGTAAAAATCCTGAATAAATGGTTGTTTAGGCTACTGAGTGTTTACAAAACAGAAACAAGTAGGCCTAAACTGTGAATTGTAAATTCATTCATATTAGTCATATAAATCTAAGTCTATATTAAAATGGCGGTATTAGATTTTAAAAATAAAAGCCCAAAAAGGACAAACTAAAGTTTAGAAAATAAACTATGTATGCTACAACTGACAACCGTATTAACAGTATTATTAATTATCACTAACCACAACAGGCCTATTATTATTATTACTACAATTAGCCATGACAAATACGTAACAATCTAATCTGGTATCAGTTTGCAGATAATAGTTTACACAATTAAACATTTATTAAATGAGGCTATATAATCCTATTTGAATGGAGAAAATGCGGCCATTAAATCTTCTAAATATTTCCGTGAGTAAAGCCATTAATGTTTAGTGCATCCAAAGACAAAAAGAATGCATAGGTTTTATGTGTGAGTGTGGGCTGTGCGCTGTCAGTCACTGGGAGAAGTAAAAGAAGAAGAAAAAAAAGTATAAAAGCTGTGACATTTCGCAAAATAGGCGAAAACAATTATATCAGCACGTAAATCAGGCAAACAGGTGAGACAGCCAGCCACAGGAGCTGAGGATGAGGAGGAGTCTGCACTGTAAAATTTTTCGTTGTAAATTTACAGTAAATTACTGGCTACTAATTGCATTACTTTCACAGTAATTTGCTGTAAATATTTTTACAGTAACTTACTGTAAATATTTTACAGTAACTTACTGTAAATATTTCACAACAAATTACAATAAAACTACAACTGTATACTGTAATTTCACAGTTGCTGTGACTTTGACTTTACTGTGATATAGCAGCATTTACCTGTATAATTACAGTAATTAGCTGTAGTTCATTTTACTGTAAAAGTACGGCAATTTGGTAGCCAGTAATTTACTGTGAAATTACAATTTAAATAATACTGTAACATATTGTAAATTTTACTTGTTAACTGTGATTTTACAGTTTTTTACTCTTACAAACATGCTTTGGATCTGCTCAGTAAAAATGAAATGAAATAAACAACAAAAACAATGGCCATTTTAAACTTTTAATACTTTTAAACATAAAAAAACAATAAAAGCACTTGAAAGTGTACTTTTAAAAACATTTTTGAACATTACAGAACAATCAAATTTTTGCATTTCTACTTTGACAGCCATTCAAAGTCCACAAGTTTTTTCAAGAGAGTGCTCACACGTGGGTTGACGCCACTCCGCTTCTTGCCCTTTGAGCCGGTCTCAGGGTTGATTCCCAAGAAGCACCTGTAAACAATAGGCAAAGAAAACAAC
Organism: Pempheris klunzingeri; assembly: GCF_042242105.1. Lineage (NCBI taxonomy): Eukaryota > Metazoa > Chordata > Actinopteri > Acropomatiformes > Pempheridae > Pempheris > Pempheris klunzingeri. Next base: position 15,304,642 of record NC_092027.1, read on the forward strand.
TTTAAGTTTTACACCAATTTATATATTGCATAATTTATCCAAGGCACATGCAGTGGTGCCCCTTTCCCTTTAGGTAAACCTACACCAAGGCAAGAAATAAGAGTGATACAAGCAAGCAGATCAGGTATGTAGAAATAGAGACACACATGGAAACACTGAAAAACACTAAAAAAGAAAGAATTAACAAAGGTGAAAAGTAACAAATGACATTTACTTATGTAACTGTAATTGAATGGCTTTCTGTGTACTTGTACTTTTTTAGTTTATTTAAAGGGTGACTAAACCCCAGAGTTTCAGCTTAAGTGTCTCTGATTGGAAATTTAAAGTAGAAAAGCACTCGGAGAGTGCAGACCTCTTTTTGAACCTGGGCTGTATTTAGGATTGGTCAGTAGTGCAACTGAATGATAGGAACCAAAGTCAGGCTGATCGGCACAATTAAGTTTAATTTTTGCCTGAAACCAAAAGTAAGTTTGAACTGGGATGCCCGGGCAATTTCTGTTTGTGTCAAAAGTATGCAAATAAAAGTGTTTTGTTTTGCTACTAACAGGCTCATATTGTTATAATAAGTATTATGGAGATGACCTGTACCTTTTTATTTATGTGACGTCGCTCATGCCCTTGATACATCCTGTTAGGAGTCTGTGTTAGGGGTGAATTTTATTTCTGATTATTATTGAAGATTATTTTTGAAGTCATGAAGTCATATGTATGTATGTCAAATATTTAGTAATAATCTGAATAGTAAAATATGGGCAAATGATGGCTGCACAGCTGATCGAGCTCCCTGCTCTTGCCTCTGTGTGTGTGTTTGAGTTGCTGCTTCTGCTTCAGTGTCTCAGCGGTGCTGTTACCATTTACTGATGTTTTTAGAAATAAAATTCACCCCTAACACAGACTCCTAACAGGATGTATCAAGGGCATGAGCGACGTCACATAAATAAAAAGGTACAGGTCATCTCCATAATACTTATTATTATTATTATCCTTTAAAGTACATTGTGAATAAAGTACTATTTACTTTTACTTGAGTAGATTAACAGACTGATAGTTCTAGAATGTTGTCAAAGTAATGGTACTTTCACTTGAGTAGTACTTTAGCCCTCTTTCCAGACCTGGAATTAAGCAAGCTATCAAGTCATATACTTGACACCCAAGTTAGAAAGGTGCATGTGGTGACAGTGGTGACCAATATTGGTAGGGAACATAGGGGTAATGAAAAATTCCTGACACAATGATGTGCTAAAATTGATGAGGATGTGTTACCAAAAAGGAGCATATGCCGGCAGCTCATAGGCTGTGTGCTCTCTTTACCATGCTATCAAAAGGAAAAAGTTGAAGAGCGTTACAATACCTTTGGATAAACTCCAGAGTGCATGAACCATCCTCAGGATACTGCAGATTGAAGCTGTAGTAGCTCGCAAAAAGTGCAGCTATACCATTGATGAATCTGGCATGTGGTCCCATCACCACTTGTCCTTCGATGCACAGCATCCAAGCCCTTGGCTTCATCATGTCACCTGAAATGAACAGCAAAGAAAATCTAAGTCAATGCACTCCCCTGGAATGATGGAAAAAAGCAATCTGAAATATCTAAAACCACTGACTGGACACCAGCTAATGGCACTACTTTTAAATATCAGTATCAGAAAGATGGAGACATGCTACAATATTAGAAAAAAACATGTCAAAACATTGATCAGCAAGTTATTTAAAAATATCATTTCTAGCTTACAGCTACAAATGTCAATATAAAATCCAGATATACCGTACCCTGGACAATTAAGCAGGGGGTGCTCGGTAATGCCACTGTCCTCTGCACATCAGCAGCAATGTCACATGGCTGTAAAATAAGACATAGCATACATCTATAGTAGCAAAGTTTCAACATGGTACATAAGAGATAGTCCACTGGTCTCACTGATTTAGAAGTTAATCATAGAAAACATTATGTGTCAACATGTGAATGAGTGTGATTAAATGTATGCAAGTGTCAAAGATATCATACAGTACTGTCTAATGCAATCACAACCTGCTTTTTTTATCTTTTAAACAACTTACATCAGTGTTAAGCATAATGGCGTTCTCTGGCTCTTTGAAATATGCCATCAGGAGCTGAAGGATACATGCAGCCTTGTCTGAAGCCTCTGGCTCGTAGTTTACCAGGATTTCCTCGATACCTGGCTGATGGTTGAGTATCGACTATAAGATCCTTTGTGGTCTCTATACATGTGGCTTTTCAGTACAGTGGCTTTGCGGTACATCTGAGTACAGTAAGGTACACCACATTGATAGTTGTAATGGGGAGTGTTACTGTGAAGCTTTGTGTGCTGAATAAACAGATTAACACTCTCAGACACATACTCACACATACCAAATTTACAGTGGAACATCATTCCTCAAGGTTGCAGTGAAGATTGCCTGGGTGAAACAAAACAAAAAAATAGCTGTTAACTGATGCTGTAGATTACTTTATTTCACCTGAAATACAAATACGTTCACTAAAGTGCTGCACAACCCCCTAATGTTACTTGCTGCTTTACTTTGAATTTTCCACAACTGATGATACTGCAGGCTAAAATCAAAGTACACAAATATATCCATATAAAGGTGGTTCAGGTCTGTAAAGCAGTATCTCAGCAACCGGCCTCCGTTACCACCGTCGGGACCGGCGGTGCACGCTCGTGTTGTCACTGAAGTCCGTTACAGCGTGCATGCGCCCAGCTAACAGAGGGTCCTGGTGCAGCTAGCGCCCTGCCACTTCACTGACACATATCTCCGACACAACGACTCGAAAATTAAACTCGTTTATTTTTACCGACCAGCTGTTGCAGTCCTAGACTGCGGTCAACCCGTTCAGATCCCCTCCAAAGTTCACAGCAACCCGGAAAATGTAGTTAAACGAGGACATTAGCATTAGCATTAGCAAGCTACAAGCAACAGACAGTTGTAATAATCTACTAACTCGTTACTTACATCAAAAAGTAGGTAGCATGTGCAACAAAACCCTCGGATCAGAGAAATAAGACATTTTCATATGACACACACATGCACACGTTTCAAATATTACAAAAATATATCCTGGACAAATGTGTGTGTTGGTGCAACAGAGCGCACCGATTATTTTCAGACTGTCTGCAGTCACATTTAACCGTGCTGGAGCAACACTGAATGAAAACAGACTAGCTATCATTAAAGAAAAGAAATAAATGGAGAGTAACTTACCTCATCAGGCTCTGGCGTGGTTCACCTTTCCCGCTTGGTTCCGGCTATAGTGAGGATGTGACCGCCAAAAGATTAGGCATCGAGCCAGCTCCCACAAAGCAGTGTGGTTCATGTAATTTGTTGTGTTATCACAGTAAATGGACTGAATACAATATTTTATTGTGAAATAATACAGTAAAATGTTGTAATGTCATGGTAATGCAAAGCTTACTGTGATTACCTGTTCCTACATTGATTTCACAGTAAAATTAAAAATTACAGTATTACATTGTGAACATTACAATTAAAGCCTGTAAAATGAAAAAACAGTAACTTATTGTGAAATATTACAGTTAAATATTGTGAAACCCTGGTAATATTTTACAGTGTGGGTTCATGTCTGACATTTGACTGCCAGAAAGTCTGAATCATTTTCATTAACGCAGCCAACCCGAGCACGCTGGGATGTTGGTTTCTGGGCTCCAGCTGCGTTACAACACTTAAAACACTCAAAGATAAAATTTTAGAGCAACAACTAAATATTCTGACTCTGCGGTATCATGTCGTTATCGACAGTGAACGACGTGAGTGAGCGGAGACGTACAAACAATGAACGCTGCAAAACTGCCAACTGAGGTCAGATTGACTTCACATTAAATTCTCCAGTTAAAACCGGAGTTCATTTTGTCTTAATGTAGCACCAGTATTAAAGAGTGACGCATTTCCAAGCAAAATATTTCCACAAATCCTCCGGAAAATAAACCAAATTATTTAATCAAATTCAAAACATTTACAAATTATTTTCCATCGCAGTGAGCGAAAGCATTTTTTTTTTTTTTTTTTTGGCAAAATACGTTTTGCCTCTTACTTCTAAATCATCTGATAATCACGGAAGGTAGCTACATAAGTATTAAATATTTACACACTTACATTTAAAAAGCTTAAGGGACAAACAAATAAAGCAGATGAGTGTTTATAAAAGTAATTTGTACAATCCAGACTGATACCGGGCCGCCTGCGCCATTTGAAACCGGTCGAAAATTGTCAATATTTAGTGATTCAAGCTGACCAAAGAAAAAAAAGTGTCTTTCATCACAACATATTTATAGGCATTGAACAATTTAACACCCCAAAATAGCTGCATTGCAGTTAACCATAGTAAGGCAACGTAAATATTACAGCAATTTATCAACATTGTGTTTTTAAAAACAGACTATTTTGGTCTGTTTTTACTAGTTTTCAGATTTAAAAGTAACGTAGAAATGTATGAATTTTACATTTATTGTGAATTTATGGATGAAAGAAAAAGGCATGCACACTTTGAGACAAATACGCACATTTACCTCAGCGACCTTCGAGATTAAACGCCCTGGCACTTTAATATCTATTTAATATTTTATTGTTTTCATGGTGCAGTTACACACTCAAGCGTGAGTGAGGGGAAATATTTTGCAGTGTTTGAGTTAATAAAATAAGTTTTCCTGCACTTTCCACCTGCGTCTTTATCATGGCTGCCTCTGTCAAACATAAAACATTTAAGAAGTTATTATAGAAGAAGATTAATTATATTATTGCTATTGTTATTAATATTATCTTACAATTATTATTGCTCTTATTATGGCTATTATTATTATTATTATCTCCTTTAAACTCAGTACCACGGATGTTTGACCGCGAGTGTCACAAAGTCGTCGCTAGATGGCGATGTCAGCCTATGTTTCAGCACAGACGAGCCCCAACTGAGTCATTTCCTATTGTCCCTGAGCTTTACTACATACTGCAAATATTACAGTTGTGTAATATTTGCAGTATGTAGTAAAGCTGGCAGTATAAGTGGCATCTCTGGATAAAGAAGGTTGCTAAAAACACAGCGAAACTACTACGAGACACATGCACATGCAGCGGGAATATGCGCCTTAAAGGGCATTTTGAAGTGAGGCAGAAATGGAAGAGCAATTTCTGCGAGAAGACGAAGTGGCTGATTGTGAGAATAAAAAGTGAGCCATCATTGTCTGATGCGGAACCATTTTCACCATAACTTATATAAAATTCAACCAAGTCCATATTTTATTGGGACGGACTTTAACACCGACATACTGGACTCACACACAAATAACCTGGATATCATGCCGGAATTTACTTTATATACAACCACATGAATACGCACACATTATAAAAGCTATGATTGATATGAACACATATCCCGAACGATTATCTAAGCATTATAATAGTAAGAATTGCACCATGGACTGGATATGAATGAGAGCACGGGTTCATATGATAAGACTAAACTTCATACAAGCTAAGCATGTGAGTAAGGTTTTTTTTTTTTTTTTTTTTTTTTAAAGAAAAAAGGAGGCCAGGAGAGATTAATATTTAACATTCCCAAGGTCCAAATCCGTAACACCGTCACTTCCTGTGAATCTTCAGCATTTATCACTCTCATTAAACTTAAGCAGATAAAGGCGTAAGCTCGGTGGCGCACACCTTTCTGAGCTGGTGTCAGTTTCCCTGCGTTGAGAGTGAGCATGTCAAAAGAAAAAAAAAAAAAGAGTCACACATACTGCAGCTATATACTTTCCTCTCCCCCCCCACTTGACTCCTTAAACAATATTTATCAACAAGTGGCAGGAAATGGAGGGTCCGGCATTCACAGGCCTCGAATTTGGTTCCAGGAGCTCCGGAAAATCATTTGGCAACATACAAATAAATCATGTTCAGTCAGGAAGGAGTTTTGTTGTTCTAATCCATGAGTCCAAACACGCGCGTGTATGTGTGTGTGTGGGCCTGGTAGTTTATCTCCCACTGATATTGTCCGCAATAAAAAAATAAAAAAAAAACTAGCTGATGGTTTTCAATTTGTTGACAACTTTCTTCTCCTTTACGCGTCTGTTTTGAAACCATATCGTGACCTGTCTCTCGGACAGGTTGGTCTGGGCAGATATCCTCCTCCTTTTGTCCTTCGTGATAAATTTATTGGCGGCGTACTCGCGCTCGAGTTCCTTCAGTTGCACCTTGGTGTAAGGCACGCGCTTCTTTCTTCCACGTCGATAAGAGCCAGAGTCTCCTCCGGCGTGGGACACCGTGTCTGAGAGACAAAAGAAACTGTAATGGGCTGCATCTCAACAAGTGGCTTAACCTCAAAGTCCATCCAAACAAAAAAGTGCTTTAAAATTGAAAATGTGCTCGTAACTGAGCCAAACATTTCCACTTACTGTCAGATAAGATTTGCTGTGCCTAAATTAGGCAAATAAGGTTTGACTACTCTGTGATGATGATAGCTGATTAACACAAAAATACATTTCTCTCTGAAAAGGTAACTTCAGCACTGTCAGCCAGTGGGCTTCACTTTGACATAAACTAAAAATATGTATTCTCACCATTATTTCAGTTATTCTATTGTTAAATTGTCCCACTGTTGTGTTGTTTGCTCTGCAGGTTGACACAGCAACTGACATTTCATACAGCACAGTTCTATACAATGTGCATCCTGTGTTGGACAAACACGTCAAACAGCTCTATCGCGTAAAAGGCTGGACTCTGAGGGAGGTAAGCCTACCTGCTATGGAGGACTTACACATGTGTCCGGGCTGAGGCTGCTCCTTGGCGCAGTAAACCTGCCCGTTCCACCCGTTGGCGGCCAGAGTCCACGGCTGGTAGCTCTCCATGGGCAACAGGGACTCGTGTCTGGCCTCTGACGGCGCGCTGATAGTTGGCACCACGGGGACGTCCAGGTAACTGGGGACAGGTTGATATGGGCCCGAAGCGTAGGTCGGATAAAATGCGAATTCCTTTGCCCGGGAAGTGAAGTCGTCGCCCGAGGCGGACGTGTCCATGTATTTCTCTCCATACGCGGAGGGGGGCTGCGCTCCGCACGACTTTATGCTGCTGTGATGCGACATTCTGCACGGGTAATAGCCGCTACCGAAGTACCCATATGGCAGGGACGCGCTGGATGAATTCTGAGCCGCAGAGCACGGGCTGCACTGCTTCACTGGCTCGCCCATGCCGGAGGTGGGCACGTCGGGAGACGAGTAAGCCGTGCTGGGTGCCAGGGACGCGGGGTGCGCCATCAGATTCCTACACTGGTTCGCAGCAAAGTTGCCACCAGCAAAACCCTCCATGTTCTTGCTCACTTCATCGGAACCGCCGCCGTTGTCGTAGAGGAACATCACCGACGGGTCGACCCAGCGAGGACGGAGGAGCAGTGACGTTGTCATAGCACGGCATCCAACATTGAAGCTTCTGGCTCTTTTTTAAAAAGCCCAGAGACTGAAAAAAGGAGATACTGGTTCCCAGAGAGTAATGCTACTCTGACGCGCACAAGAGCGCAGAGCTAGCGCTGTCATTGGCCCAGATGTTGTCACGTGACCAGACTATGCAAAGAGGACGGTAAACATCAGCCAGTACAGATAATTAAATGGAGAAAAATGCGGCGAAGTAAGGTGACCGTACCTATCGAGGGGCTTCGCTCGTGTCTGCTCCAGTTGAGACGGATAATGTGCCTTTATTTTTTATAAAAGTGAGATACACACAAGATTAATCTACTTTTTAATTCATATCAGGTTATATTTCAGATTTCTAAATACTTGGATTTGATAATGTCTTCAAATGGCTACTTTTTATGTGTAGAGCTGCAATAAGACGTTTATTAAATAGACAAAAGCTGCTCTGACTCAACCATCTACATAACACTAATATGCATAGCCCTGTGGCCTTGACGCACGCACACTGACCAGCCTTTGTCTGCGTCGCTATAGGATCTGGCTGACATTTCACAGCCATTTTCTAAAGGTGATTCCACTTTATAAGAGCACAATGATAAATCATGTTGTTTTGCAATGTTGATCACGATAAACAAGGAATTATACCCACTTGTGCCGCCCGCTGCTGTATAGATACTCCATGTGCTATGTTATATTTTGTCCGTCCGTGCTCTGAACAAAACGACGCAGTCAGTGTAGGATGTTGCAATGTTTTACTAAACCACAGGAGCCGACATATCTTAAGTAATTTGATTAATGCATGCAAGTATTTACAGAAGCAGTCAGAGACAGGCGCCCGTTTAAATATCTTCATACCACCTTTTAGGTGAGAATAAAGACAATCTGATGTAATGTCATGGTTTTAGGTGGATATTCCACACTCTTGACTTCCGACATGTTTACAATATGCAAAGACAGAAAACAGCTCTCACTTGGCAGAGCAGGAGTGCTTTTACATAGGAGGTAGACGCGGCTGGAGGCCAAGGTCAAGTTGAAAGTTGCTGTCTAGCCATCCAGGCTGTCGGGCTATTCACGCTTTGAAGGAACCGTCTGAGCTCTTGAAAAGAGCGGAAGAGGGGTGAGAATTCCTGTCCCAATGAAAGCTATTGGAGGACATTAACTTTTACTATCATTTTGTTTTCTCCAACGTTTATTCTCACGAACTAGTCCTGCCCGCTTCACTTGGGTGGTGCGTATTTTGTATCCCAGCTTTGGAAATATAAAAGGGAATGTTGTTGTGGTTTTTTTTTTTATTTGCAGATCTTTTGGAGGTGTTTTTGGCAGATACGTGTGAAAATGATGTTGATCTCTGAAAAGAGGGGACGGGATAGGCGTGTAGTGTGTGAGTGTGTGTGTGTGTGTGCGTGCGTGTGTCTGGGCTGCTGTTTGTGTTTACGACCAGTGGCTCTCCGTCTATTCTGTGTTGGAGGAAATGGACCTGGTGTTGCTTTCCACTGGATTTGTTACCAGAGTTTCAAAATCCAGCGTGAGATTTGGCCTGATCGGGGTTTTGTGCTTGTGTGTTATCTGCTATTAGAGGATAAAAACCAAGCAGACAGGCTGCCACCCGACTGCGTAAAACACGGATGCAGACGATTGTTTAAGACGTGCAATGTTTATGTAATTTGATTTTTTTTTTTTAAAGTCTCTTTAGTCTCATCTACATAATTTGATCCACCAGAAGCTAAACTTCAACTCAGTGCAACATAACATTATCTTAAGATCTCAAATATATAAATACAAAATAGACAACATTTACAATTACACTATTTCAACGCCCAAAAGGATTCACTGACAACCTTAATATAGACTATTCAGGTTTTATTGGGAACATTCAGAAGCAGTTTGAGGTTTTGTGTTGTAGGTCTGGAAAAAAAAAAATACTGTGCAACTTCAAACAAAAAAAGGAGCCGAATAGCGCAAAAATGATGAACTGAGATTGTTTTACTCAATCAGTATTGAAACGTGGTGTTTTGTGCATCAATCCTGCTGAATATAGTGGGACTGCGTTACTTGATTTTTTTATTTATTTGAAGTTATTTGATGGAAGTAAAGCACACAAGAGAAGCATTAAGACACTTGATCTCATGTTTGTTTGAAAAAAAATATTAAAAAGTAATAACCTGTTAATACAAGGCCATTTGAATTAATCATTAAACAAACTCACACCGCTCCTTCTATTTGTTTATTATAACGTTGAGTGTTTATCGTGCAAAAATACAAGATGAAAAAAACCACACACACACAAATATGCTACTGTTTGTCTTTTGGGTCCAAAGTGCGAACAGTCTTCCCTCCTGCATTTGCATTGCAAAGACGAGGCCTACAGCTTCGAAAATCCCGTCAAGATATTAAAAGATTTCATATGCACCGTTTCTGTAGTTTGCAATTATTCAAATCAAGCGTGATTAAGTGCCATATTCTTAATACACTTAATTTGAATATTTGTATTACCATAACTATAGCGCGAGGAGCAATCCGAGCTGGGATTTATTGCGATTCAAACGATGATCGCAGCAGCCTCAATGTGTCTTGACGTTATCATATAAGAAAGGCTCAGTAATGAAATCTTTCAGTAACAAGATGCAGCAGCAACCATGAGTCATGGAGTAACTGTACAAGGCCTAGCCTGTTGCGCACTGCCCTGTGGCGTTTCTTCCATGCAGGCAAATCAAGCTTCAAAATAAACAAATGCGTTAATCATTAACTGCTCCAGAAGCTGGAGCTGTCCTCTTCGATTTTACATCAAATATCAGTCTAACAGCCATTATATCAGGCCTTTTTAATGTGCCGCAGCACAAGTGATTTTATCCAGGGATCAATTGTATGCATCTTTAGATCCCTTTTATTCTTCATGTTACAGTCCTGCAATCACAACAACCCTGCGCCTTCGCCAAGGTGGCCGCCGGCACGCACATGTGGTCAGTCCAGACAGGAGACACCCCAAAGCACAACGAACAACACACACTCTACAGGAGCGACGCACCCATTGTCCCGGCAAATAGACACACATTCCTCCATTGAGTCACACCTAAACTTTGGGGAAAACTAGATTTTGCGCTGAATTCTTATTCACAAGTCAATGTCTTATTCACAAGTCTGCAGAAAATGTCGGGAAGATGGCGATGGTCAGACTGAATGAGGATTCAACAGTTTATTCATGCAAGTTAAGCGAGATAACCAAATAGTAGCCTGGTGAATTTAAACTAGTCCTGATTTTGATGTGGAGCTCCTCCAGATCTATGTGAAGGATCTCTGGAGGTTCCTGTGGCTCTGGGTCTTGGCAGCAGCACTTGGAGGCTTTTCTCTGAGGTCATTATCAAGGTTCAACCCCCCTGTTTGTACTGGCACCCATATTACGCAGCAAGAGAGAAAGAGCGCATTTATTCCACGGCCTCAGCGCCTGCAGCCTGGGTAAAGTAGGCAAAGGTCTATATAAAGTTATGCTCAGCTATAAATTTCTACCGTTAATAGCACAAACTGCGTTATAAAACGGGCTGCTAAGACGAACTACATGCAGTCAAATTTCAGGCGTGTTGATGACACGTGTTTCAAGCAGATGGCTGTCAAAAACTTGTCAAAACATAACAACCAATATGTTTTTGTGGTCAAAGCAGGGAACCACAGGGCGGTCACACTCTTGACTTTTTCATTTTTTCTGGACGGTCGCCTGCGGTGTGATTATGAAGGATTGCATAAAAACAACAAGAGAGACTTCATTTTCAGACACACACACACACACAAGAAGCCACCTAAGGATCTACGGCCAACTGGGAAGTTTCACTCCCAAGGTGTTCTGACACACACGTTGTGCATTTGAGTGCGTTTCAGCCTCTCCAGCAGAAGTCTTAAATGCTGCGTTAACAGCCTGCTAAAGCTACAGCCCGTAAGCTGCATGTGAAATCATTTATTGGCATACAGGAATCTCAAATTTAAAGGTCGGCAGTTTGCTGCAATGACGGTGTTCAGTCACATCTGTTGTGCTTTGGATTGTGTGATGTAAACTGATGGAGGGGATGTGGAGGAAGGAAATAGTAACTACTTTTTACATGTCATCTTTCTGGCAGAGGTCTTGTATATGTGCCATTCAGATCCTGCACCTTTACAGATAAACGATTAAAAAAATCTATTCTACCATTAATTATTTGGAGAAAGTCTTAATAATAATTATATCCTTTGTTGTTACTGTTATCGCCATGTGATCTAAGAATCTGCCACTTTGGCCTTTTGCAGCCAGCACAAAGGCCGAAATTAAAAAAAGAAAAAAAAAAAATGCCTGTCTGGCTTCAGTAGCCATGCGCATCACAAATGTATATAAAACGGCATTAGATAGAAAATGAATGTGGCCTCAGTAACAAATGACTTTATGAGCCAAATAGCCCAGCATTGGGACTAAAGGCCTACACCTGCTATATTTCAGATCATTTCGTGTTTCTTTACTGAGAAAGGAAAAAAAAATAAACATAGGTGGCCTTTACTGGGAACTCATGGCGCCGCATGAATGCACACGAAGATGCTGCAGCGACTTTAATTTAGCTCTCTTTTAGGGAACCAGGCAAAAAGAAACGAATATAGTCGCAAGTTAATTAGCAGCTGTCCAACCAATTGTCAAAATAAAATACAAATGAATAAGACTGCTCTAACCAGCGCAAACAATTGATCTGGTAGCATTTGTATTTATTTTAAAATAGTCTGTCGAAGATTTTTAAGCCACAGCAAAACAAGATATCCATTCTAAAATATTGCTTTAATGTTAAGATTTTTGCGCGATTTGTTTAAATCGATCACTTATATAAGCAACAAAAAACACTTATTTTAAAGATAATTGGTTTAATAAGTTCCGAATAAATCGGTTGTGTCCGTTTTGTGGTTGATAACAATATTGTTTATTAAATTACGACTCATTCATTCATTTAATGCAACTTAATTACAGGCTCACACAAACTCATCCAAATTAAAGTTTTGACGTTAGCTTTCGCCTTTCCCCGTAGGCCACTTCTGCTTCATTACTGAACTGCACTGTAACCTATAGATGGATATGGCAGGCTGTGAAACACTGATCAGTCCTCTGCCGTCATTTGCAACATTTTCAATCACATGGAAATCAGCTGTGTGCCAGTTTGAATGTTACATTTCACCCACACATCAGCGCCTGAACTGCACTCATCCCAAATGTCCTTAAATTACAGGATAGTTCCAAAAACACGGATAGAAAAGTCAAATTCTGGCCCGCCTTGCATTATTAGCTGCTACAAATTGTTAGACAAGACGAACTAAACGGTGGGGCATATACTAGCGATGGCATTGATGAGATTGCCGTCTAAAAATAAAAACCCGTTTGCAACCAGCCAGACTTGTAAAGATCACCTTTCTAAGAGGATGCCAGGGACGCACCGACCAGCCTAAAGAATCACATGCACTCTTGTGAAACGTCGGGGCTTTGCACCTGGTGCGTCGCCTTGCTAACGCTGAGTTGGTGGTAAGCCATACCCCATGATGTTCCCCCTTTAATGGGGTAATACAGGCCTGATCTCAGTAGCTTGCTAAGCCCTTGGTGTGACAGCGGAGGGGTTTGCAGGATGGAGCAGGGAAGAGCGATTAAAGCGGGTCTTACAGCGCAGAGATTTCCAGCTGTATAGTCATCAAGGCAAGTTTCGCTCCAAGGTCAGCGAGTTAACTCTCTGGTAGCTGCGTCATCTTGTTTCAAGGCCAAGTTGAAGCAACGGAGACGGGAGGGGCCACGATAATGAAGGAGAGGTTAGATGGCATTTTCTTCCAGGTTCTGACTCCCTGTGTGAAACGCGGTGCGCCTCAACCAGCGGCGGACTGAATATCCACCAAACCCATTCATGCGCAATTCTTTCACAGGCTGAAACACATTTTGCGTCAAAAGCAAATATTCTGGCAGGTCTGCACTGCCAGGGCAGTGGATTGGATTACACTTCGTACTGCGCAGGCTCCATGGTCAAGTTCAAGTTGGGCTGGCTAGTAAAACTGGGGGGCGCATTCTGCAGTGTCTGCCGCGGGAGGCGCTCCCCCTCTTTGATCTCCTCCTGCAAAACTAGACACTGAAGCACAGCCGAGGCTGCAGTCCAGTTTTCTGCTCCTCTACCACCAAGAATGTGCAGGATTTGGACCAACAGTGCGTTTTACACATAATACATTGCACGGCTCTTCCTTCCTGTAAATAATGACAAAGACTCCACAATGGACACAATCTCCAAACTCACCCGCTGTCCTTCACTATCTAAAACACACACAATATAAGTGACACTACTGTAAACCCACAAGGTCATTCATCTGTTGCGCAAAACCCTTTCTAAGCGTTATCTCCGGATGATCACAAGATCTCATCTGCCCCGGCCAAGACCTATTGCATAACTACTAGTAAGAAGCACAACAATAGGACCTATGCCACTTTGGCACAAGCTTCACTAAAAGCCCGCAAGGTATTTATGATTTCGATGACTGGCTATAGGAAACGTTTTAAAATGAAAGAAAATGCACAAGATTAACTTCAATCAGTCCATTTGTGCGTCATTTAACTAACCCTGTACACACATGCAGATATAAATCACCAGCTCCAGACATGGGCTGACCAACTTTTACCCCCTGTGCCACAATGACTCAAATGAAACAAATTCAATTTGCCTTTTCGCTTCTGAGGCAAGAAGATATTTATGGTTCGCCTAAGAATTTCCTTCAGCACTTTTCCATTGGTTTGTGGTTCTTCATGAACAATCTGCAGACTAAATCTGATCTAAAGTGTTACAGTGCTCTTTGTTATATCTCCAAAACTAACAGTCAGACTAGATGGAGATAGATAGAGAGATAGATAGAGAAATAGAGAGAGAGATAGATAGATAGATAGATAGATAGATAGATAGATAGATAGATAGATAGATAGATAGATAGATAGATAGATAGATAGATAGATAGATAGATAGATAGATAGATAGACTTTGAAAAAGCTAAGATAACATCTGCAGTCTGCTCTTGCAGACTCTTATAAGCAGTAACATCAAATTGTCAGAGTGAAGGGAAAAGAAAGGGTGGGGGGGTACTTTTTCCCTTTGCTGGCCAAATGAAAGAGTCGAGGAGAAAGCCAAAGGAATTTCCCTCACTCCTCAGCCGCCGGTGCTGGGGGAGGGGGCGGCCGCCGCCGGGGTCTTTCCCTTGTTCGGACAGGCGAGGGCGCACAAGGACAGCGGAGGCTGCTGGAGCGACAGTCTACCTCCCTCTCCTCTCTTTGAGACCACATGACTCCACCTCTACTCACAACATCATGGCCGTTCAAGTGCACCAACATGCCCTGCAGCAGCAGATGTCGAATCTGATCCAAAATTTGAGAAAAAGCAGTTTCTCGATGCATCAAGTTTAATCAGGTCCTTGTAAGTTAATGCCTTTTATTTCTACCATAACTCTGCTTTCACAGCTTAAATCAGTGGGCAGAGTGGGGGAATAAGCATGACTGTGTTATTATAAGTCATATGTTAAGATAAATTATCAGTTGCAGGTCTTCAAAATATTACTGTTAAAATACAATAATGGTGAAAGCAGCTTTAAGTCATTTTCTTTCCAATTATAGCTCACAAACACACTTCCATATATTTCTTCCAACTATTTTCTCGCAAATCGACTGATGAAGTTTATAGGATTAAATCTAGATTATATGATCACTTAGGTTCTTAGAAATGACCATTTGTCATGTTGGCACCCATATTTTTGTTGCAAGCTGGAGCGAAGACTGAATGAACTCGGTCACAGCCTGAAGAGGCATTAACCTCTAGTCAGTGGGCAGTCTGTGCACTGCATCCTTCAAATAAACCTCATGCATATAATGAAATTTGCCACAACTGGTAAACCCACCATAGAGGCTATGGTCCCAGAGAGAGTCCGTCTCTGTTCCCTGAAGAAACAGGAAGTTAATGTGGCAAGTTCATTATCCCTGCCTCAACGCCTGAAGGAAATACAAGCCATAT
Organism: Pempheris klunzingeri; assembly: GCF_042242105.1. Taxonomy (NCBI): domain Eukaryota; kingdom Metazoa; phylum Chordata; class Actinopteri; order Acropomatiformes; family Pempheridae; genus Pempheris; species Pempheris klunzingeri. Next base: position 15,320,090 of record NC_092027.1, read on the forward strand.
ATACACTAACTCTTTATATCTTACATTCAACAGAAAATGGTCACCACCCTTCCCCTATGTAAAGCATCAGTCATCAGTGCTCTTTGTTAAAGCACTGAGCAAGAGAGGGGCACATTAAATATACTTTGTACAAGTTATTTAAGAAGCACAAATAATGAGTGGGGATGTTCTAGTCGGTGCTGCTCCCTCTGAAGACTCCATGTCAAATGGTCTCTTATCTAAACTCTGACCTCAGGACTTGACCTCTGAGGACTTAACTTGACTCCACTTTAGGTGGAGATGAGAGGCACTAAAGACAGAATGGAAAGGAAGGAGGGGTGGAGGGTTTGGAGGGGGGGGGGGGGGGGGGGGCGCACACACACTAAAAAGCAAGTGACTTTCATTTTGATTGATAAATGTTATCTTTTCTTATTGAAACATTCTACAACCCTGAAGTGCAGCATGTTGGAATTAGAGTAATAACATTAATGTACATTTTATGGGAAATGTGAACTGAATTTTTTTCTGGTAAGGTTAAAATTTTAATTTAATATATGTATATGCTTATAGATAGATATAGATCGATATAGATCGATATATCGATTGATTGTTTTTCATATAGCTTCCGTTTTTTGCCCGGTGACCCCCCCCCCCCCCCACCACCACCACCACCTCCCCACCTCCATCTCCACGCTGCCATTTCTCCGTCTGTTTACCCATATCCAATCAATGCGTGTCGTCATCAGGGGGGGGACCATCATGACGACTGGCCTATTAAGAATGACAGCTCTGGAGAAAGAGAGAGAGGGTAAATGGTGATCCCTCCCAGAGCTCCCTCTGCGCACTCTGAAGCGCGCTTCTCTCAGGGTCAGACCAGATTGCATCCCCTCTTTTTCTAGAAGCCTCTCCTTCTCGGGACTCAGCCCCCCCACCCACCTCCACCATCACAACCACTACACACACCCCTCCAACCTGAAAATCATCGCCTTGGTTTTGACGGCTCGCTCTCTCCCGCGAAGCAGAGGTTTTTAGGTCGTGCTTGTGATGGAAAGCAGAGAGGAGATGGTGATGCTGGCGGAGGGAGGTCAGCTTGGCAAGAGCGGCTCTAATTTGTCGGGAGACGTCGGGAGTCCCGCGCGAGAACCGCAGGGGAAGCCGGGCCACAGGAGCTGTCAGAGCCCCGGTGCTGCGCCCTACTCGCGGGACAGGACGGAGGTGATTGTGGAGGAGAGCGCACGGAGGAATACGTGCGCCGACATGAGGCCAGTTGGCACGTCTTCCAGCGGAGCGAGGAACCGGACTGATCATCTCCACAAAGACGGCAGCAGCTCAGACACCGAGTCGGACTTCTACGAGGAAATTGATGTCAGCTGCACGCCCGAAAGCATGGACTACCCCACAGCTAAAGGTAAGGCTGTGTTTGGGAGCTGCATGCCACTGCGGGCTTTCTGTGACTGCATGGTTTTGCTAATCAAGTTGATTGAATACCAACGTGGATTGTGCCAATCAAAAATGTCAATATGCACCCGGACATTTAAAAAAAAAAAAAAAATGCAGTCATCATTTGTAAGAATGTGCAGTTAAATCAAAATTGTATTATGCACTCAATTAAATGCATTTTAGTCTTGATAATAATGCAGTAAAATGTAAGTGCACTCAGTGCAGCACAGCTGTTCTGTCAAGTGACCAGTGTGGCTGGGAACACGCTGAGGTGACACCCACAATCTAACCAGGCATTTCCCCCTGCGAGTTTGACAGCGAGCCTCGTAGACAGTAAATTGGCCTATATGTATATTTACAGCATGAGGAAGAATGCAGGATTTTATATGAACCACAAGCAAAAGAATGAAGGCAAGGCCACTGAGGCAGAGATCTATAGAGTGACTATCTGGTATCTAAAAGCGTTTGCTGCAAATGTGTTACATCCTACATCCAAAATATATGTAAATATTAATATATGAATATGTAAATCATATGTTGTTGCCGTTAGACTCAAACCTGAATGATGGCTAGGGGACAAACGAATGATAAAATCTAATTCATCAGTTTAGTTAAGTAAAATGATGGTTAAACAAATGTATATACTCAGGAAAATAGTATTAATAATATTAGCATGATGTCGTTTAGACTTTGGCAAAATGACAACCTGAGCTACATGTCAGGAAGGCCCTTGATAATAAAAGTGAAAGACTGCAGTTAAAATGAATGAATAAATTTGCCATTCCGGAAAATCTTTTATTAAATATGAAACGAATGAAAGAAAGAAAGACTTCCGATGTGTTTTTGTTCCTTATGAAATAAATTAATCTGCTGAATGCGTCTTAAACTGTATGATAATTCTACCTGATTCATTATTCTGGACACTGATTCAGGTCGAAATGGGGATTCTCCGGGTAACCCGAGTGAGACTGGTGTCGACCTGGGTACCACTGTCCCGGGTCAGCACGGTTCTCTGTCCTATTCAGCGGATCAGATTCGCCGATACCGGACAGCGTTCACCCGGGAGCAGATCGGCCGGCTGGAGAAGGAATTTTACCGGGAGAATTACGTGTCCAGGCCGCGGAGATGCGAGCTGGCGGCCGCCTTAAATCTACCTGAGACCACCATCAAGGTGAGAAGACTGAGGAGACCTGAATCAGGCCTCCGGCTGTGAGTGCAGGTGCATATTTTGCGTGCTTGTATTTGTAAGGATTTATCAAAACTACAGTGTTTACACAACCTTTCCAAAGAATCTTTGATACAAAAATATGGCAAAAAAACAACAAAATAGCTTATAACCAATTGTGGAGTAGAGCCAATAAACTGCAGAGTAACAGTATCCTGGGAGCAGAGGCCTGGATTTTTTAAAATTGTATTATTTTCATCTGTCACAAGAATGGGGAAAAATATAAATTGCAAATTTGCGGTACAATTCCATCAACTCAAAGAAAAAGAAATTCAAGAGAAATCTCGCTGTAACGTGATCTACATACGTGCGTAAAAGTGGAACCTCTGTATGCGCTACATGTCTTTTGCTGTTGTGTTGCGTTTTTTGGCTCGATGAGGGCTGTGGTTAATGTTTGACTCGGTGTGTCTCTGTTCCAGGTGTGGTTTCAGAACCGCAGGATGAAAGACAAGCGCCAGCGTCTGGCCATGACGTGGCCTCACCCCGCAGACCCGGCCTTCTACACCTACATGATGAGCCACGCGGCGGCCACGGGGAACCTGCCCTACCCCTTCCCATCACACCTGCCGCTCCCTTACTACTCCCACCTGGGTGTCGGAGCCGGCTCGGCGCCGGCCGCCACCCCTTTCCCCAACCCTCTGCGCTCCCTCGACAGTTTCCGGATGCTGTCTCACCCCTACCAGAGGCCGGAGCTCCTGTGCGCCTTCAGACACCCCTCCCTGTACCCGGGTCCGACCCACGGACTGGGCCCTGGAGGAAGCCCCTGCTCCTGCCTGGCCTGTCACACCAGCCAATCCAACGGCATCTCAACCAGGCCCTCCGGCTCGGACTTCGCTTGCTCCCCAACTAGCAGGACTGACGCTTTTGTCACTTTTACGCCTTCAGTGCTCAGCAAATCCTCATCTGTGACATTAGACCAGAGGGAAGAAGTGCCTCTGACAAGATAAAACCAAAACAAACCATCTCTTGTTCTATATAAGCCTTTACCATAAGCTTTTTAACCCAACATGTTATATAATCAGGACTGAAACAGCATGAAGAGGTAGCCTGTAAGCAGTGAAAGCCAGCTTAAACTTTGGGGCAAAAATAATTAGCCAGATCTTCAGCTATGTGACGCACATCGGATCTCCCATTACTGAGAAATAATAATCCTATTGCAGAGACAGAACTGCGGACTGAAATATGACGGCACGGACACAAAAGCAGATTTGATTTTTTTTTGGAGATTAATTTGATGTGTGAGAAGAGTGGAGGTGTGTGTGGGGGTGGGGTGGGGGGTGGGGGGGTTGCTGGGTACATCCAGAGAAACATTTAAATCTCCGTGATGAATGGCGTGAAGGTTTTTTATCATTACTTTTCGTGTCTTTACGCGTCCAAATCGTCCTACATGTATTGTTAGTTACGCGAGAATGATGCTTTCCATGTCTCTTTTTAACAAGGGGATTTGTTAACAGACTGCGGCCGTCTCATTATAGAGCAGCTCTCCACACCGGGGCCCTCCACGGCGGCCCGGGCCGAAATGTGCAGATGCTGGTAAAATTAGTAAGTGATGTATATGTACGACCCGGTGAATTTTGAGTGTTGAATTAATGATAATACCAGGAAGGGATCGTTACTGCCAAAAGGTAACAAGGCGCCAGGGGAACGGATTACTACAGCCAGCACGGTTTGACGAGGAGGGGGGGAGAAGAGGAAGACAGGAGGACCCAGAAGAGGATTGAGACAGACAGGAGGAGGACAATCACAACGAAAAAATAAATAAAAAGGGAACACTGTTAAAAGACCATCAAAGACAAGTTTCAGTTTTTTCTCTTAACGAAGAGCCAGTTCTTAAATCTGATGAAAATGTGACTAAAATATGCCGCTGAGTCTTTTAAAAATCTTCTCTCGTTTTGCACTTCTACAGTGGTGCCAGTGGGAATTTGTGGCGAAAGCGGACTAACAAGTGACTGTTTTGGGGTTTTTTTTGCCTTAATTTGTTATTTTTTCCCCTTTTTTTTTTGGCTGAGTTGTCATCAACGTCAAATTTGGAATAAACACTGTCAAAGAATCAATGGAGCAACGGAGTGTGTGTCTTCTAAACTCTAAAACACCTTACTGATTTATTTAAATCGCCAAGAGCAAGTGAAAAATTCATTAAGATCTGCCTGAATGTTCCTTTAATCCCAAACAGCAGAATAAAAGTCAGATTCAAACAAGTTTTCCTGCCTTCGGGTCGTTTTATTTCGTTTGCAAGCTGTTAAGGATTTTCTATACTCACAATTGGTCTACCACCCCCATCACCCCCCTCCAATAATAACACTAATTTTGTTCTCAAGTGGTGGGTGTCAAAAACACCAGTGAGCCCCCACATCTCCTGATGGGACCGCTAGATTGACCGTGACAGTTAAGTGGTCCCTGGGCTCCTCTAACGGTCCTCATATTTTCCTCTCCGACCACTTAATAGACACGACAGAATTAGTTGTCTGAAGATATTGGAAATGCAAAGAGATCGATGACTCAGAAGAGGCCCACCACCAATCAGCGGGGTCTTAATTGGCCGCGTTTGACCGGGGCCGCGCAAATTAAACGAGTTTTCTGAGCGTAATGGGATCTGCGAGATGCTGCGGCCCGCACAGAGACGCACAAATCACATTTTAAAAGGGGGTTTTACGTCGTGGACGGGAGAGATCATAAGTTATTGAAGTGATGTGCCGAGAAATAGCTGGCATTTAGCGTGGGCCCACAACTCCACCTGGCAAAAATACTGGCTATTGTAGCCATAATGCAACAAGCAAGATCGCATTTTACGTGATAGGCCTGCTTATTTTGATTAAATACCATTTTCCTGCCTTTACACTAATGATAACTTAGCAAAGCACGTTCACATAATTCAAAATGTATCCTTACATTATTTTCAAGTAATTTCCTCCAGAGTGGGAACCCAAAACACCAAAAATATAGTATCCTAAAGTCACCAGATTTCCATCCATCTCTGATGTTTTCTAAAGGTAAAAGGTTCATCCTAATCAGACAGCTCTGCGTCCTCACACACACAAGCACCGATGAGCCCCCCACCCCCCCACCCCCAACTCCCTCCCGCACAGGCGTTTGATTGATGGCCTTATTAACTGCAGTTCTTGTAAGTGTGACCGAGCTGATTAAAATGCATATGTTTGGAATAATACACCGTTTAAGCCGCCCGGGTCGGGGCGAAACCACAAGGCAGATTTATGTAAACTATCAGCCGGTGTCTTTAAGCCAGATAGGGGCACGGGTCGAGCAGGAAAACGGCGTTGGTTTGTGCATAATAAAATCGCACCATAAAATAAAGATGAACGGATCGGGCTGAATATTCACACGGAGCAGTCTCTCCAAAATTCTGGTTTCATAGCGGGTTATTTTTATCAGCCTGGGAAGCTTGGAGCTGATTTTCATTGGGTTACACAGGAGCGGCAGCACTATACGATCATCTTCTAAACCCGCGTCACACTGTGCCAGAATGACACAATAAAGTGAGGCAAATTACAGCCACATTTACGCAGCCACGCATATGGATCCCCATCTCTCCTCGCTGCGTGAACTATACGGCTGAATCCTCAGCGGCCTAATCCAGCATCAACATGCCATTTAATCGCTGAAAGATTGCGTGTGACTGAGCTTCAAGATATGATGGGCTCATAGATTGCGCACATAACACCAATTACATCAGCCTTATAAGATCGTATTTGAGAGAATTGGCTCAGAGCTCCCCAGCTCCCACAGCTAGCACAAAGCGTTTTGATAGGGGCGGTGCAGTGCAGCTGTCCACCGACAGCAAATTCAAAAAAACACACCAAATGGATCCGTGGCTGCTGCTGCCGCTGTTTAAATTGGATTACATCCTAATTTACAGGCCCTTGTCGTAACGCAAGGGGCTGGCGGAGGCGTGGACGGACCAATCACACAGTAATGATGATGAATGGGAGATTAATGCGCATACAAGCAAGACAATTTAAGCCTTCATCTGTTTAAATAGGCTTCCAATATCATTTGGAAACGGGGGTCACGCTAAATCAATCGGGGACGCGTGAAAGTCGTTTTCGGCGGCGTCTTTATCAACCTTATTTACGGTGCACCGGAGACAGCAGGCCTGTGTGCAGCTGCCACATGCTTATGTCACATACAAGAGCAAGAAAAACAGAGCAGGATGGATACAGGATATAAAAATAATAAAAAAAAAAAAGAAAGGTCCCCTTAAATTCAGCAGTTCAAATCAAGTGGAGCCGAAGATGATTAACTGGGTTTCTGTGCACAGTGATGATAAAGTATTTCCCCTCTGAGCTGAAAACTAACATCTTTAATCCAAACAGACTCATAATTTAGAGTTTTTTGTAACATGTTCTGCATAACGTGACATAGTTCACTGAAGGGAGGGATGGTTGTTTTAACACAAGGGCCTTGCGCACTCAAAATGACTCATAGGATGCTCATATTTGAGTTGTGTCCACAAATCCAGCCAATCACAAACCATTGTGATTGGCTGCACTCAGAAGTAGGAGGCCTTTTTAAGGCCTTTCTGCTTCACAACAATCATTGTTTTTTACCATCAGTATAAAGTGGTTTATTGTCACAGAACTACCCAAAAGCATTAACATCCCACATAGATGTTGTTGAAACACTACAGTATATTTGGTAGGCCTAGGCACAGCCTCACCAAAATCCGCGCCAAAAACAGCATTTTGGCGCGGATTTATTCATTCATTCATTTACTGTCACAGATATACACTTTACCTCATTTCAACGCATTGACGAACAGTTGGAAGAAAAGAGGAAAGAGAAAGAGAACATGAATCGTAATGTTTGCTTACAAGTGCAGAGGGTGTCGGATTGATGACTGGCTGGACGCTACTTCACATCTGCGGGCCAGGGGTGACATTTTTACTGACACAGCTCAAGCAGGAGCGACGCAACTAGCTGCTCTTTATAGAGCCAGGTAAGACGTTGGTCAATACCATGTGGGGGGGGACGTAGGAAGTAAAAGACTAAATATTTGCAAAAAAATCAAACATCAAATATACACATTTTGCATTAGAATAAATACCGAAACAATTATGATTTAATATATGTGATGCAGCGACTCGCAGTAACCAATATAATAACACAAATCCATGCTGTCTCTGCACAGTACTCCCCTCCCTATTAATATGGTCTGCTCCTGGAGCTTTTAAGCAGGTGGACCAACCTTTCTAACTCTTTAGCCCGCACGCTTCGTTGATGGGAGCATCAGTTTTTCAGCAAAGCAAGTTGTGTGCTCTGCCAGTCACCATCTGCAGCGTCCCAAACAGTAACGTAGCACCGTGTAAAATGGTCAACATTCACTGAAAACTGAAAATCAGTATCTTTGCACAATTACTGCTTTGTGTATACAATAAAATCAATATAAGAATCCAATCAATTGGCTATCAATTATTAATCTAATATAATAAACCCCCCAGTGACCATTATATCAATACAGCTCCACAAAATATGTTCGTATGGAATTGGTTTATTCCATTCAAACATGGTAAGATCTTTTTTTTTTTTACAGCAAGAAGGCCCATATCCTGCAGTACCACTGTAGATGAGTGGTCTTTATCAATGTTAAGTTGAATATGTTGTGACAAATAATCACTATTAATCAATCTGAATGTGGAAATACTTGAGGTTTCATAAAGGCAGATTTATGTTTTGTATCGATAATATGTAGAATTCGTTATATTGTGAAAGGTGGATGGACGGGATGGTACTTTAGCGAGTACCTTCCAAGAACGTGCATATTGGAGCTGGTTGGGCAGCAGTGCCATTGTTGGTGACATGCAGTCATTTGCCAAGAGGGGCCTATAGTTATTTCTGAGCCATTACTTGGCATGTTTCTCATTTGGGTACTATTTCTTTTCCTGTAACCAATTAATTTTTGATGTATCAATGATTTAAAATCTGAGACATGATTTCAGCCTCCCCTTTTATTCTCCCTCTGCTTTTGAGCAGAGATAGAGCTTTGAGTGGGACGTCACAGATTGTGGTTTCGTGTTTACTGAAAGAAGTCCGTGTTCTTTAGGGCGCTAAAGTGGAGTACCAAGAAAACACAGAATACAATGACATTACTAAAGTAAGTTATGAGTACAGGAAATTCTTCCTTTCTGTGGCTGAGAAGTATTGAGTTAGAGAAGTACAAGTTATTAAGTTGTGTGCAGACAAGTGCAAGACAACACAAAATTGTGAATATATCATTCATTGATTATATTGAATTGAAAGTGCACGGACAGGGTTTGTAAGGGTCACCTCTTGTAAAACCTTTGGGGTGTTTGACGGATGGTGAACCAGAACTGTCTCCTAAACATTCTTTGAATCAGGGTGTTTACCCCTCCTCATTTTTATCCTCTTTGCCGTCATTAGTTCCCAGACATAGAGCTTTGGATACGAGGATTTGATTACTGATTTTAAAAACCACACAAGCATCTGACTTCTTCAGTGGCAACAGAAAGAGGGTAATTTCAAAGGGTTTCTGTGCACTTTTCCCTTGTATTTTGCCTCATTGTTGGTGACCAGTTAATGTGTTTATATCAGAGGTTGACGGACTCAACATACCTGTGATTTTCTCCTCATGCATTTCCCAAAATGTTTGGAATCTGGTGATTATCTGGACTACACATGACATGAAGGTGTAGAATCAAGATTTGAAGTATTGTGTTCAGGAAAACAACTATGGTAATGTGCAGGTATTTAGCATTCTATGGATTATGACCCTTAACCAAAATGCTGATTTACTGACTGGGTGTGTAAGGTTTTTTGTTTCAGTTGTCATAAACTGGACATCTTCATATTTCACTTTGCAGGCACTCTGGACAGCGGTCCCAAATCCAGGTGGAAGCATGTCCTCTGCTGTGATTGATGGAGCAGGAACCGCGAAGAACTTTTGCTGCCTTCGTTTATTACTGTGATAATTCACAGGTGAGGAAACTAAATTACACTAATTTCTGAACACAACAGGACCCAATGACCAGTTTTGCTAGCAGAGAAAAAAGAAAACGTATAATTACTTTTATTTCAGAGGTAAAATGTTGGTGTTTTGCCTTTACTGCCCAGACCACAAACGAGAAGCCAAGGGACAGGGATGGGTAGGTTTCATACAAAAGCAAATTCAAAGCGCTAAATTTAAAATGAGCAACGAGGACGGCAGCTGCACCTCAAACTAACATCTTAAAATCATCCTAGTATCTTGTCCTTTGTTTGGTTTTGATTTAACGGCGATCCTTTCTTTTTATGGTAGTCATGCCTGTAGGGAAACTCAAAGTATTGAAGTAATCTGAAGATCAGCAGTTCAGATTAGGTTTTTTACTGAAATATTAAGTTTACAACAAATCGTAATCATAAATGCAGCTTGGTATTCACTCATGTAACTAATATAATATATGAGTGATCTTTATCAAAACAAAAGCCTTTGAATTTGAAGTGCTGTAATATAGGTGTTCAGGACAGGATGACATAAGTGTTCACTGTGCTGTAAATAACTCATTCACTCGCGCTCATACTACATTCCAGTCATTTAGCAGATGCTTTTGTGCAAAGCGATTCAGTCCATTGAACTTCCAGTTAATCATGTTCATTTGCTCATCACAGTGCAGCTCATGTTGCACTCTCTTCCTCAAGTGCACGACTCTACACATCCTATCATTATTTGTGGTGATGCACAAGTCCATATGGAGCCTCCTGTCAGAGTGACACACATCACAAGGTCCCACTCGTTTATCAGCCCTTCATTGCACTGACGTGTGTGTGTCCCCACCAATGTGGTGAAAAGGCAAAAAGCCTGAAACTCCAATATGACATAATGCTTTATAATAAACACATTGTGTGTACACATGCATGAGCATGTGCAAATTTTTTTTGTCTGTTCCCACCACCACGCAGAAAGAAATAACCACAGGCTCAGTTTAGCACTACAGGGGAGGCTGCAGTCCTCTGATGTACAATTGTCACTTAAAGTCCAAATAATGGCCACATTATGGCCAAGTGTCGCATTATTGATAGTGCTTGGAAGAGCTCAGCCACCGAGGTCTCCCAAAAGTCTTACTCAGCGTTGTGATGATGATCAACTTATTAAATTTCATTTGATTGTTCAGCCACTTTCCCCCATGAGATCTTTTTCTGTTTTGTGGAGCCGCTCGCAGAGCACACCACATCGTGAGATATTGTTTAAAATGATTTAATAAGCACTTTGTTTTACGACGGAGTGTTATTATTTTATGACCCTCTCGGCAGCCAATGGCTTTGCAGATCAGTCCAATTCTCTCCACACCTCATTTTATTTTACTGCGCGCTGGTCGCTTTACTGCTCGGCAACAGCGGTGGCTGAAAGTGACAGGAAAAGTTGTGTCCCTGCTTTCCCAGAGAATTATCAAAAAGACTTCAGAGCAGATTATAAGAAAAAGCCTGTTCCCACAGTCACACTGGAGTTACATCACTCAGCAAGCAGCGTGCAGCCATTTACAGCGGGATTGGCTTGAAGTCTTCTGCCATGATCAGCTCACAGGCTTGATGGGGATTTGACATCTGTGGGGGTAACTGGTGATGTGGGTGCACAGTTAGGGTGTGTCTGCTTATGTATGTTGGCCGGTTGGTGTGTGCACCTGTGATAGAGCACCTCATTGCTGCAGTGATGTATCCTCATTATGCCCCCGTCCCATGACCGTCACACCCAGCCCACTGGTCCTCTCCTGGGGGACTCGGGAGTCTGGGCTTCCCCTTCTCTCCGCTCCTCTGTCTCCCTGCCCTTCTGATTCCAACCCCCCCATCCCCCAATCTGCAGTCGCGCTGAGTCGTCCTGCTGACTGCTGCTGACCAGTGGCTGAGATTTGGTGATGTTAACTGAAAAACAGAAGCTTACATTTCAGGGGTACAACAGGCTGGATTAAGGGTCATGTGGAATGAATAAACAGGGCTGGACCCAAAGAAATCATGATGGGGTAATGGTGCTCTTTGCTGCTCCTGTGTCTGACTTCCTTCCTGGCTCGATCTGCTCTGTGCAGCTTGATGCTGTAATGGCTAAAATGGATTAGCCGCATATTTTAAGAGGAGCAGAGCAGAGAGCCACTTCTGGGATGTTTCTGAAATGCGCTGCTGTGCATCTGGTGGAATCACAAGCATTGTAGAGAGTCACTGACCGCAGTCGTCTTTCAGCAGCCACGTCGCAGACAAAACACAATGCAGACGTGCTCGGTCCTGATGCATGCATGAGGTGCATTTGTTTAGTCGTTACAGTTCCTTACGATCACCAGCTCTCAGTTCTTTAGCAATTCACAGGAGAATATCAGCCAAAATTCTCTTTGTAAGCAATTAAGCTGCTGCTGACAGGTAATGGGTAAATTATCTTATTAGGGGAATTACTGATGTGTGAACAGAATATTAGTTTCTTTCATGTTGTTGGTGTATATACTTATTCACACCTCACATCAACAGCATCAATTTTTCTATGTGTCGAGTGAGCTTTGTTATTTCTTATGAACTGTGTGAGTATTGGCTGGGCTGTACTGTTTGTCTGCCAACATGTCTGCCGTCGAGAGTTATTTCACCCTCATTTTATGTTGACAGTTCAGAAAGACACTGTGCCTTGAGGATGTTGCTGAGACCTCTGATTTAAGGTCTGAGGGTGTAATTCTCTATGAACATTCATTGAAGGAAGACACGTTTACTACAAATGTGTTTTGTGTATTAATGTCATGCAACGATTATGCCCACTTGAAAGATGTAGGAATGTTCTTGCCTCATTTGTGGTAATAAATTATGTAGGTGAATTAGTTTACAGATTTATTTCATTGTAAAGTAAGGAGGTTCCCCCCAAAAAAATCATGCCAAGGGCCAGCCTGACTAAACACATCACATCTTAGCAACCACAGCACAACAGGCCTGTCAAGATTTGGGTTTCTCTGCATGTTAATGTTGTTGATGTGAATGGGGCATTAGTAAGAGCGATACTCAACATTTAAAGGGTATGGAAGGAGGTGTGTGCAACTGTTAACATGTGCAGTTTTATTGTATTTGGGGAATATGATTTGAAAATACTAAAAGCTGTATTTTTTTAAATGTTTACACTGCAATGCAAAAAAAATGCTGCTTATTCCTTTATATATAAAACTAGATTGCACCTTGAACACGAACATGATGGGTGGGATTGCAGTGACATTAACCTGTAGATGTTTCCTCACAGTATTTTCATATATTACTGAAAAGCCAAAATGGATTGCAGTCACATTTATTTTCAAATTTAACTACATAACTCTGTTACGTGTATCCAGTTACTCCCCAACACTGACTGCCCCTTGTGTCTGGGGCCCGTTAGCTTTAGCCTCAGTCTCTTAGGATGATATAAGACATGTAGCCATCACCAGCGTAATAAAGATCCCTTTTACAAGAAAATGATTTGGGGTTTTCTTAAAGCCAGCCAAAGGAGGAGATAGCGGGAGATAGTGGTACCAGATAGTGAGGGCATCAGAAGAGGAGCTAAGAGCCTGTGCTTAGTGCCTTAATGGATGATCTGAAAGTACACTCATACTGTTTGGCTGGGAGCAGACCTCCCTAGAAACTATAAAACTATTGTGACTGACAAGGTGGAGTCAGCTCTGTGTGTGTGCATGTCTTTGTATATTTGTGAGAACAAATTTTGGTTTTGTTATTCCTGTCTGGTCCTCACAACTTCCTCAAGTACTATTTGTGGGTTAAGATTTGGTTTTAAGGTTAGAATTAGGTCAGGGTAAGGATTGGGGTTAGGTTTAGTTGTGATGGGATAAGGTTTGAGTAAGGGGCCAGGGTATGCATTATGTCAGTGAGTGTCCTTACAGCTATAGAGACACAAGAATGTGTGTGTTTGTGTTCATTTAATCATCAATCATTTATCATTAATGATTCAACAGAAAAAAACATGCTGGTTTTGATTTGTGTGCTTCTGTGTGATTGTTTTGGCTAACTGACTTTACCTTGTATATATGCAAGCTAACAATAAGATATATATAGAAGATATATATTAGCTAAAGATCATTTAGCAAAATACAAGATATATATCTTGTACTTAGCTCCCTGAATTTAATGACTGAATTTGAGGTAAAACATTTTCTTATTTACATAAGAAATGCACTTATTTCTCTTACCAGTTACTGATTTATATGTATCTGTTGAGAGTAACTTGGGTCTACTGTGGCGAACAAGAAGCGATGTGTTTTGATTTTGGCAGAAGCCACAGTGGTTTGCGGGGAATCAATCAAAGGAGAGCTGCTTAGTTAGCATGTTGAAACAATAGAAAGCAGGACTGAAGGCTTAAGTGGAGTTAGCGCCAGCCCTCAAATGTAGAGATGAGTGTAGCTGGTGCTGAGCTCAATTCCAAACATGGCAACAAAATTAAAACAACGTAATCTCAGATTACCACTTAAATCAACAAAATGTCCTCACGGTGTGTGTTGTGTAATATGTGTGCGATCTTAGTACAATCACATATTTACTCTGTAAAAACGTTTCAATCACATTTTAATGCAAACTTATCTTAAAAGCAGTCAGATCAACCTGAAAGCAGTGAACAAATGTAGATGAATGGCAAACCAGTTTAATACGACAGACAGACTGACGCTGACAGACCCGTGGCGTCTTCAGGTTGTGAGTCACAGACCAGGAACCCAGACTGAGGGGGCAGAGGGCATAACGAGTGCGTCCATAACAAGGGAGGGCTGTTTTGGTCAGAGAGGGAGGAAGAGTTTAAGGACGAGAGGCTATAGGGAATCCTTGTTTTATGGATCTGTGTTTGTGATTTGTTTGTCTGTTGTGCTGAGGAAGGAAGAAATGATTAAGATTCTATAAACCAGGACAGATCAGAGAATGAAATGAAATGAAGGACAAAGGAGAACGAGACAAAGAGACTGTGGGATCGAGGGCTGTAGAGATCAAGAGAAAGATGGAGGTAAGGAAGGAGGATACGGTTTATGGTGATGCTCTGTTTGTGACGGCTGTCTGTTGGATGAAAACAGGGCCTCTTTAACTCCTCGTGGGTTAATGGAACTTTTATGAGTTTGTCCTGCAATCATGTAACCCCTGGTGTCTCCTTTCCTCTGTTTCTCTCTCTCTCTCTCTGTCCTTCACTCAATCTTTTCTTTTTCTCCTATCGCAGGGCAGATCAGAGGTGAGCCGCTCCTGTGTTTCTGTAAACACTGCTCGCTCTCTGCGCTGGGTTTATGAGGACAAGACCAGTTAGGAGGAGGTCCAAGATGGTCGGTGACTCACTGGTCTGCCTTAGTTTACATTAGGTAAAGACTTGTTTAGGCAATGGTTAGTGTAGTCAGGTGAACACTATGGACATTAGCGATACAATGGCTGCCCAGAGGTCTTTTTTGTCCCACTGTTGCCTTTACTAGTGTGAAAAATAATTGTCTCCAAGTTCCACAGAGCGGCAATGGGTGTTTAATTATAAATAAAAAGTAGTAGTTCATTTGGTTTATTACAACAACCACATTTGCAACCCCAGACACCAAGACTTCAATGACACCACTCGCCCAAACCCCACAGCTAAAAACTCCACCACTTGGATAAAAGCGGTTAGATGTCTGCCAGCACGAGGTGCATTAAGCATAGGGGATTTGTGGGTGTCTGTAGGTGAGCTGGATTGATGGAGATTGGCGCAGAAAGGCGATGGGATCCCGACCAGGTCTCCACCATCATAAAGCACGGCTGAGGGATGAGAGGCTACGGGCCAGACGCAACTTTTAATGCCCTGCCATGACTCACGCTGACTGTCAGTAATGAGTTTTATTCACTTCCATCATTTGAGTGTCGATTGCGATCATGGGGCTATCTGAGGGGCATGATTGACGGAATGGAGTCAGATGTGTGGGGTGGGAGAAGGGAGCTGGTCGCTGCTGATGCTGGTATGTATATACGAGTTTTTGATAGCAAAAGTGTGCAGCAGTCAGCTATTGATGAGTTTTGGAGAGAAATTTACACATAGTGACTGAAGGCTCCATTCACATACTTCAAAACAAAACAAATTTGCCCCTCCTATGAATATTTTCCCATCTCTTTATCATTCTTCTGTTTAATTTCTTGCAATCCATTTCCCCTTTGAGTCACAAAATCCCCAAAATGATAACCTCCAAACAAAAGTCATCTCAGCCTTTCATTGTCTCCTCAAACCTCCAAGATACCACAACAGCGCCTGAAGCACATGGTCAAAGACAGGCAGTTTAAAGATGATGATCAATATTGATCCCAGTTATAGAGTGAGTGTGGGATGTTAAGGAGAGGGTGCGGGCTCCTTACTCCGTCTGGATGTTGATAGGATCAATGAGCTTTAGAGGATCGAGAATGGATGGTTTCTTGTGTGTCGGCTCAGTGGCGGTGACAAGGCTGGAGAGATTACAAAACCTGTGCTCTACATCTCCCATCCCTCTATTTTTTACCCCTTTTTTCTCCATTTACCAATAACCCTTTTACATTTGAACGCTATAATGAACATGCGTGTGAAAACGCATGCATTAACAGTGTCTTTGAATGTGTGTGCAGGGCAGAGGCTGAGTTGACTTGACTTGAAACAAGCCTTATTTTTCACCCACTCGAGGTATTGATTTGGAGGCAATAAGGCGGTAATCTGCTGGGCAGTTACATTAGGAAGACATGACATACACACACCTTCTCCTTTTTTTATAGACCGAGAACATTAGTAGTAAATTACTGAGGGTGCACATAAACACTCACACCAAAGCCCTGATACCTCCTTTTTAAACTGAAATAATTAAAAAAAGGGAGGAGGTATTTGTTCTACAACCCGGAGGTGTGAGGGCTTCTTGGAATAGCTGGGGACGAGTGTTGGACTCTGGGCGTGGAGGTAAAGATCCGTCCTAATCGGTCATGCTTACCTGTGACAGTAACAGAGCTTTTTCTATTCTAATAAAGCCTGTCCTCGCTATATTTATCTGCTTAGCACAGTCCAGTGCTCTGGGGCCACTGTGACCTGCCTGCTCCTCTGTGTGTGTGGATGTGTGTGTGTGTGTGTGTGTGTGTGGGAGAGAGACATAATGGTGACTTAGCACCTGGACACGTCAACAATATGTAGATTCAGCGATGTTGATACAGCACCTGAATTGGCGGTGAATGCAAATGTATTTATGGCTCAGAGTGCAGTGAGATGAGGGAGAAAGTTCACTGTGTGTGTGTGTGTGTGTGAGAGTGAGCGCACTGTGCACAGCATGAGAGCGATAGATGAAGATTCAGCTGTGTGGGTGCGACTGCTGGATTAGAGATGACAGCCAAGACCGAGGAATCCCATCATTCCACGTCCAGGGAGCGCTCCATTCAGCCAGTGACACGGCCCTCTGGGGTGAGGCAGGAGGTGGGGGTGCCAGTTACGCCCTGTCAGGGGGTCTTATGACCTGATGGATGTGATGCTACGGGACACAGGGAACACCCTGAATATTGCCTCTCATACACAGTCATCCAAGAACAGAGAGAGGCTTACAGGCACAGACATCAGTGCTGCAGGACGTGCAGCTCTTTCAGCTGTTTAACATCCTCATTGTGTATTTTTGCTTTACCACATGTGTTTTATTGCATGTTCAAGGACATAGCCGGAACCGCACAAACGCCTAGATGTGCACACACACACATCGCAGGATCCCATATGATAGTGCTGAGCAGCTCTCCACAACTATCATTGAACTGCAAAGCCCCAAAGTTGCATCTTCTTTTAATAGAATGGCATAATAACTATCCATCAACTCGGCCAGCCAACCGTATCTTTCCCTCCTGACGCCAACAGCCAATCGGCTACCTCGATATTTGAGAGCTAATTTGTCACAGTCAGCAGCGTCCCTCCCATTTCTTCCTCTCCCTGAAGTGAGTGTTATTGTCATCCCAAGTCTCTGAGGATGGTTTTATCATTCCTGCTTAGTACAGCACTGGGATGCATGACACACACAGACATTCATAGGCATCTTTCCACCCGCACCAAGCACTCAGCAAGCTTGTGATGCCTTTTTATGAGCATTTAATTTTGCTCCTCTTTGCTTTCTCTATATATTTTCCTCACACACAGACAGTCACGGCTGTGCGTGTGCTGTTTCTCTCCACTTTGCTCTAAACGAACCAATTATGGGTGTTTATGTAGCTTTAATGCGTGTAAGCGTCAAGAGAGAAACATTGCACCGCTCACCACCTAATCAATGAGGCCTTGCATGCTACACCACCCCTCGCTTCTCTGCTCTCGCTCGTCCTCTATCACATCAATCCTTCCTCCTCAGTCCCCTTCATTTTCTCTTTCTCTCTCTTCCACTTGCCCTCTCTTGTTCCTTCTCTGTTCAATTTGCAGGAGACTAGAGTGAGCTATCAGGTCAATTGGCCATGAAGAGAGCTTTAAACTAAGCAAGATGAGGCGTTCGCAGAGTTGCTTTGCTCAGGACAACTAGAGGCTGGAGTTTGGTGTATTTAGAGTCCCAACGTCTCTGATTAGCATTTTTAAATGGGGCTGCAGTCCTGAGCTGTGTTTCTTCTTTTCTAAATCAGAAAAGCGTGTGAGGGAAGTCATGTGAAGCTGTGCTGCAGGTAGTTTGTTGGCTTCATTACCTTCAGACTCCAGAGGTGATAAAACTCACAGTAACTTTGCTGCTTTCTGACCCATGGTGCCAATATTTTACATAAACATTTTTGTATGTTTTGTTAAAAGTATAATTTGGCAATTTTTAATCGGTTTTGTATCATCACAGTGTGGGTTGTTTATGCAAATGATCAGTGTTTAACTTTCCTCCATGTTGCCTGCACAGAGAGCTCCCCCAGAGCTCCCCGCTCTGTATCTACTGGTTAAAGCAAAGCACATCATCCAGCGGACATTCATCATCTCTTCTACTGTTATTTGATTAAATAACTGACTTGACAATAAAATGATTACAGTTTTTTTTTTATAGTTAAGTCAGTTATTCAATCAAACAACAGCCAGCAAATGTCAGCCTGATTTGCATATACTACCAACAATGTAATGATACAAAGCCAGTTGAAAAACGGCACGTATCCCTTTAAGGTTCACACTGAATTTAAACAACCTATAGGCTTTAATTGAATTTGCTGATATTATATATCATTCTTACTATCAATTAATCCCAAATGTATGTGCACTTGTCTTAGTATCAGTAGATTTTGGTTTCAAAAAGGTGATTCCAGTCCCTTTAACTAAAGACATTTGTATTCACTCTTTTAACTTAAGTAATTTAACTTAAGTTTCATTTCTGACACCAGTTACTGTATAAACGGGTGAAAAAAATAGCTGAGCATCAATCAAGACTATGGTTTGACCTTTAAATCATTTTGTTTTGCTCCTCTTTACAGACAACAGCTATGGAAATTACACCTACATCAATAAATGCTCGCTCTCTGGGGTCGTTCCTTGGAGCTGGTTCAAATTGCACTCACTAAGAATGCATTACAACTTTCCTGAAACTGAACTGATTCACCAGATTTTATTAAGCATTATATGACTGATCCACAGTTTATTCATCCATGTTATAACATTCTGTATTTCTGCTGTCATTTACATTCGTTCAGTCATGGTCGATACCTGATTCGGTTTTTAGAGCCTCTGTAGTCACTTCCCTCATTTTACCTTTTTATAAAAAGCACAGTACAATGAGGTATGATGCACAGTTTTTAGATTTAGGAAGAAGAAAGCAGAGCAGACTGGTATTCTATCAACAGATACTCTGTGTACTTGCTGCATTTTCTTAGTGTGCTCCTCAGCTTCAGTGGTGTTGTTTTGTCCTGACAAAAGACTAAAATCAGAGAGTTAACATTCCACAGTTTGTAGCACACGGAGGATGCCTGGTATGAACTTGTCCCTGAGGTCTCCCTCATGGTCTTGTGCATGATTTGTTAGAGTTTACAAATTAGTTTTAGACTCCACATCTCGTTTTTCTTTCGATGCTATTATTGCCCCACACAGATTAATCTACAGAGCCTCATACACCTTTCCAGAGGTTGTTGTAAAACAGACTGTGTTATTCCCTTCTGACTGCCGAGCCGGGCTCAGACTACCTTTACTCTGCTCTCACCCACCCTCACCCATTACAGGTCTGAAGCAGCACCAGCAGCCTCCCGAACCGGCCTTACAGCTACCTCTCCACTGGCAGAGATGAATGTAGCTCCGTGGGAGCTGCACCCCCCTGGGTATTTAGGGCCCACCCTGGAGGGTCCAACAGGAACGGCAAGGCCGGAGCCCTGTTACCGACACCGGTGATTATTTACTGGGCCTGGGTCTCTGTGGGAACCGGGCGGTGATGGATTCTGACGGGGCTGATGATCACTCTTCCAATGAGAGTAATTAATATAATGAAGAGCTACTGAGCATGTGCAGTAGTGTGTGATGAATAGAGTGTGGCTGCTGTCGTTATTCACAGGTGACAGAGGGTGTGTGGGGGGTAATATGAAGAGGGAAGTGTAGTGTAAAAGAAGAGAGGGCAATAAGAGAAAGCCAGGGCAGGATGGCATGAAAAAAAAACTATATAATGTTGCTCGGTAACAGGGACGTTAACATCTTTGTTTAAACTGTTCGTACACCCTTGAACACCACATGTCCAGCAAGTTCCAAAGGCTGCAAAAGTGAGAGTGAAAGTGAGTGAAAACATGAGGAGACAAGCAGATGCAGATTATACAGGGTCCCGCTTCCCTCACTTGTTTACTCATATTGTTTAGATGCAACCTTTGAACCAGGTAATGGCTCCACATTTCACAACAACTCACTACACCCCCATAGATATTCTAATTAAGTCTTCATAGTTATAATTAGCTGCTGTTTTGTGCCTCGCTGTCGTCGTGACACGCTATGTGCTGACCCTCTGTCTGCAATAGAATTATCTTCTCTAATGAACCTAAGCGGAGTCAATGACTCAGGATGGGGGAATGTTGTCTACAAAACAGGAAGAAGACTTGTGTGGGTGTTGTGCTGATGTGCAGACTCTGTGGGTGTGGGTGTGGATATGGGCTAGGGCTAAATAGTCTGACTATTGGTGGCTTCATGTAAAAGATATCAAGGCCACATTACTACACAGTGAGACAGTGGCTCGTTACGCACCGCCGAACGAGCCATTATACCTGCTAGATTCCAGCCACTAATTTAGCCACATGCCACTTAATGTACGTTTGATATGAATCACGGGGTGCTTAGAGGAGCCTCGCCTCCCCTCGCTGCGCCGTGACCCCACCGCTCTTACTTCCTTAAAGAGCGAGTCGTTAAACAGGCGAGAGGATCCACCAGCAGTTATAATGGTGAAATAATGAACACTGTTGCCTCAGGTATTTATCACAGCAGCAACTCTCAGAACTGAGGCGTTTTATTCTCTAAATGGCGGTTTGGGGGGGTTACCAGGTGGGCAATTAACTTCAAAGTCTGAGAACCCACCAGCAGAAATAAGAAAGATACAAAACTTCATCATCTGTGTATAATGTACATAGATTTAATTTCAAGACCAGTTTAGCTCAGGTTTATGTGGGTGTCCCAATACTATTAGCAGTCATCAGGAGAGAGGTTGTCTGATGCTTGAAAAGGTAATCATGCCATATATGCCTCAGCTCAGTATTGCAAGACCAGACTAATGCTTGAATCTCACAGTGCAAACACAAATCACATCAAACAGTGAACTTCTGCTGACACATCAGTCTCATGTCATATCATGGTGTGGACACAATTCAATGTGGTGCGTCTGGTGTCCCGCCACTGGCTGCCTGGCTGGGAGGGTGAGGCCCTATGGCTCAGACCGACTGGCTCGGGACTCGGTCTGTCCTTCGGTTGCTTCCCCTTCAGACGTCAGAGCAGGCCGATCTCACCAAGGCTCCTTTACAGCCTGCTTTCATGTGTCCTTTAATGAGGAAACCGCCGGCTCAGCAGCCTGCTATAAAACACAAGCAAATTAAAACACCCAAATATGAATCAGCTACGCTGCCTAATTCAGCAGGCCAGGCCAGAGGCGTAGCTCTTCTTTAACATCAAGAGTGTCTGCAAAGGCCAAGATGGTGTCAGAGGTACAAAGATACTAAATCCTGCCTGACAAGTGAACCCAGCTTTTTCATGAGAAGACGTGATATCAGTGGCTCCTTAACCTAACCCTGGAAGTACTTCTCTTTTATTATCTGATGCAGATAATCTTCAAAGCACACAGCCGGGGCAAGTGCATACTTCCCAAAGAATAACAGAGTGAGTCACAGGCCCACGACACAACTCCTGCCACCAACGGCTCGCCGCAGTCTGCTACAACTGTGGCTGCCACTTAGACGACAGCAGCTCCATAAAATGTCGCGAAGAAACACCAGCCCTCAGAAAAAAAAGGAGTAAAATAAAGCAAAACCGCATTTGTTTTTTTCCTCTCAATTCATTGTAATGATGGAAATAAGGGCATCATTCTGAGATTAGTGCTGCTATTTCTCCCCGACTGACGTTCAGTGTTATATGAGCGCCTGCTGAAGAGCTTTGGGGAAACAATGGAACAACACCCTGCTGAAGAGCAGGATGGTTGGAGTCTGGAGACTGGTGTAACAGCTTTCTGAAACATTGGACACATGGGGAGACAGATACGGCTGAAAAACCAACGGATTACACAGTATTTTCTGTTATTGTCCAGTTGGTCACCTTACCTGTTACATAATCAACTCAAGCTCATTTGTAGGCCAAAACACAAGTTTCGTCATGAGGGGCTTCACAATCTGTTCAGTATATACCATCATCTATCCCTAGACCCTGAATTATCTCAACGACTGGATGAAATGTTGCCAGAGGACAAATCCTACTGACTCTAGTGATCTCCAGACTCTCCCTTTAGCGACTAACAGGTTGACATTTCTTGGTTTTTAGTGAGAGGTCCATCAACTACGGGATGGATTGTCTTGAAATTTGTTTCAGATATTCATGGTTCCCAGAGAATACATCATTACACATCCTCACCTTTTCTTATAGTGCCACACTGTCAAAAGACTCAAACTGGTTCGACTGTAGTACTTAACATTTCCATGCTGCTGTAAAAATGAGACTTAACTGACCCATTATTAAATAATTGATTAAAACTCATCTCTAACATTGTGTCATTTGCAAATGATGCGTTTAAAAGAACAAATCATTTGAGTGAACAAACTGACCGGAATCACTTCCTGAAAAGAAGATTAATTTCTCAGTTCAGTTGAAGTCTCAATCAGTTGTGGGTGAACATGCAAAGATTCACTCACTCTGTGTGTAAATGTGCCACTGTTTACAGTTTATAATGCTTGGAGAAATTTGTAATGTGAAAAAACAGGATTCTTTTCATTATTATCTATATATATCAGCGTGTTATTCACATTCACACGCTGAACGTGATCCCTGAGTGATCAAACCACCAGAATCCCGCACATTAAGTTCAGGAGTTTTGCCGAACTGTAGATCAGGTAAAAAGACTTAGAAGATGTGGCATGTTTGTCAAGGGGATAGCTTTTCTGGTTCTGGGAGCCGGGGATCATGAGGAATATACACAGCCGTGTACACCTACAGTATGTCAATAACTTGAACTACAATGAATTACACCGCTTTGAAGTGCTCAATCTTCAGCAACACACTGTAGTTATCTTACAAAGGCAGACAAACACCAACTACACAGAACATCTTTTATTGTAGGCCACAGTGAGACTAAGGATCTGTTTCACAGAGCAAAGACAAACTGTAGACACTATTAATGAATTTTACTAAAAAAAAAAAAGGAGACAGTAGATTTCTCTTCAGTACTACACGACAAAATGAAATATACATTATGTACATTTGCTCAGAGCAGGGAGGAACTGTTCCTCTTACACACTTTAGACAGATGTCATACAAGTTGAGACAGAATGAGAGAGGAAAGGTATGTGAGGATAGACTTTTAAGTAAAAACAGGCAAGAGAAGGTGCTAGACAGTGAGAACAACATTTTGTAGCCAACAGTATAAAATTTAAACAGTGTTGGTCACAAAATAATACTCCAGTGGCTCAATAGGCAGATGTAGACAGTAGAGAATATAGGTAAATTCAAAGATATTCTGTAAAACCATATCAAAGTGGCCCAGCACATCGCACTGCGATGCACACAGTGCAAAAATAACCAGATATATAAATCACAGTATTTAAACGATCAGAATTGGTCAGTCCATTGAGTGGTGACTTGAAGGTTGTCAAATGTACCAAAGAACAGAAACTAAAGTAACAGTAGTGTATTCAACAAATGAAATGCTGTATGCTGGCAGGATGACTGAATAACACCACCTTCATGCCAAGAATAGAAATATGTAACAAAACCAGTAAACTTTGAGCCCACAGTGTGGCCACTTTTGGTTACCTTATATGTAGTGCTGTGAATATGGAATTTTTGTTTCAGTAGAAAAGGGGTAACCTAAACTCACCTCTCTCGCACTGCCTCTTCAATGACATTTACATCACTAAGTGAATCCTTACTGTAGTGTGTGGTTTTTTTTGTCCTCTTTCATTTAACAGGGAGACATCCATGTCATTTGGGTAACAGGCGAAAAGCACAAACCCAACAAAAACATACTTAAACCGTTACAATCATGCAGTTATTACTTATCAATCATCATGAAAAACTAAGTATCACTTGCATTGTTACATGTAAACCTGCAGCGCCTCATCCTTCCTTTTTCCACTCTGGCCTCCCAGCTCAGACTGGGAACAGAGTTGCTGTGTCTCTAGATACTGATCTAAGGTCAGTTTTAGCATTTCCCCCATGTAGGGGGAGAGCCGTGGATTGAAAATATGATTCAGCTAATGCAATGAGGGGACATGTGTCGACATACAGTATGTTAATTGGACCGCAGATCTGAGCCTGAGGGCAAGGCCTTCTCTCCTGAGCATAGTGGGATAAGGGGCGCTGGGGTGTGTGGTTGTAGCGTGGAAATGTGAAGTGTGTGTGTGTGTGTGTGTGTGTGTGCGTGTGTGTGTGTGTGTGTGTTTTAACATCCCCCTCCATTCACTGTCCTTCCTCCTCGCGTAGAAATTGGAAGACGGATGAGAAGTCCTTGTTAGCGTAGCCGCGGGAGCACATGACTCGAAAGATCTGGTGGGCGAGGGAACCCAGAGGGATGGGCGTCTTAGTGTTGGTGGCAGTGTTTTGAGCCAAACCAAGATCCTGGAAACAGAGAGGAAGGCTGGTCAGATAGGTGGACTAGCATGATAATCTCCTTTTGGATTTCTTCTCTATAACTGCCCAAGCTAATGTATGCAGAGCGCACCTTGCAAGTGTATTAATAGACACAGGGCACAGACTGACTCGTAGAGAAGAGCTAATGTGGTGACAGTAAAATAAAGTGGCAAACGATAAGTCACAGATGGGATGGTAGAGAGGAGAGCAGAGGCATCACACAGAGACAAAAGAACAGTTAAGAGAAAGACAAAGCAAATTACTGGGTTGAGACTGACAAAGAAGACAAAATCATTAAAGTCATTTATCCTGGGAAAAATGACAAACATTTGCTGCTTTTCTCCATTTTCTTTCATTGTGAATTGTGAATGAAGACTTTGGATTTTTGGATGCAATAAGTTGTCAGAGATGGTATGGGCATTTTTCACTATTTTCTGACATTTTATTGACTGATCAGAAAAAAACAACTGGACAATCATTTAGCAAAAACCAAATTGTGAGATTAATCAATACTTATTACTTTTTAATACGACATGATGACATGTTGTCTTTGTGTGATATTTTTAAAATATGGCCCAAAATATATGACAGGTTGTACCTTGGCCATCAGTGTGGTTCCAAAGCCGCCCTGGTAGTTGTTGGCAGAGGGGACTCCCTCCATGACGCCGGGGGCAGGATTGTATGTGTCGCTGGACCAGCAACGACCTGAGGACATGTTGAGGATCTTTGCCAGCAGCTTGGGGTCCAGACCCAGTCTGGGAAAAGGAGGCAAAGACAGAGGTCAGCATCTCCTTCACTGGTCGGACATTAATGTGAAATGGTCAACTTTGGTGCATAAATGCTGCAACCTTCTGCGGTTGAAACCTGAGTCTGTTTCACTCTGAATGTTTACTGTGTGTGTGCAGTAGTAAGGAAATGGGGCAGACGGATGGGAAAGATGCTGCTTACAGAATTAATTTTCAAAACGGAGCAAAGAGGAACACAGAAAAAGATGGGTGTGGGGCGGCTGGTGATTGTGGTGACCTCCATTGAACCTTACGCTAGGTTGCGACCATTCCTCAGTGTTAATGGCTGAAGGCTTTGTAATGCTGGCTAATGCAGTATTGATGTTTACCAGCACATCTATCCTTCATCATCCCTCTTTCATGAAAAAGGAAAGTGGAGGAGGAGGAGAAGTAGTTAAGCCGCACAGGGGAGCCATAAACCTCGCTGTCACGTATCGAAGTATGCTCTTATTTCTGTTGCCCCATTTCGCAGCAACCCACTTTCATATGCAAGGGGACGAAATCTCCAGGCAATGCTAGGAAGAAGCAAAACGCAAACGAGACAGAGAGAGAGAGAGAGACAGCACAGACATGAGCAGGGAGTGAAACACAGTGCCAACCATTACAGTAGAGAGGGTGTAACTATGGTGTCTGTGTCGGTCGTTCAATCTGCCTGTGTAGCGCAGCTTTTGTATATTAACGGTTTAAAGGCCAGTGTAAAGCTGACCACATCAAGCCCTGGCTGCCTCAGTTCACTGTTACTTACAGGCCTGTAACTCTATTCTGCTCTCAATATGACTATTAAACCATCATAGGTCCTTAAGGCCAGCAGCCTCCCTCCCTCTCTCCCTCCACCTGGCTCTCATTCTGTCATTACTACCACAGTTTTTATTAGCTGTCTACTAACTAATTAAGAATGGGAATTGCATTTACACTCTCTCCGTGTCTCTCCCTCCTCCCTTACCCTTCGTCTCTTTTGTGTCCGCTCAGCCTCTCTTGTGTTTTCTAACAAACTGTTTTGGAAATGTGGCATAAGCGACGCTGCGTGCGTGTGTGCAAACATGTGTTTTAGCTTGCCGTTTTTAATGGCAGTCTCTCTGATGATGGCTTTTTTAGTTTATGTCTGTAAGCATCTCTCGCCATCCTGCTTCTTCTCTCCTCCGCCTCCGCTCATTCTCCTCTCCTCTTCCTCCCCCTTGTCTTCCCTGCTGACACCTCCCTGTCTGAGGACTCTGGGGGACATATGTTTGACATCGCACCCCCCCCACAACACAGACACACACACACTCTCACACACACACACACACACACACACACACACACACACAGGCAGGCAGCCCCTCCCTGCGTTCTGGGTCAGCAGCTGAAAAGGTTACTGGCTGAGCTACAATAAAGCGCGTCCGAGCGCGCAGATCGTTTGTTATAGCGACCAGAGACGCTGACGGGGAGCTGTTGTCCTCTGTTAACGATAAATCAATGAAGTTCCCCTCCTGCTCCCATCACACACAGGCACACACACACACACACACACACACACGGCTGTGGTTATTAGCTGATGCAGTGGTGTTGTTCCTCGCCTGCGGTAATTTGCGTGGAGAAGGGGACATGTCACGGTTTAACAAGATTGACATGGATAAACACACAGAGACACGAACAGTGAAACGAACGTGTTGCTTTGCGATGCCGCAGCAGATTAAAGAAATGTGAGAGTGAGAGGGATGGAGGTGAAAATAAGAGGGGAGGGTGTTTACGTGCCGCGGAGCTCTAGCAGGTGGAGTTCATTTGCAGCGCTGATATTAACTGTCTGTTTCATTGCGATTAGCTTCTCGTCCCCGTCTGATGCGACAGGAGAGGAAGCCCAACCCGTTCCCCATTTATTATTACATTAAAGAGCTAACGAGCACATAGACACACACAAGCATTTACTATCCCATTTATATAGGCAACAAGCGCGTTTATCACCCAACTTTAATCTTCATCGGAACATATGCTCACAATTCATTTAAGGAGAGATGTGTGTGCCCGTGTGTTCATGTGTGTTGTGGCAAACCTATTTCTGTCTCTCAACACAAAGGGCTGTGTCTTGTTATACCCTTTGATTCGCCTGTTGTTCTCTCCATAAAATGAATGAAGGAGCAAATATGTGTGTTCCTGCTTGTGCTTCAATGGCAGTGACAGCATGCCTTGCATGCATGAATGCGTGCAGGTACACAGGCGTGTAAGGTGAACTGTGAGCTGTAAAAGCCTCATATCCCTTTCTGGGCCAGTCGCCTCTCTCCTTTTCTTTGTCTCCTTTCATCTTCATGTGCATCATTAAAATCACTGCTGCCTCAATCTGCTGCTCTACGCTACACTCTGCAGCTTCTCATCCCCCCCCTTTCTCTGGCTGGCTGGCTGCATATTACGGCAGACAGAAAAGAGCCAGACGAGAGATTGAAGGGATTAAAAGAAAAGAACAAAACTGAGTAAAACAAATAGGGATGGGGAAGAGAAGCCGAATGAGTGGCATAGAAAGGACAGCAGAAAGACGGGGTGTGTGCATGTGTGCTCATAATTGTCATGCGTGGCCATTCCTTGCACTAAGAGAACGTCACGCTCTGTTGGAGACGGCCCGAGCTTCCATCTGAGATCAACAAATTAGCTCCACGAACAGAACTGTGTGTGTGGGTGGGTGCCTTTGTGTGTCTGTACAGGTAAGGAGAAATACACACACACTTGAGGAAAGGGCAGCTCTATCAGGCCCAAGTCCAGCATGATAAAATGTTATTGCCGTTTTCCTGTAAATTGGCTGTGAGTGCTCAGTCTCCTTTGTGTTGGACTGCGTCGTGTGTGTGTGTGTGTGTGTTTCTGTACACATACGCTTAAGAGAGCGTCCTCTCTGCATAAGAGACTGGACCGCAATGCAGCATGGGAGATTTACGGGTGTGGGCTCTCTCTAAACGATGACAGTCTTTGTCAAACCCCATAATAAAGCCCTAGAGATTGGCTAGTAAGAAGGGGGGAAACACACACACACACACTATGCATGTATGGACACACAATGAAGACTGACTATAGGTCAGTTTTAAAAAGATGTAAAAGATAATTCACCTTCAGAGTGAAGGGATGCTGCAGTTAGTATTCTTATCCTTTATTTTCCAAAGGCATATGTTGTAATGATGTGTGCGGTGAGTAGATGTTGTCGTAGTTTGGCTGAAAACTGCTGTCTTCAGTGTCTGTGGATGTAAATCTGTGTGCGCATCAGAGACAGTGTGGCAATGTGTAAATCTGTGTTGCTCCCTTAATGCTTCCATATTTCAGAGGCCTAGTGGGGGGATTTATGTGCGGCTGCTCATGCCAATTTTCCTCCTCTGTCTCGGCACAGATAAATCAGCTGCACTAACACAGCTGCATGGTGAGAAGAGCAATTCGTGTACGTACACACATTTAACACACACACAAAATTGGGTGCACATGCCATTTAAGCTGCAGAACCCATAAAAACACTTGATAGTAACACCATGAATAGAGGAAACAGCCTATTTTTGAGGGCAGATATGCATAAATAGAGTCCATAATAAGAAAAAAATCAGACGGTTCAAGTAAGTTCTGAGGTGTTTCGAAGGGAATCTACATTATGAGATTTACATCTTTTCACAGCTGTACAGCATTTTTGTATTTCTGAGCCAGATATTTCAGGTCCTATCAAAATGTTTTGGTTCAACTCAGAGGACTTCATATCCCATCATTCTCAGCCTCCTGGGCAAAGAGGCTTTGTGCCTGAATGAGGCCTGATGAATGGCGGCGTTCAGTGACAGGGTTGTGACAGGATTCTGCTGAGAGCTCAATCAGCAGATGTAAATCAGAGTCTGTGGCTCCACCCCCTCATCCATCTCTCTGACTCGGGGCTGGGCTGACCCCTTCACACTTCCATAAACACACACAGAAACCCACACATTTTCAAACCTGGATTGAAGTCGTAAATTACTGACACAGTTACAGCCATATCACCGGTATAGTAATTGCTTTTACAGTGACGGCTATATCTAAGGCCTGGGTCGAGGCCGAATTCATGCGTGTCTACTGAACTTCTGGTTTTCACGTGTAGTTACACCTCACAGTGAACAACAGTAAGTTCCCCTGTGTCAGAATTTCAAGCCGTCCTGTACCACTAACTGTTGGAGCTGCATTAACCCTCCTCATGTAAATCTAGTGTTTCATCCTTGCTTTTCCCTTTAGAATAACAGGTGGAAAGCAGCTTAGTAACAGTACCTGATGCCAAGGTTCATGGTCTCTGCGGTCCCAATCATCCCGATGGCCAGGAGCATGTTGTTG
Organism: Pempheris klunzingeri; assembly: GCF_042242105.1. Lineage (NCBI taxonomy): Eukaryota > Metazoa > Chordata > Actinopteri > Acropomatiformes > Pempheridae > Pempheris > Pempheris klunzingeri. The sequence goes on from NC_092027.1 coordinate 15,349,974, forward strand.
CAGATCTTAGCAGCCTAGAGAGGATTGACCAGAAAGCGGAAAAGGCACTCACAGGTTTGTAGGATGTGATACAGAATGTAAGTACGTTTTACGTACATCAGACATCACATTGATAAGATAATCTAACTTTGGAAGAGACTTTAACTGAAACACTTTTCCTGGATTAGTTGAGTGAAATCTTTATTTGATATATATAATTTTTTTATTTATATATTCTTCAAAACAAGTTAAAGTTTAATATTCGGGATGCTCAGTACAAATTCTTCCTTAGGTTTAAGGAAAGATGGAGAGGTTTTGATCTGTGGTATAAACACAAATTATGAACATACTCAGGTCTGTCTCATGAAAAACTACTACAGCCTCAAGTGTTATGTGAAGCAAAGTTTAACCCAAAGTCAAAGGTCTCTCTATGTTACATTACCATTAGCTATAGAACTTTAAAAGTCTTTATTTTAAAGTTTGTATGTGTCAAAATCAATTTCATGTCTTAGACTTTTTAGTGAAAATTTACTACATTTCTGATGAGTTTCTCTGGATGGACGATGATGAAAAAACTGCATATGGACATGAGTATGTGTATTTATGTGTGGATAGATACGGTATGCATTTAAGTTACTATTTTGTAACTTATTTTGTGCGAGAAAAGATGCCACTTAAAAAGAAGGAAGAATGTACTCTTTGTGTGTGTATTTGTGTGTGTGGGTCTTTACCTGTCCAGTGCCAACTTGTCCACAGTAGACAACATTGGCTCCCATACAGGTGAGCAGCTCTTGCGCAGCATTGTATTCCTCCTCCACTCCACCCACCATGAAAGTCAGTTTGGCCATACTGGCAGCCCCGACACCTAAACACATAACACATGTTCAAACACACTGTGGAGGTGAACATATACTGTGCTCGATAGCGCGCACACATTTGACATCTCAATCTCCAGTCTCCAAAAGAGTCCAATCTTGACCTGTGGAACACACCGCAAAGGTGCAAACAAATCATACTGTAACTGAGCACCAGAAAACAGCTGCATCCAACTAAATATATGGATTTGCCAGACAAAAGAACATTATATATCAACTACTTGGCTGTTTCCACACTACCAACTGTGTTTAAAAGGTCAGCTGTGTTCTTTTCTGTGTGTGTGTTTGTTAAGACTCATAGTGGGACAGGCGTGTTAAGTAGCGCTGCACCAGAGGGACAGAGGTATCTTTAAAAGCCGATTGTTGCCATCATCCACTGCACAACCCTCGTGGGAGCCCTTGCCTTTTGTCCTGTCACCCTTCCTCTCTCTGTCTCACGCACACACACACATCCTCACACTAACAGCTGTGCCTGAGGCCAGCCCCCCTCATGGGTGTATCAGTGACAGGCGTGAGGGGTAATTAACTTTACACTTTATCATGTTCAATTAGGCGTCCCTCCCCATGCCTGATGGCTTAAGGAGCGTGCCATGTTGTAGGAGGTAACCTCACCCCCCCTACCAAGCCACTCCATGGGGTCCTTAATGCAGAAATAAACCCTTTTCAGAGTGGGATGGACCCATTCAGCCAAAGTCTGCTCTGCAATGGAAGCATCATTTAACTGCTTCATCGAATTGTCCCAAACATTAACACAATAAAGTCTGGTGTACACAAGTGTATATACATTCACACAGGAGAGAACAACATATAAGGCTGATCTCACAGACAATACTTAAACTACCACAGAAGGCTGTGATCATGCATGCCAAGTACCAGACTTTTCTGTTTTCCTAAAGAAAGAAAGAAAGTAGGGAAGGGAGGAAGAGAGAGAGAGAGTGAGTTTAAATTTCTCTTTAGGGTGCCGTCTATGTCTAATGAAAGGCCTCTTAATAGTAAAAGCCTAATAATGTCAGTGTTAATAATTAAAAGGGAATTGCCAAGGACAAAACAGCTGAAATCGCATTATCAGACTTCACTGCAGAGGAGAGGAGAAAAGAGGAGAGGAGGCTTACCGTATTTTTCTATGACACGTGCATAAACATAAATAGACATTTCTTTTTCCCATCCCCCTTCTTTAGTTGGCTGTACTGTTGTCAAGTGTATGATGATGCCACTACACTGTGTGTGTGTGTGTGTGTGTGTGTGTGTGTGTGTGTGTGTGTGTCAGTGTTGAGCTGTCAGCAAGTCATTAGGGCCACATAATGAAGCCCAAGGCCCACGCTGCGGCAGCTGCCTATGGATCACGGCAAACACACGCTCAACATAAGGCCGCCACACACACCAATCATACACACATATGGTCCACAGACCAAGGACATGATAGATTTAGTTCCTTTCTTGTTACTTTACGCTGTCTTTTTCATCTCAGTTACAGTACTTGTCTGACTCGATCTATTTGACTCTAGTTTAGTTTAATATAATTCAGTTTCTGTTCAGTGGCAGAATGGCCAAAAGATTGTTGATATTGCATCGTCTCTTTGACCAAATAGCTTTAGTTAGGTATCTCACACACACACGTGCACTGTATAATATAAAGTGCTAAATTAGTCATCGAACTTTTGCTTCCAATGCTATCTTTGTAATTTTGAGAAAAAATAAATAGATAATAAAAAAATCAAGAGCAGTTTTGTAGGTAGAGTTCTACTTAAAGTTCTACTAAAAGTTCTACTTATACCATCACTTCTTATTCTTTACATTTCATTTACTAGTTTGTATCTCTCAGACTCAAATGTGCACACACACACACACACATAGAGAGAGAAGCGTGACAACTGTGCTGGTTCATTAGTGGAGATCACTGTTAGCGGACGACTAAAGAGGAGATTATTGATAACACAAGTCAGCATGCTGATCAATATATCACACTGAGGAGAGAAAGAAAGAGAGCGATACAAAGGAGAGCAAAAGTGAGAGAGAGACATAGAGACGACAGCAGGGAAAGAAAACGATCGTTCTTTTCCTACCTCCCAGCATCCCTCCCGACTCTCCCTCCCTCAAATTAACTAATCACCCATAATAAGCTCTTATGATCTGTAGTGGATTTCTATAGGCAGTGACACCGGGATGATGGAAGATCCTTGTTGGTGGAAGAATAACACATCATTAGCATAACAATATGCGCCTGAGTCTGTTCATTGTGCACGGCCAAAAGTGCATTTGTGTTTGTGTGAGTGACGTGCAACTCTGCGATAGTGCCTATGCTGTTTGCATGATTTTACTGCACGCACGCGTGTGCGTGTGTGGGTGTGTGTGTGAGGGGACATCCCGTTCTCGGACTGGTCCTGTCAGAGACGGATTAAAGAGGAATCCTAATGAGGCTTCCTGAGCACCGGGTCTGCTGGCTCATCCATCCCAGCGGGAGTGACAGTCCTGGATCGTTAGCACTGCACAACTACACAACGCCCCCTAGGGGGGGAGACAAAGTGTGTGTGTGTGTGTGTGTGTGTGTGTGTGTGTGTGTGTGTGTGTGTGTGTGTGTGTGTGTGTGAGGGCTGGGGGGCACCCATGATACAGGGTTGAAAGATGGAGATGAGAGAGTACGAGAGGGATGGAAATACTGAGAAGACATCTACAAGTTATGTATGTATTGCCACACAAAAAAATACTCATAAATTGAAAAATATATAATTATATCATTTTAGAAATGCTGCTTCTTTCAGGGGAAAAAGGTAGATTAAGAATAAAGACAAAAGTGTCACTCTAATGTCTAGAACACAGGACTTTCTTGGGAAATAATTCTCTTGGGAAAGAAGTCCCTTTCTCCTCAGTCACGTTCTCTCATCCAGCTCCAGGGGGCAAGTTTTGGGTGGCTGAGTAGTGGGTGCCCTCTCCTCACCCCCAAATCACCCAACGCAAATATTCTCAGAGCATGCTGAAGCTGGCTGGACTGTTAATGAGCTACTACTGTGGCTTTTACTGGGTAGAGTGCAAGGGTTAGGAGAAGGAGAGGAGAATGGAAGTGGCTCCAACAGTATGTCGGGTGGAGAGGCACCGCAAAGTGTGTAAATCTAGTGTGTGTGTAGCTGTGTGTGGCCCCAGCAAGTTAGCCTTCATTCAATTACAAATAGACATCTTTATCCGATCTCCTCTATTAACAAGGTTCAAGTTAATAAGCAGGCAATCAAACACTATTAGGACAGATGCTTAGCAGCAGGCTTTGACGACAGCCATTAACCATGAACATAAGAGGGTGAAGCTGGTTGTGTGAAGGCAAAGGAAGATCAGAGAAACAACTTTGGTTTGGCCTGTTTGTAGTGAACACTACATTCATTAGCACTTCTTTCATTACACACAAAAGAATCAACCAAAGCAATTCATGACAGCCTTATAACCCTTTTAACTTGGGCTCCTTTTGAAGTGGTGTGTGTCTGTACAAAGTCTGCGTACATGTGCTTGTAGTATCTGTGTGCACGTCTTCCTGTGTATATGTGTGCGTGTGTACCAGGGACAGGTGCAGATCCCAGAGCCTGCCGCCAATAAGACGTCAGTTAGAGCTTCTGAGGCCGTGTCTTGGAGTTACGAGCCGCATGTAAACCAGTAGGCACTTTTTATTGGTGGTGGGTTTAAATTAAACTACATTTGTGAATATAAGGCTACACAAACAACACACAGTCTCAGACACGCATACACACACACGAAAAGGGATGTTCCCAGAGCTTGGTAATGAATGACGCATTTGACAACGTGCCACAACCCTGTTTTTTTCCCCTCCAGAGAGTATACGGAAAAACACTTCGAGCAAAACAACACCTATAATATCATTAGATCTCCTCCAAACACCTCATTTCCTAAAATGATAATGTAACTGCTCTTGCTTCGAGAACTCCGGGAGAGATATTGGGATACGCCAGATTTCATGTCACACCTTCAACTCAAAATGTAGCTGGTGTAAACAGCCTCTGTCGTTGGCATTATACTACACTGTTTGCTACTATGTTTTTAACTATATGCACATGTAAAGTTAAAGTTTTGGCTTGCTGCAGTCATCTATAATTCAGAGTGAAAGGAGCTTTCACACTTAATAGTGTTACAGTCTTGAGTCAATGGGAGTTGACTGCATGGAGTGTAAGCCAGTGGGGGTAGGATGTTTACAGGCCAACAACGCAGCCTCATGTGGTCCACCATTATAATTACACCCATGGGCAGATCTTTTTCTCCAACAAATTAAAAACCCAAACAGGCGCTGTAAAAAGCATAACGGATATCGAGTAAATAAGTGAAACGGTACATGGGTATGCGTTGAAAATCAGCACTTTCAACAGTTTATCTGCCAACTTTGCTAATGCTCCTCTGTTATGTTAAAAACAGACTCTTTATCGACTCCAGTTAACGAGCACAGAGCCATGAGAACTAACTCCTGCACACAAAAACTCCATGAGAACCTCTAGCGAGTAGACGAGTAGAGAAAGTTTGGGCTGAGAAAAACAAGGGAAGAGTTAATTCAATTTAGTGTCAACATAATCTTTTGTATATAAATGCTACTGCGGCCTTAAGGGCTTGGCTTGCAATGCCTGTCCATTGACCACCAGGCCATCATCATCATTATCATTATCATCATCATCATCATCATCATCAGTAACTCCTCTATTCTATGGAGGAGAGGCTGGTCAATGGTAGGTGACAGAGGCTGGAGGGAGCAGGAGCAATCCACAATCAATCCTATCCCTGGCCCAATGAGACTTATCAAGGATAGAGCAAGTTAATAATGATCCCCAATTAGGCTGTTAGCAGGCAGGGACAACACACACACACACACATTCTCACGTGGCCGAGGTGCGGTAACTGTCCTTCATACAGACATACCGCTAATTCGCTTTTAGCTGAGTGACATGCAGTATGACATCTGGGCTACATTTGATGGACAGAGACTTCTGTAGGACTCGTACACCAGCTGACTATTTGTCTTCGCACGCACGCACACACACACACACACAGCAGATGACATAGGGGCAGGGATGTGAGAACCAGTCCCCAGCTGCTATGAGTCCACCTCCATCTGGAGCATAGGCTAGAGCCCCCCCGTCACCACCCCTCCATCATCACCATCAGTGGTCACTTTACCGCCCCACACCCTCCCTCCCACTGCCCGCCATTCCCCCCTCTATGTCACCAGAACCCGTCAATGAGAGGCTTGTTATGCTAATCGAGTCTTTGGACCACTGACGCTCTCTAGTACTGGTAAGCCATCAACATGACGGACTGCGACAGCACCACCCCCCGGCCCATCCAATCTGATTCCTTAACTCAGTGTCAGAGAATCATCACTAACCTTCACTAAATGGCCTTCAGGCTCCCAGACTCATCTTCTCAACTAATCCTGTTCTCAGTTTGGATTAAGTTGGCCTGAGTGCTCTTCTGGCAGATTTTACGGGACAAGATAGCCTGATCTTAGGTATCCAAAATCATCCCCTATTGCTATGAAAAGCATTTTTTTCAAGTACACATGCCAAACATCACCTGGTTCCAGCTGAGTTTAGTCCAATTCTTTGTCCTCAGTAAATAACTGAATATCTTTGGACAAAACAAACATCACCTCAGAACTGGAAATTGTGATGGACGTTTTACACTATTTTAAAAACGATGAGACTTTTTTGGGGGGGATCACAATAATCCCTTGGAAAAACTTTAAAGATTTCTTCCAGACATGATGTTCCAGACATAAAAATATTCTGCTTGGAATGATAATGAATGCCTGACATGGTTTTTCCACAAAAAGTTTAATTACCTCTACTCGAGCCATGCAATCCTTCTCACTGAAAAGAAAAAACGGAATTTATAAATATGAAAATCTTTTTCATTTCAAAATCTCACTACTAGTAACAAGTCTCCTAACTCTCTACCTCTATGTGTGCTGAAGGCCTCAAGTCCCCATATCACACTTGGATAAGTCACATATTGGATTACGATTAGCTTCCAAACAAGTTGTTATATCTGAGTATCCTGCTCATATGTCCACGTTTAAGGTGAGCACAGAAAAACTTTTATCCTCCACTAAAACAATGTGAAAACAGTCTTTTAGTATAAAACATATACATTAATCTGTACAGTGAAGGTCAAATATCCAACTGAGGTAACAATAAGAAAAACACATATTTGAGTAGAGGGGAACTTTAGTTCATGCTTTATATAGTAGTGGGAGGACTATGTGATATGATTGAAAGCTCCAGAAAAAGTATTGTTATGTCAAACTATCATTTCTAAGGGCAATAATTAACATTTAAATGTTGAAAAGTAAAACTAAACAGCTTTGGGAAAGCAGTAAACTAAATGCTAGACTTTCTGAATTTGTCTCAGTTCTGACTATATGCTAAGTGTAAGCCACAGTCTGAGCAGGTCTTCGTGGAGGAAGGCCCAGGTCCTGTGGGCCTGGAGGGAGAAATAGAGCCTATATCAGTCAGCAAAGGAGTGACTCGTTGACTGATGAACCAACTGGTGCCAGCCTCGGCTTGAACAAGCTCCTACAGGCTGGGGGATGACGTTCAAACTGTCGGCAAATGACATACTGCAACACTCGGGCTTCAGTTTATGTGGTATGGATATGATTAGAGTGGTGTGAGACTCAGCCTAAATAGGTAGTTAGCTGAGGATTATAAGATCTCGCAAACAAACAACATTAGCTCGAGTACCCATGGTCTCACAGCAGCTAGGCTCCTTCTAGCTTTCATTTGCACCGAAAGCTGACTTTCCCAGCGCTGGGAAAAACACAATGAAAGGTTTTTTAGGGCCTTTTTAAAGCCATCGTCCGTTAGCAATGTGGCAGCCCACCATGGGCACACAGACACAAACACAGGCATTCTGGGTAATTACTGCTAACGACCCCGCCGCTTGTTAGCCAGACCTCCTATTTTTGCCATCGCTCTGCCAACACCCTGGGCCTGTGACATCAGAGCTTGTTTTGTTGTGGGTCAACTTTGCATGCGGACGTTTTTAATGACACCAGACAGTGGTACAAGTGTGTGTGTGTGTGTGTGTGTGTGTGTGTGCAAGCAAATGTTAGCATGCTGAAAAGAACCAGTGTCTAAGTGAATATAACGGTGTCTATGCAGGAAAGTGATGTGTGTTTGCGTGTACATGTGTGTACCAGGATGCAGCTGGGTCATGCAGGGCTAAAGCCAAGACACTGGTCAATGTTCAAAAATGAAAGCCAGCAGGATGCCCATGAGAAGAAAGTGAAAGCTTTTTTTAAAAAAAGGGTTATGACTCCCCTACTCAATCCCACGGTCGCCTGCCAAACCTCTAGTGACGCACAGAACGTACACACACTCATTTCTGTGTAAAATACGCCACCTCACACACCACACATAACCAAACGATTCAGTTTATATCAAAACAAAAATCTAAATTAAAAATAAAAACAAATACAGAAACCACAAAAAAAACAGTCTGTGTTTGAAAGAGTTTAAGAGTGTGGGAGATCACAGCATGTCTGAGCAGAGTGTATTGTTATCCTCAGTTGGCAGAATAGACTTTGATTGGACAATGTTCTTATTTAGGTCAATGCAGTCAAGAGTTTCCAAAAGACATACTAAATTATATTAATGAAATATCATTTAAATATAATGTCATATTATTGTGTGTTTGGAGTTCGTCTGAAACAATCACAGCTGTTCTTTTTAAAATGAAAAGTACTTTCTATTTTACCTTGATGTTATGTTTCACTCGCAGACATACGGTATTATTAAGAGAATTATTAAGAGTACTGTTGGTCATAGAGCTGAGCTGATGTCACCCCTACGTTTCTTGCACACATACACACAAACCTCATGAGTATGACAATACCCTATTTGGGTAGGGTGCCATCTCCTGGTTGGAACAGAGCACATAACATTCATATCCCATCTACGGATTTGGAAAGTGGGGCGAGAGGGGTGGGGGTGACACAAGTCTCTGCCATTTCCCATGAAGTTGCCGCATGCTAAAACTCTATTTCATGACCCGTCTGTCGCCACAGGTTTAGCCTGGATTAGCAAGGTCACACCATCAGCACCAACTTCCTTTCCTTAGCTCAGAGTGGGGCCTAATGCCTCACTGTGTGCATTTTTGGGCTGTAACTAACTGTTTATTTTCTCTGACAAACAAGATTTTCCTTTTACAATAATAAATAACAGAAATTTTGATTCATGAATATCTTCAATTGATGATCATGTCTCGAGGCGACACTGGTGCGTGCAGCATGTGTGCATGAAAGAAGAGTGTGTGCAGAGCTGGTTGCAGAGGCCAGAGGTAGCAGGTAAATCATTGGTCATCTCAGGCTAGTAAAAGAGGTTTAGTTAAGAGACAGGAGAGGAAGAACCTTCACAGAGGACTGCACACACAAACTGTCTACATACTGTCTATAGTATGTAAACAGTGTGTGTGTTAAGAGAGAGTAACAGGCTTAAGGCTCTGATCTCGCAGTCGGCCTGTTCTGCAGACGCCAGCTGGTAAACACGACAGAGTGGGCCAAGTCTGTGTTTGTATGGGAGAGGGCGGGAGCTACAGTGTATGTTGTACATGACTTAAAGAGTGCAATAAAAAGCAAAGAAAATATGATCAGAATTAGTTGTGAGAGATGCAGGAGTGTCAGGTTGTAGCACACCGTACCTGCATACCTGAAGGTGTGCGGGTGAGAAAGAGAGAAAGACAGAGAGATGGACAGTTTTACTGCGAAGTGTCTCCTTCATGTCTTATCTCCCTCTTCTCCTCTCCTGCACTCCACGTGAGGGCAGTTTCTCTCCTCTTTATGACTCTTTATCTGACATGAAAGGCACTAACATGGGATACCCGCCATTACGGCTCCATCAACATGAGAAACTCTGACACGGGATTCTCTGCTGCGGCTCAGCCCATTAAGGGCGACTGGTGATCCTGTGCTCTGTCAAGAAGCCGTCACAAGCAGACAGCACCAACATAATGAGGACTTAAAACCTTAACCTTGCCTTTAAGACCCCTGGTCAAAAGCAGCAATAAAACCTCAAGAGGGCACCTACTGGCTGGCCAGCTCAGTAATTACAACCCGTGTCCTAGCACTAACCCAAAAGGTCCCACAGTTTAGATATACAAAAGAGTGTAAGACAGTTCAGAAGTGAGGCTGAGGGGTCATAGGCCTAACACTATGACTGGTATTCTCAAATGAACAAACTGGCAGTCTGATCCTGCTTTTGATACTGACACCTTCTCTCAATCCCTTTATATAATGTCTGACAAGTAGAAATGGTCTTAACGAGAACAATAAAGCCTGTGATACTAATCACAAATATGAAATGTGCTTTCTTTTGTTGGTCTTCAGTATTAAACATTATGAAAAGCTACCACTGACGGTGAGATGGGATATTTTGAATATTTGCCATTATGAAAAAGCAAAAAGAGCAAATTGTGATAGTCGAGCTGCATGGAGTCACAAAATCATACATGCAGAGATGGACTTTGCAGATGTGAAGCTCTTGGAGACAAAGACAGCGAGTGGTTGGAGTGACACATTACCTCCAGACACTGGAGCATCCATGAACACGGCCCCCATCTTCTCTGCAGCGACTGCCATTTCTTTTGAGACGGCCGGGTCAATGGTGGAGGAGTCAATCAGCAGAGTTCCCTTCTTCACCTTCCTAGATAGTGCACGACAAAAAACATTTCATGTACAGGTCAGCTGTGCAGCCGTGCTGTTTCTTTCAAAAGAGGTAGGGTGGGGTTGTACGAAGGTCACAAACAGAGCCTGTGATAAGAAAGCTTGCTTACTTGAGGATGCCATTTGGGCCTGTGTAGACCTCTATGACGTTGGGACTGGAGGGCAGCATTGTGAGGATGCGGTCGGCTTTCTCCGCCACCTCTGCTGGAGAGTCTACTACCTATTGGAGCCATCATTGTACAATATCATCATGTCATCAACAAAAAAAAAAAACACTTTAATGAAAAAATGGAATATATCATAGCTTATATTTATGACAACCTGTTGGCTCAGAGGCACATAGTCACAAATTGTTCTAAAGAAACTGCAGTGAGTTTCAATTAATGGGTGCAAATGCTTGTCTATATGGAGTGTATTATAAGCCGACTTGAACTGTCAAATGACAAATTTTATATGTTATATTCTATCAAGTGTTCCACATGAGCTGTGTTGCTGGCTGACTGTTACCTGGGCACCGAGGTCCTGCAGCTCCTTGCAAGACTCAGGGAAGACATCAGTGGCAATAACGGGATAACCGTTTTTTAACAGGTTTGTGGCCATGGGAGTGCCCATGTTTCCCAGACCTATAAACCCCACTGGTGTTTTTGAGGCCATTGATCGTGACGACACTGAGGGAGGATAACAAGACGCCATTAGAGGTGTGAGGAAAAAACCGTGAGGCTTATTGTTTAGCTGAAGTCCAGAGGAAGTCCAGTCACAGTGTGGTCAGTCAATATTGTTTAGCTGAAGTCCAGAGGAAGTCCAGTCACAGTGTGGTCAGTCAATAATATCTTGACCACAAGTTCAGAGAGGCTAATGGCAAAATTTGTGCACATCACATACAGTAGCTATTCATAATGACATCATTTTTACTAGTGACAGTGCAGCTTATTAGTTTGATTCTGGATCCCAATAAAGGCAAAAAAAAAAAAGTTTATCTGAATAGCACAGGAAATTAAATCTACATAAAATAGAGGCAATGGAAAACTTATGTCCATATGACTAATGACTGTAAAAAACTGCCATAATCAATAACAATGCAGCAAATCTTAGTGCTGTAACTTACTGCCTGCTTTGGGGCAGTCTGGCCAGACTATTAAACACTGCTGGCTCAGTCAAGGTCCTGCCAGGTTAGCAGATACTAAACAGAGAGGAGCAACCAGACTACAACCACAGGATTAGGCCTGGAGAGTGAAGCTTAAAGACAAAGCCTTAGTTAAAATTGAACCAACCCTTCACTATATACTGTAGATAACACATTTCTCTTACTTCAGTTATAACACCAGCACCAACATGTAGTAAGAAGAGTATCTACTATAGTGCTATGATCTATCAAATAAAAATAGATTTCAGTCCATAGTTTTTCCAAATGGGGGCTTTCATAATTACACTACAACTGATAAAGGGTTTCATACAGAGAGACAAAGAGCAGATTGTTTGGTTGGTTTGGGAATATTGTTCCCACAGTACTGTATAGTTCTCAGAGACAATATGGTGTATCTCAATTTTACATGGTGAATGAAACCAACAAATTAAAACAAATTGCATTTTCCACTCACATATATTATAGATGTGACCTGTATAACAAAGGCACATTCTCAAGAACTCAGCAAACTATGAATTCTCTACATGTTACACTGCTTCTTCCAGTTGTAAATTTATCAAGCTGTAACTAGAACTTATTTACATTACCAATCAAAATACAGATTTTAATTTTTTCCAATTCATCGTTCGGTCTATCATTTCTACAATTTCCAGCTAAAAGTGACATCTTCAAATCCTGTGTTTTGCTCGAGAAACAGGCCGAAGTCAATCAAAATTGTAATTAATTTACAATGATACAAAGCAGAGAAAAGCCTCAGTTTCAAGCCTCAGAGACAATTTTGTCTTAAATGGCTCATCAATTTTCATTTATTCATTTTCAGCTTATAGGTAAATTTTAGCATTTCACCACTAATTTTAATCTCAGCATGTAATAGAGGCATTAAATAGTCTTGAATTTGTCTGCTTCTGTTATTGTATACTTGGCAACTAGGGGGTTATCCATTTAACTACCTATAAAATATCTATATCTTTTTGTATGATATAAATCTACAGAATCTTAATATGTTTACACAAATATGTCGACCCTTTTGAAGTGGTTGTTGGCACAATGGACTTTGAAACCAGATACAGAGGACTGCTGCAAGACCATGTCTATTTTGTAAAGGCATTAGCAGGGGAAAAGGGGGTGAAATGAATTGGGCCTGTAGCAAAATAGAACTACTGCCATGTAATGCCAAGAAAATTATCAAAAATATATAATAACAGTTTAGCACATCTGATTAATTCAACGCTGGAGAGCAGCATGCAGTGATGAAAGGGCCAGTATTTAGTATTTAACTTTAGTATCATGTGGTCCCTGAAGCTCATGTTAACAGTCACATTGATTCAATGAGTACATTCACTGTTGCTGACTCAGAAACATGGTTGGGTCTGGTATTGTAAGATGGGCAGGGAGGAGTGGGCAGCATACGCGCTGTGGCAGTGATGTAATCCAAGGCTAATCTTTGAAGATGTGTATTATAGGACACATTGTTGTGTTGAGAATAGCAACACCTAATATTGCATGCTACATATCAGTCACACAGCCAGCTAAAGGTGTAATTATAAAGTGATCATTGCAAGTTAGAATTAGCTATTACTGTTCATTGCTTCACTTTTGCTCACTATGCTCGTGTCCGCTGAACACACTGTCCTAACAAACGGCACGACTGAACAGCTCACAGCAGCAGACCACCTCAGGGACATTGTGTCCAGACGCCAACACTTAATGAGCTCGGACAGTAAGTATTCATACATTTCTAGAAGGGGGCTAACAAGCTAGCTAACAGGCTGTAGCAGAGAGTGTTCCGCTTGCATTTTCCTCTGAACACACACTCATAAACGGGAAATAACGACACAAGGAAAGTGACAACATAAGCGAATACGTTACCAAAGGCAAGGGTGACATGTCTATTCCACCTTAACAATATATTTCGTGACCCTCTAAACAACGCAGCCATGCTTCTTTCCCCTTGACCTCGGCGCACAGTGACAGCTGTCAAGCCAGGAAAGCACAACAGAACTGTTATGATTGACTGAGATTTCCTCCAATCGCAGCTCTCGGTGAGCTCCTGCAGCCAATGGGAACGAGGCAAAGGCGGGACATCCTGTGCATTCACTTAATGCTCTTTACTCGCTTCTGTGAGTATAATTAATCATTCTAAATTAACAAAAACGTCAAATCAGTGGATTTAACAACCAAAAAAATTAACTGTGCTATGGCTAATTTGTTTTGCAATGAATTGGGACAAAGTCAAAGCACTGCAGATTATCTCCGCAGTTATCCTGCCGTATTATTTCAAGTCAGAGAGGAAGAGAAATCAATAAAGCAAAGGAAGATAATTGGTCAAGTGATTTAAGTAACTTCAGTAAATAAAAGAGCTGTCTCCATTCGTAGAGGCAGCTGATTTCTCACCCTTTCAGCTTCCTCAGCATCATTGGCACTGCCCAGCATCCCGGAAGTGGAGCATCATTTGCTCTTTCAGGAAGAGACGCATCTTCGTCAGAGCTTTGACAACAACGGGGACAGTGGCAAAAACATCGGCCTGCCCGGCAGAAATTCATTTTTTAACGCAAGTGGAATTCTCATAAAAAGGGTACTCATTCAATTTAAGGCTAAATGAACGCATGTGGTGTTGGTGTCTTGTGTCAGCGAGCTAGCTGACCGACTGGGATAATGTTTAGCTAGCCAGTGCCTTGACACGACATGGCCTGTCCATAAGCTAATGCTAGCTGCCTGGCTAGCCGTAAATAAGATTATCCTCTGGCTAACTGCGGTAGTTTTGTGTGGCATAGCTGTGTGTTAGCTGTTTAGTGAAACATCTACGAAGCGTCGGTCGCTGTGCCGAAGGTGCAGATGATGCTGTGTTAGCCGGTTAGCTGAACTGAGCATCAGTTATGACTTAGTCACTTTCACAGTCATATGCATGGAAATGTGGGGCAGTAGGCTTTGTTGTTTTGGCGTCACTCTCATTCAGGAAAAGATGAACGGATGACTTGCAAAAAGCTGCACACTTGACCACCACCGATGGCTCAGTTTGTGCAGTTAAAAGTCAAATACCTTCCTATGAGGCACTCAGTTTGGGGAAAGTCTCCTTAGAATTAGAAAATAGTGGTGAAAATTGAGTGTCTAGTGTGTGTCAGGATCCAAACACTGAAAACTGTATGTGCTATGATGCAGATTTCCTTCCACCCTCACTGGTTGGTTGAAGCCCAATGCTTTGACTCACCATCACCATATCTGACAGGACAAGGATCCTCCAGAGCCACAGAAGACACTTTATAATACTGCTGTCATGGGCTGAGTAGTTATCTCTCTCTCTCACACACAATGATTAGTTAGTTAAGTTAAATCCCACATCGTAAATATATATCTAATAGTATTTTATTAACAAGCTGATATGTTCTCATGTTGTGGTGTCTTACAACTCTGTGTTAGGTTTACTAACGTGTAGCTGCACCTTTTAACATTTTATTAAAAGGAGCATTATTATTGTTGTACTTTTATTTAAGTATATAAAATTAGTATATATTAAATGATCTGTTTATTGCTGCTCTGCATGTACCAAAAGATGACTAGGATCAGTTTTGCTTGGCTGTGTTTTATTGCTTTGAGTTGCTTAGATGTACTACTTTGTCATTGCTGAATTATTTAGTACTGATGTTTCCGTGTTTGCCGTTGCTCTGCATGTCTTGTGACTGATGCAAATTCTTGTTTTGATTCTGTTGCTGTCTCAATGACATCTTGTTCATCTTCTTCATTCTTTAAATGTTATAATTTTATAGGTTTCAAAACATCTCACTGAAGGACTGCAGTTAAAGTTAACTGCCGTCCGTTACAAATAAGAATCTTGAATTGAAAATCGTACATTTACTCATCTGTTTTATACCCCTTCACAAAGATCTTAGGTCCTCCTTGAGAAAGTGCTTTTCCTAGGCTTTCTTGGGTGGCAGCACTATGTTCATAGTTATGAAGTTATGAAACAAAAGTTTTATTAGTGCACTTAACGCTAAGGATTATATTTATATCATATTTCAACATGAATGGCTGTAGGTTTGGCTGTGCAAGATGGACCTGTGGCTATTCTGACTCAGGTCAGTTTTATTTATACAGCCCAAAATCACAAAGTTGCCTCAAAGGGTTTAACAATCTGAGCAGTACATGACAGTTTACTTTTAAACCCTCGTTTTTGGATAGGAATATGGTAAACACCGCTGCCCAAAGGTGCGTGTACACTGTGTATATGCTTCATTACACCTCTGCCTGGTCTGTTAATGTATATCTGTGTATATTTTCTGAGGTGAGGGTTAGGGTTAGGAACTCAAACTCAAGGCTTTGCCAGTAGAAGCCTGCTAGATGTATACCTGTACTTCACTCTCTGTCCTCTGCTCCTTTGTCTTACAGACAAATGAAGTGACCAACAGGATACAATGTCATCGTTCCAGGTGGTGGACTCGTCGCCGGGCAGCAGCGTCAGCGTCATGGAAACGTCCAACTTTGCCCACGTCATCTTCCAGAATGTGGGGAAGAGTTTCCTGCCCCAGGCACCCCTGGAGTGTCGCTACACCCTGACCCCTTACATCACCCCCCACCCCAAAGACTGGGTGGGCATCTTCAAGGTATGACACACACACACACACACACACACACACACACAGCTGCGTTTATTCGTGCTTCAAAGACAGTGTCAGGAGTAATCAGAGGGACCAGGCTTTTTTTTATCTGAATCATTTATGTTAAAAAAGTAAGTATATAGAGATTGGAACTGTTCCCAGCCCCATGACACAAGTGTTTGTGACGTGGATTATGTGTTAGAGTTTTATTAATTGGCCATAGGTTTGCATTTGGCACATTAACACATACATCCGCCATGACACTAATGGTTAAGCTCTTCAGTACATGACTAAAACCTCACCACAAGCTTTAGTGTGGTTGCCCTGCATACAGAAAGAGGAAGAGTGTACACGGTGGGCTGGTTGCAGTAGGTCTCGCTGGGGGGCAAACATTTGGTGCTCTTTATGAACCACTCTGATTCTTATTAGGACTTCTTTTCCCCCCACTTCACTTGTTCATTCCCCTCCATCTTTCCATCAGTCTTTTCTCTGCTTCCTGCTAACCGACCTCCGCTCCGCTCTTTTATCAAGGCCATCAAATCTCACACGTAATTAACAGGAAATGTGAACTAGGAAACTTAATGTCTCGTAAAGTCAAAAGACAAACATTTTATTGTTGTTTAAGAACTGACTTCAAATCCACCAGCTCAATTAAAAAGGAATAAAGACGCTGGGTTTATATGGAAAAAAAAGTCAATTGGAAAATGTAATTGTTGTAATCTATGC
The DNA here is from genome assembly GCF_042242105.1 of Pempheris klunzingeri. Taxonomy (NCBI): domain Eukaryota; kingdom Metazoa; phylum Chordata; class Actinopteri; order Acropomatiformes; family Pempheridae; genus Pempheris; species Pempheris klunzingeri. The sequence goes on from NC_092027.1 coordinate 15,366,993, forward strand.
TAATGAAACCTGTTTGATGGTTGGTGCTTCATGTCAGGGACCAAGCAGATCACGCGTCTTTAATCCCTTTGACGTACATGTCTGTCCTTTTAAGATATTTATCTGTTTATTTCTGGCAAAATCTTGGCAGTATGTGTGTATATATTATTAAAACAAACCTTTCAACTTGTGAGAATTTCCTCTTTTTTTATCAAGAGGTCAGTGTTTACGTGTGCTTTTACAAATTATAATCGTCCACTCTGATTATAACAGGAAATGAGCTCATGCCACCGTACAAATACTATTGGATGCTTATGTTTTGGCTTGAAGTTTCAGGATCAGGGTGTTTAGGGACTCCAAGGTAAAAATCAGCAGGCTAGTTGATTATTATAAATGATTGATTAGATTTGACTTTCCTGCTAAGCACCGACGATCAACTGATTGAAGAAAATGTTCATCGTCAGGTGAGTCTTTTTCGCCTCCCAGAGGCAAAACGCTTGTGCAGAGATGACTCAGGCAGAGAGCATTTTTCTCCTCTTACCTCTCACATCTATAGGCGTTACCTGTTTCAGAGGGAGAGACACTGAGCAATAAAGCTGACTTGCTATGAGGATGACTCAGACTGCACAGGCAGTCATTTGTGCTGTGCACAGATACCCCCTAGTGGCCGAAAGTGGTCATAGTGCAATGAGAAGGATCCTGCGGCAACAAACTTGCTCCTAGATGGTGGTGTACTCAAACAGTTCTCACATGCAGTGTATACACAGCAAACACCAACAGTGTACACTCTAATCAGGATATGCAAGTTTTCTTTTGTTTTCCAGCATGCTGACATCACTGATAAATTAAACATATTTTTTTTCATTCTTTGTCCAGTGAAAGCACGGTTTGATTTGAGTTTGACGTGACTTTGAGTTTGACACACGCACACACATACACAAGTCCCTAAAAAGCCCTGTGGAGGTTTTTGGTTGTGGCATGTTTGTTGGGTCGGCAGGGAGAAACCCGTTGTGTAAGTGTATAATTAACGTGTCATCGTGCTGTTCCTTCACTCCTTGGCTGAATGACTGATGGCTGCTTTGCCTGTGATTATTTTATAACATCACTCCCGTGTCAGAATGCTACACCGTACCTAACCAAATGTCAGTCAACTTCACTCTGCAATTAGCAAAATTATTTATGTCTGTTCTCTCCTAAGCAAACACACGTGAGCACACAAGCAATCTTGGCGCGAGTCCACCACGGCCTAGCCTCTCGCTGAGATACTGTAGGACGGGGAAAGAATGTTCTTGGCCGAGGTTTCAATGCTGACAGTTACCATTTGTTTGGAGTAGCATTATACTCGGTGTAATGGGTCGATAAGTCAAACACTACAATTAGGTATCATACAACAGCATTATAAAAACAGAAATTTTGACAAATGTTTGAGTAGCTCCGTTGATTTACTGTCACCACTCAAAGCTTCCCTTTGGCCTATTCTTATTTTTCCTGGATTTTTTTGATACTTAAATTAATTTAATTGTTATTTTCTGTTGTTGTTTATTGAAATATTTGGCTGCAGAAATGGTTTTATGTTAACATGGTAAAAAAATTGCTAGGCATATTATTATGTAGTCTTTGAAAATGATGGCTTATTTAGAAATTCAGCAAAAGCAAGTATCTCCTCCTAGTTTTCTGTGCATCCTATAATTTCCAGTGTAGCATAGCCAACCAACTGTCTGAACTGTAATATTGTATGATTACTATGTGGCGGCTCTCGTGCACCACCTTTTCTTCATTTGTGAAAAAAAAAAAGTCCCGTAGTGCCACAGGTGATTGAGGTTATTCACAGCTGCAGTGCAGTTATGCAACGTCACAAACATGTATCGCACATGTTAGTTGAAATGAGGTGTGCGTATGTGCGTGAGTGGCCTAGACAAGGAGAGTGTGTGGCTGTGTGCGACAGGTTTACGACGCAGGACCTGAGTTATGATGTTCACAACTACCTTTCATCATCTGTCACCTAACAACACATGAAATCCATGGGAATTACATCTCCCCTGCCATTTTGTGTAAAATTTTCACCTTTTCTTCCCTCGTCCTTATTTTTCCCCCTCTTCTTATTTCCACGTGGTCGTTCTCATGTGTGCACACGCACGTAAAGCAACATACACCCCATGCCCTCCCACCCCATTCTCACACCTTCACTGCCCCTCTTTTGTGTGAGCCCAAAAGGAGCAGGAACTGAGGGGAAGGAGAGAGGAGGAGGAGGAGGAGGAGGAGGAGGAGGAATGAGGGGGCATGGTTTTAAATGTTTCCATTCTTGCCTTGAACATCATAGTAATCGTCCTGTTTTCCTGTGTTTTTGAAGATTTAGTGATGAAAAGATTATAAAATGTCATGTGACTACTAACTTAAATAACAATGTAAAATCAGTTTTTTCCCCCCTTAATATAATATCTTGCTTTGTACTGTCCAGTTGGGCACTATTCTTTGTTGTGGATCAACATTGTGGTTGTGGTTCATGTCCTCAGGTGGGTTGGAGCACAGCCAGAGATTACTACACCTTCCTTTGGTCTCCTATGCCTGAAAACTATGAACCAGGAAGTACTGTGCACAGGACTGTAGTGTTTCAAGGTACACACACACACACACACACACACACACACACACACACACACACACACACACACACACACACACACACACACACACACACACACACACACACACACACACACACACACACTATGTAAACCACTATACAGACCCAGGGTATTCCAAAGTAACTCCTCCATTTTACGGCGCGTATAAAAACCAGCACTTTTATTTAATAAGGAAACACAACCACAAACGGCGGCCTGGGACCTGAGCACCTCTCAAACCACACACATACACACACATAGGTTGAGGGCCTGCAAACTGGTTTTACTGGGCCTGGAACGGTCAGATATTACATAGTGAAAATATGAGAGCATGGTGTGGTGTGTCAGTAGTCAGTAAAACCGGTCGGCTGCTGGATGCTCTGTACTTACTCCTCCATCCCAGAGAACCAGGCCCAACGTGAATGATGTTCTATGAGATGTCTGAAATATTAGCAGCTATAAATGATGTTTCACCTATGGAAATATTTAATGTATTTTTTTTAATAAACGCACTCCTTGCTGTACTGTGTAAAAGGGGCAGATCTCACTTGTTTATATGCATCTTTTCTCCATTTTGAAGCAGAACAGTTGTAGATATTGTAGAAATGTTTCAAATAATACTCATTCATTTGAAATTAAATACAGAGAAGAACAAAAGGAGAATTTAACACGCACTCATATCTATTTGTAGGTTATTATGTTCCCAAATCTGATGGAGAGTTCTACCAGTTTTGTTATGTCACCCATGCTGGTGATATCAGAGGAGCCAGCACGCCCTTCCAGTTCAGGTCAGCCACGCCTACCGAAGAGCTGCTGACTGTCACCGAGGACGACAGCAACTCAGACATACTGGTCGTCACCACCAAGACGGGCCTGCTAGAGGTAGGTCATGTCAGATGAAGATATTTGTTATTGTATTTTCCATCTTTCTGGGCCCCCATTAAAGGGTAGTAGATTCCTACCAGATCCTGAGGTCCTTTTCTGTACCCGACTCTAACCTCTGACCTCTCTGAGTGAGGTGAAAGAGAGAATCCCCTATTGGGAATTGAGGATAAATTATTATATTATTGTCCTTCTAGACAGCCATAGATAAAACACACAAAGTATCCTACAATACAAACTCTGGACAAATGTGCATCCCACAACATTTTTCCAGATGTTCTCAGAATGACTCAAATTGTCCAACATGACTTGAAGACTAAAATCTTCAAGAATCAAGTGCCATTTTCACCTTCTTTCTCTTGACCTTTAACTTGCCTCCTGCCCAGCAGCATGTGGAGGAGGCGCAGCAGGAGCGCAGGGAGCTGCTGAAGGCCATGCGTATCCTCCAGGAGGAGAAACAGCAGCTGCAGGAGGAGCAGAAACGACTGTCCAGGGAGAGGGAGCAGGAGAGGGAGACGTGCTGCCTACTGCGAACGCACAACCAGGTTAGAGAGCGTGACGGCAGGAAATGATGCACTGAGAGAAAAGCACACAGTAGTGTAGACGTTTGTATTTATTTAATCATTAAATAATTTACCTATTTAAATAAAGGTTTAGTGTTACTAAATACTCCAAATTATAATACTGTCGCAGACACTGGTGCCTTTATTTCAGCTGATTTATTTTCACTTTTAACAAACAAACAAAAAAAAATCTTGTTCTACACACTTTCTTACATGCTTGCTCAACTAAACCCTGTGCCGCCTCCATGTTACACCACAGGTGATCATCACCATCAGATTAATCATAAAACTGTGGCTCCAAAAATGATTTAGTAAGTAAAGTAAAAAGACAAGAATATATTCTTTCAATAATTCAAACCGGGAAAATGTAATTTGCAACTAACAGAGAAAAAGGCTATAACAACAGTACTGAGACTTAAGGTGAGTTTCAGTGTATTTGCATGTGTGTATTTATACGCAAGTGTGTGGGGGTGTGTATATCTGTAGGAGTGAGTGTGCACATAAACAGACAGTCTCTATTTACACATGTGTGTGTGTGGAGCCGGTTTCTCACCAGTGATCACAGGTCGGAAAACTTCAAAGGTCCAAATTTATGAATAATCTGTGTCCATGTTTGTGAGACACACAACGACCAGCAGCAGCACCATGTGTGTGTGTGTGTGTGTGTGTGTGTGCGCATGCATGCGCGTGCCCCAGTCTTTCTCTCCCTCTTTAACGATCTGACTCAGTGGGCCAGAACGGAATTGGGATGCAGTTTTCTTGGGCATCTGGCGTCAGGGACGATGCCATCGCGACCACAGAGTGAACAAACATGACGTCAAACACACGAGCGCACACACTCTCATACACATACACAAACTACCCCCCTTCACTCTCACACTCACATTCAGGTTCCACACCACAGGGCCCCTCTAATGTGCATTCACACATGCACAGACGCGCACACAAACACAAACACACTCATTATGCCACCCGCTTGCAAACCCTTTTAGTCTGTGTGTGGAATGAGAGGAGGGTAGTCCGCAAAACCGCCTGCCTGAAAAAAGAGCCCTGCCCAGCCTCAGGGACAAACACCACTCAGTCACGCGATTCAGTGGCCACTGCTTTCTCACTGTCTATTTTCTTCCCGTCTGTCTGTCCCCATCTTTGTCACTCAATTTGCATTGCTTTCATTTCAGAGTTAGTTTATTGGCACTTAAAAAAATCTGAATTATTTTGCGAACAAAATGTGTGTGAGAGCATTAATCAGAAGTAAACATATATTTTGGGGAAAAGCTAAACTTCTACCTTTATTTCATCTACTCTGACTTCATTCCCTCCCCATTCACTTATTCACCAGGATGAGTCAGATTTCATGTTTTAGTCTTTTATGAGTTGCTTGTTTGATAGGCAGTAACTTGGCACACACACCTAAAAACAGTCGACGCAAGGCAGCTCAATGAAAGCAGATACAGGGGTGGCAGAAGGAGGAAGAGGTGAAACACTGAAACTTGCCAAGAGATATGTGAGTTTGACTCTAGTCTCTTATCGCCCCCTAGTGCAGCTCTCCAGTCAAGGCTCAGAGCAAGAGCAGGCTGCTTTCAGTTAGTCCGCTGCTCTTTTTACGAAGGACAAAATCGCCATAAATTACGTGGTGATACACACACACTGTTATTACCGTCCTGCTTCTCATTCAACAGGCATGTCCATTTGTAGATATGCGAGTTGTGTGAGTAGGCGTGTGTCTCTTTTGTAGAGCATTTACAGTAGGTGAGTTAGCTCATGCCTCGCTGATGAAAATATCCCGAGTTTAACATGAAAACATGAGTACATATTTTGTGGCTGCTAATTTTACGACTACACTTTTTATAAGGTCTTTATGCACTGCTAAAGTGCTTCCCAAACGCCAGCAGTAAAAATCATACAGTAATCTACGCAGAGCCAAGCCCAGAGGGAGACGGGCCGGAGTATGCATTGATGTGTGCATGTGCATCTGTTTTCAGATTGAAGGCTGTCCTCTGCTGTCTGTCTGTCTGCATATGTCCTTGAATGTGTAGCTGTGTATTTGTTTTTCTCTAGTGTGTGTGCATGCGCGTGTGTGGGAGCCTGTGTGCACACTACAAATAGTAAGGAGGGTGTGTGCAGAGGTATGTTGTTCTGTCACAACCCATATTAGCTATGCATGATTTATGCCTTCACTGCTGATTAGCAACAAGTTCAAACAAGGCCCACCACATGCAGAAAACAGGCTTGTGATCTGTTGTGCGCTACCAGGAATTAGTTTGATCTTTGGCCCTTGTTGTTTTGATTGCTTGTGCATGGATTTACCACATACTGCTACTGTTTCAATAACTTCACATACTGAATATGTGCTTTGCGTCCATCAAAAGGCTCACATGAGTCATAATTTGTAACTAGTGATTTGTGATTGATCAGATAAGTCTTTACTGATCCCCAGAGGGGAAATTCACATGTCACAACTGCACTAGAACATATCTGTAGAGGTAGGAAATACAAATATATATATATGAATTCATGCATTTTTGGACACATTTGCAGAGTTTTGCAAATTTCAACTAAACTGATTATGATATATTATCATCAATGTGTTCTCCATAAAAACAAATATATGGCAGTGACACTTTTACAGTAATATGTACTTTATATGCAACAAGACCTTTGTTCATCACATGAAATATTACCATCTGTTATTAATCACGAGTATTGCATAAGCTTTTGACTTTGACAAGCACTCCTCCTCCTCTGCCAAGTTCAGCCTGTTGATACAGCTGCTGTGATTGGCTGTAGCTCCTGTCACTGAGATCCACAGCTGCGTCTCTGTCCCGTAGGATCTGCTGCGCTCATCCCAGGGCCTTTCAGAGGAGAGGGAGGAGGTGAGGAGGAGGCTGACAGAGGCCACAGACCGGGTCCGCCAGCTGGAAGAGGACCTGCTGGGAGTCACCCAGAGAGGCCTGCAAAAGGAGACGGAGCTCGACTGGTGAGTGGAGAACGCTAACAGAGGGCCGTCAGTAATCCAAAGTCATTCATTTTCTGTGAGGACATGACATTTTGAATAAGTTTGAGGAGGCTTTCTTGCCCGCTGTCTGCTTCCTCAACATCTTCATCATTCCACCTGTCAATACTATGCAGACAAAATAATGCAAAACACAAACCACAGCCTCGAACACTTCCCTGACACAGCAGAATTTAAACAAAAGCTTATCAAGGGTGGTATTTATTCCATTTTACTTTACTTTTGTTTTTTTTAACCCTCTCAGATGTTGGGTGGGGGTGACCATGCAACCTAACCTTTTGGCAAAAACAGATTTTGCTGACGTTCAGTGGGTAGTGGTCAATAATTTGAGAGCTTTTACACACACATAGTTCCATTAGAAGCATCCACTGAAGATGGCCACTTAGTTATAAAACAGCAGCATGAATGGCTTGAAATAAATGTGATCTCAGTGGATTGGTTTGAAGATGAAAGCTGTACAAAAGTAATTTTCATCACTGTACGTCGTAGTCTGCGTGACCGTCTGAAGAAGCTGACTGCAGAGAGAGACAGCCTGGAGAGCCAGCTGAAGAATGAGAAGGACGAGAGGGACCTCTTCAAGGTGGGAGAAAGCTCTTCAGAGCTAAAAGGCTGGATAAAGGAAAAGGTGCATTTTGATGGAAAAAGTCTCTTTCTCTGCGTTGTCTCATGTGTAGAACCACCTGCGCAGCACCGAGCTGGAGAACACCAAGCTGAGTGCAGAGCTGCAGATGCTGAAGGCGGTGGAGCTGAACCGGGAGGTGACCATTGCCCAGTTCCAGGAGGAGCTGGAGAGACTCAGGGCTTGCGTTGCACAGCGGGACAGCCTGGAGAAGGAGCTGCTGGCACACAAGTCTGACAAGGTAGTGATGGGTTTTTGACAAGTAACAAAGTAATAAATGGTCATCATTTTGTATATGAGCATCCACTTGCATTTCGCGCATACTGCACCCATTAATTTCCCTCAACATTTCTTCAGGCAGAGCTGGCCCGTTTGCGTGAGCAGCTCCGTCAGACGGAGGAGCAGCTGCAGGCGTCCCGGCAGCAGGCCTCCCTGCTGGCCTCGGAGCTCCGCGACTCAGCCAGCGCCCGTGACCACACGATGACTGAGCTGTACCGTGCCCGCTTGGAAGCTGACAAGCTCCGTGCCAGTCTAGCTGATGCTCAGGCTGAGTGCCAACGCATGGAGAGCCAGCTAGACCGCATGAGGAGCAGTACACAGAAGGAAGTGGTCAGTGTCGGACAACCTTATCCTGTATCTTTCACTTTCTATGCGATGATAGGCCAGGGCTGTGGCAAACCACGGGAAAGGTTTCTCCCGTGAGAATTGTGGCTCTTCATTCCTTTCTCTCCCAGGGTGTTGGGACCAGCGGGGAGATGACACCCAGCATGATGGTGGTGTCGGAGGCAGAGGCCGAGCTGCAGAGAGAGGTGGAGGAGCTGAAGCTGCGTCTTCACATGGCAGCCGAGCACTACAAGGAGAAATACCGGGAGTGTCAGCGCCTCCGCAGGCAGGTGGCCAAACTGAACACATCTGAGTCACAGGGGGTGAGTGCTGTGTAGCAAAACTAATGTGATAACACAGGGCTGAAATGGAAATATTACACACAGGCCAATATATGCCTATTGTGTGTATTTTCGCAGGAGCCAAAGAGAAATGCATCCACAGAGACAACACAGGAACCACTGACCCCTAGTCCTGAGTCACCAACGGCAGGTAAACACACACACATACCCACACACATTCAAGTACAAACACATGTATGCATGTATAGTCTTAAATGTACTATAAGTTCATTTTTTTCCAAAATCGATTATCCACATTCATGAATTTCTCTTGGCCCCAAGAGAAATTAAAGCTGAAACACTTTAAGATACACAGTTACATAGTGACATCATATACAAGACTTTCCAGTAACAGTACCTTCAGTGGACAGTAATGCATTGCATTTGCATGACATAATGAACAGTAAGTGGTGTGACTCACTTTTACTTCACTGACTCAAAATTTTTTCCCTCATTGTTGTTCCCTTTGCCCAGACACACTAACATGCACATCTTAAAACAACTAAGTGATGCAAAATGAAAACTTTTTTTGGAAATGTAGCAACTAAATAGAAGTATATGAGCCTGGGTAATGGATAGCGATTACACCAAAAAGGTTACAACATTAGGATCCTGTTTATTTGTAACGAATATTATAGAGAAAATAAATCAGCACTTCATTTTAAGTGTTAATACCTGAATCAAAGATGAGATTAATTCCTGCAGACTGTGTAATCTTCTTTGTATTACTCTTACTTTGTGTATTTTTACAGGGAATATAGCTACTGCAGTCCTACAAGAAGCCGCTGAGATGACAATCACCCCAGAACTTATTAACAGGGAATCCACACACACTGATGCATACATCAGCACAGAGAAGGAAGAAAGGCAGAGGGAGAAAATGCCAAAGGAGAAGGCTGAAGCGAAGGCTGAGAGAGAAGCCAACCAAGGAGAGGAGACACACGAAGAAGACAAAGAGAAAGAAAAAGAGGGGAAAAAGGACAGTTTGCCAGAAGAAAGCCTGAGGATGACGAGCTGGGTGGAGGTGGAGAACGAGAGGCAGAGTGCCGAAGAGAACACCGAGGGGGAGGTGGCGAGAAAGGTCGAGGAAGAGAGAGATGTTGTGGAGGAGCGGGTGCCGCCGGAGGTGGAGGGGAGGAGCATGGGGGAGGCAGAGAAGGAACAGAGCCGCTCAGTGGAGGAGGAGCTGGCGATGATGGAGGAGAAGTGGAGGGAGCAGTGCGCCATCAACGAGACGCTCAAACAACGGCTGGCCAACGAGGAGGAAAGATTCAGAGTAAGACACAAACCTACACAGAGTGGCTGGAAATATGAGGATCAAGGCTTTCCCTTCCAGTGGGCAGCGGTTGTATAAGCAAGGCAGCTGCTCTGAACGTACATACAGAAGAAATTAACTTAATAATAATAACTTAACTTATGAGGTTCAATAATGGACATGTTAATAGTTTGTTTTACTCTTACCTATCACAGGTTAATCTTAATCTTTAACATATTTCTGATTCACTTTATGAAGAAAAAAAAACGGTAACAATTACTGTCAGCTCAGCTGTTTATGAACACAGTGTTCTGCTTGGACTTGTAATTACTTTATTTGTTAAATTTAGTCCATAAAATGTCCTAAATTCAAAATTCCCAGAGCCCAAGGTGCCATCCTCAAATATTATGTTCAAACAACAGTGTAAAAACCATCTCCAATAATATAAAAAGCATCAAATCTTCACATTTGAGTAAATGTTTTTTGCTCATTTTTTCATAATTTTCTATTTAATTAATAGGGTCATTTTAACAGTACAAAATATTCTAATGAAGCAGAAAAAGCCATGAGGTGTCTTTCTGACTCAAGCAGAGTGCACCATTGTGTTAATTGGTTTCTAAATAGCAATGATTACACTTGGTCACAGAGCAAAAAATGTCCATATTTACCTGAGCATGCGTTTTCCAGAGTAACAGGGTCACTCCATGCTTGCACACATAGCCACTGTATCTGTGCCACGCATGAGCCGATGTGTGTGGCGTTTGTGTGATTCAATACGCACACTCGAGCTTGTTGCGTCTGTGTTGGCCCGTTGTATTTTGTGCGCGAATGTCTGCCAAAGTACCTAGTGGCTTTTAATCTCTGTGAGTGAGCGTGTGTTTATCGGCGCTGTAAATAAGGCTCTCCCCTGTCTTTGATAGAGTCTCCTGTCTGAGGTGAGTGCCCCGGGCCCCGAGCCGGTCTTAATGACCCCGGAGACTGACAAGAGAGGCAGCCGCAGAACGGCATGCTTTACAGCTGTTTACATACGCCACCCAGAGGATGGACCAAGGGAGAGGAATAGACAGGGAGAGAGGAGTGGGAGGGCGGGGGGCACAGAAATACACTGTTGCAGAATCCCTTCACCTAAACTTAACCCTCTAACGCTGCGCCGTAAATTAATGAAAGAGGGGGAGAGTGAGAGAGGACAGAAGGAGATGAAAGAGGCCGAAAAAGAAGCAAACAGAATTTAAGAGTGAAAGACGTTGGATAGACAGACAGACATGAAGCAGAAAGAGAAACCGAGAGAGGAGGGGATTTGGAACCTTTGTAATGGGTTGAAATGGGAGAAGAGCAGGCAACTGGCCATGTAAACTATCCCACAGGGTCAGTCCTGTTAGAAACCAAGAGATTTACTACGATCTCCTGGTCTGCTCCAAGCCGCCCTGGACACAGAGCCTGTTTCTCTGGCTTCAGCCGTGTGTTTTACAGTAAGCACCACACATTTGACGCAGCTCCAGGTTAAATAAAACTCAACTGACCAAATATTATGTTCACTTGCGTGCATGCGTGTGTGCCGAGTGATATTTCTCTAAGTCAGTTGACACAAATGGAGAGGAAAGCAGGGAAAGTGGAAGGAAGGGAAGAGTGAATCTATCTATATTTTTTCATCATTTCATTAATCAATTAGTCAATCGACAGAGCCCGTTAACAATGTATTAGTTTTAATGCAACACTGGTGAGATGTTTAGTTTTATGTGGTTTAGTGCTGACACAATCAGCTGAATAATTGGCGAATCAGCAGGCAGAAAATGAATCATCAGCTATTTTGGTAATTAATTGCTTAAGTCATTCATGAAGCTAAAATACTGTGGAATCATCCAGTTCTTTAATGTGACGATTTGCTGCTTTCGGATTGTTGATCAGACAAAAAAGACATTTTAAGAAACTACTTTGAGCTCTTGGAAACTGCGATGGACATTTTTCACTATTTAATTCACAATTTTCCAGACTAAGCAATTAATCTGCTTGTCACCAAAATAACTGATCGATAATGAAAAAATTTCCAACTTTCACCCCATAAAGTTCCCATCAATTCTGACGTGACACCTGTTCAGGAAATCTCAGTCGTCCTTGGTACAAATTCAGTGATTCCATTGTTGAGAACTCTGCCCTGATGTGTGTTGTTTTTATTTGAAGGTGCAGATGGCAGAGCGAGCCAGCGAGGTGACAGAACTGAAACGCAACCTCGCCCAGGCCCTCAGAGACAAGGAGCAGCTACAGGAGGTAAAGCAGCACCAAGGACATGCTGCTTATATGTTGGTTCTTTTACTGTCGAAGCAGTGCAGATTTTGATAATGAGTTTAAGTTAGGGTTTTATTAAACCCACTTGGTTTTAAACGATATACATGTGCATTTCAACATGTAGCTCCTGTCAGTGTAAATACAGATAATATAGGCTCTCAGTTGAAGCACTTCAGTGCAGTGTATGGACTCTTTCTGTAGCCGGCCCGTCCCTTCCCCATACTCCCCGCCACCCACTAATTAATACAACTATACTTGCTTCTTTCGCCCATTGGTACAGTGCCATTAGACAGAGCAAATGCCACGCGACGTGTCTGTTTCACCTTCCCAACCCTGGTTTAAATGTTAAACCTGATAGCAGCGCACTAATGAAGTCATCAAGAGAGGAGGTTGGGGGGAGGAATAGCGAGACAACGGAGGGAGGTAAAAGAGGGAGAGGGCGAGTGCCTCCATCAGCAAAGCCAGAGCAGAGGGAGCCAGAGTCTGACACCCATTACAGTAATGAGTAGGGTACTAATGCTCTTGCTTCAGATATAATCACAAAGGGCAGAAACAATGTAGAGGGAAAGTTAACTGTGAGCTGGAAAGACTTACTCCCTGTGTGGTTCCAACAGTGAAAATGTGCTATGCAGACGTCTGACTGAATTTCTGTCACACAGCTATTCCATCAGTCCCCCTCTCTTCAAACAGATAATGGCGTCTCTTGCTGAGTTTAAACATTTAGTATGAGTGCACAGCAAAGATCTGTAAAGGAGGTTTTAAGAAGGAGCACAACAACAAAAAGAGGTGGATATAAACAGAAGGCAACTGTGAAACGAGAATGTATGAAGACATGATTTACAGCAGCCCATGTGCAGGGTAAATCAATCACAGCTAGACATCATACCGAGAAAATAATGACAAATATGCACAGTTTGAAAATATCTGTGTATGCACTCCAGGAGCTGCAGCGCTACGTGTCCAGGCAGAGGGAGCAGGAAGCTGGTGTTCAGGGTGCTGACATGAGGCAGCCGATGATGCTGCGCTACCCTCTGCCGTACCCCCAGGACCCCTCCCCTCCGCCCCTGGTGCCGCAGAGGCCTGCTGAGCTGCAGTACGGCAACCCCTACTCCACCGACACCACAAGAGGTTGGAGGGATTAAAACTTCTATAAACCAGTCCTTCGTGTTCTCTTCGACTCTGTTTGCTGCTGCTTGGTCAAGATAACAACATGCGTTACTGTTGTGTCCTGTTCTGCTTTTCCAGACCGGGTGGATGTTGCACTGTCTCCTGAGCACATGTCCCGTCCTCCACCCGAGGCCCCGCCGTGCGCCCCACCCTGTGCACCCCCAATCACACCCCCGAGTCCAGGCCCCGGGGCCCCAGGCTGGGAGAGAGAGGTGGTTTGCATCCAGCCCTCTCGCAGCACGACCCCACCTGAGAGCCTTGAGCATCCAACGGAGGAGCCAAGAAATGTCAGTGCACACAAACGCACCGCCATCACAATAGAGCCCAGGCTGCTCTGGCATTCATAGACGAGTGTATCACATGGATGAGACTAGACATAGATAACGCATGTACGACTAAATTGGTCTTAATTTCACATCTGCTCTCCTGCTGTCCTCAGAGACTACCATGATGAAAACATTTACAGTGCTACCACAGTTGATCACAGTCCGGATATTTTTTGGTAGAACTATAACCGTGTTTTAAAGGTAGCATATCATGCAAAATGCACTTTTTAATATTTAGTATTTTTTAGTAAATATGTGTCTCAAGTGTGCCTACAGACCACCAAACTATGAGAAAAGACCCCATCTTTCAGTAAATGTGTGTGAAAACACGCTGTTAAGATTTGGTTCCCTTTATGATGTCATAAGGGGATCTGTTGAACATGTGACCTCCTCCAGGCCTTCAGCAGGCTGGCCGTCCCCACTGACTGAAAACCTGAATCCACCTCACTGTCCGCCATTGTTCTTTCCTCATTAACGCCACCTCCAGGTAACAGTGGATGTCAACGGCACGAGCGAAGCACACAAGCTGTTCTGTTCTCTTAAACAGAGCATGCAGAAAGAGGCTGAGAGCCTCAGCAGCAGCCATGTCTGGTATTAGAGAAATAATGTGTTTTTTGAACATTAAACCATGTAAACTTCTTCTAGATGGACATCCAAATACAAGTATGAAGGTGGAAATGAGCAGATTATGGGACCTTTTTAAAGAAACATAAATGCATGACAAATGTAAGCGTTGCCTTCCCACCCGCGCTTTGTGTTCTCGGCGTCCAGAGAACTGCCGTCACAATAATCCCTCTCTCTCTCTCTCTGTCCCTGGAGTGCTCCTCCTCGCTGAACGAAGGGAATAGTAGCTTGCCCTTAAAAGATGAAGCTTTGTGCTCATTTGCATGAAGCTCTAATTAACGTCACTCCCTCGGAGCTCAAGAGAGACGAAGATAACAAGGGCTTTGAGAGTAATTAGGGGAGATTTTTGCAAAGGGACAGACCTGAGATCAGTCAGTGCCTAACAGATCACATTTTTGGTTGTTTGGGAGCACAGTGAATTGAGCTTAGTGAGGAAGGTTTATTATGTGTTGTTCTTTAAATAGAAACATAACATATGCCTACACACTCACATATCTAGCGGTTCAGTTATTTGGTAGCCCCTTCACCCTATTTTCTCCTTCTTTAGTGAACATCGTCTTGTGCGTGCAGCTTCTATGAGCAATTAGATGGTCATCATTTTCCATCCTTTCGTGTGTGTTTGCGTCTCATAGGCTGCCGATGGGTCTCAGCCATCCTGTGATCATCTGTCGAGTAGACGTAGTGAATCCAGGAGCAGCTTCTGCTTTGACTCCAGGTAGTGTGCCTACCCACACACATAAAAAACTGATTTTAGATTAAATAGTAAAGACGCACAACAAGACAAGAAGACGGCATAGATGGAAGATGGCAAAGAGAGGTTCAGGGTCAGCCGATCCCTGTGCCGTTTTTAGCTAAACCCAGGAGATCACTTGAAGATCATCTTTGCGTTTGTATGTTTTACCCAAGGCTCATTAAAGGAATAGTTTGGAGAAAAATGTTTTCATTGTCATGTCTAATGTTACCACATATCTGTCCATCAAGTATGAAGCCCCATTAAACACATTGTCATTTCTATCTGTTTGTGTGTGGAAAAAACACATAAAATACAACATGTTATTGTTACAGGTTAAATATTTCCACCTGGGGGTGATGGTTTTTTTTGGGGAGGTGGGGGTACCTGTGCTCCAGCTAGCTGTTGCAAAAGTTTAGGCCTGTTGAAATATTAGAATCGATCGTTCGATTGATTATTAAATGATGTCCGTTAAAAGTCATAATCTCCTTTTAACTGAACGGAATAAAATCAGATTAAGTGAGTGTACACTCTCTCCCACTGTATAATACAAACCACTTGCCTTGCCTTGTCTCCTCCACCTCACTCTTCCCTTTTCTTTCTCCAGGAGTGACGTTCACAAGCGCTGCCCGCTGTGCGAGGTGATCTTCCCGCCCCACTTTGAGCAGCGCAGCTTCGAGCAGCACGTGGAGAGCCACTGGAAGGTCTGCCCCGTCTGCTCTGAGCAGTTCCCCCTCAACTGTCAGCAGCAGCACTTCGAGAGGCACGTCCTCACGCACTTTGACGGCCACGTGCTCAACTTCGAGCAGATTGAATGAAGGATATAGAGGGCAAACCTGGAGTTCTGACATGCTTTATGGGTAAATGTGCGTTGTCAGCTATTAGTTCATTTTGATCGGGGTTCGGTTAAGTTGTCTTGTTAATATAACAATCATTAGCACTTTTTTGCAATCTTTAAGGTTAGAGAGAATGTAGTCCACTTTTGAAAGGAAGCGGCATTTGTGCATAGGCGGCTACTCCACCAAGGTATTAAGTAGAGTAGCTTTCACCTTAATACACAATGGTTAAAAGGATCAGTAACACTGCAGAATAGTCCCCTGGTCCTTTACTTTTGTATCATTTCTATCTATCTCATGTTTCTGCTTCAAGGGGCTAAAGCACCGCTGGTAGTGCATGCTTTTATTCTGTGTTCAAAACAATTCAAGACTACAAAATTACAGCTGTTGAAGCTAAAAGAGTGAATTTTAGCCGGAGTGTGAACCAGGGCTTTGAAGAAAACCCATTTTAGTATGTTAATGTCCCTGTTCTTCTTTAACTACCTTGAATATTTCTTTGAAGTGAGTCGGATTCTCTTGTGATAAAGCAGCCAAGGCATCACCTTCTAATTGTCCACATGGCTCAAAGCTTGGAAAGGCAGAAGAGAAAAGAAAAAGATTTTTTTTTTTATTTAAGTGTGTAAATGCAGAGCGAGGTCTGAATATGTGATGTCTTTGAGAGTCATCTGAGTGTGTATATTTCACTGGAGAACGGTGTGGTGGTGATCTTTTTGACTTGAGCGGGATGTGATCTTTGATTTGTCCCAAACTACAGTACTGCTGTACATATGAAGGTGTTTTGCAAAGACATCAGATGGTTTAAAGAGAAACGGCACTACGATTTCATGTATCTGCACTAAATAAGGCTTTATCCTGAATGTACTGTATATATGAAAATAAGTATAAGTTGTGGAGAGACCTGTAAGTTACTGTCGTGACCCTGCCTCCCCTCATTGTTACTTCCCTCATGTTTTAGTGATGAAGGGATGAGCCACCAGTGGTGTTTTATTTTTAATCACTGGTCAGTCGGTGAAGAAGCTGGGCAAATAGACTGCAGGACACTAAGTCACAGACACTTTTCTCGTTGTGTAACTCCACATTTTAAAACCACAGTTGTGAAGAAAAAGTCACTGGTTTGTCAGCAGGTCCTCATCATGAGCGAGTATCATGTTTCTGTGCGTCTCCACGGGGCTCCATACCACCGCTTGTCTATTTTCTGTCATTACAAAGTGATCTCTGACAGTGTTGTGTTCAGGCTTTAAAAAAAATTGCACATGCCCAGTAACCACAAGGCAAATGTGTGTGTGTGTGTGTGTGTGTGTGTGTGTATGTCGTGTGTCCGATGCAGCCCTTTTCATGTGAGAATGTCCGGATGGTGGTTGTGTACTGCAAAGATCTTTATGAATAAAGTAAGCTTGTCTAAATGCATTGAAATGTAATGTCTTTGATTTGGGTTGAAAAGCGACGCCATCAGTCTGAGCCACAGAGCTTTTTACTTTATTTTTCTGTTTTTTTTTTCAATCATTTCCTTTTTACATTTAAGCAGCTTCTCTTTTATATAGAAAGACAGTTTGACATCATTTACAAGTTAACTCTGCTCAGAACCTGTTGTTCCTGCATACAAAAAGGAAACATTGGTCTCCACGTTACATACGAAAATATAATTTAAAAGCACTTGACAACAGACACACGTTACAATACATTCACTGTACACATTATACTGAACCCCCCCCCCCCCTCATCTCCTCCTCCTGCACACAGCCTCCGCTCCTCCTCTCCCATATGTGTAATACTGCAATTGGCCCCTGTGTGAAGCTGAAACTATTGCCGTGGTGACGGCGGTTTCCGTGAAGCGGGGATGGTTTTACGAGTGTTTGGCAGAGCCCCGACGGGAGACTCTCTGTCTCCGTCCATCTGGGCCCGTCTCTGCTCTGATCCTGGCCACGGGAACTTTTCCCTTACGCTGAAAGGCAGGAATGAATCTCTTCCATCACACGCAAACCGTTATCTCAGGGTTACTTTCAGGGTAATAAATCCTCAAATGTACTTTGAAACTGATATCACTTATTGGTGCTTCAGAATAGGCATGGATGTCCACATTTGTGCTTTGTCTGTTAGGTGGCACACTACTTAAAGGCATTGTTAGCACAGTACAGGCATGTTGGAAATTGCTATAATCAGAACAGGTTATTAAAAAGAAATCAGGGGGCTAAACAAACTACCAGAGGAGAAAAAATGGTGTCTGCCTTGTGTACGCAATATGGAAAGTGAAGTGTATTGGAAACAAAGGTCTTTGTCATGCAAACCTAGTGGTTTCCATGGCAACAGCAGCTTGAGGACAGGAGGGTGTGTGCATGTCAGAGGTCACTGTACCCATCAAGTGAACAAAACAGAAGCTCGTGCCTTGAGCCCTCAAAAAACTTTGTGCACGATGAGGGAAATGACGTCATGAATCAATGAGTCTTGGCACGCGGCACACTGCACCACGCCGCGCTGTGCCGCTCGTTTATACAGAGGCAATGAATGATGAAATCCCAGTCAGGGGCAACAGGTTGGCCACTGCTACACTACATGACGCAACGCTGCCAAGCCGGCCGGCCTTCCTGCTCCACAGGAATCAAACCTGCAGCCTGGCGCAGAAAACATGACAGATCCGAGCACTGACACACACAGAATACAGTAACACTCTACAGGCTGATGACCTGGATCCCGCACACACACGCGCACACACACACACACACACACACACACGCATACGCACAATGAACTGGAATGCTCTTGTCTACAACACACACAAATGACAAGTTGTAGATGGTAATCTCTTTCGGATCCAAATCCACCCTCTTCTTTCACACGATATTTCTCTCGTTACGACACAGAAAGCATGCATGAAAACATTCCGTCGATGTACATCCGCTCACCCACGCATTTCTGATGCGCGGTGAAGAAGAAAATCATTGCCACGAGTTTGGCAACCTCCAGGGTGAAACCAGTAAACCCTCCCCACACCCATTCTCTTCCCCCCCTCCCTCCCCCCCTCCCGCCCCTCATCAGGCACATGGTATGGTCAATGTTTGGCAGTGGAGAGCTGTTGGCAACAATCATGGAAAAACAAAACAACAACAAAGATCTTGGCAACTGGAATACAGTATATGACGCTTAACCTGCTTTCACGGCTAAGTCTCTGGAACACATCTCTGGCACTCTGAATGAGGAAACACTGGAGACATGAAATACACGGATGGCATTCTGCTGGGGGTGAAATGTTTAAGATATGGATTACTGGCCCGGGCCGCGTTCTAATGCGTTCAGCGCTTGAGCGTCCCTTCCTGATCAACAGTACAACATCGCACGCAATGATTCAGAGTGTGCCAAACCAAAAGGCGCATTGGCCCCTAATCTCCAGGCTGTAGTGAAAGAAGCCTCTCTGAACCTAAAGTCAGGCAGCTATTTGACCTCTGAGGTGACAAAACCGGCCTTCTAAGCAAATAAGGAATGAAAGGAACACTTAATGATACATAGAAAAAAAACTAATCTAAAACACTGACAAAAATATGTAAAATAAAGCTTGAAAATAAAGTGTAACTATTTATGTAATATGCTCATGAATACTTTATATATTTCTATATACACATACATATCTATTGTTTATATATCATATATCTATTTAAGTATAACTTAACTCTCGCACTTAAACCCCCAGAAGTTACTGTGAACGCACAGATCTAAGCTCAGCGAACTCTCCGCGTCTGCCAGAGAGGGAGTATAACAGTGACTGAACTCAGATCTGCGAGCAGGGAAGAGGGGCAGGGCTTGGTTGCACTTCCTGTTTCACATCTTTTACTTTAGCCTCTCTTCTTTCATGTCGTTTGTTTTTTTGTCTTTTCTTTCTGTTGTTTTTTACAGTTAGCACCTTATGTAAGTCAAACGATAGAAAAAAAGTAACGTGATGATAGCGTATACGAATGTGCAAATGTACAACATTAAAAATACTACAAAGATACTTTTTTTTTCAAAAATACAAGTGATATAACTTGGATAGAAAAAAAATATATATAAACACAAACAAACAAAAAGATGGAGAAAAAAAATAAAAATGAAAACAACTTAAAGCATGCACTTAATCCTTTAGTGTGTGGGATGGGTATAAAAGGGTCGGGTGAGGAACATCAGGATAGGGCTATGTTTGGGGTAGTTGATTGGTGAGACCTCGGGCTCTAGCCTTGAATCTTGCGCAGGATCTCGGTGGAGACAGGTGGGTGGAAGTTGATGGTGTGGTGTCTCAGGCCCTGCGAGGTCTTGTAGCTCTTGCCGCAGCGACACTTGAAGGGTTTCCTCACACGGATCTGCGTGCGGTGGCCATTCTTGGCATGGTACTTGATACCGTTTACGTTCTGAAGAGAAAAGGAAAGGTTGCAAGTACCCCATGTTAGGACATGCAGTGTTGACCATGTGATACAAGCTCATCTCTGTTAGCTAGAACCAGGCTAGCTGTTTAGCCCTGTGTCGAGTCTTTATGCTAAGATAAGAGAACCGGCTGCTGGCTGTAGCCTCAACACAGATTAGGATCCCCAAACTGAACCTGCAATTCAGTTTGGAAAATCCCAGTTTGCATATTTTCTTAACAGAGTCACCCTTGTTAATTTGCAATGGTCACACTAGAAACCCTGACCGTGTGACAGAAGTTTTGCAGTGTTTTTGGGCTCCTTATGAATAAATAAATTCAAGTCACATTAAAGGTCCCATATTATGCAAATTGCACTTTTTAGTGTCTTTTCAACATAAATATATGTCCCCGGTGTGCCTACAGACCGTTAAACTATGAGGAAGGACTGTCCTCTCTCTTTTTGTCTTGCTCCATCTTTCAGTAAATGTTTGTGAAAACACATAATTCAGATTTGGCTCCACTTATGATGTCAAAAGGGGATCTGTTGATCACGTGACCTCCTCCAGCCCCTTAGCAGGACGACTGTCTCGGTCCACTGAAAACCTCCTGAATCCACCTTGCTGTGTTTTCCTCACTAACGCCAGCTCTAAGTTACATGAAGATGTCTACACGACATCAAAGCAGCAGATTGTTTCAGTGTTCAGACGAGAGGACGCGAACAGCTCCAGCAGCCACGTCTGCTAACAGACAAACAATGTGCTTTTTGAACATTAGACCATATAGATGTGTTCTAGTAGGACCTCCAAATGTAAGTATGAACTTATAGAATGAGCAGAATATGGGACCTTTAAATAAACTCATTAGAGTTTGAAAGTAGCAGAATTTATAGTTTACAGGCTAGAGATCACTGACCTATTATATCTATTATAGTCTGCTTATAGCTTCATAATCATTGCATTGTTTGTTTTTCACTGTGTGTTTTATTGGATCCCCCTTAGCCTTTTGCCGTTACATTTGCCTCCCGGGATCCACACATTCAATGACTCATTACTGAATGATCATTCTACAGTAACTTTTAAAGTAACCTTATTACAGAAGTCTCTCTTCACCATGTTATATCAAAGCCGAACAATGTCAGATCTTTGCCAAACCCTGACAGGAAAAGTCCGGATGAATAACAAGGGGACTCAGATCAACAGCAAATGTGGCTTGAGCCCACGTCACTGTTTTGGTCCAAGAGGGGCGTAGGAAAGTAATGTTCCCACACTGTCCGCTGGTCAAAGCACAGGGACTGCATGCTGAATGAGGTTTTTGTTACCAGCTGTAATAGAATTCAACCAAAGCAAACACACCATGATATATTTATCCATTTCCTATCACGACATTGTGGATTTATAATGTGCTTTTTTCAAACATTACGCCCAGACATGTGATACTGAGACAAAAGCTTCAGTGTCGACATCAGAAACTAATAAACCTCGTGTCCTATGGCTGCGTAGCTGGGACTGACTTCCCAGTCCCCTGTTACAGCCTTACCTTGTATCTCTTCTTACAGCCGGGGACGGGGCAGGCGAACGGCTTCTCCTCTCCCCCGTTCATGCACATGGAGCTGAGGATAGACTCAGAGCTGATGGCGCTTTCTGTGGTCCACGATTCGTCGCTGTCCGACTCCTCGTAGTCTACCTCCTCCTCATCATACTCGCTGCCTGGAGGCACAATGGAACAAATACAACACTAGTCATCCCACATGAGATATGGATGGGAACATACCCGAAAGGACACCATGCCTCGGGAATTTGCCAGACTGAAGTGATATGTGACTTTCTATTAATGCTTTCCTCTATATTCTGGTCCTGTTTTGATGAATTAGCAGCCCACATGTCACTGAAAGCACTGCTCAGACAAAACAGCAGTGGTTTGCATGTGAGTGTGTGTGTGTGTGTGTGTGTGTGTGTGTGTGTGTGTGAGTGTGTGTGTGTGTGTGTGTGTGTGTCTGTGAGTCAAAACGCAGGGGTTGGCACTGAGAAAGAGATCATTAAGTGGGAGTGATCCCCATTGCTCAGCCTGGAAAAAGTGCTTTGCTGAGTGCAGAACATTTTCCACTCACATGCATGCACACACACAAACACACACATCCACATACCACATTACTGAAATGTTCAGACACACACACACACACACACACACATAAAGGCCCACTGACCCCCCACCATCTCACAGGAAATGCTGCACCTCAGCATGAGGAAATGGATGGCACCCTGGCACATGTCTAAAGAGGGTGTGTGTGTGTGTGTGTGTGTGTGTGTGTGTGTGTGTGTAGCTGTGCTGGTGTATAAGCCCAGACCTAACACTACGTTTGGAACCATTTGGGCTGGAATTGGACATCTGCTTCTGGGCTGTGCAACACACGGCCCCATGTGAACACACAGCGTGACAGCTGCTATGTAATTAGCAGAGTGTTGACTGGTCTGCTCACTGCAGGGGCCACCAAGCCCAACACACAAACAACACACACACACGCACACACACACTTAGCAGTAGACAGTAGTTGGGCCTTTAACCTCTTTCCACTCTGGAAACAGATTGTCCTCACGAAAATTTGAGGAAATATTGGCATGAAAATGTCCAGTTATCCTACAAAATATTTCTTTATGGTTAAAAGTGAATGAGGCTGTTTCTATTTACAGGTTGCATGACGGAACAAAAAATTTGCTGGCTCATTCTCTCTCAACAGAAACTTTGAAGTCATGTTTGAAATTTTTCTGCTCCGGTATGAAATATGCCGCATTCCATTTACGTTACAAATACCTTCACTGCTCAGCAGCACACTATCTGAATTACATTTGTTGGCAACCACAAACGCAAGCTTCTTTCTGTTACTGCCGGTAGGCTTCATTTGCATTAGTCGGTTTCAACACCTCCATTCACTCGACAAGTACGAGCAATCCGTCTGTCTTCGTCACACACACACACATTTCAACACACACACCTGCCGTACCTGTAGGTGTGCTGCTGCGGAAGGAGGAGGAGGGGGTGATTGGGGGCGTGACGGGGGGCGTCAGGTTACCGCTGGTGTGGCGAGGAGGCGTGGCCGTGCTGTTCCTGGACACTCCGCCAGTAATGGACAGGGACAGTTTGGGCGTGGCTTTCTTCTTCATGGTCTCCTGCTCCCGGCGCGCTGCATCCGTCATGAACCTGATGCCATGGGGGCAAAGGGGCATCATCACTTTAATTAAATTACAAACAAACCTCCCGTGTGGCAAACATGTTAGTGTCAACTTAAGCATCGTAGAAATGAGTCAATGCTAGTAGACCCAGAGAAGTGCCAAACTTTCCCTTTTATTATCATTTACAACTTAAAGGATAATTCTGGTTTATTACAACTTGGATCCTAATTCCATTGGCCTTCATTGTCTGTCAGTTATGATAAAACTACCCTGACCAGGGTGAAACACACAGGCATGCTGCACAGGAAAACTATGCACATACAACTCCAGCAAGTGCGACAGGAGCAAACTGAAGCAGGAAGTCAGTCCTTAAGCTGTGACGGATATTTACAGCAGACAGTTTGGGTAATAATCCTAGTGATCGCCTTCGCTTTGCCTCCCAAAGTTCAAGTTTGTTTAACCCCGGTCTGATTGGCTGACTGCTGGCGTTTCCTGCTCCGTCTAACTTCTTTTTTAGCAATGTTGCTTCTTTCCTACATCTCAGCAATTACCTTGGTGAGTACAATGGGGTTATTACTGAAAGGAATGATGGTCAAAACTGCACAAATATGACCCCAGTGCAGTTGTGATTAACTGGAGTTATATTTTAATAGCCTCTATTTGGGTTGTATTTTATACTCTTCTTTTGTTTGGGCTTTCTAACTCAACTTTCAGTGTTATTTGTTGCTATGATAGGAGCTGTTAAGGTTTTATCTCTTCTAATTATGGCTGCTCTGTACACAAGGGATTTGACAAGACATAATTGAGCTACTGAATAAACTGTCCCTTTAAATATATAGTCATCACAACACAGTACAGTGAATACGGATGACATTTACAACCTCGCCACTTCAACAATTACCACAGAAAACAAACCTCTTTCTCTCTCTGTTTTTCCGTTATCTTTTTTCAACGCTGCATCTTCGGGTGATTTAATGAGAAATTAAGTGGGACGTGACACATCGGTTCACCACACAAAAACACACACACGCCAAAGTCCCTGAAATGGTTTGGCTACGCCGGCTTGTAGCGCGGGGAGTCGGGAATGATTGTCTTGTGTGGTTTTCTGTGCTGGTCTGTGGATGAGTCACTGCCGTGTCTATGGGAAGACATCAGTCATTTGAGCTGCTCCCTGCAAGCCACATCTATACACACTCACACACTCAGCGCAGACTTTCACTGGTGGAGCAATGCTGCCCTCTATAGATGGACACCTTTAGTTGTGTGCGTGTGTGCGTGTGCGCAGACCTGTTGATGTAGCTTAGGGCCAAATAAGTGGGCTGCTGTTGCTCCTGCTTCTCCAGGACCCGCGGATCTGTGTCTGAGAGAGAGAGACAGACATTCAGGTTAATCACTGCTCTATGTGGAGGGAAGAGTTGTGTGAATACTCTTAGTAAGCAGCTGACTCATACATCTGTACTTCTTGCCAGACTGGTTGATAGATTAGTGGATGTTTCTCACACTGCGCTCTCTGTGTTACTCCATGATGTGTGAGAGCTTGCAAATACATTTGGCATACTTCAATAAGCCACGCATTTTTATGCCAGCGCCAAAGCCCTGTGTAATTTACTACCAATGCCTTTCCCAAAGTGACCCAAGGCTGCTTAATCATCGCCAGAGTCTGAATGTGGCAAAGAAGAAATTTTGTCAGAGAGTGACAGAGCAGCTTGGAGGCTGTGATGAATGTACACAGTGTAGCACTTGAAACACACACACACAAACACACACACACACGCTTTTTCCAGTTGACTTGCTAAGTCAGTCACACTACAGTAGGCAACTTCCACTGCCTGAGGGAAGCAGTGTTAACTTCAAAGCCCCACCTTCCACCCCCTGGAAAACAGGGGCAAGTGTGCATGAAAACACTGCGGGTGGGTGCATCTGTGAAGTACCAGTGCCATCAAGTGTTCAACGGGGGAACATTCAGACAGATACACGCTACAGGTTTAAGCCGTGGCGTGCTTGGCTGTGTCTGTGTGAGTGTTTGTTCATGCAGGCGTTATTGTAGCTTTATACATAATGGCTAGCAGATGTATTGCAATTTAGGTCCAAGAACTGGATCATCTCCGCAACAATGAACAACACACTCCTGGACGCTCCAACTAATCCCAAGTGTGTGTGTGAGTTTGCGTGTTGGCTTTCTTAGTCCTTTGGTTTTCAGGCTTTCACACCTCATAATTAAAAAAGAATGCAGGCTTCCCACAGTGCAGGAAAACACCGAGGAGACCAGCAAACAAGAAAACAACCTAGAAAAAAAAGCACATTACTGCTGCTGCTGTGTAGACCAGAGTCCTATACGTGTGAGTGAATGTAAACACACTGAAAAGGCCAGGCGAGGAAAAAAGATAGCAGTGGCATGCATCCATAAAAGCACACACAAACACAGATCGGAGGTGGTCCACAGAGGTGGTCTTTGACAGTCTTTTATAGCTGCGCCTTAATAATCCTACCTGCTGCTCTGATGTAGAGACCAGAGCTTTCACATGCATGAGCACACACGCACACCCACACACACACACACTCCTCGACCTACATCACTGACAAGGCTGAGTCACGACATATGACAATGGGTCTGAGGTCTTTAAAATCACTGACTTTGAATCTTTTTGCAGCGTGTCCAATTTTGATATTATAGGGATGACAACTGCCACACCCTGAGGATGTTAAAAGACAAGATTAGATTATATAAATGTGTGTGACGCCACCAAACAGAAAGGAGCGTTCCTTATTAGCATTCCTTAGATCTCGTCTGAAACTGTAAAATAAGCTGAAATGCGTCCGACTCTAGTGACCAGGAGGTGAAGGGTGAAATCCTCACATTGCTTGTATCATCCGACCTACACTTCAAAACCCAACGATATTCAATTTACTATCATATATGACAAGGTACAACTTAAAAACCTGGATGCTGGAACCAGCAAATGAAAGATATTTACAATCCTCAACAGTAAATCCTCACATTTACAATGCTAGAACCAGTGAATGTTTGGCATTTTTCCTGGATAAGTCACTTCAACAATCGGTTATCAAAACTGTGGTCGATAAATGTTCCATAGAGAGTCTAATTGGCTCATCTTTTTAAACATTATATTACCAAGCTGTCGCTTCTTGTACAAGCTTGTGTGTGGTAGGATAACGTACTCAGGAGTCATGAACACTGTAACAGTGGCAGTCAGCTGAATGCCATTTAGGCAAATGTTTGACAACCAGTTCTTTAAGACTGGGAAGAAAAAAATGCCAGAGTCAATAACTTGGGATGTACAAGGAGCTCAGGGGTTTTGCTTTAAGATGAGGTAAGTGTGTGCATGTGTGTGTAGGGGGGTGGGGGGGTGTTGGTGGAAATGGAGTAAGCCAGGTGCAGAGAGAGAGCGAGCTGCAGTAAATGTTCACCGGCTTTACGACTTCCGCTCACCTAGCAGGACAGGAAGCCAACACACGGCTGATCCTGCTGCTGGAGCGGGGGGGGGGGGGGGACCTGCACACACACACATTTAGACACACTTACATACCCTGTAAAATGCGTTAATATGAAATTCAAGATTAAACTCAGAAGTTTTAGCTGCTTTGCCGGCAGCTTGTTTCTGTGTTTTCCATCTGCATGTGTGAGTGTGTCTGTGCATGTGTGCTGCATGTCTGACACATTTCAGACTCTCCGGGGTCTATAAATATCTCTCTAATTAGCATTCCTGTCATTAAAAACAGCAACCAATCAACAGCTGCTCCACTCATTTCAACACAGGCATCCATCTCTCAGCGGCAGTGCTCTGCTGCCCCCTGCTGAACGCACGCTGAGCCGACGGGTCCACATGCATGTGCACATGTGTACAGGTCTGCCTGTGTCATTACATGTGTATGTGTTGAAACCAGGCCAAGAATGCATGGCTTGTTTTGCAGACTGCTAATTAAGCCGCAGAGAGCATTTTAACGTGTTTCTAGAGCAGCAGGCAGCCGGATGGAGGTAGAGGAGAGGAGGAGAGGGAGCAGGGGGGGATATGGGTGGGGTAAAAGGCAAACTTCTCTGTAATTACACCTCTCAGTGCTTGGTGGGGCGCTCGGGCCCTGTGACTTCCGAAAGGCAATCTGTGTGACTGTGTGGATGTGGATGTATGTGTAGCGTGAAAAGAGAGGGCCTGCAGTTTCCAGTTTGGGATGCCAGTCCAGTAATTGCTCCGCTACACCCTGACAGGTCATTTAGGAAGTTTGGTGAACACACTCTCTCACATGCACGAACGCATGCCGCTTCCCGTGTCACACCTCTGGAAGTGGGATGGGAAACAATCTGGCAACTAAGGCTGGGATTCATGGTTTAAATCATTGTTATGATGTTAATAGGGGCTTTTTCTGATGTTGGTTCATATCACAATATGGCAAACGTATGAAAGATTTAGATAAATAATACATTATATATCCACTGCATTACATGAGACCAAACTCTGCTTATGTGGATGGGAAAAACTTACAAGTGTCTTGGATGCAATTTGGACAGAAAAAATTGCAAAAGAATATAAATGATAGCTATCATTTATTCTCAGGACTGACTAGTAAATGTCTTGATGAATCGAATCAACTTTTCGTGTACGGAAAATCTAAAAAATAGCAGAAAATGCTGATCACAGTTTCCAAAAGATGACAAAAAGTGCCTTTTATGTCTGACCCATCATCCAAAACTCAGAGATATGCATTTTACTATCATTTAAGACAAAGAAAAGCAGAAACTCTTTGCAACTAGGAAGCTGGAAACAGAAGAACTTTTGGATTTATCCTTGAAAAACTATTTAAACAATTATGAGAGTTGTTCAACTCATCGGCTGACTAATTATTTCAGCTTTAAATATCATATCACCACTAAATGAGGTCTCCTGAACATCAGAAGACATAATGTTCAATAACGACTCAGTCTGACTGGCAACATCAAAGAATCTAATGCAAAGGCAAATTCTGGTAATCCACTAAATACCTCCACAGCTATGCAATTATATCTTTATTCCAAAAACACTGAAAAATCAAGGGAAGGGGTTTTCCTACCTGTTAATTACAGACAGGTAAAAACTGATCCACCACACTGTGTTTGCTTTTGTCTTTTCTTTGAGCCAAGGCAGGCAGCCAAACTCGGCCTCTGGGCTGAATGATGCCATCTTTAAAAGTTACTGTAGGTTAATTATCAGCATGCTTCAGCAGAGCCTACTCTATTACAGCACAATGCTGACTCCTCACGTCAAGCCACACCTCAGCCTTTGACTCCAGCTGTAAAGACCAAACCAAGCCACAAAAAAAAATTCAGTTCTGTCCAAACAAAGCTGGGATGTTTGGGATTTCCCTGTTCTCGCCCCCATATTTTTCATTTCTTGAGTTTTTCTCTTTCTTCCCCAGTTTTAATCTCTACCCCCCCCCTCTTCCCGTCCCAGCTCCTCTGTGGTGAGGTAAGAGGCAGGTATGTGCTTGTGCAGGTGAGAACACGGTACAACGCTGCCGTGCATGCAGCCAGGCGAGCCTGACTTCATTACATTCCTCAGCCCTTACATAGAGTCACCTCACAAAGCCTTCGACAACAACCAAACACCACGCTAAACACAGCACACCTGACCCACATCCTCTGGTATTCAGCTGTAATCTAAACAGTGTGCACGTTTGTGATTGGAAGGCTGCTATCCTTTCTTCCAGGATGAGGTCAGCTTTCAAGTCCCACATATTATCCCATTTTCTCACTCATCTGGTCTGCTAACAGCCAGCTATTGTGCGCTTTGTCAGAGGCGGCAGAGGTCCAAAGTACATACTAGATGAAATAATTGAGATGCAAACCAAAGAGGTAAATCAAAAAAAAAAGTTTTGTTTGCCTATGCAGCACATGGGGTGTCCTACCACAAGAGGGCAGCACAGTCTACAGCAACGACCTAATGTTCCTCACACAGGCCTGCATTGATTTGTGCACCCTGACCTGAGACCCACTGACTCGCTTTTACCTCCTTTTGTGTCTGATAGCACAAGCCTGTTGTCACATCTGGATTATCCGCCTCATTGTTCTGGCCTGCTTCTTCATAGTCTGTTTGCTCAGTGCAGGATAGAGTAGACCACAATCAGTGCAATCTATTATCTACAAAGCCTCACACGGCTGACGCCCCACGTGGAAGAGTTTGGAGGATCATAATAGCTTTTGATCTTTTGATTGATTGTTGATAGCACTCACCCTGCATTTCAAAACTCAAAAACACACACACACACACACACACACACACACACACTCCCACACTCTCACCTTAATCTCCTCCATCTGTCACACTTATCCATGTGGTAACTGATCTGAGGGCAGTATTGATTAGACTATGTGTGATCTTGACTTCGCTGATGAGCAGCAGAAGCGAGCGGGGTGGGGTGGGGGGGCAACTCATTAATCCCACTGATCTGACTGGTAAACCGCCATTCTGCTCAGCTGACGGTTCAGGTCAAAGGTCAAGCTAAGAGCCAGATGGGGCATATATGAGTGTCTGTGGGGTTTTGGCTGCGTGGCTGGGAAAGACTAAAGCAATTCTTGGATTTCTGTCACTTTAAATCCATTAATTTGCTTATTGGTTGGTTTGGGGAAACGTTGTGGTCTACACAGCCTCTGAGGTAAAACCCAAATGGCCATTCACAGTGTTGATTTGGTTAATTTCCATGGAGCATATGGTGGGATGAAGAGTGGTCCACAACACCACCCGCCCACACATACAGTCACACAAAACTTAACCCCCCTCCCTCACTTTTTTGCTTTTTAAAACACCAGCACATCAGTCCTGACTCACGTGTGATGTCACATCGGGTGCTCTCGCCACAGCTGGCAGCTCGGGAGCGCTCTTTGTTAGTGAGACAGCAGGTGTGCAATAACTCAGCCAATATACTGCCCCCTACCCCTTTAGAGACAGCCAGTTGCCATGGAGACTGGCTCAATGAAGCATCCATTTGCCCCCCGCGGTCACCCCCACCGCCTCACCCTCTTCAAACAGCCTCCTGAGGACAGATACACGCCACAAATAATGATGAGCGCACGTCAACTTTGATACAAATTATAACAAAGTGTGAGTAGACGCTTCTACGGTGTAATTTGGATTATGGGTTAAGATACCAGAGTGTTATTCTGTGTTTAGGCAGAAGCAAGTGTTTCAAAAAGTGTTAAATATTTAATATATTACACTGCAGTGTACTAATTAGACTACATATGAATATTAATTTCTTGTTATATCAGGGCAAATGAACACTCCCTCATCAAAAAACTGGGTAATGCTAATGACTTGACTGACTGTGCCTGCACCTATGAGAAGCTTTTCTGCAGGTACAGTTAGTGAGGAGTATAATTAAAACATAATCTGTATTCTATTTTTCTTGAGAGGCATATTTGTCACATGCATGAGAATACCAACAATACAGACAGCATTTCTTTTTAAATAAAACACTATTTATGTCTCTATTGCTGAGCAATAAGTTAAATAACCTGCATCAGTCTTATGATATACCATTAGTCTGTCAAATACCAGACGGTGGGCAGACTGATGGGAGCCCAGGAGACAGAGGCTTTACTGTCAGATGAAAATCTAATAAACGGTGCAACAAGTTGAAGCTTTTGCATGTGGAAGAAAATGCATTCATTTCACTGCATGTCTGCCTCAGCTCGGCTCAACTGATAGCGGCGTGAATGGTAATTAAATGACACCAACATCACCGGACAGCACTGCAGGAGGAGATGCGTTGAGACACCTGAGGTGACAATACACAAACGGTGTGAGAGGAGCTCCGGCTGCTCCGCATCAGGCCTGGAAAGGTAAACACACGGACCCCCTCTGCTGTGTTAGCCCTGAAACCGCTGCCTGCCCGGAATGCTACTTACACCTATGAGACCTACGGGGCCCTCACCGCTGCAAAAGGTAACTACCATGGCTAACGCAAAGCAAAACAAGCCGGCCACGTATTTCACAGAGAAGCGGTGAGAGGAATTAAAAGAATTTAAGTCCCGTGTTGGTGAGAAACTCAGCCTCGACGGAGAGCGAGCAGCGGGAATAGCGGAGTGCAAAGCCGAGCCTGTGTACGCGTTCAGCTAACTAGCTTAGGACGCTAGCTAGCAGCAGCTAGCAGCCTCGCTCCGTCCGCCCCTCCGGCCCGACTCACCGATGTGATTGTCCTCGATGTGGACGATGAGCTCGGCGAGAGACTCGAACTGGAGACCGCAGCCGCCGAACCTGCAGGAATTGGAGAAGAAAGAAGCGGCGGCGATGCCCGTCATGTTTGCGGCGCTGGTGCATCCACCGGGCGAAGGGGAGAGGAGGGGAGCCGGGAGCCGGGGAGGTGAGCGAGGAGGAAGAGTCTTCGGGTTCGGGGTGGGAGCGCCGCAGAGCGCCGAGCGGCGGAGCAGACACCGGGCGGCCAGACAGGACAGCGGCGGACGCAGCTGGGAGGCAGGCGGGCGGGCGGGACGGTGGGAGTGGGGGTGGGGATGGGGATGGGGATGGGGGTAGGGCCCGTCTGGTGGCAGTATACGTCACGACCTGCCCACCTGTTGGGATCTGACTGTGACATTAATATTATTATTGACGGCATCAAACACCAATAAGTCAGAGTTATCTGAGCACATTTGCATGCTATATAACAGACGGTCTGTGCACGTGATCATAATCTGATTTTTCACATATTGCCTCCTTGATTTTACAGAGCAAAGAAAGTTTATGAACATGTATTTATGTTTTAGATGTTTTGGCTATATCTCACATCTAAATTAATTGTAAATGTCCCAGTTATGCATATGTAAGAAATAGATACCAATGAATTCAGAAATGTGTAATGTTTAATTTGTCTACTTTTTAAGCACATATTGACATATTGCCTATTAGAGTGCAACATTCATTGTAAATGCCCAAATGCAATGGATAAGTACGTTGCATTTTATTTAACCATACCACCTGTGGCAGGTAATATGCTCTACGTTTGTCTGAAAGGTGACGCTTAACCACCCTATAATAAAGCACTAAATAAGAGTCCCGATAGGATCTTACAGTTTTCACATGAGCAGGCCTGAGCAGTCATCCAGATACTGTGTGGACAGAGATCAGGAGGAGGAACCGAGGTCCTGGTGACCAGAGTCACCTCAGCTCAGGAGTGGCAGCGTCCTGGTCCCAGAATAACAAGTGGCTGTGAGCTGGACACATGCTGACAATCTACATTCTTCTCTTTATATTCATCATGGTGAATAGTTGCTGGATTACAGCTTTTCCAAACATTCATTCAGTGTATTTAGCATAAATGTACTCTTCTGTACACTTCTGTACAGATGTCTTTCATGACTATTATAATCACTTTGAACTTCTCATGTGCATGAGATGTGCAATATAAATACTTTCTTTTTTTTTTCTTTTTTGTTTTAATGGAAGTGACTCAATTATTACCATGTAAGGGGCTGTTTACAAAACATGTCAGTGCTCATGTAACAGCCTCAAAACAGACCTACATGGAATTTTGTAAATCTGAAAATCAATTATTGTTTGTAGTATTTTAAATCATCATTGTTTATTTCCATCATTGGAGTGTGTGTGTATGTGTGTGTGTGTGTGTGCACGCGTGTTGATATTTAAGTTATAGCAGTTGCATAACCCATTGACAACAGCATCTATCACATCCATAAAGCTAACAGATTAATGTTACCCTGTAATGGCTCAGTGGTGAGGAGAGAGCTTTGTAACGTGATGTGTGTGTGGCTCCCAGAGAGAGGAGAATGTCCTTAAATCACTGGGGCTGGCTAACCAGGGCCGGCTGGCCTGTGTTGGACCTGTTAATCGAGCGTTAAAATGGCCTGTCATAAACCACTGGCCACTGGCTTCAGCAAACAACCTCAAGACCTGAGACCACACTCCCTCTTTTTCTCACCACCCTCTAGCTACCCATCCATATGAAACACACACACTCACACAAATGCACACAAAAACTTAAAATAGTTACTCAGATTCATCGCTGCTACCGTCACAAACACACACACTCGTACAAACAACATGACATCACCAGCGTCCATGCACGCTCTCTCACACACGTACAGTGTAGATATTCAGTGACCTCATCAGCCCAACACAGATGTTCTCTCTTACACACAAACCTGTAGACACACACTCAACATAAACACACTCATTACACACACATGGTGTATCAGAGCTGTGACAGTGACGCAGTTCCCAACACCATTACGCAAATGAGAAGTGGTAGCATGTGTTGTGAAATGCAAGAGAAAAAGGGAGATACACGGGGAGAGTTTATGGTCCATGACATCATCTGATCTGAGGTTGGTGGGTGGCGCGCAGTGTAACAGCTTGGGATGGACTTAAAACTAGCGTAGACTTCCTGATTATCAGCTCCTTTTTGCTGATGACAAATAGTCAAAACTGTGATGACTAGCACACAACTCCACTGTAACAGACGCACACATACACACCAGTGGTCTGCTCTTGATTGGATCTGCATGTGAGGGTTGGATGTAAATTTAACTACAGCCGTTGCATTACATAATCAGATGACTGTAACTTGTATACTTGGACACTGTTTGAAGTATCTGTTTCCAGTTGCTTTTTATGTAGCACATTGCTAATGATAGAAATAGTCAGAAACCAACAGTCTGGTGACTGATCCAGATGTGTGATGCGGATAATGCTTCATGGGGATTGAGGTCACTAAGTTTGTTTGACCTTTGACCTGAAACGCCATATTTTTACAGACAGGGTGACATCAGGCTCTGAGCAGGCAGCTCTCTAAAGCTCCCAGTCTGGCTGTTAAAAGCCGCGCTGAGGTGAAGATGCCAGATGCTAATGGCTGGTACAGCCGCAGAGTTATGGAGGTGCTTGTAATCTTGGTGGCATTGTCTGCTCCAGGGCTCCAGCCAGAGACTTCCTGGCTGCCGTCATACACTTTTTAGTGTGACTGCACACTCTTCACGAACGCACACACACACACGTGCTGTAAAACATCCCTTATCTTCGCTGAAAACAAAAGTCAGTGATTCACATCCACGCGGGGGAAGGGCTCAAAACACAGAGTGACATCATCACAACTTCCTGTTTCGTCTTGTTGCCACAGATACCAGAATTTGCATACTTTAGGCGATTGGTGGATGATGAGTCAGTAGGGTTTGGTCCCATTTTGCTCTTCAACCACAACAAAACCATATCCCTCTGCTGAGCTCCAGCCTGGCTGGAGCACCGGAAAGCTTGACCAAACATGGCAGAGATATCACTCCATGGCTTAGTTAGTGGGGATATGAATGACTACCTGTTAGCTTGTATGGCAACAAATAAATAGATCTATCAAATTACTTAACAGTGGACATTTATTTAGCTTATCAAATCAATAACTGAATTCAGTGTAACTTGAATGAAAACCATTAGAAAAGACACAAATGCCTGAATATAATTCACCCTGGATTGAATGGAATCTTTTAAATGCAAAACTCAATCAACAACAGCTTCGTAAACTGTGAGACATTTCCTTTATAAATCATGTGTCCTCCTCACATACTTTAGTCAGGATGCAGTGCAACTCTTTGCCCTGATCAGGACTTATGACATCATAGTAAATACACAATGGCTACTAGTGTGTAGTGACTGTGGACGTATCGATGGTAACAATACATCCAGTCTATGATCACAATGTGTAACACTTTTTCAGTAGCGGCCCACAGTTTAAATACAGGGTGATCCAACATAAGTGGATCTTACTGAAGATATTCCACATGGTTGCACTAACCTATATGCACCTTTTCAATGGACTGAACTGCTTTATAATCTCTGATGTATTTAATGAGTATTATAATAGAATATTTAGGTCAATATGTCTATTGATTATGTCTATTACATCTGTTTGTCGCTTGATTGTTGGTCGTCTCACTGAAGATATGTTATTTCTTGTATGCTGGTTGCATGGTTGTCTGATTATAAATGCTTTTTTTCATTCTCAGGTGTCTCTTGAGAAAGGAAGACAGAAATAGACATACAGCTAAAAACAAGGGCAACAAAGCTGAACAAAGTTAAGTTAAAAACTTAAAGCTATTATGCAGGCCTACATACAAGTAGTTTTATGTATAATTCCCTTTTCCACTCACCCCTCAGGGGATGGTGGGGTGTCGTCCTCAAGCTTGGCTCCTCTACTTGGGAGTTTGAGAGTATCTTAGCTGTTCCTGGGATTGAGCTCCTCTGGTCAGTGCAATGTGTGCGTGCAATGTCTGTATACAAGTCAAGTGTTTCTGTGGGCCTACATTTTACACACAGTGCAAAGGAATAATGAGTAATGTTATAGATTTCTTTATATACATGAAGTGGCTGCTTATTTACAGTATTTGTATGTTTACAGGTCAGTATATACAGCATTAACGCACAATATGTATTTAAAACTGTAAATGTACAATTTATATTTTGTCAGTTCAATAAAGCCTCAGGAGTGCAGAGATAACACAGCTGTTTGAGTCATCAGGGATTGAAACAAAGGACCAACTTGTAATTCATGGATTTGTAACTAATAACAGGCCCGTACCCACTCAGAATAAGAATGATTAATGTTATGATAGGATTATTTGTGGTATCAAATGTTAGTTGCTCAGTGCTGGTGTTACTCTCATATTCTCATTTATAGGGATCAGTTTGGACAAGGCTGCTCACTACAGGTCCGTAGTAGTGACTGACGCTTCATATTAATAACTTTATTCTAAAATAAACAAAGCTACATCATGACCCTCAGGAAAGTTTTGAAAAACCGGGACGTCCCGTTTCAGCCACTGAAAGTAGAGAGAGAACTGGGTTTCTTCCGCCCACCCGGTCTGCCCCGTGTCCCGTCACGTTTCCGTCGGTGTGTATGTGTGTATGTATATGTGTGTGTGTGTGTGTGTGTGTATGTGTGTGTGTGTCGGTCCAGCCCCAGCAGCACCAGCGTGCAGCCGTCCGGTCCTTCCCCCTGCCGGCCGGTGCGGTAGCCCCGCCCCCTGTCCCCCCTCCCGTCCCCCTCCCCGCAATGATTTAGAAGTTCAGGAATCCCACGTGACGTCACCGGGGGGTGATGTAATGCTTCTGTAAATAGATCGTATTGTAATCCCGCTCCAGTCCAACGTGGTTCCTCTCCGGAGCGCCGCTTGTCCCCCTCTCTACTTGTAGGTAAGCCTCCGCCATTTACTCTCATTCACAAAACTTTAAACCTCTCCCGACGCTGACGCCGCCCGCTGAGTTTACCTCCGTACGTAGTTTTTTGTTGTAAATCTTCTGACGCTGCTTGAAAAGTTGACCGTGGAAGTTTGCTGGCTGTGGCTGTCCCGGTGAGGCGGACGGGCTGAGCGTCTATTTGGGGGAGGAGGGGGGTGTGTGTGACAGCACTGTCGGTACAGCTGTGCCCGGCTTGTGTTTGAGCTCAAACAGGTCGCTTTACGGAGCAGGTAGGGAGAAAAAAGGAGGCACCTCCTGCTCATGAGACACCTTAAGGCGCCTGGCGGAGGATTTACCGGCCAGAACCGAATTTTCACCGAATGAGCTCCAAGCGGCTCGGTGTTGTTGACGCTCATCCATCAAACATGGCAACTTTGACAAGTAGTAAGTTGGCTCTTTTTGCGGATGTTGCTCATGATTCCCAAGCGCAGGTGGTTCTAAAAAGTTGTGTGTATGTGTGTGTTATGCCATTCAAAGTGTAGAGCAATGACAGAGGAGGCGGGAAAGAAAAGTCTTTACAGTTCAGTTCAGCCCGGAAGATATTAATCTATTTTTTTTTTCCTCCTCTGAACGCAGACATTAATCCGTATTGAATTGGCAACATGTTGTCTGGTCTGTTGTTGGATTTATGTATTAGGGATGACGTCATTCTGCATTGATGTAACCAGCCTGACAGACGGTTTGACTGAAATGTGCTGAGTCTGCTCCTCTTGTTCAAGTGTTCAACTGAAAGGGAGGACAGAGAGGTAAAACCTGATGAGGATGATGAGGATGGCCTTCAGTTTATCCATCCATTTATCTTTTCAAAGTATCTCACTGTGATATTGCTGCAAGAAAGGCACCCTGCAGTTATACAGGAGCAAGAATATGAAAGCATCTGTCTGTCTATCTATAACTGTGTTGTTGTGGACACTTGTTTACTCATTCAGTTTTGTAACACACACACACACACACACACACACACACACACACACACACACCTATGAAGTCACCTCTACTTGCTGGGGGTTGGAAAATGGGGGCTGAGGCAGGTTCAAACCTGTCAGGAGTAGTGCAGCCCTCCCTCCACCGCCTCCCCTCATTCCTTCTCTCTTCCATCCATTGTGTCCTCCTCCCTCTCTCTCTCTCTCTCTCTCTTTCTCGCTGCCACTTGCCCTTTCCATTCCCCTCTCCATCACCCTGATGTCACCCCCCCCCTTACTGCACACACACACATACACACACTTTCCATTTCTTATGGAAGCATGTACTTTTGCCCTCTCTCTCCTCGCTCCTCTCTTTAGCTCTCACTCTTTCCCATAACATCAGGACCCACTTTACTTTCTTCTCAGCGCTCTCCTCTCACGCAAACCCAAAGTTTCAGAGCATGTGTGTATACCTTCTGAATAAATGTCCCACGCACGCATCTCGCCGTTATCTCCACCTCCAGCGTTTCTTGATCACTTCCTCCTCATCTATGCCATTATCAGTGCTGTAGGAGGAGGAAAGGTCAAGGATGGGTCACCCCATTGACCCCTAGGTCCTCTACAAGTGTGTGAATCTTGTTTTGGTGACACTCAGCTCAGAGGAATGCCTGAGGTCAGATAGTTGAAGGCTAATTCCTTTGCTCTTATTGGAAAATGAAGGGCCAGCAGCAGAAGCACTTCAAATAAGTCACAATTACCCCCCATCACTGGCTTAATATCTCCACTGAAGAGCTGAGTGGGTCAAGCCTTCATGTGGGTTTATCAGTGTGCTCTATTCTGTGTCGGTGACGATATTTTTACCCTGTGATGACTTTATTTTTATGTTATGCGTGGCGAGCGTGTAACCTTTCATCACACTCGTATTATAGCCTGATGCCCCGATGAAAGCCTAATTGTAGGCTGAAACAATTGCACTACACTTAACACTTTGCTACACAATAACAATGAAAAGCGAAGATCACAATGCTGCAAGACTTTTATGCCCTTCTGGTGCTTACATGTTATTAGTAATGTGTAATGAGTAGTTAGGAAGAGCACAGATTGTTTGTATTACAGTACTTGTCCTAATAAAAATAACTACCTACAGTTTAAAGCAATGCTGTCAGAACCCAAGGCTGTTGCGCTCCCGCCGGCACCAAAGGGATCATTTTCATCCAGACAATGTTGTGTTTCAGGATGAAACATCGATCATCTGAGGCACCTACCTCATTACACATCGCTTCCTCAATACAGACGTGATAATAGGAGGATAACTGTATCAAAGAGGTTTAGGGTGTCATTTATCTGAGGGCAAATAAAAAAATACAAAAGAGAGCACGAGAGGCTTCCTGCTAGATGAAATCCTCGTACAGGAACAGCGAGCTTAGAGAGATTCTGCAGTTCCCTACATACAGTATGATGAGGTTGTTAATATGTTGCTCTTGCTCCTTGTGTTTTGCAGGCTTGTGTATGACATGAATGACAAACAGGACAGGCCTTATGTGTGCGGCGCCCCAGGCTGCTGTCAGGTCAGTTTAATGCAGCATGTGTGTGTTACACCTGCACTGCACAAACAAATATAATTAAAATAATTTCACAGCAGGAAAGAATACTATATCATAATGAAACTAGATCATGAATCCTGACTGAATAAAATGGGTTTTTTTTGTAAGTAAAATAAAATTCTTTAAAATGTCTTATTGATTATGGAAAGTATAACTGAACATTATGTAGTTATATGAGGTCAACTGCACAGCCTTGGTCTTTGTACGCTGGCAATGTGTTTCAAGGCCGGTGATAATAGGATTTTCAGGATTTAATATCTGGGATAGTGTGCAATAGAGACTTATAATTAGAACCAGAGTAAGAATTACAAAGGATAAAACCCAAATATAACCACTTTGAAGTATATATAATAAGTACGTACTGATACATCTTTCACTCATTTGTCACCAGGAGTGATAAATATTCTGAAATGTTCATCTGACAAAGAACGTTCTGATGATTAGTCAGCAAAAAGAGGCGTCAGCTGATTTAACCAAACATCCCATCCCATGTGGCATGTCATCCATGTCTTTCTCACTCTGTCGGTGTGCTGCAGCGTTTCCAGTTAGAGGAGCATCTGATCATCCACAGACACAAGCATGAGATGACCCTCAAGTTCTCCTCCATCAAGACGGACACTGCCTTTACAGGTGAGGGAGCACAAGAGAAACTAGCAACCACATCAAGAGCAAAAAAAACAAAAAAAAAACATATTGCCTCTGTCTCGTCTATCCCACAGCCACCAAAAGCTTTTATTTGATTAGTGGTTTCTCTGATCCTCTGGGGGCATTTTACTTTTGATTAGCGGTTTCCTCCATAAATAATCTTCATCTTTTTTTCACTACTTAGAGATGCTATATGTCACTCAGTTCAGCTGTTGTCTGGCTGCATGTGTGTGTGGTGACCTCTTTTCAGGATCAGCGCTCGATGAAAAAATTATGACGCCACATTATACAGTATGCAATCAGATAAGCTCGATACAGGTCTCCTTCCCTCAGATAGTCTGTGCTGTGAAACAGAGCTGCTCATGTTGCAGCATGTACAGTGTACTCCATCAGATTAGGCCAAACATGCTGATAACGCCATCGGTGACGGCCCACTTTGATTTGAAAACGCAGGGAGGAGGCGTGCAGGGGTCAGCACAGACCTGTAAAGTAAAGAGGGGAGGTGGAGGCTAGGGAGGCACAGGAGGAAGATGACACAACAAATACTTACCAGAATCAGATGGACAGTCACTGTCATTTATTACTGCAACTAACCATTACCGTCATTACCGCTCAATGTGACGATTGTTTTCTTAATAATCGAATAATTGTTTTTGTCTATAATATGTTGGAAAATTACAACAAAAGAAAAACAAGATGACATCTTCCAGCAGCAAAACTCAAAGATCTTATGATTACTATCATGAAATACAGAGAGGAGCAGCAAATACTAACATTTGACAAGCAGGAACCACAGAATGTTTTGCATTTTCCTTGAACTTGAACTTGACTGAAACCGTTAATTATCATTTATTAAAATAATCAATTTCAACTCTGTAACACAATAAGATAAAAATCCTGATATCTCCTGACTTTTTTTTAACCAGTTCTGTAAATTCTTCATCCTCTCCATCTTCTTTTCAAGGTTTGAAATTACCCACGAGTGAAAATGAAGTTTAAAGAGCTGCTAACCCATAGAAAATTGAATTATCATGGGACTCAGTGGGGAGATGTTGTGTCTCATGATAGTCTAAATGCTGCTTTTGATCCTCTTATAATTGCAAAAATATTAGGAGGAAAAAACATAATCACAACCCAATGTGCACTGCATGCAGCAACAAATTATTAATGCTTTGGTGGTCGCTCCACTGAGACATTAAATAAAACAAGATTAGATAAGATTTGCAGCTATTTCAAGACAAACCAAACCATCTTTCTGTATCTAGACGTCTTTTTGCTTCAGTGAAATAATCCAGTTGTGTGTCACAGCTTTAATGTAAATGTGAAAGCCTTTACAGGGTTAATGCAGGATGCAGGATAGGTGCATGACGAATAGCGTCACCAGCTGAGCATTTTGTTTTCTATTGCACCGCCATGACCCAGACACGTGAGACTGTCTGTAACCATAGAAACAGGCAACTGTCTGGACGTAAACATCAGCGTGACATCTAACCTCTCTAGGCTCTCCCTCTGCACCTCTCTCTCTCTCTGTCCTGCAGCCTGTCACGCCTCCTGCAGGAAATCTCATGTCAAAACAAAGAGCCCAGCTGACCTCTGACCCCTGCATGTTTAGACTGCTCAGTGAGACAGACCGATGTTATCGCAGGGGGAGACGGAGAGCACAGCTGAGAGGAGACATGACATTGCGGCTTGGATGACAGTCGATTTTTAGAGCAAATAAGCTAAAAGAGGAGAGGGGACAGCGATGCCTGAATGTGTACCACTTTCTTTAACCCGTCTCCCCTTTTTTGCGTGTTTACTTGCATGTGATGCTTCCAGACCAGACGCCCACGCCAACCCGATTTCTGCAGAACTGTGAAGAGGTTGGGCTGTTCAAGGAGATAGAGGAAGAGTTTCTTCAAGCACAAGAAGTGGAGAAGAGCAAACAGGTACACTTCACAGACAAATGCAAACTTAACTAAAAAGGAAGAGAGAACAAGACACAGTTTTGACTTGTGTCTTATTGCTGATAGGTATTTGCGTGTGAGGTCTGTTAGGTTAGCGTTTTGAGTGACACTTGAATGTGAGGGAGATAAAAGCAGACGGACGCAATTAGACGACTGCAGACATCTGACCGGCTGCAAGGAAAGACACACCAGGCGATCACATTCTCCCCTGTAAATGAAACAGCTAGACATCAAACGCACAAGCGCATGCAGACACACACACCTAAACAAATATACACACACATACACACGCACACATGTCACCAAAAATTACCTCAAATCTCAAAGCACCCTGCCTGAAAGCAGGTTCTTCCGCGTAAGTATTTGCAGCTGATCTTCACACGTCTCCCCACAGACGCTCTCTCATAATGGGCCGTCCTGCATGAACCAGCAGCAGCTCAAACCCCAACTTCAGCTCCAGCACCCGCACCCCCAGCCACCGCTGCACCACCCCCAGACCCATCCCCTGCAGCATCCCCAGCCTCATGGCCCCATGATGGGCCCCAGCTGCAGCCTGGCCGCCCAGCAAGCTCTGTCCTCCTCCCAGTCGGGATCAGTCATCACCCAGGCTCCTTCCACCCTCACACACACAGGGTGAGTACGGCCACGGCTGGCACACATTCACACCTAAACGCATCCGAATGTACACACGCAGTAATACTTA
The DNA here is from genome assembly GCF_042242105.1 of Pempheris klunzingeri. Lineage (NCBI taxonomy): Eukaryota > Metazoa > Chordata > Actinopteri > Acropomatiformes > Pempheridae > Pempheris > Pempheris klunzingeri. The sequence goes on from NC_092027.1 coordinate 15,409,400, forward strand.
TTCTCTTCATCGCACGCACGCATATTTCCTCTCAATGTTGCCTTTTCTTACCCGTTCTCCCCCTGCTTTGCCCTGTCTCGCCCATCCTGTTTTTGGACACATTATAGCTCGTTCTGTCTGGCACAGACTGGCATTTCCCCCTGCATAATTTATCGCTGCACTAATGAGCTGCGAAACTGAGCGAAAGGAGGGGAAAAAAAATTCAAACATCAATTTACTGAGAGAACAAAGTAACAGCAAAAGAGATGGAGAACCGCTGCATAACACCCACTCAAACCCACTGACACTACCCACCCAAATGCTGCCTCTGTTATGTCTGCTAAGAACCAGACTGGAGTCTCTCTGGGCCTGTGCAGCTTCCACGGCTCCCTGGTTATCACCCAGTTCAACAGACAGATTAGAGCAGTTCCTGTCTTTCATCTGAGCAGCTACCCGCAGCTGTTCTTTCTCTTTCTGACATTTCAGCTTCAGATTTAGGATAAATGTCATGTGAATATCTAATTACATTGGAATATTCTGTGGGTTTCATGGATGAGAACTTGTCATTGTTATATTTTAGCAATGTCAAATTTAAATCTATTTAATGATTCACTGATTAAAATTAGTCAATGAAAATAGCAACACTGAAGGTTCCAATACAAGCAGCTTTTTAACTGTAAAACTAAAACACCACTGATTCAGTGTAGATTACATTTGCAATAATTTTAGTTTAGTCTAATGTGCACATTTTGTAACTGGTAAATATCTACATTTTTAGTAAAGCTGCCAATGACAGCATGTATGATACTTGATTATGATAAATATATGTGATTACTGCCATGTGTAAATTCTGTATATTTTTATGTAAATATTACATCAAACAAAATAGAATAAAACCAAAACAGAGTGAAACAGTTTTTGCTTCATTACATTTATCTCAAACTTATTTTTTTCTCTCACTTCTTCTTAAATTAACACTTTATTTAATATTTCCACTTCAGCTACTTTCACCACTTTCATTTCCACTTCAACACCTTTTAGTATTTTATCTATTTCAAATGTTCCAACTGCTAATTGGAACCTTTTTTTTTTTTTTTTATTGTTTCTTGTCTACTAGTCATAGTTAGCACCTAATAAATGAAATAATAAATGAGCAGTTTTACTATTACATGTGTGACACTTTGTCAGAGGTTTGCTTTTCACATTTAATGCCTTTATTGGAGAATAGACATTAAAGACAGACAGGAAATAAGTGAAGAAGGAGACAAAGAATGACATGTCTCCAGCCGGGCTCAAACCGGAGCACACTGCGAATAAATTGTCGGTACCTTCAACCTCCAGCATCAAAATGACATCTCACATTTGTAGCACTGTTCTTGATACCCAAGAAGAATTTTAAAGCCTTGTCTTATCCCAACATCCAAAATAAAAGCCCATCAACAGACCTATAACTGACTTTTCCTTGCAACACGTATTGTGGACAAACAGAGCCTTTGTCATCTCTCTGCATTTGGTTAGAAGAATCAAGGTACCAGAAGTAAGTCGGTGCCATAATGAGCTCCAAACATCTGTCCAGCAGTGGACAGACGACAGGACAGCGGAGAGAGAGCTGACAGTCCATTACAGTACAGTAAATCAGTGCCAGCTGAACCCAGACAGCCTGTTAGTCAGTGAAACCAGCTAAGTGTTGCTAAATGAACCATGGATCGGGTGTCTGACTGTTTCCCCTCATGTTTACCACCGGTTTCCATAGCAACCTGGTCTCTGAGTGTCTGGCTGTTGGCCCGGTAGGACTGTTGTGGTTACGTTAGGAAATGCTGTTTTGGTTTGTCTGTACTTTGTTGTATGCTAAACGTTCCGCATACCCCAGATTCAGTGATGACATCATTGCAGATGACCTCAGCGCGGCCATGGAGGCCCACGCCGTCCGACTGGCTGCGCGCCAGAGCGGTTAGCTCAGCACATGGCACCCTGGGTCTCTACATCCCCTGCTGTGATCCCCGAGCTTCTCTCCTCCCTCTCAAGCTGTCACTTTCTTCAATATCTCTGTTTTCTTTCATTTTTGTCACCTCTTCATAGTTTCCAGTGTCACTGCTTCCCCTCAGACGTCTGTTTACGCCTTTTTGCTAACATACAATAACATTTTGACTTTCTTTTTCATTCAGCGGATGCTTTTCTCCAAATTTTAAGTGTTTGTTCACCCAAATTACTAAACAGCAAATGTTTACATATGCGTCTAGTGGAAGCTATGTAGATAATTTTGTTTTATGCGTCCATATTTTTCAAGGTTTCCACCACTTTGCCTTCATCCTCCGCCCAGTGTTGCCAGATATGACCGACACCAAATAGTCCAATAAGAATCTGAAACCCACCTTTCTTCTCCGTTTTTAGTGCTTCCTCTTTTTTCTCCAATGTGGTGTGAGGACATGTAGTTAAAATGAGTATCATATGATACATTTTCCTCAGATCGTCCCTGTTAAATTCTTTGGCGGAAGTCGTGTCGAAGAAAAACCAAGAATTCAGTCCTGAGACATTGATAAATTTAGGTAAACGTTTAAACACCACTATATCCTTTTAAAAGACATCTACAGTAACATTAAACAGATGTAACAGACATGAACAGATGAAACAGATTTACAAGGCTTTTATCACAGAGGTATGAATGAATAATAATTTCTGTAGGAAAAAAATTGCCTACAAAAAATACAAGTTAAGCATCATAAAACGCCCGCTTTTACTCCCCCGATCAAACAAAAAGCAGCCCATTAGGGAGGAAAACCACCAAGTCTGGCAACTCGGCCGCGATGCCGGTGAATAGATTTGTTGTTGCTGTTATTTGGGATTATTAACAGAACAACAGTTTTCATAGAGACAATTTTTTCAGCAGCAAGTATTGGCAATGGAAACTGTTCACAGCGAGGTCTGTGGATTATCCAGATTAACTGGGACATTGTTTCTGAAAATGATTTGAGCATCTCAAACAATATTAGAATAATCTCCATTGTGTTGGGGTGGAGGTGGAAATCTCTGAGACTGATATCTCAAAACCTCTTAGGGTGAGTAAGAAAATGTGTTTTTTGCCCCAGTCAATTAGCTCTTGTAGATTTTGCCCAAATCCCTCTTCTATCACCAATTTGATTTATGTCATCCATTTATCCATCCCTAGTTTCCACATTAATTTTTTTAATCACGTCAATCTCTACCATTGCCTGCCATTTAGACCCGGCTATAAATATTTCAACGAGCAACTCTCTCTGAACCTGGATTAGTGAAACTGTAGCTGTGGATAGCTCTCTGACGTGACCCGTCTCTCTCTCTCTCTCTCTCTCTCTCTCTCTCTCTCTCTCTCTGGCTGACCACAGGCCGGTTCCAGGGTCACTGTCCTCCCTCCTCCACATGCGGAACAGACACAGACAACCACTGCCAGCCTCCTTACCTGGCACCCTGCCAGACCCCGCCATGCAAGGGGCATCTGCTCAGCACATGCCCGTAAGTATGGGAGACTGATTCCTTACACACACACACACACACACACACCACTGTACTCATGCATTTAGACACGCATGCACTATGATTTATAGATGCAGGTTTGTGTCCAAAGCGGTCAAGATGCCCGAGTTAGAAATATTAATGGCTGACAGAAAAATTCACTTCACTCTTGTGGATGAATTAATCAAAAGTGTCAAACCCCAAATGGATGTGACCTTGCGGGGAACTCTTTAAACTTGAGGTTATGTATGTGTTGAAGCTTTTTCTTGTCGTAGTTGAAAGGTTATTTTTGTGTGAATTTTTTCCCTCCTTCAGATAGAGAAGCAGATGTCGTGCGTAATGGGTATACCAGGTCCTGGACACAACCCCGCCTGTTCCTCGCCTCAGGTATGGACTAGTCACTATGAAGATATTTTCTCCTTTTTTTTGTGGATAACATCTTTCCCCCCTGGTAATAAGTCTGTGACAAAGTCAAAGACTACAGTTTTCACTTTATGACATATCATTAAGAGCACACACACTTTACGGTGGCTTTTTGAATATCACTGATACCACTGGCACTGTGTTTGGACTAAAGTTATTAGTCATTTATCAGGTGCAATATTAATTAAAGGAATAGTTTGACATTTTGGATGTCAAACTATTGATGTAGATGATGTAGATGAGAAGATTTAGATAAATCGCTTATTTGCACAGTAAGTATGAAGCTACCACCAACAGGTGGTTAGGTTAGCTTAGCTTAGCATAAAGGCTGGAAACTAGAGGAAACTCTAATTATTTATAATAATTATCTATAATGATTAGACTTCTAATGATAAGAATTGTTAGATTGAATTTCTTAAATTTGTTTAAGTGTAAAATGAGACTTTGCATTGTTTTACTGGGGTAAACATCTGGGAGCAGTAAAGTTGCTGGAATCTCATTTTAATGAGTCACTTTTTGTGCAGATTATCAGATGAGATACAACGTGAATCAGTGAGGTTTAGAGATGCTGGTAGGCCAAATTTGTTAGCATTTGACAAAGCCATGCAAGATGTTTCCAGTCTTCAGGATAAACTAAGCTAAGCAGCTACATGCTCTAGATTTATATTTGTGTTTAACAGACAGATATGAGAGCGATATCGATCCTCTCATCAAACTCTCCCCCAGAAAGTGTTGAAGTTTTCCTTTAACTGTATGTGATTTCACTTTTCTCGTCTCTACTCTCAAATTAAAGCCACAAAACGCACTCTGCCTCACATTCTGCCTTTTGGCTTGTTCTTCTTCAATCAGGAAACAGTGTAACTCTACACTTAAACACACACACACACAAATCCACACCACAGGAAGTCAAAATCTACATGCTCTTCCAAGGCTTTCTCTGTTTTTTTATTTTTCTTGTGTCAACATGCTCTCAATCTCTCCACCTTGTAAATTTTACATTTCCTCTTTCTAGGTACATGTCGTATGAATTGTTAAATATATGTGTGCTATCAAAAGCAATTTCAAAGGGAAAACTGTGAAATCGCCCTGCGTCCTCACACGCGCGCGCACACACACACACACACACACACACACATGCGTAGGTTATGACTTCATGTGTAGAGCTTGTATACAGAGTGGAAAATGAAAAGTGGTTTCAGATTTCAGAGCTGTTCAGGTCAAATCTGAACCTCTCTCCCTCTCTTGTCTGAACTCACGCACACGCACAGGCACACCTCTTCTCCAGACCAATTTTATTCTATTCTACAGTAATTTAGTCCCGTCAGGTGTTGTGGTTTGAATTTCTAGGGTGTGAAACAGGACTCTGCTTCTGTAAGGCCACAGAAGGTGTATTAACATGCCTCCGTTGTACAGTAACTCCACACTCTGCTGAAGTGGAAAAGTAAACGCCTGACAAGTGGATCAGTGTTTCACATACAGTTTTGTGTCTTCATTCACTGATCCCTTCAGACAGAAATATCAACGTGGTGTGTCATCCAGGCTAAGGAGATCCATGATGTAATCACAGGCCCCAGTGTCAGGGTGTTTCTATGTAGTAAACAGAGCTGAAACACCCGCACCCCGGCCTGCTCGGTGTGTGTGTGGCTGTGCGTGTGTGTTTGACTGGCAGCCTGGCTGGCTGGTAAAGCTGGCACATACAGCTCGGTGACCTCATCCTTGGCACCCGCTAAATGTGCTCCCTTTTTTCGCCGCTGAATGGTTGAAGGGGGGAGGAAAAAAAAAATCTGCTTCTTCTCTTAAAGAAATATTGTGTAACAGGGAGCAGATAGCAATATTGCCAGGGAGGGGAGGGTGATGTCATGCTCTAAACATGACCTCTCCCTCTCTCCCTCTCCTGTGCTGAGTGTGGGAGAAAGGTGAGATGCGGTTTAATTTAGCTCTTACAGTCTGTTTAGTCAGATGATACATGGGAATGATAAAGTGTGAAGATATCAAGCTGCACTGCAAGCGTTTATTGGAACACGTTACCCCTCTTATCTACAGTTGTCTTCACGGTTGTGGATGATTAGGAGAAAAGGCGACGCTGGAATTAGTGTGGGGTTGTAAAACCGAGAGCAGTTACTCTAGTTTTGAGACATTTTGAGGCGCAGAGGTTGGATTCTGTGGGAGCTTACTTCTCAGGCTTGTTTAAAGTGTCCCGTAGGTTGTGAGCTTATCTGCTGCTGCTAATTTAGCTGGCGTTGGGGGTCAAACACCCCCCACCCACTATGAGAGAGATGGAAAATGTTTATGTATAACCACAAGCTCTTCACATATACTGTTATGGTTTAATCAGCTCAAGCGCAGGGTAACAGAGAGATGGTAATAGGCGGTATTTAAATAAAGCGTACTATATGATATGTGTTTACTTTGTCTATTTTGTCATTTCTGTTTCATATCAAGATACTTAAGGAAACAGGGTTTGTGCTCTCTCAGTTTCTCCTATAAATAGGGGGAAAATTTGGAAAGAGATATATATATTATGGTTCTAAATTTTTATAGCCTATACCTTTATAAAATACTGAAGCTGGCTTCAACGTGTATTATATTCCTGTCCGCTCTTACCGAGGGGACTTAAAAGGACGGACTATCTCCAGCAGACATGCATTTGTTTTTTCTTAGTCTAAATATAGACAGAAATTTTGTGAATAATTTAATATGTTATAAGAGATATGGAATAAAGAAGAGTTGTGGTCTTCATCAAGTCGCCAGGGCTCAGGTGAAACGTTGAGGCTAAAGGGTATTGAGGAGGAGGGATTTGTAATGGCGAATAAATGAATGCAGAATTTTGGAGAATGAAAGAGCGTCTTGATCCAGGGTACAAAGGTATTGGCAAATCCAATCTACGCAGGTCAAAGATAAGTCAGTTCTATGTGTTTGTAGGTCTTTTCTTTGCATCCAGTGACATAAAGGCCGTGTGAGAGTCCTTAATGATTGTCAGTAGTATGCAGTCACTCATCTTCAGACTATTCCCTTGTGCAAAGTCGTTGATATCTGAGAGCTGAATTTGTTTGTCTGTAACATTCCTGGGGGCCCTGATAAGGATATGAACATATACAAGTTATAATGAAAACTGCTGAGGCTCCACTTTGTTTGTAAAGAAACGACAACAGCTGAAATAATGCAAAAAGTTGTTTAAGTAGGAAATGATCCATATTTGGTGTTCAATGTTATATATAACTTTAAATGGTTTATATGTCGCATCACATGAATAACTGTGTCTGTTTTTGATGTTTTTTATCTCCTCTCAGAGATCCAAACAAACGCTGGGCCATCATTTCCAGCAGCATCATCCAGGAATGGTCACCGTCAACAACCCTGTGACATCCATGGGTCACATGATGGAGATGATGTCGCAGCGTCATCAGGCGCCTCCACTACAACACCCGCATCATCCTCCTCCTCCTCCTCATCATCATCATCATCATCATCCGCAGCTCCCAGCTCCACCCCTCACCTACCAACAGCGATGCCATGCTCCCCCTCCGCAGCACCTGGGAAGCACCCACGGCCACCAGCTTCACCAGTCAGCGAATGTACCGCGCGCTCAGGCTCACCACTCACCGCCTTCCCACCTGCACCAGGGCTCGCCCCCTGCACCTCCCCTGTCTGTTCCAGCGCAGGTACGATGCTTCACATTTACCAGTCAGCTCAGTGATGTTACAAGTCACACCCAACCTCATATTCCTGCATCCAGGCACAGTGAGGTTTCTTTTAAAATGTTTTGTTGTTTTGTTTGCAGTTATCACCGATTGCACAGCAGATGCAGCCCTCCCAGTCATCCCACTCCCAGCATGCAGTGCAGGCAGGTAGCAGCTGCAGCGGGGGAGGCGGGGGAGGTGGCAGTCGTCGCAGGAGGACTGCAGAGCAGGACCCCGACGAGCGCAGGCAGAAGTTTCTGGAACGTAACCGGGCTGCAGCCACCCGCTGCCGACAGAAGAGGAAAGTGTGGGTGTCGTCGCTGGAGAAGAAAGCTGAGGAGCTGACGCATACAAACCTGCAGCTACAGGTGGGAAACGCTCTGACAAGTGCACACACAGCACACACTCTCTACGCTGTAAGGATACTTAGGGTTTTTCTGTGTGTTTCCAGAACGAGGTGACGTCATTGAGATCGGAGGTGGGTCAGCTGAAGCAGATCCTGCTCACCCACAAGGACTGTCCAGTCACCGCCCGGCAGAGAGAGGCGCAGGGGTTCCCCAGTGAGTAAAACGCCCTACCCTGCTTCCCCTCTCTAGAAATCTCACCAACTTTTCCAGACGCCTGACATCAATCATCTCCATCCATCACTGAGGGTATAATTCAGATACCTTATTACCTTGTATGTGCACATAAGGGAATACTCCATGGCTACATTTCATCATTTGTTATAACAAACGCCCCCTCTGCACACACAGGGACCTTTAACTGTGTCTTACAGTGTGCAACTCAACAGCACTTAAAGAGTATAAACTCTGCTTTTAACCCCACAGTCTCCAAATATTTGGTACATGCACTTTTATCCTTATGGAGAGCCAATCAGGGGAAAGCACTGCACTCTTAACTCCATTTAAGGGAATATATTTTTTAATTTTTCATACTCATTTAATGAACCAGACCAAAACTGTATGTGAAATACTCTGGACTGCAATGCAATATGCTGCCATTGGCCATTTTTGCCTTGCATGAAGCTAGCTTGGAACAAAATGCAGACCATGCCCATCTTGCACTCCAGGCAAAGCTAAAGTTAACAATTATTCATCAATAATTGAACCTGCATGTGGCCTAAAAATGAACGACGTTGAGAAAATACTGCACCTTGTGGCTTAAATGGAAGCAGCCATTGTGTTTTAAGTGTTGAGCTTCAGAGAACAAAGATGGATGCAATAACGGCATGTGTTATATTCGTATATTTCTATTGTTGTCTTTTTACCTGTATTTGTTAAAATAAAAGAGATATTTTCCTTTAAGCTGAGCAGTAGTGTTTTCATTCATTTGCATGCACAAACGCCGCACACAGAATGGACAGTCCACACAGGACATCAGTGACTCTGATTGACAGCTGTCTCTGTGTCCAGCTGCAGGGGTGAGCCCGGGAGGAAGCCCCACCCCTGTAGGTCCTGGGTCTCATCTGCAGGCCATCCAGCACAACAGCATCTCCACCTCCTCGACAGCTGGAGGTGACACAGGGCACGACCCCAAGCCTGGACACTAGCTGCCGCCATGTAGAGGAGGAGGGGGTGGTACAGGATGGCTGAATGCTACCAGACTGAATTATCTGTCTGTCATAAATACACTAGAGTCTCACTCAGCTGTGGATCCACGTCTCTCTACATGATAGATGAAATGCTGAAATGGATAGGCAAATTCATAAATCCATGTGAACACTGAGGTGTTTATCATAATCTTTTCTGGTTGCTGAGGAGATCAGAACCGTATACTCATACATTTCCATAACAGGTGCAAAAACGGCCTTTATCTGAAAGCCTTGCTGAAAACTGTGATGGTTACATGGCAACTGGATCCTGTGATTATTCAGAAAATGTTTCTGTTCACAGCAGCCTAACCATTGCCTGCTACCCACTGACTATGCACATACACAATTGTAACACATCTTTTCAGTATCTTTTGCTCTTATTTCTTGCACTAATTTAAAAAAAACAAAACAAAGCCTATATATTAATTTTATATTTTTAACCGAGCATCTGCAAGTGCACACCCTACGTCTTCTCTCTGATGCAGAGACAGCTTGTCAAAACTATGTATTTTTCTACAAATAATTCATACTAAGACAAAAAAATGTTTATTTTAAGATTTCAAATCAAATCCACGTCTGTCTTAGAAAGCTATCTAAAGCCATTCAAAATATGATTGTACAGTACTTCCTTTTCCTTTTTCACTGCCCTAAGACATTAAATAACTATAAACTGCACCTTGTGTCTCAGTCCCTGTCAGCTAATAAAAACACTTATTCTGGTATTTCCTTGTGTTTTTTAATATCCTTTTAAAATCTTTTCTTATGATCTGTTACATTGGGCACAGTGAGACAGTGGCTGTGAGCAATGAGATTACAGTTATCGTTTTGTTTCTGTGCATACAGTACGGTCTAGTCTGCCATCTAGTGACTGGGTTTGTTAGTGGCTGTTGCCCACAAAGTAGACTAGTTTTGTTTTCTCTTTAAAAATGTAATTTGTCTTCTATTTAGATATTGAACATGTCTGACTATATTAACCATCAGTAGAGGAAGGTGCCCTAAATTTAAGGACTTCATTTTGTCACCAGCTTGAAAATAACCGACCACTTAAAGCAGAATGTTGAGATTTTTTTTTTCATCAAAAGGTTTCTCCGCTGACATCTTGACTGTCTGGTGATATGAAAATACTTTGTGTGCATGCATGAATCTGAGCACATGTGAGTGTGAGTGTGTGTGTGTGTCTGATTTGGTCTAAGTGTGGGAGGCACTGCACCCTGTCTACTCAAACAAAGGGACTGCTTAACTATTGCCAGACCTCATCTTGACACGCATGCAAAAGCATGGATGCACATGCACACACACACACACACACACACATTTACTGCTCTAACATCCTATTGCTTTTATCCTCCCAACCCTCACACATTGTTCAGGTCTCCTTCTGACGCACTAAATATCATTTGTAGAGGAAAAAATGTCATTAATTTCTTCATATTTTAAAGCACAGGAAATATATTATGTTTCAGCTAATGTTACCAGGCAATAGCAAGTGACCCATTTTGATGAAAAGTATCCTAAAACGTGAATAATAATACTATTCACATGCCGAATGATGGTGTGCAGACAGGCCTATCTGTCCTACTTGGCTGAGGTATATATGGTTGAGGACTTCACTGTAAACTGTGCATTAAAGGATAACTCTGGTGTTTTTAAACCTCACAACGAAAAGGATCCTTACAGAGATTAGCCTGTAAATCCTTTGTGTTTAACCAGAAATAGCCGTTATGTCGCTGGGTTCAAAATCACCAAACTCTATTGACAAAAACAATAATTTTGCACGGGAGTTGCTGGTCTACCACCGTCTCAATTTGCTAGTTTATTTATGTTGTTATGTTTATGAATTAATGTTAATGTTTTAAAGGGTAAGTGCAGATCGAACACAATACTTGTGTAACCTACAGTAACACAAAAAACTGACCGCGATAGACCAGCAACTCCCGTGCTCTGTGAGGTTATATTACTGTTTTTGGCAATGGAGTCTGGTGGATTTGAATAGCGCTTTACAACAGCTGTTTCTGGTTAAACAAACAGGATCTTACAGGTCAGTAGGGATCCCGTATGTAATGTTGTCTGACACTATGAACAACAATCCAAATCTGTCAGTGGCAAAAAAAAAAAGCACTTTTAGTGGATTTACTTTTATCTGGCGCAATTGCCCAGATTACATTTCAGCCATTACAGCTCATTCACCACCCGTTCTCGGCAGAGTTGATCTGCTGGATCAACTCCAAGACGTTTTCGTCCCTATCAGGCATTTAGAGCCCAAAATATGTCAAAAATAGGGCCCAGGTTTAAAAATACCAGAGTTATCCTTTAATATCTTGTTTTGATACATGGATATATAGAAAACCCCTCACGTATTCCTGCTCTCACTAGAAATATAATCCCCTTGTGCTTTACATAATCGGTGGCTTGTGTAAAACATATTTGAAAGACACAGTAACATCTATTATAGAGGTAAATCATTCATAAACACTCGAAAGACAAATCAATCACATTGTTGGGGATTTTACTTCTTCATGTAATGCAAAATTATATAAAAGTATAAAAAAAAAATGATAGATGTAATACAAATGTACACTTTTTTTCCCTGCCAACCAGCAGCCATCAACACACACTGTACAAATATGAGACAATATGATGTCTATGAACTCAGTATTAGCACCATAGTTGAAATCAGTGATCGATCATTCACGCGTGCACACTTACAATCACAACAGATCACACATTTAGAAATACTCACAGTGCAAGGAAATGAAAGAGGAAAGGCGCTAAGCGGGAAGAGGAAGTCAGAGGGATTGGACTTCCTCTGGTGTCTGCAAAGGCACTGATGACCTCAGATGTTTTTTGTCACTTTCTTCTTGTGGTCAAATGAAAAACCCAAAACACAAAATGGAGAAATTGTTGACTTGGTTTTGTTCACAGCCACAAACACACCCATGCTTTCAATGTCAGGCTAAACCAAAGATTGCAACATAAACCAATTCATATATCTTAATGTGTGTCGAAAATGTCAACATTTTTATGGCTCTAGTCAGAGAATCTCTGCATGTCACTGTCCCTGCGAACACTGCTGCTGTCCATAAAGCGTTCACAAGGGAACTCAATGAGGTCCCCTTCCTCTAGTGGTGCCAGTCGTGCTGGACGGCTGCTTTGGTAGCTGGTGAAGTCGGTGGATACGGAGGCGGTCGCCATGGTGGGACGAAACGGTCGCCTGGTGGAGTACATGTGCCGCACGTGCACGGCCGACTTCCTCCTCTGCAACCTCCTCTTCAGGCTCCGCCCCAGCCAGACGCCGCCAATGACAAGCAGCAGCACGGCGTTCCCGGCCAGCGTGGCCACAGTCACCAGCTGGAGGTCAGAGGTCAGCAGGCCCCCTCGACTGGACCCCTCAGGGAGAGTGACCAGCCCAGCACAGTGGTCCCGGGGTGCAACCTGGCACACGGATCCTCCAACGACTCCTTCCACGCACACCATGTAGGTCACGTCTGAGCTGAGTTCTCGAAGAGTTACAGAGCGAGCTGTGCCACGAGTGTAAACATAGCGGGGGAAACGGTCTGTGGTGCCAAATCGGTCAAACAGAATCCGGTAGTGGACTTCATCGAGGCCTGGCCCAGGTCCTGGTGTGTAGCGGTGGTGTTCCCTGGTGGTCCAGTAGACGCTGACAGTACTAGATGTCACCTGATCCACTGAAACGTTGGTGATGAAATGACGGTTGAACACACAAGGATCTGTGATTACAGGTAGAGGCTCCTCCTCATCTGACCTCAGCAGGTCAAACTTTTCCTCTGACTGGACTGGAGATGTGGTGCTGAGCTCTGTGTTTGGATCAGTGGTGTTTCTGTCCTGGTTTCCAGCATGACTTGGTGTGGAAATAGCTGGTGGATCAGTTCTGGGAGTGACATTTGACCTTTGCCTTCCTTTGGCACGTTTCCTAGTTGCCTCTGCAGCAGATCGTGACCTTGGGCTCAGCGACTCTTTCTTTGGTTTCTTTCTTTCCAATGAGGAAGAGGGTTCTGCGGCCTCTAGACCTCCTTGGTCTCCCTGGATTCCCACCTCCTCTTCCTGTCCTTCTCTCTTCCTTTTCTCTCCCTCTTTCCTCATCACAGATCCATCCCTGCCACCCTGTCTCAAATCCATAACTTCTGTCATGTCCACTTGGCCTCCTTCCCCTCTTTCCTCCTGCCTTAACGCATCTGTCATCTCTTTTCCCTCCACCTTCACCAACACACCCCCTCCCCGGCTCTCCTCGGGCCCAGCTCGGCTCTCACACAAGTGGGTCCAGTTCCCGAGGGGCTGCAGCTGGGAGCTGTTTACATAGTCCAAATATTTCCCCCTCAGAGTTGCTGGGTGATGACACTGCACAAATACAGTCAACAACTTGCCCTGGGAATGCGCAGCAGTCATCCATCTTTTCAGCTCCTCCAGGCGACAGTCACACGTCCAGTTGTTGCCCTGGAGATCCAGGTCGTAAAGCACGCTGTTGAGGGCGAAACTGTCTCCGGACAGGCTGGTGAGCATGTTGTTCTTCAGCTTCAGCACCCTCAGATGTTTAAGTTGCGAAAAAGCCATTGAATCCACGTTGGAAATCCGGTTGCGGCTGAAGTCCAGCTCCTCGATGCGCTCCAGAGAGTCGAGGAGACCGGCGGGGATTTCCTCCAGCTCGTTGCCGTCAATCAGAAGCTCCCGGAGGCTCGACAGCCCCCTCAGAGCCCCCCTGTCCAGGCGAGAGATCCTGTTATTGCTCAGGGAGAGCTTGGAGAGCTTTTTCAGATTTTGGAAGACGTGGTTTCCCACGTACTGAATTTCATTTTCAGACAGGAGCAAAGTTGTCAGAGCTCTGAGTTGGGAGAAAGTGAGGGCATTGCGCACGGCTGACTGCTTGTTGTGGGCCAGGTTCAGAAAGCGCAGGTTGGTGAGTTTAGAGAAAGCGTTTCTGTGAATGTGCTGCAGTTTGTTGGATTCCAGGTGGAGATAATGCAGGCTGGTCAAACTCTTAAAAACAGAGTCCTGCAGAGCTTCTATTGAGTTGCCGTCTAGACGCAGTTTAACGAGATTGTCCAAGTTGGCAAAGAGCTCCGGTGTGATTTTCTTAATGTCATTATTGTTTCCATAGAGAATAGTTAATTTCTTCAGGGGCTGTAAAGTCCCAGCGGGTATATTTGATAAAAGATTATGTCCTAAGTACAGCTCTTCTAACTTGGAGAGTTTCTCAAATGCCTTTGGGTGAATGGTTTGGATTTGATTGTACTGCAAATTCAACCTCGCGAGGTTACTGTACCGTGTGAAGTCGAAGGCAGAGATGTTACCAATGAAGTTGCCCCCGAGGCTGAAGATCAGCACCTCTTCGGACACCCGCGCGGCGGGCTTTGGCACGCTGCGCAACCCGCGGTTGGTGCACATGAGGTGCTGCGGGTGCTGACAGTCACAGCGGTCTGGACAAAAGCTTGTCGCCGGTGAGGAAGAGATGAAGCCATTGAGCGACAGCAAGAAAAAGCACATGCCCACGAGGAAATTGGCGGTATCCATTCCCACAGCGCGGCTGGCACAGCCAGGGGCTGATGCGGCATTCGCTTTGAGTAGTTCAGGTGCAGTCGCCCCTCTCCTCTCTCACGCTGGAGATCCACTCGTCCATAATCCACTTGTTGCTCTGAAAGGTGCAGAGAAAAGTGCTGTATACATCAAGCACACAGCTCCATTACTTAGCAGCATCATCTATAGAGCAAATTAATTTGTGCAGTGCGCTCTGATGCGGTCTGAAGAGACGCTCACCTCCCCAGTAAAGCCTCCATCCCCCCAAGTGGTCATCTGCTGCGAATTACAGAGTTCCGCAAAAAGAAAAAAAAAGTGCAGAGTTCAGGCGCAGAGCGTGCTCACACACACACACACACACACACACACACACACACACACACACACACACACACAAACACACATATACTGAAGTAGTCCCTCCCCCGTAACTCTGTGACCCTGCCAAAAACAGATGTGCACAAGTCTTGACGCACGAGATCCAGAGCTCTGCGCGTCCACGCAGGTAATCAAACACACACACACACACACACACACACACACACACACGAGTCTGCGAGTCTGTGCCGTGAAGAGGGAGGGAGAGGGAGATTGAGAAACTCTTTGACCGAGTTTGCTGCGCGCCCCCGCAGCCACCGGGGGTCTGAGATCTGGATCGGATCCCTGGTATGGACAAAGCAGACAGGAAGATCTCCTTCCCACGGAATCCCAAGAGAACCCAGAAATCTTGGATTCCGTCGCAGCAGGCGGCAGACAGAGCAGACCAGATTCACTCATAAAACAAGTTTAACAAAACCCGTAAATGCATTGCTTTGGATAAACTATGAAAAATGATCGTTCGCAAAACAGCTGCAGTCTAGTTAAACAGCCATGTGCTCTGCTAGCCGGAGGACATTCAAGCCGAACACTGCAGACACAAAGTGACTAAGTATAAACTACAATCAACACATCAGCAGCCCCCTCGTCTGCGTGCTGTACAGTAGGAACACCATCATCATGCAGCTTAACTGTAATTTACCATTCTCTCATTATGAGGCCATGAGGAGCACAGATGGTTCACATTTTCAGATGAGGAATTCGGGTTGTGAAGTGTGTGTTAATACTGACGGAGAGAGGTGCCAACTCTTGAGTTAAAGATCTCAGACTTGAAAGTGGGGAAATAAATGCAGGGGAGGGGTGGAGCGTGTGTCCACTTTGTGCAGAATTTTGCAGAATGAGGGATGATTTTCTGCAGTGAGGTCCATGTTCCAGTCCCGCCTGAAAAGCATGCATTGTTACTGCCAAGACATCTGCACATTTATGGCACATGAGGTAGAGCGCTTACCCACTGCCATGCACACAGGCTAGATCACTGGTTACCAATGGTTTTTTTTTTTTGTCTGATGTACCTCCACAGATGAACTCAAGTACCCCTTTATGGACACCACTCCTCATGTTTGCCATCACATTTAGCTGCATGACACAAATGATATAAAACGTGGATGTGATTAGTGCGTGTTTTCAGGCAAAGCCACTGTTTAGATTGCCAAGTTTGTATCCATACTGCTTAGAGTGGCACATTTCAAGCATTAATTCATATTTTTAGCAAATATATAAAGTGCTTATCCATTAGTTTTAGCTACTGGCAGACTAGTTTTCACGCACTCTCAACTGCAACACGCAATTTTAAAGTCCACATATAAAGATTTGTCAACCACTGGTAGAATGAGAGTCGTAATTCACTCATGCACACAAAGTCACACGCACACATTCAGGCGCACACACACACACACACACACACACACACACACACACACATATGCAACTTCCCTTGAGAAGTAAGTGATGCAATGGTTTCCAGAGCCAAGTTAATTGATGACTGTTGTAGTCCCTTGCATTTGAGCAAAGAGCAAAAGCCTCAAACCCTCCCAGACCGGCCTCATTCTCATGCATATCTGTTGGCAGACATCATAGTCGGATGTTACAGCTCTGTGTGTGCGAGTGAGCGTCTGTGTATGAGAGACAGAGAGAAATACAACCCTTGGGGAAGCCCCCTCTCTCTGGGAGGTCATTTCCTGTCTGGCCTTTTTCGCCATAGTGTGCATCCCTGCTCACCCACCCCCTGTCCCGTTCTAGTCTCTCTTCCCCTCTCTCAGAGGAACACACACATTGAGAGAACACTCAGAGATTTGGCCTCAGACACAGCGGGACCAGGCCGATTGTTTTATGGCAGTCGCCTGGTCTGTGTCAGAGTCGAAAGGAATACACAAAAGATTTCATCGGTGTTGACTGGCTTCAGAAGGATTCATCGCCAGAGCAGCTCAGAGTGTAAATGAGATGGACAGATAGAATGAAAGATGGAAACAGGGTAAGAGAAGATAAAAGAATCTGAGGAAAGTGAGAGCTAGGAGGGGAGGGGTAGGAGGAGGGAGGGAGAGAGCACAGTGTTCGACTGATGTAGACAGAGACTGTTGAGAGGGGAAAAGTGTTCTGGAGTTGACCCAGATTCACAAAGAAGCTGCCACAATAGGCAGCATTGAGGACCCCGTATGGAGCTGTCTGCCACTGTGCCTGCACACAATAAAAGCTGCATACTGGTTTCACCAGACCATCCTGTCATCACCTCTCTCTCTTCCCAGCGGGCCTCTTACTGGCCAATCAAGCAGCCATATGACATTTCAGTCTCTCAGTGGAGAGAGAGAGAGAGAGAGAGAGTGTATGTGGGAGAGAAACCTAATTCCAAAAGTGGGAGAGAGAGAGAGAGAGAGGGACTTGTATACCCGCCTGCACCTGAGCGCGCCTGTATCACAGGGCTTACAAATTTTGTGTGTGAGTGTGTGTGTATGCGAAAGTGTGTCTGCATGAAAAAAAAAAAAAGAATATCCAGGTCAGTGCAGGTGAGTCTGTGTGTGCTTGTAACTGAGCTGATGCTGCAGCGTATGTAGGTCGCCCAAGAGTGTTACATTTCTCCTGCACAGTCTTCAGGTGCTCAAACAGCTTTTCTATGAGTGAGGAGGAGAGACAGAGGGGATGAGCAAGTGTGTGTGTGTGTGTGTGTGTGTGTGGAGGGAGGAACCAAGTCAGTTTTTATGATCACCAGTGAGAAACATTAGACATGGTTTATAGAACACAATCTGTATCCTCAGCCGAGCTGGAAAGTAACTGAACACATTTAGTAGGTTTTATGTCTTCTTTTATTTTTACCCCACTACAGTTCCCAAGCGTTTTTATTGCGCTTTTTATTCTCCCTAATAGTATTTTCATAGCAGGGATCTCCCCTTGTCACCATCAGAAAAGTACAGGTGCAATTCACAACATTAACAAGGGCTCCATTATGTTTCATTATTGCTCAGAACACTCCAGGAGTCCCAAATCACTCCCTGTTCACTAAATAGTGCACCACAATTACTGTTTGCCATTTTACTTGAGTGTGTAAATGTATCCACTTTAGTGTCCTCAAAAGCTTGAATGAAAAAAGTAGCTTAACCTCGATGGCTTCAAAGTTCAGGAAGTCCTAGAGGTGCCCAGAACTGACTGACACATTTCATCTGCTGGTGACAACAGTGTGATATGGCCAAACAGTTAGAGTAGATTGGGGAGATTGTTTGGGCGATAACACATTTCAAACACATTCAAGACTGATAGACTCCCATTGCTTAATGGTAAAGATGAAGTTACTGTCAGCAGCCTGCTAGTTTAGCTTAGCACAAACACTGGAATCGGGGAAACGGCTAGTCTGTCTGAAGTTACCAAAATCTGCCTACCAGCACATAAATTCCAGGCTACATGCCAGACTAGCAGTTTCCCATTATTTCCAGTCTTTATGCTAAGCTAAGCTAATCATCTCTTGGCTGTAGTTTCATATTTACCTTACAGAAATGAGAGCGCTATCAATCCTCTCATCCAACTGAAAGAAAGCAAAAAAGCGTATTTCTCAAATAGTCAAACGAAGGATGTGTATTTTTCCACAGCTGGTATTCAGTCAAACATTGTTTAATCCAGATCTTCAGTGAAATAAATACATTTCAAAGTGCCACACTCTGAACTCACCAACTTCAGCTGAATTGTTGCTCCAGAAAGTCTATTTATGTAAAAAAGAGGTCAAATGCTGCATCTTACCAAGCTGTGACAGATAAAGTATCATATACTAGTACATGTATACACACAGGATTACAAAATCACATTAAACTCAGTAGGTGATACTATTTGAAGTGTTCATTTATCATGTAGACTGTACCACACGTGCAGACACACATATACACGCTCAGCGGGACTGACAGTGTGAGCGACTAATGAGCCTCACACAGAGTCACAAACTTACAGGAAGGCAGGCTTGTGGAAACATGTGCATCCCATTGTATCTCAAAATGCAGGGATCTCTGCGGCTCACTTCTCCCCGTGGGCCTAACGTGCATCGGAGAGACAGTCCGTATGGGACACATCCTGGTAACATGACACTGCATGAAACTAGCACATATCTGGGGCTTATCACAGTAATCAGTGTAAAGCGTGAGCCACAGTGAAGATGAACGGCGGCTTTGTTCCTCAGATTAGCCCTCCAACTGGGCTCTAATCTGATATTTGTTCAAACAAATAACAGATTGTCCCCTGTGTGTGGCGGCGTCGGAAAGCGTGCGTGGGTCCATTTGTGCATGCGTGTGTGTGTGTGTGCACTTGATTATTTAGGAGCATGCATGCGTTTCTATGTGTGAAGTCCACTTTTTGAAGTATTCTTTAGTTCAATGTGCAAGGATAAAGAAGGGAAGGAGTCGGGATAGTCGGGATAGTGTGTGTGTGTGTGTCTGTGTTTGTGTGTGTGTGTGAGGAGAGTTTACATGAGCAACAGCTGCTGGGATCATTAAGTGCTTTAGCTCGAGCTGGGAATCATACATCTAGTCCATACTCACACACAGTGTGTGTGTGATTGTATGTTTGTGAGTGGATGAGTGAGTGTGTTTATGCACTTAGAAGGAGACTGTGAAAGAGACTCTGTTTAACTCTGTTTAACATGTGTCTGCGGCTCTGCTGAAATGTCGCTGTGACCAGAGATCTGTTCAGTGTGTGTGTTACACAGAAGATGCAGCCACATTTTAGGCTGTACTTAAATGAATATAAACGCTAGAAGAAGAGTGGAGGAAACACCTGGGCCCCATGCTTGTGGCCCTCCACATTCCCGCTGCTCCCCTGCTCAACTCCCACAGTTGGTTCCCATTGCAGGAAGGAGAAAATGAGGGCAAGATGGAGGGAAAGAGTTGGAAGAGACAGAGTACCTTTGCTGCGACTGAAAGATACGTCTCTACTAATCATCACTCTGTGCCAAAAAATCTCATCAAAATCTAGGAAAAGGAGCATGGCACAAACAGCTGGCAGCGTGGATCAAGCAGCTGATTGCAACAACACTCGTACATCATGCAATGTGTAAAATGCATTTGCTCCGGCATTCCTTTCTGCTTTGGGAGAGCCCCAGCCTCTCCTGCCTGACCTCCCGAGGGTCATGTTTTGTCGTTGAGACCAATATGTCGAACGAGCCTGGGGAGGAGGAGAAGAGAGAGAGAGGGGGGGAGAGACCCTGTGAGAGTGAAGAATGGAGGGAATGGAGCAGGAAAAAGAAGGAAGGGAGGTACTTGACATCTGGAAAATATTAGAGAGCATGCTGTTGCCCTGTTGAAAGGGTGGAGAGAGTGGAGGGGGAGATAAGGGGGAGGAATAAGGAGGGTAGTGTAAAGAATAGAGTGTGTGTGTGTGTGTGTGTGTGTGTGTGTACTGGAAGGACAACCCTTTGATCTAGCAACTTTGATAGAAACTGTCCACATGCACATAATCAGCCTCAATCACATAATGACACCAAGAGGACGTAATGCCTTGAGTTCTTAAGATCAGTGAGCTGCACAGAAGATAACACTCATACTGAGGCACTCAGACACCCTGAGAACTGTGGTAGGCTGTGCAGGGCTGCACGAGCGCACCAGGACATGAAAGCAAGTACAAAACCACTCGCATGCACACGCATCACTAATGCTAACACAATGCAAAACAAGTCACAAACAAGAGCGCACAAAAATGTTGGCTTTATGAGTCATTAAAACAAAGTCCCCAGTCAGTAATTTAAAGAGCTGAGACATCTGAGCTGCAGCTGTCGAGCCCAAGTCCCCACATTGTGTTGCTTCTGTGCAACATCGCCCTCTGTGGACCTGGAACATTACAGCACGAGGAGGCAACAGTTCAGTGAGGGTGTGACAGTGGAATGAACTGCAGTTTTGTTTTTTAATGCACATGCACAACTGCATTGTAACATGATGAGACAGTATCTACATTGTTACCTAATCTTGGAGGAGTTAAAATCTAGTGTTAAAGGAATAGTCCGGCATTCGACAAACAGGAGGAGAAAGGTGTGGGAACAGCTATTCTGCTCTGTCCAAAGGTACCAAATCCGCCTACCAGCATTTCTAATAGCTCACTAATTCACATGCTATATTTAGTTTGTTTAATCCACACAAAAACTGACACCTGGCCATAACGGGTCACTTTAACACTTGTTCTTATAGGGATCAGACAAAGATGATGTGATGATATGTATGTCTTCAGAGTTTTTGACAAAATTGTATTTCCACAAGAGGATTAATACACAATTCTTCTTCTACCTTTGTATTAAATAGCTGTTTCCTGTCTTTTAGGATAAACTAAGCTAACCTGCTGCTGTCTGTAGCTTCATATTTACTGTACAGTCATGAGAATGATAAAAAAAAAAACAACTATTGTCCTTACATGGTGCATTTCACTAAATAAAATTGTGCCTCATCAAATTAAATAAACTACTGATCACTAACTAATGCTTCCACAATACACACACACACACAGTGGGAAGAATGGAGGGCTTGTACAGCCCATGCCTCAGGCCCTCTGGTGGGTTAACATGCAATACAGATACCTGCATGAGTAGAAGCTGCTCAGTGTGCAGTAACCATATCTGACCTATAGATGACACTGCCGTACATAATCTGCTTGGACTGTGTGTGTGTGTGTGTGTGTGTGTGTGTGTGTGTGTGTGTGTGTGTGTCTGCTATAGGTGACAGAGAAGTGATAGGGGATATAAATAGCAATGTTGGCACACACACTCTCACTACAGATACTTGTTATGTATCAGCTTCCATTATATTATCTCATGAGTGTCATTGTCTCTTTTTCATGATTCCTTTTTTTGAATAGCAAAAAGTTTAAATTGTGTTGTTTAAATTGTAGAAAATGCTCAGAAGTCATCGTCAGTGTATGTCTGGTGCATTTTTTCAGGTTTGCTGTCTCACTGTGTGTGTGTGTGTGTGTGTGTGTGTGCAGACAGGCGTGTTTCAGAGTCTGTTTCTCGTCAGGTATGCCGGGGTGTGTTCCCTTCGGGCTACGATTGTGTGCTGCTTAGGTAAGTACAAGGGAATCCACCTGGGTTTAACAATGAAGAGATCTGTGATGCAAACACGGATAACAATCGCTTCCTGCGTGTTATCAGCATCACACCGCAGCATGTCAGCAATCAATGTCCATTTTCCCACAGTCGGCCCCGACATAATAGGCCGACATTCCTTTAAACTCCATACACTGCCATTAGCTGTGTCCATTCTAAGTTTCTGGTCACACCCAATTCTAACTCTCCCTTTCAAGGACGTTTTTTTTTCCCTATTTTATGTTTTCCCTTCCCTCTGTTGCCATAGAAATGAGCCAAGGCAGGAAGTGACGGCCCCGTGCCCATGCAAAGGAGGAAATTTGTTTTGTTGAGTAAACAAATCCCAGGCATGAAGGTGGTTCGGGGAGCAACAAGGACAACAAAGGTGATTTGACGGAACAGCCCTTTCTCCAAGGAGGAGCATTACCAGAGAAAGACGGACTTTAAGTAGAAACACACAAACACATGCTCATTCGTTCACCCACTCACTCGTTCCGTCTGGGTGCAATCACACAACTTCTCTCGCTTACTCATCGTTTGAGCAAACAGTCAGCACTTGTGTGTAAAGCCATCTTTTGCAACCAGAATGTCTGTGGAAAAGCACCAAACAATCTGTCAGTGGATCAGACAGGTTATTAGCCCACACTGTATCTCCACACCTTGTGGCTCTTATTTATGACTGTTTCCTGTAATCCAAAACAGCTAATAATGTTGAGGTAATGTATTGTAGAGGTGAAACAATCAGCTGGTTGACAGAAAGATAATCAGCAACAATAGCCCCTTTTTCACCAACACTTCCAGGAACTTTTTATTACCAGGAATTTATTTACCTGAGGAAAAGAATTCCTGGTAATCTGTGGTTTGCATTTCCACCACACCTCAAACATTTATTCAAATCAGGCTGATGACGTATGGGGGAGTGCCAGAATATAGACTTGGTCGTTTCAAGTTGCCGACTCGAAGTCCTGCTGAATTTCTTCCTCGGCAAATACGCTCAAAAGAGCCTGGACCTCGTCGTCCATCCACTTTTCGTAGCTTCTCTTCTTCTGCTCCATTTTCCAAATGATCAAAACACAAACGAAGTGAGCGTTCTTCAGCACACAGCCCTGCCCCTCAAGAATTCTGGTTAATCTGAAAAGTTCTTCCCCCCTACTAGGTACTTTTTCGGGGAAAGTTTGGGGTTGAGGGAACGTTTTTTCCCCGGGTAATTTCGATGGAAAGGCGCCAAGGTTTTTCAAAATCCCAGGTAAATGAGAAAAGTTCCTGCGTTGGAAAAGGGGCTCATATTGATAATTGTTTGAGTCATTTTTCAAGCAACTACATAAAACATTCTCTTGTACCAGAGAATGAACTGCTTCTCTTTGTCTTTAATGGTAATAAATTGAATATATTCAGCTTCTGTAGATGAAACAATCAATTTAATAATCCCTTTTAGGAAATCATAATGACCATTTTCACCTCATTCTTTAACGTATAGCAGGTAAAATATTTGCTCCGTAGTGAAAATAATCATTAGTTGCATTTCTACTTTGTTGTAGACCTACTTCTAGGTTTGGGAACTTGTTACATGATGGGGCTTGACTATGTGACCTCTGACCTAAACTCTGCTTTAAAGGTTTTTTATGGGCTACGATGGTACACAGTTAAGTGCTGCTGTCAGAGATGTTGATTAAAAGTGGCCTTGTTGTTGATAGCTGTAATTTTAATTATAAGAATCAAGGAGCCTGAAGTTAACTTTGACTTCAAGGCGCAATCAACATGAAAGTTAATGTTGATTTACTAGGAAACACATATTGGTTGTCAGCAATCAGACACATACAAGGATACATTAGCACATAGCAGCACACTACATCATATATTAACAAGATTTCACGTCACTCTGACACGTGGAGCTCACCTGATGAGGTGACAAACTCTTACCTTGATTGTATTTTTCCCTCTTTGACATTTTTTTTGCCTACGTCACTCCGTGGCCCGTTCAAAAACGTTTCCGCCCAACGCGCCTGCCCCGCCCCCTCCACGTCGTCCTCGTGTGTGATTGGCTGAGCGCAGCGTCTGTCACCCCCGCCGCTCCTCCTCCCCCACCGAGCTCAGGCATTGAAGCGACGATCCTTCACACCAGGTACCGTGTCTCTGTGCCGTTTTAGGATGCTGTAGCTTCCACCGCAGGACCGTGAGTATTTCCCCCGTCGTTACTGCTCATAACTCGTGTTATGTGTAATTATGTGTAATTATGTGTGTGTTTTCGCCGCTGCTGTCCAGCTTCCGTGTGAATTGAGCGGCTGGCTGACAGACAGCGCTGCTGTCTCGGCTTCTCCAGCTGAGCAGTGAAGTGAAATATCGCTTTCGATAGAATTATTAATGGACTTTAGTCGTGACATTTGGTGCCGAATTACTGTGAGAAAAACCTCCATGTTAAGAGTTTGTGTTGGTGTGTGTGTTTGCTGTTTTTTCCCCCCGGGCGCTGGGTTTACGACTACATGGGATATATGGGGCATTTTGTGTGCGCTGACAAGTTTGAATTGCTGTGCTGGAAACACGAACTGAGCAGGGCTCTGAATCCAAACGGGACACCTGTGGTTTCTCCCCGTGGAGTTTGTCCCCACTAATGATTATTTAGTTTAACCAATCCGAATTAGCAGCTGTGCTGTCATAATCCCCCAGCATAAGCAAACCATTATTCTGCCCTTTTATTCAGTCTGTTTGTATTAAATTGTGACATTTTTCTGAGGAGTCTGGTCTGATGGGAGACAGTCATTCAAAGTTGCTGTGTGGTTAGCAACAGTGGTTTGTGTATAAGATACAACCTGTGCTGTACAGAGGACAGTGTGTTTTCCTGGATGCTGCACACACCATTAGAGCTGAGATGATTAATTCATTACTTGATTAACAGGAACTTACTAGGCAACAATTCTGATAATAAGTGAGTAGTCTTTTCTTCAGCAAAAATGCCATTCAGTGGCTCCAGCTTCTCAAATATGAAAATTTGCTCTCTTTTTTTTAACTTTGATAATAGCACATTGAATATCCTATGTTAATAGACTATTGGTTAAATAGAATAAGATGCCATAAAATGCCACTTTGGATTCTGGGAAGTTGTGATGGACATTGTTCACTCTTTAGTTGTATCCCCACACACCATTAATACATGTGATGGTCATGAGCCGTTCGTGATGCTTGAGGGACTTTGTTTTTATTGTTCTGTAAATCAATATTTGGCCATAGCACCAGTCCAGACAAGATCATTTTATGCATGAGTGGTAATGCTATCGCTATCACTGTGCCGTTCACAGAATGCCCGTGGGCACAGATTGTGAGTCCAGCGCTCAAGCTGGAGTAAACAAAACTGTAGCCCTAAAGTTTTTTTGTAAACTAAACCAAGGATGATAATTAGCAGTATTGATGTTACTGAATATGTGCAGATTCTTACATTACAGAAAATAATAAAGGAGAGGCATGCAAAATGGGTTCAGTACTCACCAAAAAAGCCTTTATATAAACTACTGACAGTTGTTTTCTGTCTAATCCGGATTTAGAGCTCGTTGATTAAGCAATACGTTGGAAAATTAGTCAGCAACTGATTTATTAGGCGTCTTTTTTTTTTTTTTTTAAGCAAAAATTCTTCAGGTCCAACTCCTTCAGTGGGAGGATTTGCTGCTTTTCTCATTCAAAACGGAATAACTTTGGACTGTGTCGGACAAAATAGGACACAGGAAGACGTCACAGAGGGCTCTTGAAATTTCTGATGTGTCTGTCATTTTTTTAGCACAAGGCAGAGTAATAAGAGGCTGCTCCGCAACCAAACAGCCCGTGTTCAAACCCACAAGTTGGCACGTATCTGCCCTGCTGAAGTGCCCTCGAGCTCCTAGCCCTCCACTCTTGTGATACCAAGCCAGCGGAGGATGGCGTCACAGGAATCAATAGAGTCTATCAGTCAGCTGATTACAGCCCAGCCAAAATGTTTATTCCTGCTGCAATATTTCTGGGCGTAAACATCCAACGTGGCCGACTTGACTCACTGAATTATCTCTGTGTCACTCTCTCCTCTACGCAACACCCACTTAAAAGCTGGTAAATACAGAGCACTCCTGTCTTGACTAATACACCAAGTGGCCACTCTGAGAATAGCCCGCCTGTGATCTCAGTCGGTTTTATAAGGTGGAGGGATATTGTGCCCTACTTCCAGCCCCCGACACTCATGTGAAATCACGTTTCTGCTGGTAACGGCACAGGTTCTATATATAGCCCCATGTTTTATGCCCTCAGATTTTCCATAAGGAACAAACAAACAAATATATTCTTGCCTTTCTTTCTGGGTTTTTTTGTATCCATGGCAACCTGTGATTGAGCACTAACACAAAGTGTCCCTCGTCTCAGCAGGAAAGAGACAGAATGACATCTTTTGTGATGCGCCGTTTCAAAAATGCATCGGTCAAGAGTCTGGTCAAGGCATGCTCGTTCTCCTTCTGTCTCTCTGTGAGTGCACATGAAAGTAACTGACTCCTGAATGGCACATTGGGGCTGTTTGTATCTCTTTGATCATCTTGCTGATGCCCACATTAGTTTGGCTCTTCCTGCATACAGGAAACAGAGGCACTGTATTACTTCCAGATGAAAAGTTAAAAACACTCAGTCAGACATGAGGTCAGAGGTCAGATAAGCTAAGTGCTACTGCTACCAACCAATATAAAACCATATGTCGTCATACATCTGTTTTTTTTTTTTTATAACAGTTGGGCGTTGATGTATGAAGTAGCCAGATAATATTGCCAGATGTGAGTCTATTTAAAGCATCTAATGCCAGAAATCAGTTTGATAATCAGTGGATGATGCACAGCCTTAACTTGATAATTCTGTGCAGAAGCTTTACTGGTCGATTCTGGCGCTTTATTGGAGGTAGAGTCACAGATGGGCCATCTGTGAAGACCTTATTGCAGTCCCAGTGAGCCAGTAATGGGGAGGATATAAAACTATGCGGACTGTCAGGTTGATGGCAGTCCTGCTGTTGCATGAATGTACATAGGCTGAAAGCAGATGGATTGGTTGCTCAGTGAATGTCTGGATGTTTGTCATGCCAGGACTGGAAACTCCAGCCTGACAATTCCTCAGGCTTGTTGTCTTAACATCCTGTCATGGACACTGGTGAACAACAGATGAGGCTTTGATTTATCCACAACTCTTCTCAAAAAGGATGTAATCATGGGCTTAGTTGTTGGAG
The DNA here is from genome assembly GCF_042242105.1 of Pempheris klunzingeri. Taxonomy (NCBI): domain Eukaryota; kingdom Metazoa; phylum Chordata; class Actinopteri; order Acropomatiformes; family Pempheridae; genus Pempheris; species Pempheris klunzingeri. The sequence goes on from NC_092027.1 coordinate 15,436,723, forward strand.
TTTTAGTGTAACGACACCTGTATAAGTAGCATACCTGAACGATGCAAAGTTTCTTTCTGTTCTCAAAGTTTTCCAAGTGAAAGCTTTGAGGGAACACAAGTGATTAATGTGGGGGCCATTTTAGGAGGCTAAGCTGGGACTGGGACACCAGGAGAAGAAGTGTAATTCTGGCTCTTGTGCGTATTTGCACCTCTGCTTTTGTCCTCTGGCATTAAGGAGGTCTGTGCTCACCCTAGAAACTGGTTTAAAGTCCCAGAGTAAAGTTTAGAAGAGATACATGCTCTCATTTTAATGTTAAATATATCCTTTCCTTCAATGCAGTGAAAAAGAAAACATGCTCGAGGGAAAGAAAGAAAGAAAGAAGATCATACCCAAGTTGCATTAATTTACTATTCATGAGTTGGTTGTTAGATCACACAGCACTTAAGTTAAGCAAAATGTTACCTTTTGGTGGCCCTTGCTGTCGTCACACTGTCATACATGCAGTCAAAAGCAATTAATTTACCATTTGCATCTCTATCTCTTCCGTCCTCACATCAGCTGATCTCATGAATGCTGACACATGTTAAAAAAAAGAAAGAAACACACACCTATAAACCTTTTGTTCCCTCATTTGGGTCTTGTGACTCTGTGTCATCGGCTCTTGCCGGGAGAATGACCCCTTTCCATCTTAACAGATCATTTACAACCTGTTTTACCATTAATGATTGACTCCCATTGCGTAAGACTGAAGGCAGAACCCCAGCACTTCTAGTCTTACAGTGCAGGAGGCTCGGTGGTGTACAATACTACAGTAATCACTCAGACTGGGTAAGTAGGGCACTCAGTGGGATGTGCAGGGACTGACATCTCCCAGCTTCATTTACAGATTTTACAGTTCATCTATGGCAGTCTGCACTTAAGAGTAATACACAGCTTTCGCACAAGCTTTTAAGCCAGCAAAGTGAGGAAGTGTCGAGCAGTGGTGACACTTTGAACAAAATCTGTGTACAGATGCAGTGAAATTTTTGTGGTTTTTGCTCAAAGGGTATGATTTGTTGCAAAACTTTGCTGCTGAGTTGTGTGAAAGGGAAACGGCTGAGGAATAGGGTGTGAAAATAGTGCTTGATGATTCTCCCCTTACTTGCCACTTATTGTGTATTATGACTGTATTCTTCCAAGAATTCAGTCAGAGTTGGAAATTTACCAGGGAGGCCCTGAGCTCCTGCACCGCATGCCAATACATAATGTTGACTGGTTGGACACACCTTTTTGTTGTTTAACGTGTACATACAGAGGTATTTACACAGATGTAAATATACAGGAGTTACTTGTAATGGCTTGATACATATCTAAAGCTTCAGATGCAGCTGAAGATGCCAGGCATGCCACAACCTGAAAAGTGCGAACACAACAGCTTGACGAGCTAATTTTGAACACCCCAAGTTTATTATTTAATGCCTACTCAAATATGCTGTCTGTCCTTTTGCTCCAGAGCCGTGAAGTTAGTGGGCCGCCTGGGTGCTTCAGCCTGCCTTTAGCCGCGTGTTGACTGTAGCTAGCTCTGTGTTATGGTGTGTCGGAGGGTATCGAAGCACGGAGCACATTCTTTCCTGTTGATGACTCATGTCCTGGGCATGGTACTGACTGTAAGCGAGGCCTTGGGGAACTACAGAATACACAAGCACACACTCAGATCAGCAGATCGTCTGCAGAACATGTAGTTAGCAGTGCGCTTAAAGTCCAAGAGTTTACACAAATTTGCATGTGAGTACACACACAGCACTCTGGCAAACCCTCACTGTGCCAGTCCACCAGACAGGGATGTGTCCTGCTGACATGAGCAGTGCACGTCCATGCAAACACACCTGAGGTTTAGTCTTTGGCAGTGAGAGCGCACGCAGGGAGTGGCAGTAAAACATACACAGCCGGGTTGGGGCATGTAATTAGCAACAGCGAGAATGTGGTGTTCCCTGCGCACCCCTTACAAAAACATGGACAGTACATCACTGTAATTATGTGGAGACATCTTCAAATGTTCAATGTAAAAGTAATTATGATAGTTTTCATCGCAATTAAATTGAAATCACACTTAAACACATTATGATCACGAAAGTCAACAAATGATCACGTCGACCTCACTTTTTTAACCTTTAATTGTAGCTTCAGATACACGACATTTGATCAACACATGTAAGAAACCTTCAAAATCCACATGCAAGTCTTAAATGCTGATACCGGGGGCGGAGGCAGGGGGAAGCGTAGGAGGTTAAATGGGCTGAAAAAAGCCAGTGGTGAAGCAGCAACGATCTAGTTTTCAGTTTTGCAGCATGCAGATGGTGTGAGCACCTTTTATAAATGTACATGAGCTGTTAAGCATTAGAAACAGGTTTTGCCTACATGCCTGAACTACTGAAAAGCTCCATTTATTGCCTCATTTGGGGCTCATTTTTTATCTTCTGCAGTGGACGATTTAGTATTTTCGCCAGTTTCACATTCACTCTGTGGTTGTTGAGTCTGGCTGAATAAACAGAAGTATTCTCTGGAGCCTTAACCTTTACTACTGCTGTTATTGTTCAATGATCGATTTGTTTGTATGATGCTCTGTACGTTCCCCTGGGAGTTTTTTCCTGATGCTCACATGCTTGTTTATTAGTGGACACGTCTGAATTGACATGGTGCAAGTTGAACCCTGAACTGTGTGTGTGTGTGTGTGTGTGTGTGTGTGTGTGTAAGAACCTGTGTTCAAGGCTTATTAGCCTCTCATGCGTTTTTATTTTGGATTTTTTTGTCTTCCTGAAAACTTTTGGGGATTTCATATCCTCAATTAGGCCGTTGACTGTTAGTCAGACACGCAGTGAGTAAGTGATTCCTCCCTGTTTTTATCCATCTGGTCCTGCGTGTTGCTCTGCTGCTCTGTTTAAAATAAGCGCAGCCCCTTTGCTGCTCTGACTCCAGTTCGCTTTAACCTTTCTCGCAGTGCTGACTGTTGTGGCGTGGCCTTCAAAGGTCAGAGTGATGCTCCTGGCAGCTCTGTTGTGATCTCTGCCGCTGCGGTTTCCACAGAAACGACACGACGGTGTGGCAGAAAAAAGTCAAGTCGCAAAAAGATGACGTCGCCGTCGCCTACTCACAGTGACAGCAGCGGCTCCTCTAAGCATGACAGTAACCAGGTACGTGGGTGTATGTGTGTGTTTGTGTGTAGTATTTTAGCCTACAGTAGTGGATTAGTGTGAGCTTTTGCTATGTGAACAGAAAGTGCTTGCAGCCACTGTTTGCATTTCAGTATTTGTTTTTCTCCTCAGTTAATATCAGCCGACATCAGACTTGCTGAATTTAAATGCACCATGGTATCCCCATGGCTGTGAAGCAGGTCAAATATTATTATTATTGTGTGTGTGCATCTGTGTCTAGATCAAACTGTTGAAATTGATTCAGCTAATAAGGGTTGTTAACTGACCTGTAACAAATATTTTAAGTATTATTTATATTTTACAATAAATGGTAATGCAGTCACAGCAATCTTGCACAAAGATGATGGTGATGATATGTATGCTGTTTACATGTTAAGACCTCTGTTAATTCAAGGGGAAGAAATTCTCTCATCTGTCTAACTCATACAGTATTGCTTCTGTGTCTCCCTCCAGGACAGCTGGGAGATTGTGGAGGGCCTCAGGGGGGTTCCTGCCAGCATGCAGGAGCCTGACAGACAGGAGGGCTTCCTGCTCAAGCGGAGGAAGTGGCCCATGAAGGGATGGCATAAGGTGAGCCCTTTTTTAAGCCCCACACAGCAGCACACATTGTAACTCTACTTACTATAGAACACTGCTGCTGTCTTTAATTGAACCAAAGACGTATTTTCACTCGAACGAGACTGCCTTTGATACAAGCCGTGTCATAAGGAGCCACAGCAGTTTATTCATATTTTGAGGTTGTAAAGTCTTTGTTTGCATTTGTGGTGGTTTTAAACCCTGGGGGAAAGCAGACCTTCTTTCCTGATGATGGCGGGATTGAACCCATGCTTTTTGTCCTCCCTAAATTCCGAGTCCTGACCTGCTATCTTTTAATACCTCAAGCTATTTCCACATTTCCTCCTCCTCGCCATTATAGTATTTCCTTCTTTCCATTCTTTTTATTCCCAGCTGATTATACTGTAACCCTGACTCATCTTCCTCCCCCTCTTCTCTCCACGAGTGTGCTCAAGCATACCTGGAAAGTTCTGCCTTGCAACATGATTGAAATTCACCTTTAAAAGGCAACGTTTTAACCGACAGGAAAGTCCTGAGTGACGCAAATGTGCTTCAGCAGTGTATTATTCTCTTATTGTAAAACTAAAGTGAGCATATCCATACTGCTGATCACTTATTTCACTGCTGCTGTTGTGAAATTTGAATGGAAGGGTCAAGGAAAAGTGGATTTACTGGTGCAAAACCACATAACATCTGCATACCCTTTTTAGTGGTGTGTTTAACTAATGTATAGCCAAAGAGTGCAATAAACCTATGATTCGAGGGTGAACTGAAAACAGATTTGTTCTTTTGTGTACATATTGACTGAGTGTGATTTCTTCCCACTTAGAGATACTTTGTGTTGGAGAAAGGCATCCTGAAGTATGCAAAGCGTGGAACAGATGTAGGTATTGCCTCAACGGCGCCATCTGTCTGTCATTCTTGCGCATTCTTGTGCACACACGGACACATGTTAACGAAGTGTCTTGTTTCACAGCTGAAGAAGGGGAAGCTTCATGGCTGCATCGACGTTGGCCTCTCTGTCATGTCAATCAAGAAGAAAGCCATGTGCATCGACCTGGACACTGAAGATAACATCTATCACCTAAAGGTAAATCCTGACACTCGGATGTATATGCATCCAGGCCAAACACTTTCACTCTCATTCACCGCATTCACAGCAGCTCCTAATTTGACTCTGTGCCACCCAGGTGAAGTCTCCGGAGCTGTTTGAGGAGTGGGTGTCAAAGATGCGTCATCACCGTGTGTTTCGGCAGAATGAGATAGCCATGTATCCCCATGAGAGGCACCTCTTCTACCCCCGCGCTTCATCCTCCCCATCACTCAATGACTCCTTAAGAAAAGTGAGTTGATCCAGTGCTCGTTTGTAGGAAACATTTTGAAAAATCCCCTTTGTTGTTTCCCTTAATTTTGATGCAGTAGGGATGTAGTTACGTGAGGCTGCATATACTTCACCATCTCCTTATCTTTCTCTCCCTCTTAAACAGAGGGCTACTCTTACCAAACAGGCATCGGTCCACCAGGCTAAGGTCAGTTCCTGGCTCCAGTCTTCAGGGGACATGGACAAGTGCTGCAAAGGTTGGCGGTTGTTTTGTCTATTTTTTTTTTCTGCTTACCAATTGTCTCCTGCCCTCTGTGTCGCCCTGCCTTGTCAACATAGTCCTCAAGCGTGTCTCACTTCAGTAAATCTTTCATGTTGTGTTTTATCTCATCACTGTGCCTGCATGCACCAACATTTTAATCTAACAACAATCTTTCCGTCACTCAGACCTGGAGGAATGTGAATCGTACCTGCTCGAACTCAACCTGCTGCTGAAGAGCATGGAGGTCCTCCATCGCACATACTCAGCCCCAGCCATTAGTGCACTACAAGTAAGGACAGGCACGCTGATGAACTCAGCCATGAAAAATATAGAGGTGTTCTTTTGTCTTTTTGTAAAGCTGTTTGCAAGAATATCCAATGGAAATGCCCTTACAAACAAAAAAGGGCTGATGTTCCCTGTGAGTAAGAAGTAAAATAATGATATTAACTTAACTGTCCTCTCTTTGAGTTGATGAGGTCAGAGCTGGGAGTAATTTCGTTCACTACTCCCTTAATATGTCTGTGTTTTTTGTGGTACCACAGGCATCTACTTATGACATCCCCAAAAAAGAGAAGAGGCCCAGGAGATGGCGATCCAAAAACAATGGCAAAGAAACCAAAGCTACACTACAGGTACACGCACAGTTTTTCTTTTTTGCTGCTGATAATTATGGGAAAATTGTTAATTCAGGTTGGAGAATGCACAGAAAGTAACCACTTACAGTTTTTGACCATTGTCTGTTTTTGTCCACCAGGTCCCAAGTTGTATCTCTTCCCAGTCCCCTCGTCTCCACGCTTCCAACCCCAATCTCTCCACCACTGAGTCAAACACGCAGGAGGTCTGTCCTGAATCCCCAGACTCACCTACAGATGTGTCCCGTCTACAGGAGGACTTCTGTAGGCTGGCCAACAACAGTGAGTCTGCTGGTTAGATAGAAAAAGATGATTTTTCGCGACTGTTTGCTTCTATATGGTAAGATAGTTTCCATGACAACTCTGCACCTGTTGTTTCTCTCTTTTTTTTCTGTCTCCGGCATTTGCTTCTCTCCAGTCCACACCACGCTGAAATCAGCCTTTAGTTCGTTAGTAGCAGAAAGAGACAGACTGAGGCACACCATCGACATGCAGGCCCCACAGCCAGCACAGGTCATTGGATTGAAGAGCGCCTATGGCTCAGTGAGTGCCTCAAAAATGTCCACCACCTGTCACCACAAGTCCAGTTTCACTCAACTGACTCCTCCTTATCCTCAGGAATGTCCAGGTGGCTCCCACTCCTTGGTCCACCAGGTGTCCAATGAGAGCAAAGCGTCTATCCCGGAGTCGATATCAGAGTTTTTTGATGCTCAGGAGTACCTCCTCTCCTCTTCCTCCTCTGAGAATGAGGTGAGACACTATCTACCACCTTTTCCTCTCCACCTTCTCCCTCTCCTCATCTCCACGTTTAATACTAAATGCATTCATCTATTAATGTGGAAGTTTCAGTTTTAAATGGTATTATTGCGTCACTGTTGCAAAGACAACCGGATTGGCATCTTCAAATATTTAGCCATCTGTCTGCTTATCAACACCTTGGTCATACCGGAATATAGTAACTCTGACTACTGCTAATTTTAAGAAGGACCGAGCAAGAAAATCATCAAACCCTGATTTCAGTGCTATGATAAAGACAGTAAAACATCGGGGTGTGTTAATAAGTAGGCAGCTTGTGTTATTTATTTACTTATTTAAGAATGCCATCCGGCTGTGCATTGGCTGACGCACTTCCTTTGTGCTGTTAATTGAGCCTTTATTTTCCCGGGAGATCGCGTCCAGTGACAGACAGAATTGCACAGTGAAAATGAGGGAACCAATCTCACCGCAGATAGTGTCATTATTCTGTGGTCATTACACTGTGCAGTCAACATTTACTTCATAATGCTAAGTTAAAGAAGACACAGAAAACATTTGTTTTGTTTATAAAATACTTTATGCTTGGCACATTTTCCTCATCTGATGATGAGTTTTTAATAATAATAATGATAATAATGATGATGATGAAAACAATAATAAACTTTATTCATATAACACTTTTCTTAACAGCAGCACAAAGTGCTTTATAGAACAAGTAAAACCAGACAAGACGGTTAAAGTTAAAATAAAACAAAGGATGAAAACACATAGAATAGAATAAGAATGAGATAAATAGGGACAATAAACATATCAAACATTACCAAAAGCTTTCACAAAAGAGAAGTTTTAAGATGAGTTTTAAAATAAGCCAGATGTGTTTGATGTGTCCGAGCTCAGTGGGTAGAGAGTTCCACAGTGTGGAGGCTGTGATAACAAAAGCACGATCCCCTTTTTTCACCAACTGTGACCTTGGAATAACTAGCAGGGCTCCGTCTTCTGATCTAAGTGTACGAGAGGGCACATATGGAGCGAGTAGCTCAGACAGATACTTAGGAACAGGGCCCATTTAGGGCCTTAAAATTTAGCAATAAAATGGTCCTTTGATTCAGCGTTCCGGTCGCTCGCTGACCTTTCAACATTGATTTTTCTGTCTCCAGGTGTCTGACGATGACTCGTACATCAGTGATGTCAGTGACAGCGTCTCCATGGATACCTACAGCAATGAGGGAGGCAGTGAGAGACACAACTCTGGTACATGATACAGTAACAAGTCGTGCATCTGTATGTATGTGTGAGGACTTATAAACTCTCTCCAACTGAGAGAAAAACAGACGGTGCACAGAGACCTTATTCTGTCAAAAAGCTTGTCTATCTTAGTGCTCCTGAGTTTGACTAAGCCTCTGTGTGCCTCTGTGTATTTAACAGAGAGTGTTGGCATCAAATAAATGTCTGGAATCATAGGAATGACTCATTTGCTTACAAAATGTGTTGGACATGACCACTTTCAACTTCCAGACACGTTTATAAACTCAGTGTTATCATTCAGTATTTGACAAAGCATCTGTGTGCTGGCATCATTAATTCACTGCTGCAGATGGTGTTAGTTTTATATTTTCACTGCATAAACATTTGCCTTTTAACAGACCAAGGAAGGAAAATAGGGATTTAATTTGTTCAGTTGCAAATAGGAATATTGTGTTTTTTTTCTGCATTCATTTGGTTTTAATAGCATGATATTTGTTTAATCTGAAAAATGATATTTGTTGTTTAGTGTTTGTCTTGACAATGTCTTCAATTAGTTTTTGAAGGCTTATGCCAGTCTGAATATCTTTGGAAGCTGATAAAAAGCCAACATTTGTGTCCGTTTTTTTAGCCTTGTATATTTTATTTCAACCATTGCCGTTCCAAACAAACACAGCACTCAGTCAAACTGTTTCACAGTTTCTTGTAGAATTGTCTTATTTGCTGCTAGGAAAAGCCTCTCAAACAGCATTTAGATCATGATGGGACACATTAATACTCTAATACTCATTACTACTACTCACTACAGCTTGTTCACGTTGGGTGAAACAAGTTTCATCATCGCTGTTCTTCAAGATATCCCCCTGTCTCACCCTTCTAGTCAGCAGCGTGGTGACCCTTGCTCGTCGGCGCTCCACTCTGCCCTCCCCCAGCCCCACCAGCAGCGTGAGCCTGTGGAACATCCTGAGGAACAACATCGGCAAGGACCTGTCCAAGGTGGCCATGCCAGTACAGCTCAATGAGCCTCTCAACACCCTGCAGAGGCTCTGTGAGGAGCTGGAGTACAGCGAGCTGCTGGACACCGCTAGCCAGACCCATGACCCTTACCAGCGCATGGTGAGTGGAAAGAAAACACACTTGATATAATACTTGATGTGCCAAACACTGGCACATGCATTTACTGTATAATAAGAAAAAGACAAGTGGAAGTTACATGCTTCACTAAAGAGCACAAACAGATGAAAAGATGTAGCAAAATATAGATACAAAATGTGCTTTGAGCTCGGCACTTTTCCTTTTGGTCTGTGAGAGCTTCTGTTAGAGGCTTCAATAAATATTTCATTTTTATAGAAGAATGAAGGAGCTTTCATCTGCTTTTTTCTTTTCTTTTTTTCTTCCTGAGCCTGTTTGGAAGCCTTCTGTCACCAGAGTATTTACATAGTAAAAAATGTACAATATGCAACACACAGTACTACTCAGTACTACTAAACCTATAAACAATCTGAAACCCAGAGGGGTATCACACATGCATACAAGTACACACAGTCCTGTTCATCGCCTCATTTAAACAAACACGGCGAATACACACTTGATGTGACAAATGTAATTCATCCTACAGGTGTATGTCGCTACGTTTGCAATAACCGCATACGCTTCCAGCTACCACCGAGCAGGAAGTAAACCCTTCAACCCTGTCCTGGGAGAGACGTACGAGTGCGACAGACCGGATAAAAACTTCAGGTTTATAGCTGAACAGGTATGGGTCACATGCTTTAAAACGCACATGATTCATAGCATGTTTATACATTTCCTTCACAGGATACGCTACTTTTCATTTTACTTAAGAAGAACTTAAAACACAAAAAAATTCTTGCTATTGAAAGGTGTATTGTACTCAATGTAATTAAGTTAAATGTTTTAATTGTTTAAATATTTCGTACATATCATGTGTCAGTCTATAGGTGTCGATGAAGGTGTACTGGAAGAGCAGCGCTTTAAACCAATACACGAGACTCTTTACAAAATCAAACCCAGTAGCAAACAATGTAGAGTGCTGAAGTCGTGCACTGGCCTGCCAGTCTTCTCTGCTGTGTTTTTCTTTGTTTACAGTGATCATACTGATCTTTCAAGATAAATGTCGTAATGGTTTACAGGTGGCAAACAGTTATCTCCTTTCCCATCACGTTTTGACTGATTCGTCATACACCTTCCTGAGCAAGTGCATCAACTGTGGTAAAGCGTTTGATAAAGTGCTCTTATCTCTTCTTGCGTCTCTCTTCTCTCCCTCTCTCCTCTACGTCTCTCCTTCTCCCAGGTGAGTCACCACCCGCCTGTGTCAGCATGTCACACTGATTCAAGGAACTTCACCTTTTGGCAAGGTGAGCACGGAGCAGGAGAGAGCATGTTTGGAATAAACATCCCATTTCCCCTCTGTTTGTCTGCGCTTATTTGCAGATTGCATCAGCGGTGCCTCACCTTTGTTTCCCTGTGCTTGTTACATTACATGTAGGTTATATTTAAGGTGAAAACTGGTGTTGTGTAGAGGATTACATCACCTGATTTAACCTCAAGTGGCCTTGGTGATCAATCTAACTTTCCATGACAGGATGATTAAGCTACTTACTGGAACAAATTATTGTGCAGATTCTAATAATGGGACCTCATTTGTGAAGTCAAATACTTTAAACTCTGGTATGTTGTTCACAAACAACTGAACATCCATTAATAGTCAGACAGTTAATGTCCCTCTGTGCTCATGAATAGAGCAGCTGATTGTAAAAAGACACTGCTGTTCACTGAGGAGACCAGATGACGTCTAAAATTAAGATAATATGGCAGTTATCACAGGCGCTCATCTATTTTTTTTTTTGTAATCTTCTTTTAGATGTCCGATGGAAAAATAAATTCTGGGGCAAATCCATGGAAATTGTTCCCATGGGAACGACACATGTCACACTACCTGCGTAAGTCCCTTACTCCTTTACTTATTGTGTGTGGGTGGGTGTGTTTGTACTACGTTTGATATGAGTGTCCACATCATTGTGCACAGTATAGGCTCCAAGTGTAAGTACAAGGGATGGAACGACATGCATTTTTTGACATATTAAGTACAGTTTGTGCGTGATTTCTCCAGGTTTGGGGACCACTACGAGTGGAACAAAGTGACGTCCTGCATCCATAACATCCTGAGCGGCCAGCGCTGGATCGAACACTACGGGGAGATGGCCATCAAAAACATCAACAGCGATGCCTGCCAGTGTAAAATTACATTTGTCAAGGTTGGCAAACACAGATGTTTAAATCACTGTCTTTGTTGCGAGTGTCTAAGCTCCGACTGTTTTTGGTTTGGTTAAACGTGTTTTTCATGGCTCAAACATGCAGATAAAATCCTTTAGTCTCTGTGGGATGTGATTTGCACCTTCTGCTCCTTTCTTGTGTAGTTCCACTGTGGAGATAAACTGTACCTAATTGTTCTGAAATACCCGTTTGTATATAATGGGCTGTCACATTCACATGAACCTCTGTCAGCAATCTGTTATCAGTACGGCTTGCTGGCATTTAGCACCTCATCTTAACAGTTTTCTTTAATCCAGTCCTGCCTACTCACACAGACATGCTCACTATGATTATGCTGCACAATCATTACTATCAAGGCAAACAGCATCACCTTCTGGATAAAAATAGGAACTGAATTTTGAAAACATTGCCATAAAAAATTCAGGCATCATGAATTCAGACCTGTATAATGTTAATCATACAATATGTATAATCTGAGTAATAAATAAATAAGATGTCTGCTTTTTTTTTTTCCATCTAACACAATCTTTTTTTTCTAGGCAAAATCATGGAGCTCCACAGTGAACGAGATAGAGGGCGTGATTACAGATTCAAATGGAAAGGTTGTGCACTCCATATTTGGAAAATGGCACGAGTCCATTTTCCAAGGTGACCCACCCTCTGCCACGTGTATCTGGAGAGCAAGTGAGTTATTTGTCCCTGGAAACATCAGTTATAATGATTTTACACAACTGCGCATCAATCAAACAACCAAACGGAGCCTCACATAACAGCTGTTCGTCCGTGTGTGCTTGTGTATAGCCCCCATGCCAGAGGACCAAGAGCAGTACTATGGCTTCACCCAGTTTGCGGTAGAGCTGAATGAGCTGGACTCCACCCTGAGACCTCTGCTGCCCCCCACAGATACACGCTTCAGGCCGGACCAGAGGTTGGCACTCTCTGTCTGTCTGTAATACCGATTTCTATGAATCTGTCCTCAGATGTAATCTCTATCCATGTTTCAGGCTTCACACTTTATTACCTCCTTCTGTGTTTAACCATACATTCTGCTCTAATGGCAGATCCGTTCACAGTCTAAATGGGTTTAAAGCTGCCAAATCCGACCATTTGGCCCAAATTTTGATTTAGTGAGCCAAGTCTGGTCGAGCCCATGTGGTGTGAAACAGTAAACGTCTGAAATATGAATGTAACCATGGCAACAGACTATGGGCATTTCGATTCAGAGGAATCTTTGTCCACTCATTTTATTTCAGTAAAATTTGAAACCCCTTTGTTCTACAAATAAGTTGTTTTCTGTATTAGATAGAAGTACAATGAGAAAAGGTTATGCGACGGCAGCATGCCCAAATTAAGTGACAGTTCTCTGTTTAGAAAGAAAAAGTGTCATAGAGAAGTCTTCAGCAGCATTACTCTTGGTGTAATGTCACTAAAAAATGTTTTAACAATGTGAAAGCTCTATGCCTTTTTCACATGAGGCATTTTGACTGCCACAGTAGGAGAACCACAACTGTGAATAATAATCTGAACGATGGCTGAATTCCATTCATCTGCTTTGGTTTGAGGGACCTTGTAATGTGCACGCTGGCTCACTGTCACACTGCCATGGCTCACTGGGACACATGAATAACACAGAGACATTCAGGGCGTTTCCACCTCAGTAACTTTGCCAGTGGACTAAGGAACTAAATCTGCAGTTTGACAGAAACAGGAGCTAAATTTAATTCTTGGCTGATTCATTACATCTAATTCAGACTGTCACACAACAGTTATTACAAACAACAAAAGGATCACTCTGTTGTTTCCCCATGTGTGAAAAGTGCATTCAAAATGCTGTTGTCCTTTTTTTTTTTTCTTATCAACCATACGGCTAATTTGCATATTCTTCATGGTTCTTCAGATGTGGTGGAAATACCAGCAGGAATGCTAAAAAGGGACTTTCAGTTCCTGGTTTAATTCCTGTGATTAAGTCCTCTGGTTCCATATTTCTTAGAAAAAGGAGCTAACCAGTAACACCAGTGTTTTTCCCACTATGACAAGTGAAAAAGGCCTATCTGCAGCAACTAGAGCTGTGTTGGAATAATTTGTAAAGTGGTAGGTTATTAGGTGATGTGTTATCTCTGGTGCTCAGATATACTCAAGTGTTATGTAGGAACGTTTAGTAGCTATGTTTGGATAATGACAGCTTACTTGTACCCAGAGAGGGGGAAAGCCAAAGTTTCCTTGTTTTTGCTGGGAAACCGTCAGACAAATGGTGGTGGAGTTCCAGTACGGCCAATTTTCTGCTGTTTCCCATCCTGACTCACTCTCTTGGCCTCCTTTGTCCAGGCTGTTGGAGGAGGGGAACACAGAAGGAGCTGAGGAGCAGAAGCAGAGGATAGAGCAGCTCCAGAGGGAGAGGAGGAAAGTGCTGCAGGACAACAACATGACACACCAGCCACGTTTTTTCAAGTATGCTGCTCTTTTCTTGTTTATGTGCCCGTGTGTGTGTCTTTGTTAGCAATCAGACGTGAAAGACATGTTTGCATGCATTTTTCCATGTAATTGGCCTGTCACACATAATTAAGAGATCACCTCCATGACAGCCCATGTGTCTCATGTGGTGCAAAATGTCTGTGACCGTCACAGTCTGTAGACTTGTGATGAACAAACTGGGGTTGTTGGGCTCATCGTGACAAAAAAAGTAATTCCTGTTTGGTGTGTCATTGTTAAGCACAAAGTTCTGAGCTTCTCTCACATGCACTGTCTCAATATGAAAAAGGCACAAAAACTTATTGATTTTTGGAAGATTAAAGTTAAAAGGAAACTTTTACCCATTACAGTGTGGTTTTATATGCAAATGAACAATGATGTTTCGCATCACCCAGCGGACAATTACAAGCTCGGTGGATGTTGTTCCATTGGATAACTTTCTTAACAGTAAAATAACAGTAATGATTGTATTGTTAAGTCTGTTATTTAATCGAACAACAGCCATAGAGCCAGCAAAGTTAAACATCTTTATAAAGTATCCCTTTAATAAATCATATAACTTAACCTATGATGAATCATTCAAGATGTGTCTGTCATAAAAATGGATTTCTTGTGTTGTGTTGGCAGGAAGTCTAACAATGACACATGGGTGAGCAACAACACTTACTGGGAGCTACGAAGAGAGCCTGGCTTCAGCAAAATGGACTTCCCCGTGTTGTGGTGACCTCTGGATTTAACCAAAGCTCTCCACTACAAGTTATCACGAAGAGAGAAGTATAAAACTGAACTGAAACGAGCCTCCAAGTGTCCTGCCCTTGTTAGCATGAATGGCTTCATGTCACAGTAACCCAAACCTATATGGACTTCCTGCTTCCTCTTTCAGGACTGAACAGAGCCTGTAGAACTAAAAGATGTTTTTTTTCTGTTGTTTATTACATTTCTCTTTGAAGGGTACTTTTCTCCTCTCATTGTCATAACTGTAATTTACACATTGTCAGTGTGGACTAAAGATTCATATCATTATGCTCTGTTGTGTCTCAGCGTTTACCAAAGTGCCTTTTATTGCAGTGCCTCACTCAATCAACTGCTGTAGCAGTTATGCAAAAAGATGATTATTGACAGAACCTGTTTGGATGGTGTCAGTATGATATGTGGACTTCACTGGAGAGAAAAGGATCAGGTCAGGAGCTGAACTTATTCAAAAGGTCAAAACCTGCTCAAGTATTCCTCCATCCAATCGGCATCGTGACCCAAGGATTGTTTCATTACTTCATCCACTGGCTGACCAGAGGTTCTAATTATAAAAGACAGACTTCAGCCTTTTCCACTGCCTTGTTCTAATCAGTCATAGGACTGTGACTAATGTTCATCAATGAGGAAAACAGCAATAACACTCCCTGTTCAACGAAGATAATAAACTGTACAATGGATGGACAAGTTATGTCGTGTCATACCTTATTTTTGTATGTGTGAGGGATATGGGTGATCTCATGCTCTGCCAGAAATCAGTAAATCTTGCCTAAGGTAATGATCATCAAAAAGTGTCCCTCGTTGGAGGTAATTACAAGTGAAAGTTGCTCTAATATTAATGGCATCAGGAATGTGATTTAAGTAAAAGCAACACAGAAAACCAGCAAAGCAACAGGAGGAGATATTACTCATACACAATTAAATAAGAACACAAGCATCAACTGAATATTTTTTCTTTTTTTTCTTTCCATATTTCTTTTTTTTTTTTTTACTCATGTTCAACACCACTGCTCCTACTGCCGCATCTTCCTCAAGATCTTGTCCAAGGGGTGTCGGTCCTTCACTGGAATGATCTTATTCCACAGGTCCATGAATTCGCTCTGGCGCGAAAGTCCCCGGAGCATCTCCTGTCCATAGCGCCTGCGCAGAAATGCATTTCTCATTTAGCATGTTAGTGTATAAGCGTAATGCCCAGAAGGTTATACAGCTCTGACTATGACTGAACAAACAGTATTTTTCACATGAACTACAAAACCCTGTAACCCACCTGACTTCTGGTGCAGCATCTAGAGACATCTTGCTTGCGGCAATAAGGAATCGCTCTGCAAAGATTTTCCCTGCCGACAAGATCCGATCCTCTCCAATGATGGCTGCCAGCTGGTGGAGGTGCTGTGCTGTGCTTCCCCTCACTACAGCACAACGGTGGCTGAGGAAAGACAAAGACAGCAGAAATGGTAGACAAATGCTTCATTTACTTCAAATGGTGCTGCTGTTACACTTCCTGCAAAGTTCTGATCTAATTCTCTTTTCTTACCTCAGACCTGCGTTGAATAGAGCGCTCATAACTCTACCAGGGCTGCAGCCTTCCACCAGGGCATCCAGGGCAAGGTTGGCCTGCTGGTGAATGAAGGGGCTGGTGGTCTGCGCCATCTTCAGCAGCAGGGCGCGGCCTGTCCTCTCCACCTCAGGGTCCATAGTCCTCCCAAAGTGAGTGTGGAGCTCTCCGACGGTGTCCATTGCTTCACAGGCCACAACAGAGCGCGGATTTGCCACCTGCATAGTAACAAAGAACATCTGTCTGCACCTCTGCATACACAGTACAGGTACATGCAAGTAAGATATGAGCACAACAGAATTACATAGAGCAAAATGACTACAATACCTGCTCTGTGAGGACCAGGCAGACCTCATGCAGTTTGCTCAGCAGTACTTCTTGATGCTGCTGTGCCAGAGCTCGAACAGATTTTAATCCATCCATTTTCTTCTCCCTATTATTAGATGACAAACATGATTGAAGTATGTTAATCATTTATTTAGGAGCAACACACTGTTGCTTCCCTGCTGGCTATACTGTTTAAAACCTTTCTGCACAGTTGTGCAGTGTTGGTGTCTTACCAGTCATCAGAGCTTAACTGCCTGAAGCAGAGGGACAGGCTCTCCAAAGTGTTGCCCAAAGGTTTGAGGACCTCCCGACTTCCTCCACTGTCCTTTGCCTTTGAAGGGTGGACGGCTGGTGCACGGCCGGCTGGTGGGCGACCGGCTGGTGGGCGACCGGCTGGAGGACGGAGGGTTGTCCCATGATGAGGTGCTGTTTTGTTGGGCTTGGCAACTGTTGATGGAGGTTTTGGGACTATGGGTGTCGCTCCTGAGGTCCACCTGGGTGCTGCTGGAGCTTGAGGTGAAGGATATTGAACAGCCTCCAATCTTTCCATGCCTCGGTCAACCTTATTATGAAATGACTGGAGCCTGATTCCATCAGCTACAACCTTGTCTGTTCAGAACAGCAACATAGCCGTGATTACTCAAATTTACTTTCAATTACACTCAAGTTCTCTTAAAGAAAGTCATAATCACTTAAAAGTATTAACTTACATTTTCCACCACCATACATCACCGGGAGGCGAGATGGTCTCCTGGTTGCTGCCATTGGAGGAGGTGTAGGGCTGAAACTGTTGATTTGTGGAATGGTCCGTAGCTCATTGGGAGTGTGTGTGTCCACAGAGCTGAGGCTGTCCACGGAGACCATGGAGACAGTGGGACTTGGGCTCCTGTTTTTGGCTGTCAGCTTCGCCACTTTACAGGCAAACACTGCCATCTGACTGCCCAGATACAGCTTCTTGTCATGGAAGAGCTCAGTTTGGCCACTGTTGTTGTCCTCCACTTTCATAGGAGGTAAATGAGGCCCGATTCTTGCTCTGCACAGAGAAGATTCAGGGCCCCTTTTAGAAGCTGGGGGTTGAGGTGAGGCAAGGGCATCGTGCTGGACGGAGAAGCCAAGTCTCTCCAGAACAGCGTTGCTGCGGTCATTCTGTGAAGAGCACAGCCTCTCTGTACGCTGAATCAGTGCAGCTCTCTCAGCCCTTTCAGCCTCCTCAATCTCCAGGATCCTGGCCTGACAGCTGTCTTTGCTGTGGCTCCCTCGTGACTGCAGAAAAAATATGTAGTATGTATGTATATATGTGTTGGGAATAATTACAGTACATTACATTACATTATATTATATTATATTATATTATAGTATATACTGTATTACTTTACCATACTCTATTATACTCTACTACAGCACTTTGCATTGTAATGCAGGGACTGCACTATTGGTTAAAACTAACTAACTGAGTAAAATACACACACACATAAATCCTGATATATAAACTTTGTTTTAAGCATGAGGGTTTGAAAATCTGATTATTATTGGTACTTTCTTTCTTTCTTTGTGTTACATGCTTTGAAAATGTTCAGCTGATGTAGTTGGTTACTTACAGTACTTTCATCAGTACAGTTCCACTGCTTCCACTGCTGCATGATGGTGTTAAATGCTTTGCGAGTAGCCATGAGACTCAAGATTCAACTACTCCGAATGATCAACGCTGAAAATCATAGGAACAAAACTGTGGTAGTGTTTTTGGATCAGGGTTTGTCTCACTGGGTTCTGCCCGTTACATAAGAACATGCTCTGATGTCATACGAGAGCGTGATGTCACAGTGCAACCATGCAACATTCTAATGACTAAACATATATTCAAATATAGTCATTTGGTTTTTTATTTTATTTCATTTTTTAATCTACCTCCTGGCTGACACGTCCTGACTAACCTGTTAAGGCCCCAGAGAGAAAGCTTTTTTAAACATTTATACAACATTATGTCAAAGTTCCCAATAAGTTCAGAGTACCCAACAGACTGTACAGTACATAACAGTGTCTGACTGGGCCAAGAGACCATAACCTCTATGGTGGAAATATTCTGCCTGACCCTCAGGTTTCCTGTAAGTTGAATTGAGTTGAGTTGATTAAACACAAAATTATGATAAAAGATATTTAAATCTATAAACTACAAGACATGGCTACACGATAAGGTGTAATAATGCCAAAGCGCACCAAATACAGTTACCTGAGTGCATACGCTAATAATAATAGTCATTGATGTAGGTTGAGCCAATTCGGCCATGTGCCTGTCATGGCCAGTGAACACACGCACACTGCACTAAGAAAAGGTCTAATCAGTCATCAGTGAACGCCTGTGAGGGAGAAATGGACGTTGTCATGATTTAAACTCTATTGCACGGTATTGCCAAATGGCAGCAATTACTTTTTACTGAAAGGCAGAAAATTCTGTCTTACTTCCTAGTTTTGAAAAGGAGGTACTTTACTATATTAGGACAAATAATTGAACACATCAAATCACCACTAAATTCAGTTTGAACTTCCTTTTTCCATAGAGTCATGATCCTGAGGAGGTCACGATCTGAGGCTCCAAAAGACAAAGGTGAGGGCTTTGGGTGACCCCTGGGCGGCCTGGCTCTCTCCCACAGCCCCTTAGGCAACCTCCAGCAGAGTCCCAGGTGGGGCTGTGGACCTGCTCTGTGCGCTCTTGGTGTCCTCTAGGCAGCCTGGCTCTGTCTCCCACAGCTCTCCAGGCAGCCTCATGTAAGATTAGGCCACTCTGACAGAAGGTTTACAACATTAGCTTTTATTCATATTTTGTAATCATAGGCATTTTGTAAATGTAACATATCGTCTACGGAAATCATAGTTTTAACAGAAGGCACTGCAATATCCCACCCAAACTACATGCTGGTCCAATAAACCCAGTCAGGTATCTCAGTCAGTAATAGTCAGATATAAATCTTAAAATTCATCTTCAATGAAAAATAGAAGTTGCAGTGGTCCGCTTCTAAACACTGAAAAATAAACCTTTCGACTTAAATATTTCCAAGATGAATACAATTTCTCATGCAACATACAAATCTTTATTTGTAATTTCTGTAAGATAAAATGCACTATGATAGAGCAAAGACACAGACAGAGAATGGAATACAAATGTTTTTCAGGATGTATTCAAATAGTATAAAGATTTACATTTACATAATATATATTTGCCAAACAACAATAAATTACAATTTTAACTGACAATAAATGGAAAGTGGCGGTAAGGCCATTGTAAAAACAGCTTCATAAAACTTTATAGCTCAAAAATCAATACTGCATTTAACACAATACAGCTTTTTGGTAATCAATGCCAATATTTAAGTGAATGTTAAATATAAAGTCTTGATAAATAAAAAATAAAATAGTTTGGTAGCAAATCTTTTGATTACTAGCAACAGCAGCAATAAAATGTGGTCTTATTGGAAAAATAACTCTAACTAATAGCATACATATAAAGTGTATAAATGTAGATTTGTGTATCATTAACATGCATCAAATTTTGCTGTTCACTGAAAAACGAGGAATCCCCTGTTCCACAGTACAGGTACATACTTCTTTAGCTAGTCCAGTCGTTCCCCTTGTATGAAGTATGTAAATTAATGAAAAGAAATAAAAACGGAATTGGATTTCTACAAAACAATAATAACTTCACAGATTTATGTAAGGTGCCTGATCAAATACCAAACTTCTTGAAGGTTTACAACCCATTAAAGAGTGAGACACATCTATGAACCATGTCAAAGCCGCACCAACATATAAGAATTCATCACATATTATAATATATAATATATATATATATATTTCCTTTTTATATAAAAATACGAAGTGTTTGCTAAGTAATAAAATATATGTAGCAAAAACAATACAATATCAGTAAAATATGTTATATACTGTAACGAATAGTAAACAATCAATAATAATCCAACAATATAAAGACTTTATGCTATAAACTATCATAAGCTTAGTTCCAATACATTTTACAATAAAGAAAGAAATGGACCAATAAAAAAAAAAAAAGGGTGAAAAAGCCACACATGCAGACACCAGTACTACTACTACTACTACTACTTCAGCCCTTTGCACAGCAGGGACAATCCATGTGTGCTGAGACAGAGGACCAACAGGACAACTCCTGCTGTATTTCCTGCCTCCATCCACAGCCTGTCGGCGTCTCTCCTCAGCGTCACACTGATGGATCTGAGCAGCTGCTCTGCCAGTTGGAAGACCTGGTTGTCCTGCAGGAGCGGAGAACACTGGATGGAGACAGGGGCCCCGCTCTCCTTTAACATGCACATCTGGTGAGACGGATCAATAGAAGGATAAACAGACGGACGGATGGATTGATAAATAGCTCTTTAGTGATTACTTTTCTTAAAGGACAGACTACAGTATCTTACAGTAGCTTAGCATAAAGATGTGTAGTAAATGAAACGAGTCAACTCACCAGTGTGTCAAAGGCCTCCAGAGAATCAGGACGGCTGTCACTCAAGAGGCTCAGAGTTTCATCAGGCAACTCTAGAAAAACAACAAGATTAAACTGTGGCAAAATATTTCTTGACTTCTACCTTGTTTAGCAGAAAAGGTTCGCGGCCCTCTTCAGTCTGGAGTTCACTCTCACCTTCCAGGGCACTGACCAGCAGGTGGGCTGCATTCAGGTTAGCAGTCATACCACACTGGCTGCTCTCATTGTGACCGTCTGCAGTCACAAGTCGGTCCAGTATGGCTGACACTGACTGTGTCTGACTCTCCGACAGCTCCTCATGCATGGTGGGCGTTTCACCGCTACACAACTCCTCCAGCTAACAGAGAGGGGGGGATGGAGGAAATAGAAAATGACTGCCATATGTGACAAAACCGGTGGTTTTAGGTATGTTTATCTTATCGCTGTGTCACTCACCACATACTGTAGACATGACAGAGCAGGTCTGTCCCTCAGGGTCTCTTGGAGTCTCTTGAACAAGTCACATCGAGTTGGCTGGGGGAGCTGCGCTAAAGGAGACAGGTCCATCTCCTGGGATCCTGTAAAAGACCAGCAGATCCTGTGTCAGATTTTAAACTGAAACTACGTCGACACACAGCTACTTTCCTCAACTGTGAGACAAACTGTAATACATCAACACATATCTGTCCAATTCTGACAAATGATTCTTTGTATAACCATTTGGTTTTTGATATTCCAGACTGTTTTTTTTACAAATAGTCACCAGATTCTTGTAAACTCAACCTTCTGCTGTAATTCTTGACCACATCATGCAGTTAAAACCACATTTTAATGACACACATACATCAACCCTGTCAATTCTTGCAAAATCTGATGGCTACGAATGACCTATGCATTAGGTAAACAGGTGTAGTTGGTGCTACAGTAAAATAATAACTTTAAATGGACCAACCTGACTTGATAGTTTGCACAATTCTATTCCTGTATCTACTTTTCCCAGGATTTAGTTATTCTCCAAAAGTCAGTATGATTTTTTTTCACCTTGTTTTTGACACAGATCTAAATCTAGATCGACAAACTAATTTTAAAATACCTTAGAAATACATTTAGATCTACTTTGTTCTTCTTTGTACTTCCAGTTGGGAACGACTGATATGTTATACAGCTGAAAATTCATCATAATGTGATATATTCTATTACTGTTAATAACAGATTAATATGTCCTACTAAGCCGTATGCCTTAGTCTCGTCACAGTTGCAACTATTCCATGTTTTACGTGTTACGTTGTTGGTTTTAGTTCCAGTTTTTTCAACTGATTTCAGAACAAATAACAGTGGATGCGACGCCTAACTGAATCTACAATGCCATCTGCATGTGAAAGAAAGTGGGAACCTACTTCAGTTACATCATTTCACAATTGTATTTAACTTCCTCACAAAAAACAACAACAAAAATGGGGAGTGTACATGCACGTTCTTCCCATTAATGAGCAAATGTATGAATAAATGGACACAAACCGTTTTGCAGTGAACTCAAATTGCACTTGCCATCCACCACATTCAAAGATTCATGGGATGGCCTGGGCAGTACGGGCATGTCTGACTCAATTCCTCCTACTGTGCCTGGTTGTAGGCATATATCTGAAAATAGACACAATGACATATAGTACATAAACACACACAGGGGGGAATGTGGGTACAGCAACATTCACACACCCACAGGTGCACAAGTATATTAGTAAAAACACAATCAAAGCACATCACTGAACATCAGCCTATTTCATCAGACCATTTGCTTACTACTAAGTTTTTCGTTGCACAATAATCAAAATGCAAAACTTGAACATGACACTGTTTTTGTTGCATTTGTTGTCAGTGACAATAACTGAAATGGAGTTGTGATTCATACTTCATTCCTCTCAAGACATTTGTTTTCACCATGCATCAACCTCCATTGTCTGTAATCACACATACACACACACACACACACTCACTCACCATAATGTCCGTTTTTTTTTATCTCCAGCTCCAAGATGCTGTACGCGATGACTGTACCAGAGGGGATCTCCAAGGAGACGTCACTGTCCACTTCAATGTCGGTACTGTCTTTCACACACACCTGAGAATACGCAAAAATGTAAAATCTGGTTAAAGCAACAATTTCACCTGAAGGTAAACAAACATTTCCCCCAGAATGTGACACTAATAACATTATTGATAATAATAATAACCACATCTGGTTAAAATGTTAACCTTAGAAATTCCCATAGCAAACCAGTTAATTGTTGATTGATTTTACCAGAAATGCCCATCACACGTAAATGGATCACTGGCAAATATCCCAATGTAGCAAACTAATATGCGACAGGAACACACACTCTGAGGCCCACCTGAACAGAGCTCCTCAGCATGCCCGCTAGCTTGAGCACCCCGTGAAAGCTGCACTGCTCCTTCTTCGTCTGGGTGATGGAACAGGAGTTGGTGGTGAGGATCCTCTCCTTCACGACTGCCAGCACCTCCGCTCGCTTCTCCAGCTGCTGCACCAGCACGTGCTGCATGTCCACCGGCCTGATACAGAGAGAAACTGGTTTTTAATCTACAATGGCAATGTAGTGCGTGTGTGTGTGTGTGTGTGTGTGTGTGTGTGTGTGTAGCATTCAGGTTGTCATCACCAGCCACGTGAAAAGGATGGTGTTAGAACTAGATACTGAATCACAAGACACGGCAATAGATCGAGTGCAGTATATTTAAGTAAGATGACACTACTGATCTCTGTGGCAGTGGTTGAGTCTTTGCTCTGAGGTGTCAAATGTCTGATCTCTAACTGCACTGTTCACCTCATCACTAATGATCTGCTGACTAGTTGCAGCGTGCAAACAGTATAAAAAAGTAATTATTTAACACCTGTTGCTGGAGTCACGTAGCAGCTTCTTCACATCCAGTTCCTCTTTCTTCAGTTTCCCAAAACACGACTGGAGCTTGGAAGAGCCGTGCCCCTGCAGACTGACTTTGATAGGGCCAGCCTCTGTGTCCAGCGCCCCAGAGAGTTCATCTCCAAACGTTCCCTCGTAGGTGAGGAATTCTGTCTCGGACACTCCTGAGAGAACGTGTGGTGTTAGCATACACAAATATGGACGTGTGTGGGAATTCTACTTGGGTGGACAAACAGCCTGTGTGTGCACGCCTACATACCAGGGCTGAGCACCTTGCCGTCCTGCAACAAGTCGCCGAGGGTGAAATCTGTCGGTTGGTACTTGGTCTTCTGCCAGAACCAGCTGCGAATGCGTTTGACAACCAGCGCCATGGGAACCAGTTTTTGTGAGTCATTGACTCTGGACACATGGATGAGGCTTCCTTCGGGGTCAATCTGGCGGACGAAGTTGGCAGTGGCTTTGGAAAACATGGTCTCAGCAGAAGAGGACTGCAGACAGCTGAAACAGAGAGACTTTTAAGGGTTCAGCCTGGCCTCATTTTGCCCACTTGAAGGCACTGAGAGCAAAGATGTGCTCTTACTTTACTTTACTACTAAACTACCAGGGGTGATTTCCAGTTTGTGCTCCCCCCAGTTTTCCCCTCCAGTTAAAGTATACACAAGTTTGAGAAGCCCCATTACAGCCGAGCAGACCTTATGTGGGTGTGTGGGACTCTCTCACAAGCCAGGAGGGAAGTCCCCTGCACGTTAACAAATTAATGTGGCTCCAAACACACCACACCTCGGCCTGTTAATTCCACTGGCTCAGCTTTCATAGCTTAAATATTTTAAGTAATCAGGCGTGAGGGGGATTTGTGCAGAGAGAGAGAGAGCAGAAGAAAGTTGGAGCTGTGTCTCTGTGGTTTTGAGGAACATTAAAACAAAAGAATGCAACGTTGGCCGGGGGACAGAAAGAAGCTGGTCAGGGGAAATAAACATAAAGAGGGAGAGAGCTCAGACTGAATGAAATCGTAAGCGCCACCTCCTACCCACGAACGCCACAAACTCACCGTGACATGATTTCAGTGTGTTGAGTCATTTGGTCTGAATTATGTAAGAGTTGTCCTAACGTCAGTGTGGACCTGTCTCTAAGTCCCAAAAGCTTGAATGTGCTGCTCCTAAATATTTCATGTTTCGTGTGACCAGAACCAGAGAAACAAGGCACCCTTGAACATGTGGGGACACTTCTGACTTAACATGTAGTTCATGTGGTTAGTAGTGACATGGGGCTCAGTGTGAGCACATGTAGAGCTGTGATGTAAAGGTAAATATCTTCAGTAAACCATAAATCAAACAACACGCATTATCCACAAATTCCATTTTTTTTTTAGAAAAATGTTACCCACTTGAACTGTAGTATAAAGTAGACACACATAAAATAAAATAAAAGTATAAGAGACAACAATTTTCCATGAAGACATCTGCCAATACAAACACACACTCGCACGTGCGTGTGTATTTCCCGGCAGCCCACTGCAGGAATGTAACCGGACTCAAGTGGCTGCTGCGCGTGCTAGTTTAGTGAGGTCAGGCTTAAGGAGGCATGACTCGGATTATTAAATCCGTTTAATAATTTGATCAAAGAGATAAAGTCCTGATCGGGGAAAAAAACAAGACAAACCGACCACGACGGTTTTCTAATGGAGACCAGACTGACCGGAGAGTTCACCGGCTCTTTTTTTTTACTCACTTATAAATAAAGTTGTTGCTTACCTCCAATCAGTTTTTATAATAAGTTGTAAATTCAGGGCGTGTTGTGCTCCGGCTCGTCTGGCTGTCGATCCTGGAGAGTCAAAGGTGTTTCCATGCGTGGTGGAAAACAAGTTGTCCAAACGCGCACTAAACTAGTCCCGCGGATGTAACGATGAGGCTGTGTGAGGGAGAGAGAGTGAGAGAAAGAGATGAGGGATCTGTGGCTCAATGCTGAGAAAAGGGTCGACTGTGCAGCTGGTCGCAGCTCCTCCTCCTTTCACTGAGGAGTTAATTATAATCACATGAACTCTGGTATTCCTGTGTTTCTCTGTGTTTCTGTGTGTGTGTGTGTGTGTGTGTGTGTGTGTTTCAGGACATGAGCAGACTTGCCTGATTGATTTGGCCTGTGATGGTAAATTAAGGGTGCTTACAGCTCATGCCATATTGACTCATTTATACCCCTTTTTTGCTGCTGATCTCTGTGATCTGTGGTTCATAAGTAGGCAAGCAGGCGTGGTTGCTATGACATCTTAGCTCCAGCTGCACCACATCCTATCTCAGGCCACCTATGCAGCTTTGTGAAACCGTACAGGGAAAAGTGAGTTTGTAATGGGTGTCAGAGTGGAGTGGAAATGTAGTTGATGGGGTTTCAGATTTCATGTTAAGAGATGAAAGGAGTGTGTGTGTGTGGGTGGGGGAGTGGGGTGGGTGGGGGTGGGCTACTGTATTTTGGTTTGTGACATGCTTGCCAGTAGTGATAAGTAGTAACTTTGTACACGCTAAGAGGGAGTAGTCACTCAGATGTAGAGATAATGGTCCACTGTCCCCTGAAGTACGGATGCACCAAGATGCACAAACACTATGTGGTTTTAGTGGCTCGTTCAAGACTGACAGGCTGGTCAGGGCCCTGTGGCCACTGGCATCAGTGGTGGGAGAAGCGTTCAGGGGGTTTTACTTCTGCAAAAGTCACAATGTCGCAATACATAAGTCAAAATATATCCGCAAACTGTGCATTTCATTTCAACGCTCGTTATGGCTTCACTGATGCAACGAGGTTACACAGATCTTCTGTGGATGTCAGCTGCTTCAGATCCTCCTGTCTCTTCATGTGATCCCTGACAGACTGGATGATGTTGAGATCAGGGCTCTGTGTGGGCAACACCATCACTTCCAGGACTCCTTGTTCTTCTTAACGCAGAATATAGTTCCTGATTTTTCTACACCCCACTTCCTCTGTCTTAGTGCATGGCCTGGGAGAGACCTTGCTGATGCAGTATAACTACCCTGTGTCTTGTTGCTGTGCTCAGTCTTGTCATGGTGTCTGACCTTTGACATGCAACCGTCTTCCACAGCCTCACCTTGGTAGCAGAGTTTGGCTGTTCCTCATCCACACCGTAAATGATTTCTTCAATTTGAACAGGATTTTACTGTAATATGTACGGTTAGATACTGTGAGACATATTTACAGTATGCTACTGAACACAGCAAAAGTTTCTAGCTAAACATTGGGTGACTACTGTAATTCATCTCTACTGTAAATCCATTAACAGTAATAAACCTGACCAATGTGAAGGCAGATGTTTTTAAATTAAATTAAACAGTTTTGGTGGAAGTGAAGGTTAAAGAAAAGAAGTGACGCTGAATAACCGACAACAAACAAACACCTAAGTATATTATTTCTATCATTATTTTCATTAAAGCATTTTCAAATGTAGTCACTTCTATTGACAGAGGCAGCGTTAGGTTGGCAGACAGATGGACGGCTGGTCATGGAGCTGACAGTAACATCAACATCAGCTGGTAAGTAACATCTGACTGTACAGATTACCTTAAACTAACAGTAGCTAAACAGACAGACAGCAGACAGAGAAACTGGTGATGTAGTGTTAACAGCTAGTTAGCCTTAACTAACATTAACCTTACTTAAACCGTATTTTCTGCTCTTTTCACCGGCTGAGTTTGCAGATAACAACCGAAGTGTAACTCTGACACTGAGCTACAGTCAGCATAACAAAGTGATGTAATGTTACTGTTAACATGAGGTGGCTGACAGAGGACACCAGTGACACTTGACCTTCTGCTGACTCTGGAAAAGACAAAGCTAAAGTAAATGGTTCAAATGATGCTTTGTTAGGTTATACTTTACTTTTTCACTGTTACATTAGCTGAAAACATTACATGGCCGTTTAAATTAGCATAGTAGTTGTATTAACCTAACGCTAATATTGAAAATGTAGTACAGTGTTGGCTAAAATGTGATTTTGAGCTGATCAGGGAGGCTGTATCGTGAGAAAACGTGATATATCAGCATATCCCTCATTTATTAGAGCTCATTAGGAAGTGTTGTAAAGTTAGAGAAAGACTCATGCTTGTTCTCCACACCGTCCGAGTTGTCAATTTCTTGTTAATTGCTGAACTCAGGTCACTGCAGGTCCAGCAGATTTAGATGGCAGTCTGTGTGCAGCACGCTGAGGTTGACCACTGGGTAAGGCTATGAAGATGTTTGGATCATAAATGGCTACTATGGCTGAGTATTGATCAGCTACAGAGTTTGCTTCAGTGTCATACAGCTTCTGAGGTCTCCCTATTATTATTCTGACAGTCCTTACAGCTGAAGACTGTTGGTTTTATCTGCTATTAGACCACAGCTGGTCCTGCTAGTTGCAGCAGACTGTAGCAGCTCAATGACTCACAGAGCTTCCCCAAAATACACAAACATCTGAGGT
This sequence comes from Pempheris klunzingeri, assembly GCF_042242105.1. NCBI lineage: Eukaryota > Metazoa > Chordata > Actinopteri > Acropomatiformes > Pempheridae > Pempheris > Pempheris klunzingeri. The sequence goes on from NC_092027.1 coordinate 15,464,937, forward strand.
TGTGGTATACCGTCACAGATTTTCTACTCTGGGCTTACTGGTTTACAAAAAAATTACTGACAACACAGCAAATCGTTTCATTCCTCACCTGTAGTATGTATAACCTATAAACTAGAGGCCGGCACTCGCTCAAATAGAACATCTGTTGTTGTACAGTGCAGGTGATCACTGAGGCAGGAGGAGAGAGAATAGAGGTTTAACAGGCTGATACTGAGCGGAGTTAAGGTGCTTTCCGACAGTCACTCAGCAATGTAACTCAGCAGATGTTCACTATTTTGAATTGCCATCTGCGGCAGGTTCCCTGCTACCTCTGATCCTACCAGCCTGTATACCACAGGCTGCTGCTATCCGCTGTATATAACTGAACTGTATAATTCAGTTCAGTTAAAAAAACTTTATTTATCCCCATGGGACGATTCCTCAGGCTGTAAAGTCATTACTGAGATGAAAAAAGCAGGTAGTGGTTTAAAATGGAAGAAAGGGCCAGCAATATGACAGTAAATCATGTTTTGCTGACTAATATCATGAATGCTGGTGATTTTAATGAACACTGGTAACAAGTCTTCATATAATGTAGTCACCACCTTTAAGCTCTCTCACCTCGTCATTACTTCTTGTTGTTAGTCATTAGTCACGCCATGTGTGTGTTGTTCCACAACAAGCTCTGCACTAAAACCGAGTGAACGTGTGTTGTGGGAGGGAAACCCCAAACGTGGGCCAGAGATTTCCAGGTTCAAAGTTTTTCAAAGTGTCAAAAACCAAAGAGTCAGTCTTCAAAAAATAGGCACCGGGAGACTTCAGAGTTCAGCACAGTAGAGGTTTATTGTCGACAACAAAGCCCGAGACCTGAACAAGAGCAAATCCTGAACAGTTCTGACACACAATGCAAGGGTCCCTTTTTTGATAACCCAAAATCAGCAGAATGAGCTCATCTGCCTGTTGCATCTGCACCCAGCCAATTAGAGTATACCACAGTTTACAAGGAGGAGTTCACCCCTCTGGCCTTAATTTGACCTGATCACTTTGACATACCCGGGGAATCCACTGGGCAGTTATTATTTTTATTTATCCTATAGCACCTCCTGTTGACACCATTAAGCTCCAATTCCTCCTCAGTACATTTTTAAAAAACAAAATTATATATTTAAAACAGAGTATAAAATGTGATATCTGGTTACATTGTTTCATTCTCATTTTGATTGGTTACATGTTTCATTACCTTTGTTACAAGGTCTATGATAGACATTAATTTGAATATTATTTGGTTTCAGGTTGCTCAATGTCCAGATTGCTAGGCAAAAGAAAAGAGCCAGTACAACCCAATAGAGGTGAGTTTATTGTGCAACCAAATGTCTCTGCAGCTACATGTGCTCGCATACCAGCTACTTTCTGTTCAACTTTTTCAGGTATGAACTTGTGGGAATGGACTTGACGAAGCTCACTGTGACTGAGGGTGGTAATCAATACATTTGTGTATACAACGGTTGATTATTTCACAAAATGGGCAGTGGCAAACATGTGCAAGGTAGGTACGGATAATAGTTGCCAATTATGCCATCTTTAAACTAAAGTCATCACTTGTAGCTTGACGTAATGGAGTGGGATGGTTTAATTGGGGCTGTCTGCAAGGACCAGCATTGGACCCTAGTAGCAAGTACATTTTGCATCAATGCAATATATGCAACTATATTTACAACCCTGAGAATCTTGTACATTAAAGTATATATAAATATAAAAGGCCATATATCCAAAGGAAGGACGGGCTATATTTGCAGATCCATTTGGAGCCACATCCAAACAACTGACGCACTGTAGGGATTCGACAAGGTAAGCAAATTCAGGATTTATTCTTGTGTTTCATCTGTGAAGTATGTTAAATAGTTTCTGATGTGCAAATAACATACATAAAGAAATAATGTTGGGCTTTTTTTTGTTTGTTTTTTAGGGCCTTCGTGCGAGAAAAAGAAAACCTAAATGTGTCCAGATGGGTCTGCAACACAGTTTTATATCCCTGGCATCAGGATTCTACATCCTGGGGAGTGTTGTCTCCAAAGTAAGATAATGTACTTTTTTTTTTTTTAGTAAGCATTTATAAAGGACAAAAATAACACTAAACTGTGTTTTAAGATGGCAGAGCACTGGACCTGCAATATTCAATCACGCACACCAGATACAACATGTTTGTTTGTGGCAAAACACTAGATTACTACCTGTCCACAACCCTCGTGTTCCAGGAGAAGAGGCTGTTTGAGACAAATCTGATTTTGGCCCATCCTGAATAAAATTCTTTGACTGTTTGACATCTCTTGTGTTTTGGTTGAGTTGTGAGCAGCGGACCTCAATTCTAAGCGTATTTTTGTCATATTTTTCTTGTGCAGCTGACGTCAAACATTTGCTGTAGGCAAATTCCTTACTGAAAAAGGAGTGGTATTAGACTTATTTTGGATTATATAGCAAATCCATCAAAACATAAGTGCTAGTATAATGTACATCACCTCCACCATCATCGTAAGCATGAATTGCAGCATCATGAAAATCTCCTCCCTAGTTTTTCTTCTCTTGTGCTTAAAATTATGGCATTACCACCATTACAATTTCTTATATGTCACACAAGAACTAAATTTAAACTGCTTGTCAAAAAAACATGCATCATCTTGCAGTATCGTAGTTATAGCTATAGATCAATGATTTCAATGTTATATCAGTTTTGAGTTTTATATTTTTCAAGCAGTGAATTCCATCTCGAGGTTGAAGATCACTGTATTTTTTCTGAGGGAAATTTGACTGCCACATAAAAAAAGAAAAACATAAAATTATAGTGTAGTAAAGGACATAAAGTGCATAGCTCAAACGTGCGTTCAAATACATGCGACACAGGCCCTCATTTCCCATCATCATCCTGTTTTTACACCTATTCAGATATCTTTTTCCATATTTAATTGGAACACAGTAGCTTCAACCTTATGGGAGCCGTTTGTATTCTGAATACAGGTCATGTAAATACAGTACAGTAAATATGTACACCCAGCTATTTTTAAGAATGAACCAAGGTAATACATGCAGTATGGACTTGTAGTGGAGAATGACCCCCCTGGTGTGTGTTCTTAGTTTTTTATAATGAGATAAGTGCCAAAAATAAGTATGGAGTATGTGGCGATGAGTAGGAATGAAGTTGGTTAAAAGACATCACCTGGTGATTAATTATGCTTTATGTTTGCTTTATGAACGTTTCAAACAGATTATGGATTAACAGTAAAACTTTTTGACTGACTGATTGAGGAAATTGAACGCTCGTTGTGTGTTTTCTGAAGCAGACCAGCTGCTACCACGAGGGGTCGCTGTTAGTGAGCGATGACGTAGATCTCCTGCGACAGTAGTTCATCTCTCATCGTCGCACGAAAACAGTGATATCCAGGAGCGCGGCGGAGCAACACAACCGAGACGGTGTGGACATGACAGTGTGCAGTTTCTTTCTCCAGGGCCGGTGTCGATACGGCGATAAGTGTTGGAATGAGCACCCGAGAGGAGGAAGCAGCAGAGGAGGAGGTGGAGGAGGAGGTGGTGGTGGTGGAGGAGGAGGAGGAGGAGGAGGATATAACAACAACTACAACCGCTCTTCTGCTCAGCAGCAGCCTAAAGGAGGTAACGACAAGTACAGACTAATATAGCTTAGCTTAAATTTAGCAACCCTAACTTTGGTTCATATTAATTAACATTACACCGGGGTGTTACGTTTCGGTTACGAGCCATTGTGGCGTTTCATCTTACCGCCATCTTACCAACGCCAGGCATTTTATTTGAACTTAAACTCGGCTAAAGTTATATCAGTAAGATAAGACTGGATGTTAGACTTAGACAGTAAGTACTTAGACAGACTTATGGCAGTAGAAACACCTCTCAGTGTGAGTCCGTACAGCTCAGCAGCACCGTAAACAACAAGTAAAACACTTTGAATAAAAACAAACAGGACAACTGTCGTGAAGACAGGAATTCTCCATCTTTAACCCTCAAAGGAAACACGTGACACTCACATATACAAACTTATTACGTTCATGTTAAGGGTGTTGTACATTCAGTGTGGACAGGAGTGATCGTGGTAGAATTACAGTGTGGACAGGAGTGATCGTGGTAGAATTACAGTGTGGACAGGAGTGATCGTGGTAGAATTACAGTGTGGACAGGAGTGATCGTGGTAGAATTACAGTGTGGACAGGAGTGATCGTGGTAGAATTACAGTGTGGACAGGAGTGATCGTGGTAGAATTACAGTGTGGACTAACACGATCCTTCTCAGCGTTGACTGGTGTTTGGGTGTCTGTTGTTTTCAGGATTTGGAAACCGGGTTTGGGTGAATCCCTCCCAGCAAAAAGGCACCTACATACAGCCTTCATCCTTCTCCCATCGAAGTGATGACTGGGGCCGAGGAGGAGGAGGAGGAGGAGGAGGAGGAGGGAATGATTGGGGCCGAGGAGGAGGAGGAGGAGGAGGAGGAGGAGGAGGGAGTGACTGGGGCAGAGGAGGAGGAGGTGGAGGGAATGACTGGGGCCGAGGAGGAGGAGGAGGAGGAGGGAATGACTGGGGCCGAGGAGGAGGAGAAGGAGGAGGGAGTGACTGGGGCAGAGGAGGAGGCGGTGGGAGAAGAGAGAACCTAAAGGCCTCCGAATTCAGCTTCTCTGGTCAAAACAGATTTTCAGAGCTTGGCACTCCCAGCACCTTTGACAGGGGAGGAAGAGGAGGAGGGCCGCAGGTGGCGGCTGGGGATGAAGATGATGACAAAAAACTGTGAGTGTCAGTGACCCTTTATGCTGCGCTAAAATTAATGTTGTCATGAGGAAATAATGAATGTGATGCCCGTCTCATTGGCACCCAGGGAGAACATAAAGATGGACATGGAGATTTGGGAGAGTTCAGGGCAGTGGGGCCTCTCGTGCTATTCAAACTTCAAGACACTTTTTTCTGGTCTGTATCAAATATACGTCTAATTACATGATATCTATTGATATTTTTTGTCATTTAATTTCCATCTTTAGTGCAATTGACGGAGTTATTATATCAATCAGCCCTGAACACGACTGATATTTTGTGTCTACAGGTTTCACTGATCTCTCTCCAGAAGAGCTCAGGCTGGAGTATTACTCCACAAGAGCTTCAGGAGATCTGCAAAGCTATGTAAGTGTAGTATTACTCCTTAATATCATTCTTAAAAGTTGTCTTCAGGCCAGGAAGTAAGTGAAGAGGGTGCTTTCATGTGTGATTTTCTAAAGACTCAGTATGATTCTTTTTGTCCTGCATGGGTATAGTATTTCTTTCTGTGAAAATGAAGGGTGATAACTCACTGTTTGACCTTGAGTGAGTCCAGTGAGGTGTTTTTTAAATTGTTAAAACATCAACTGTCGGCATTTTAAAATGTGCAAGAGTCTAAGAAACACCTGCTTCGTGTGTTTAGATCAATGGCATCAATCAGTTGGTCAGTCAGTGGAGAAACAGAGTCCAGGAACTGAAGGTCATGAATCCAGCCACTCGCACAGCTTTGGTGAGACGCCAACACACACACACAGTTACTCAAACAGTACCCCCAACATTTTTTATGAAGGATGTTTTATAGATACAGTGAACATGTTATATTTTCTCTGTTTCCTTGCAGCTTGCAGAGTTGAATAACCAAGCTACTCAGGCATCTTCGAGTGGCTTCGGTTCAGCGACAGCGACTGGATTTGGATCGTCTACATCTAGCTTTGAAAGCAAAGGTGCAGATTAAGGTTGATGTTTGAACAGTAGAGGGGTAAAGCAATAGTTTAGCGTTTTGCAAAATACTTCGATTTGCATTATTTCAAAGGACCAAAGGAAGTGAGTGGTCCCTGTCAAGAATCGGACCAGAATTTGTCATTGTTATACTATAAGTTTTGTATTGTATTGTACTGTAAGATAGCCACACTTATACTAGTCATTGTGTTAATTCTAAATCTTTCTGACCTCGCAGGCTTTGGGGCTCCAGCACCAGCCCAGACCGGCACTTTCAGCTTTGTTGCTCCCAGTGGTGGATTCGGTTCCTCGGCTGCACCGTCGTCCTCCACAGGCTTTGGCAGTGCCTTAGCAGCTCCCACACAGCCGCCCTCTGGGTTTGGTTCCTCTTCTGCCCAGTCATTCTCCTTCAGCGCTCCGACCACCAACCCGCCAGCTGCCACTTCAGGATTTGGCTCTGCCTCGGGGTTCAGTTTCTCCTCAACAGCGAGCACCGGAGGGGGATTTGGAAGCGGTTTTGGGGCTGCAGCGCCGGCTCCAGCAGGAGGTAGTAGTTTTGGACAAACGAGTGGAGGCTTTGGGGCAACTGTTGCTCCGCCTGCAGTAGGAGCCGGGTCTGCCGGTGGGGCATTGGACAGTCTGTTTTCTCTTGAGAGCAAACTGACTCCAGAGGAACTGACTCAGTTTAAGGCTAAGAGGTTCACGCTTGGCCAGATCCCTTTGAAACCTCCTCCAGCTGACATGCTGGTAGTATGATGCTGTGGGAAATGCCCACAGGACTTTTGAAATAAAGACAAAATTTATACAGTAGAAATAATGACTTTCTTTTCCATAGTGATTTTTAAATCAAAGTCATTATACACATTTTTAAGACATGGCTAATTTTCAGATACTCCAAGTCAACTTGTACAATACACAGTGCATATTTTTAGATGTCTTCGGGTCACATTAAGTGCTATTTTTGAGATTGTTGAATGTCTATCCGGTTGGATTGTTCTGAATCAGTTTGCAAATTTGGTCTTATTCCCTTTGAGACGCCCACAGTGAACTTATCAGACGATGAGCAACGTTCCTCAAGGTTTAATTGCATGATTATGAGATCAACCATAATCTATATTTACAACAAAACAATAAAAACATGCCTTGAACTTGGTAAAAACATCCTGCGCCCTGAAGATTCGCCTCATGGAGGAACTTCTAAAAGTTGTAATTGCACAGATTAACCAGCAGGGAGTGTCATCAGCCCTTTAACATTTTAGTGAAGCAACAGCAGATCAAGGCAGGCGAGAATAGCTGTGTAATTTAGGGCTAACTCTGCTCTGTCTGTCTTCTGTCTCCATCCCTCTATGTTTTAGCCATCCACGCTAGCTTTTAGACCCAAGTACACTAAAACACAGGAGAGTGTTAGTGCACAATGACAGTGAGTGAGGAAGCTCCTCTATATGGATGCATTAAGTGTTGAATACTCGGTGGGAGCACAAGAAGAGGAATACATCGACAAAGAGACGGCAAAGCCACTCTGCTGCTATAGGGGCTGCAGCTCTGCTGACTGGGGCATATTTTCAGCTGACAGGGAATTTGTGATATCAGCAAGAGGAGAAACCGAGCCGGAGCTGCCTCCTCTGTGTGTACTGGTGTGAGTCTGTGTGTGTGTGTGTGTGTGTGTGAGATCATGCTAAGTCAGTATCTCATGGCCAGGCCAAACACATTGTGCATGTAACTACCACACTCTGCTGCATAACTATCATGGCAACGGACAGATTTAGATTTTCACTCCACTATTATTATTATATATATTATTTTTGTTGCTTTTTAAACAAAGATTTCTTTTGCACACACAAAATAAATGAAGTGCTTATATGATATGATATTTTGTTAAATTTAATTCAGCCAACATGCAAAAACCTTTTATGGTTCCTACTTTTGAAATATGAGGACTTGCTGCTTCCTTGTAAATATTTTAATAAATTAAATTCATTTTTAGTAGCTTTGAAGTTTGGACTATTGGTTGGACAAAACAAGCATTGTGAGGGGAAAATCAATCGATTAGGAAAATAATCATCAGATTAATCCATACTTTCAATCCTATACAAAAGATTACAGCAGTAAAATCCTGCTTTGGCAATAATACATGCTAATAATCAAATGATATCACATATATATTTACATAAGTCAGAGGGGTATTTTTTCTACATTGCTTTATTTTTTTTATACTTTTTTAAGCACAATTTCAAATGCAGGAGTTTTACTTGTAACACTTTTACTTAAGCAGAGGCTCTGGGTACTTCTTCCACCACTGACTGCCAGTAACAGCGTACAAATTAGCAATTTTCACTCTTACTTCTCAGTTTGTCAGCAGTAACCTCCCACCCACCCCAGCTAGCAGATAATGCATAAATAATTCAATAGATTAATGAACGATTGAAAAAAAAAAGAGAAAGAAAATGCTCTTGCACGCTCATTTTAGTGAAACTTGTTCAAATTGCCATCCGGTGATACTTAAACACATCTAACTGAGAAATATGGGCATTTGGGTCCTTGTTTCCCCAACAGCAAATAAGCAGATTTAATCACTAACTGCTGCGGTATCAAATTGCCAGCCTGCCTGTGTTTATGTAACGTATGCATGAGCTGCACAGAGTGGATCAGAGCAATATTAAAGATGAGGGATGAGCCTGTGGATGCCTGCACAGCCAGACACAGGATGTTTTTATTGGGAACATTTAATCGCTCTGGAGTGCATTAAGACCTGTATAAGATTACGGTGCAAGACGCAATTATATTATAGTAAAGATGTGATTAAATTTCACTCATTTGACCTGTAGTGTTTAATAGCAAGTAACGTCATTTATGAATGCAGTAGCTTCCTCCTCCTTCCCTCCTGGGGAGTGCTCGGTATTCCCAAGAGGGAGCCTGGATGACATTTGAGTTGAAATTAAAACACACACACACACCTGTCATGTACTGTACACACTCCTCCCCACTTCCTTTAGTCCCCAACCTGCCCCACCCTCTCGTGAAACTGTAGCTTACACAAACCCGGTCACATGACCACGATGTGTATTGTAATTCAATTGACTGTGACCTGACTCCAGCAACACGGACCAGATGTAGCCCACACTGTATATGGGGCTCTATAACACACTTTTCCATAGGGGCGAGGGGGGTTGTCTGCACTGTTAATTCCCTCTTCAGGCTGTGCCGTGTAGCTGTGTATGAGTGTCGGAGCTCTACATGGATCAGTCCTTTGAATTATGTCTTCTGCCCGCAGCTATTAAAACTCCTCCTCCCAGGCTTCCTTCTCTAGATCAGCATTTTATAATGACACACAGTACCTAAATGCGCATTGTGTTCAGCACCATTGTGGTCGCTGCATCAGCTGATGACAGCAGCACATGCTCTAACCACCACTTGAATCCCCTCTCACTGCAGAATGCCAATGAGCTGATTCGGATTCAGTGCTGGTATTAATGTGTGATGGGGGCTGATTCCAGTCGACCCTCCTTACTGTTGCAGCAGAGAACAAGGATTGATTGTGTTGTGCCACAGCGATTCCACTATGGGAAACAGGGCATTGATCCAAGGCCTGTGATATATGCCTATTTGAGCGCCTAGCTGCACGGGTGACTGAGTGGCACATATTTCACCTGCAAGGTTTGGGACCTGGGTTTGTGTGCTGCAGATGTTTATGGGTTCATATTAGGGATCAGTGCACCATGGTCTTTTAACACACTGTCAGTAATAACACACTAGTGAGTAAATACTGTCACAATATATGTACTGTACTTGAGACCGGAGTGGGCGAGGCCTAGATCATCTGACCTAGAGAGGCACAGCACATGGAAGGAACAGTCTTTATGCATCTGTGTCCTGCATGAAAAGACTGAAGAAGACTGTGCTTTGCATGTTTTTCTGTATCAAACAGACATTATGAATACGTGTCAGTGAACATCATGCCTGCGTTTATTTTTTCTTCAGAGTTACAGTACTTTGGTGTGGTGATACAGTGCAGCCCGAGCAGCAGTAACGTGATGGATGAGCCTACAAGTCGAAGTAACAAGTTGAGTTTTATGAAATACAGAAACGGAAAATAACATGTTCTATCCGTAAAGCTCTGAACCTGAATGCAGCATCCGCAGCATCCCGTACTTGCTCAGCACCAAACTGTGTTAGCACGGACATTTTCACTCTTGGACTGAGCTACAACAACCCCGATTTTCTAAAAAACAAATTGGAGATCCGTACACTAATAAAGCAGAGTATCAGCCAAAATAAGTAAGCCCAGAGGAGTAGCAGTTGAAAGGAGTTTGATATTCTGTGCTTATTTGTTTTCTTGTAGAGATTTATTTGAAAAGAGCGATGCCACTCTCATATCTGTCCAACCTCCCAATACCTGGTAATTAATTTTTGTCCTCTGTTGGGGACATGACACCGAGCCCTTTATTTCAGACACCACTCATGCAGTCTTTTTGAGTCCTAATGTACTGTGGAAAGCACGTCCCTGGCTTTCTAAGCATGTAGTACACATGGGGGGGGGGGGCAACAGAGCACATCTCCTGTCTTTTCAAAATGGCAGGATGTTCCCTGTTGTTTTTCATTTATGGGTCTTATTAAAATTAAGATTTTAGACGTGTATGTTAAATTGAAGCCACATGCCCTGTGGCCAATGCTTCGTTTCATTTTAAACCATTTTTTAGGAAACAGAGCGCTAAGTGGGGAAGCAAAGATTTTGTTGGGAGAGTCATGGAGCTGTCAGGAGATGAGGAGGGAGAGAGCCAGGCAGTACGGCAGGAGGATGACTGCTCAGAGGAGGGCATGTTGGCTCAGGAGGAGCCTGAGGAAGAAATTATTGACACCCAGTGGCCATTTTGGATCAGGAATGACACGTAACCTGTGGCTCTGAAGTTTTAGTTATTCAATAAGGATTCAAGGGAGGGTAAACAGAGGTGTTTTGTCTTGTACACACACACACACACACACACACACACACACACACACACACACACACACACACACACACACACTCACTGTTATAACCAAACTGATTGCATTGTAATGTATTTTTTTTTTTTGGAAAGATTGACCAAATGTCCACTACAAGGGGCATGTTCTTGGGGGAAAAATATTTGTGATTCTTACATCCTGAGTACTTATCTACTTAAATTATGTCATTAAAACATTTTTCTTCTGGGCCTGAGAAGCTGTATAGACAGGACACATTTAGCTTAGCTTAACTTAATTGATTAGAAATTGGGGAAAATGCCAGTCTGGTGAAAAAAACTCACTAATCCACACACACTGTGCGTGACGTGCCCGCCTATTTCTTGGCCGGGCGCAGAGACTTCCTGGAGTGCTGTCGTCACCATGAAGTTGCCAGAGAGACTCATCACTGCATTTTCACTTTTTCCACAGAGTTAAACAAGTTATGGCAATAAAAAAAAACGCTGGCCTAACATCACCTTTTAAAATGATGTGGTGAACTTCTCAGTAAGCAGTTGCTTTTCTACATATCTAGCTGCTTTGGAGTAAAATTAGCATTTATTTGGTGTCTGTCCACCTCAGAAGTCTAACTCCAGTTTTCAGGAGGGCTTGGCATCGTTAAAAAAGAACATGATACCAGTGCAGACACCAGTACCCTTAAAGTCAGACTGACACCAATAGAATACTTCATTCGCCACCTTTTTTCTCCACGCTTGATTTAACATGGTTCTCAAATTCACAGTTTCTCCAGAGATAATCCCACCTCATTCTATTCATTTACTTAAATCAGACACCACAGGCGTGCGGTATAGCCATACACTTTGGTGAAATCCTGCCACCTGTTACATACACCACGATCAACTTCTCCTCCACAGACTGTATGGGTTGTAGCTGCTGCAGCAGTGGGTCAACCACATTCCTACACCTCACATTAAATCAAAGAAAGCTGCGGGTGAGTGACTGGGAGCAAAAACCATAAGAATAATCTTTCTTTTTCAGTGTGTGTATAAAAATGATTGTATGCCAGTATCGTTTGCCTGGAGAAGTTTCGATACGCCATGGAACTGGGGTATTTTGGTTGATACCTTGAATGTATCGAGTAGTTTTACCCCTGTTTTTTTTTTTTAAACTCTTTATTTATGTTTTTTTATTTTCTACAGACAAAAAGAACTGACAAAAGACGAAAAGATAACAAATGTAGTGGGGAGCTACTGTCAGAATAGAAACCTTACAAAGTCAGTAAGTCAGGGGTCTCCAACCTTTTTCAAGCTTCGAGCTACTTTTACACAGCAAGAGCGTCAATGAGCTCGAAAACTCCTGTGTAGCTGTGTGATCAAGGATGCGTTTACCTGCAGATAGATATTTTTCAGCCAATTTGTAGAAAGTTACAAGAGATTTGTTCTTCTATATTACTGAGTTTGCGTTAATGTTTGCAGACTGTATAAAAATGAGACAAATCAAGCGAATGTGCATTCAGAGAAGGCTTTTGGCAACCCACCAAGAAAGAGCTTAGAAACTACTGGTTGGAGATGCCTGAGTTATATAGTGTGACCAGTTTTACCCCTGTTTATGATCTCTACAGTCTCCTGGGGTTGAATATCTGCTTTTTTAGCTGCTGTGTCTGCAGTTTAGTGTTGGTGTTGAGCACGTAGTGTCCAGTGGGTTTTTAGATCCTTTTTTTTATTTGGCTTATCCCCAAATAAATGTCTTTAATCAAGTTACCACAAACAGCCAGGGGGCCAAAAGGGGCCCACAGCTGATTTATAGCCCAGGACCACGAAACAGGTTAATCAGCACCTCAATCATAGTGCTGATGTGAACCAACTCGGGGTAGACTTGGATCTTTCATCCCTCCATCTGTGCCTCTCTCATGCACACAGACAGATCTGCTCTGTTTATTCACGCTTCCCTCGCAAGGCCGCGCAATGTCGCTGTTTGCCGGCCGGCTGAGAGCGACCAGGCCTCTCCTCCCCTCTCTCCTCCCCTCCTCCCCTCTCCTCTCCTCTCCTCTCCCCACAGCAGCGCGCCTCTCACCGAGCCTTGGATGCCGTGTGACCAGCAGCACTGAGTGCAGAAGCCGTCCAGTAAACGCAGCACAGCAAAAATTAAACCCAAACGATGACATTCATACAGATACGACAGAAGCAAACAATCATTTGACAACTTCCAGCCCCGCACCTTGCCTTCGCCGCTCCTCGCTCTCAGTGGTAAGTGATCCTGATTCCTTTTTAATTGCCCGGCTCGCGGTGATCAATGTCCGCACAGGGCAGTGATAGCAGCGCCATCGGATTCTTACTGAGAATAACGCACTTAAAAGCGCAGCGGGTGATCGGTGGTAAGAGGAGGGTGGCACCAACTGGGCGCAGCCGCGTGAATTTGCCTTTATTGTTACAACCTATGGGCCTGTAATGTGCATCAGATTAGATGATAAGCATCAGCTGGGAGGACTTAGTTTCCTCTTTTATACTCGCACCTTTGCAGGATTATAAACCGTGCAATGCCAAGGGGTGCGCACAGTTTACAGTTTCATCCCCTCTCCTCATTCGGTCAATCTTATTAACTGTCTAAAGGGATTTTATATGGTCACATGAGATGTTCTAGTTAAGATGATGCACATTGAGGCTTCAGGAGGGTGATTGTAATGTGATCTGAACACATACACATTTTCTCCATTTTTTCGTTCTTTTATTTTTGCAGTTGGCCAGAATGTCCATTATGCATGCTTGGATGTTTAAATGTGACCTGCTGGGAACAGTGTTGCTGGAGAAATGGGAAACTAATTGCGTCTATTGATTGATTTAGCTGTGCAGGGACGTGTCAGAGGTCATCTTTTCACTTCTGCAGGTGATCCGGGGTCAAAGGCATAAAGGTGCCTCAGCTGTGCGCTGCTACCCTGTTTCTGGATTGTGTTTGTGCATATTTTGAGATGCCTTTCCTCTGCCAGCACTCAGGTCAGGCCAAGTACACGCTGAGGTGTGAGATTATATCAGATGGCCTCAGACACAAACACAACAATGTCCAGATCTCGGCTCAAACTGTGTCCCCCACCTGTGGATGGGGGCAGAGACACGTGACGCTGCTCCAGATCTTCCTGTGTCTTTCTCTAAATCGAGCTTAGAGCAGTCTTAGAGCTGTTGGATGTTTCTGACACGTGCAATTGTTAGAGAATAAACAGGGCATGTGAAGCATAGGGTGAGTACATTAACTGGCACTAAAGAAAGTGGGCGCTCTTTGCACCATTTTAAGGAGAAAGAGAATAATTATCCATGTGCTTAACTCTTGAAATCCTCGCCTGACTCACACTTGATCCTCTGAATAATCCATTGAGACAGAACTGAGAAGCTGCTGCAAAGACTCAACCCTGTACCGAGGACAGCCGCGCGTCTCCATCTCCTTTTACACATAACCCAAACATTTAAATGCTGAACCCATTTTTCCACCAACTGTGCATTCTGTCAAAACATCTGTCATCCCATTTTGTTTCCTCAAACAGCTGTGCCACTCAGCCTGTGGGACTGTTTATGAACTATTTAGGTGTGTGGCGCACAAGTTTAGTTAAAGTTGAAGTATATTCAAGATTCAAGATGTTTATTGTCACTCCTGTTGTACCACCAGTACACTCGTGTGAAAGTGTTTGGCTGGGAGCTCCATTACAGAGAGATGTATATTAAAAAAGATAATGATAAAGATATATAAAGATTCTATATGGAGAGATATAGAAATTGAAAAAATCAGAATATGAGGTAATGGGGTGTGACAGCAGTGAAATGTATGAATGCCATAAAGATGTGTATGTGTATCCTATAAATATAAAACAGCCTAACATCAGAGACAAAACTGAATGAAGCGATGAAAGCTGCTTGTGTAGTGAATAAAAAGGTGCTTATACAGTCAGTAAAAGGTGCTTGTGCAGTAAATGAAAGGTGCTACATTCAGCGGTGGGTGAAATATATGTGATTGTGTGTGTGTGTGTGTGTGTTTGAGTAGTAGGGAGAGGTGCTTCAGATAGCACCAGATAGTCTGGCTACTCCAAAGGCTACCCTGACCGTTATGCACTGTATCATCTTCCATCAAAGAGTCTCTGCACACACAACACACACACACACACACACACACACACATACACACAGTTCTCAAAACTGATAGCTGGAAAGGGCAAAGGCAAAGTCCAGTACAGCACACACACACACACGCTCACACACAAACTCACATATGCACCAACACATCTGACCACACTTCAGATCTGTTGCTGGCAGCTGCTGGTCTTTGAAATGAAAATAAAATGAAAACAACCAAGGGGCTGAGCAGACACTTATCATAGTAATGAGCAGGCTTCAGCGTGTGTGTGTGTCTGCGTGAGTCTGTGTGTGTGTGTGTGTGTGTGTGTGTGTGTGGGTTGTTGCACCGTATGTGGCTGTGTACACTTACAGACAGCCATCTGTAAGGCACAACTCACCGGCCAACTCGTATGTGTCATCAAAGAGCGTCGCTGTGATTGGCTGATAATGAATGGCCGGCATCGGGCCTCACTTCTCACTCCAACCTGGACTTGCTAATGAGACGCTGTAGTGTGGATCACTTTGCACGCTCAGCGCTCAGCGCTCAACAGCTACAGATGTCAATATGGGTTTTGACCTATATTTCGGAACTTTGTATTTTTCATTCCACAGTGGCGTGTAAGCATCCAGTTGAATCCCTCTCTACTCTTTCCCAAGCTGTTGGGACTCTTGCAGCTACAGTCCTCAGAAAATCAATTCCACTCAACACCTGATATGTGCTTGAGGCTGCTGCAGGAAGCAAAGGTGACCTCCATCAGCCATGAAACTTAAACATGATGAATGAGTCCGCCTTCTGTCGGGATCTACTAACATTTTAGCAACAAATATCACTGGATGATGTGTCTTGACGGACACGGCGTATAGCGTAAATTGGACAGTTTAGCAAGACACTGAGACAACATGATAAACTGGTTTCATGCATATTTATTAGTTCCATTTGGAATTTATTTTTACATGTTTATTTTAGACATCATTATTAGGATTCACAATATAAAGAAACAGTAAGAATCCAAAGGTAGACAACTGTTAAATCCTGGAAGTCTGTTATATTAATGGTAACACTGACTAGCTTATATCCAGCTGTAATAAAAGATCACCATCAGTCTGGCAGATCACTCAAACATGCAAGCAACCCCAAAACTGAGGTCACATATAAAGAGAAGATGAGAGAGAAGTGGAGTAAAAGCCTATGATAGAAGTCTTAAAAACATAAGCGGGGAGGAAGATAAATATACTGCTCTTATCTTGTCCTCCCGCAGGATCTGACCACGTTCCGTTGCACACATCCCTTCCAGTGGTTTAGCAGTAAATAAGACAGGGGCGCATGCTTTGTTTGACCCTGCCGTGTCCCCACTGGCCCGATATAGCCTCCACCTCAGCACCACACTCTACCCACGTCTGGAACTTTGTGATCTGGACGTGGTAAGTGGGATGAGATGTGTGCTACTCGGCCCCGGGCTGGCTACCAGCGTCCCAGGTGGGGTAGAGAGATGGGGAGGTGGGGGTTTGGCGGAGGGGTAGTGAGGGAGATGTCACTGACCACATTAGTCACCCGAGAAAGCAGGCCATGAGTCAGGAAAGCTCCCAGTCTCATCCATCACGTCCCTCTTAACCCACTTTCCTTTCAGTCCAGCCACTCCGGCTTTTCATTTTTCTATTTTCTGCGAGCCCTCCATCCCCCTGCTGCTGACGGAGTAACTTCGCCACCCTTCTTTTGATGGCGATGAAAAGGAGAAGAGGGCGCAAAGAGAATAGCTTAGTGCTGGACAGATTGCACCGAAAGCGATGAGGGAAGAGAGCGAGAAGAGATTTAGGGTCAGACTTTTTCAGTGCAACATGGGAAAGGGACTTTCTTTTCCCACACAACTTTTACATTTGAAGAAAATAAATATGACTATTAAAGGCGGTTTGTTTAGTCTGTGCGCTCTAGGGCGACAAAGATGATAACACAGTGACAAAGTGTGTCTCATTTTCACACCAGATCCCCCGTGGTGGTGTGTGGAGAGAAACCCTGTGAGCTGGTGAGGCTGCTGTGGGTTGATAAGTGATGATATGAGAGAGGTCTCGCTTCTCCAAAAGACTGCTGGCTCAAATCCTGGACAAGGTATTTGATTCACTGCTGAGATGAAAACATTGTATCGCTAGCTCAGCTGTGGAGGGATTAGCGTGGAACATGGGGGAAGCGGCGGATGAGTGATTGAACGTTTTAAATGATACTCCACAGGGTAGTGATTTGATGGTTATCAATGTGGCTTAATGCCAAAAGTATTTTCATCTGATTGTCATTGTTATAAACCGGTCACCAGCTACCTGGTGGAACTGCCCTAGCTCAGCTCACCTGTCATTTATCATGCGTGATACGGTGCAGAGTGAGCCTGTAGTGGTGCAGCCTGCCCCCACCCCCCCCCGGCTCTGTCACAGTTTAGCAGATTAAAGAATAATTCCAATTTACTCAGATTTTTCTGTTGGAATACACGCCAAGTTAGTTGCTGCAGCATCACTAAAAAGAGGTCAAATGGGGGAAGAAACGCGAGCAGTCACCAGACGGGTTTTAAACAAAGCCCTGTGTTAACCGGAAAAAACAAAAAGTGAGCGACAAAATAATATAAACGAAAAATAAATATAAATAAAATCTTCATTTCATGATGATATCCTGATTCAGCATGATAACAAATGTTAATTATTACCACCTTTTTTTCCTGATTCCAAAATATTAGCATGTTAATCAGCACACAAGTATGCACAATAGAGTGGAAATTGCCGATGTCTTATATTTTTGTATGCTAACAAGAATAAGATTAATGCGTTTCACATTCAACCTACACACTGTTTTGAAAAAACACTTTAGTGGGCATATTAGCATATGCTAAGGTAAACACAACGAGCAGTAGTAATATTCCCATTTGTAATTCAATAAATACTACAACCAGTTCTGTTTGAATGACAAATGGTCTGTCTTAAACAGAAAAAAAAAGATCTTGCTTTTCTGAAAATATAGAGTTGATGTTTGTCACAGGCTCTTATTTTTCTCAGAGATATCAAGAAATAATGTCTTATTCCTTTGCTGGTTTGCTGCTATTGCTGCTCTCAGATGTGCGAACACTCCAATTAAGCATTTCAGTGCTATGTAACATTTTAGACAACTAATTTGACCCTTAAGTTCCAGGTCAGAGAGAGAAAATGTAAAGCGTTGCTTCCCTGCTGTTGCTGATTCACCATGATCCAGGCAATTTGTGTGAAAACATGGTGTGACGGATTGGATTTATGTCTGCTGTCACAAGGTGATGTAGAGGGAGTGACTCAATGCCTCACCTCATTAAAGATTTTATTGGATAAAAATTTGATTGGGCCAATGGGAGAGGCACAGCGAAAGCTCCTTATGAACTCCTTTTCACTGTTCATTTCATGGCTGTTAGCATTTGATTCAGATATTTAATGGTGCCGTGACTGTACTGTCAATTTTTGATACGCTGTACCCTCTCTGCCAATGTGATGCTGAAAATCTAATATGTGTTTTACTGAAAATATGGATGTTAATTCAAGTCAGCCAAGACACCGGTGTCAATGCCCCGTGTCATTCAGTGTTTCAGCTCTTTCTTCTGCCACTCTCTGGCATGTACATTCAGTACAGCATATGTGTGTTTGCACTATGCTGGGCCTCTCTGTGTGTGATTTTGTGTGTGATCCATTTGGCTCTCAGTCGTCCCACAGCCTGGCACTCTCACTGTGTGTGTGTGTGTGTGTGTGTGTGTGTGGCTGCAAAACCAGCCTTCTGTTTTCTCGCCATAAGAGCCCCCTCATGATCAGAGGGATACATCAGCCGCACACACACACACAAACGCGATGCCAGGCCAAACACAATGGCAGCAGGCGCCGGGCCGACACACACCGTATCATAACCTGGGAAGTTTCCATGGTTGCCTCAACAGGAAGTGCAGCTCCTGCCCCTCCTTGTGCACTGCCGGTGTGATTGTTCATCATGAATTCCCTTTAATTCAAGCAATTTCTCGGTCTTGCACACATTGCAGGTTGCATGTACAGATCATGTGTAGGATGTAAAATCTTAAAAAACTAAATCTATGCTGAGTATATTCTGTTTCAGAAATGCTGAAGCTGTACAGCTTTTGTTGGGCACTGAAGAAACATCACTTTTCAAATGCACAGTATATTACATGTACTGCATCCTTTAGTTCAAGTTTTGATACCAATCACCTGTAAGGAATAAAGGCAGCACACTTGACCTGTTTGAAAAATATCAGCTCCTTAACTTAAAAATACTTTCTCAGCCACATAAAAGTGATACACAGGCTCCTCATGGCACACATGGCATAGTCCAGACAGATCTCTTTCAATAGGATAAGGGTTGATGCTGAGTATTTGGAACTTTATTTTTGTTTCTGTTCATTTAGATTCAGCTCATTTCACCCTCTACTGTCCCACATGGGAAATTCGGCTTGCGGCAGCCAAAAACATTTGGCAAAAACACATCAAAACAGACTCATCCAACAGTGAACACACACAAAAATGATCAATCAGAAAAAGTAACACGCAATAGCAAAAGCAATAAGTGGAGGCAATAAGTAAAAACAAATAAAAAATGTGTAAAACCACTGAATTATGATTAGTTAGAAAAGACAATAAGAGAGATTTTACAGTTTATTGGTGCTACTCAGTGTTTGGGTTTATTAGCATCACTTACTTTGGGTTTATGTTGTTTGTTCTCTGATACTCTGACCTGCTGGATATCTTTACCATCTACTGTCCTGTTAAATTATAGGCTAATTAACCTGCAGTAGTGGCAGTGTGGCCTGCATACCAGAGAGCAGCTTAAAAGAGACCATTAGTGGATCGCTCAGGCATATCTAATTACAAGGTTGTGGCATTTGTGTTTATGGGAGAAACTAAATAGGGGAGATGGCATTTTTACTCTTTGCGTCTCTGCATCAGCTTACACTGACTGCAAACAATTGTGCTTTGCTGAGTGACGCTGAGGTTCACGTGTTCACACTGTCGCTTGCCAACACAGTTCTCTAATAGACAGTTGGTGTAATTGTAGACCAGGCATTTTGTAATTTACTCAAAACCTACAGGTGATATTTGATATATTGATATATTTTTTTCATTTTAATCATACCTACAAAACCTACAAGGAATGATCTGTGAAATGTAAAAGAAACTGTTTTGGGAAATATGATCATTCACTCTCTTATTGAGACTAACCTAAGAGGATCAATACCACTCTCATATCTGTCTGATAGATATGAAGCTACAGCCAGCAGTCCATTAGCTTAGCTTAGCACAAAGACTGGAAACAGGGGGAAACAGCTAGCCTGGCTCTGTAGAAAGGTAAAAAAGTAAGACAATCCACCTACAGGCACCTCTGAAGCTTGGTATTTAACTGTGCAGTTTGAATCTGTGCAGTTTAAATGACCACAATACTGAGTACCATATGTGTGTCCTACATCTGTGCGTTGTGGTAACTATGTCCCCTAAAAACTATGACCCTAAAAAAGTGTGTTTTTCTTTCAACTTAGCATCACAAACGTGCCGCTCACGCTGCGCCTCCTGTGCAGACCTGCGGTAACACTCACACAAACTGAGAGACCGTATCTTACATGGCGCGGGTCCATGTTGGGAGGAGATGGCTGGCTGACGTCGAGGAGAAGCTGATAGCCACCAGGCTGGGTGAGGGGTGGCGGTTTGCTGACGCGAGGAGAAATAAATGAGCTCTGAGATGAGAAGTTAGGAGCACATAGACATATGGCAGTGGAGCTGTCTGGCACTGAGACGAAGATAGATGGGCTCCGGGTGTACCTTTAGGTCCAACAAAACGCCGTGTGCGCACAGGTACATAGTGGCACCTTCAGCTGCAGGTGTGGGTTTGGGTGTTTTTTTTTTATTCAACCATTATTCATATCCAGTATAAATAAGAGAGTTAATACACACAGGCTGAAATGTTTCTTTATTTGCACTTAATAGTGACAAGGCTGCTCCATGCTTAAGATATCTTGTGTTTTTCTGTGGCTTGATTTTATAAGCTGTGGGGTTCACACAGGACAAGATAAGAAACTCTAAAAACTGAGATGTTCGGCTTCAAATAATAAGGCAAAGTTACCACAAACAGCTTCTTAAGACGGGGAAATTACGGCACTCAGCTTTTATTTTCAATGTTTTTCTCAACTGAGTCTGCTGCCCGGGAATAAATAGGCTTCTTCATAAATGGAAAATAAATTCAGAAGTTACCCATCTAACATGCTCTCATACATAAACAGCAAAATAGTTTGTTGACAAAACAATCTCAACTCAGTGGTTACTTATTCAGAGCTGTTTCAGAGCTTTTGACCGTATCACACTGTCGTACTATGAGGTCAAAAGCTTCACAAAAAGCAAGTGCAGAGGCCATTAATTATGTCTGTATGTTTTTCTGTTCTTGTTTGCAGTGTAGATTTTGTCAGCTGCATCAAAATAGTGAATTTGATAGTGCATCCACAAATGATCTTGACAGAAATAACTCATGGAAGTGTTTTCTAATCAGCCACCTCTTTGGTTCTTATATTTTTGGTATATGAGGATGATGAGATGGTTAGCCTAACTTAGCATAACGACTGGAATATGTTTGCCAGGGTCTGCTCAGATATAGAAAAAACACGTTGTTACCTATGGACCGATCCATGCGAGCTGTTTTTCACTGCTTCCAGTCTTTGCGCATGGTAAGCTAACGTAGTGTAAGTAAGCCTTTCAGCAAATTTCACAAAAAGTTGAACTATTCCTTTAACTAGATGACTCTCTGTGTGTCAAACTCGCAGCTAAGTGGTGAAACTTCAGCTCTGCGGGTATGAAACCAACACAGTTACCAGTGTCACTTGTCAGCGTAGATGTCCTCTGGGCAAAACACATATACAGGAAGTTCACCCTGCTTCACTTTGGAGCTTGTCTTCAGTCAGACACACACACACACACACACACACACACACACACACACTCACAGACTCATCTCATCATTAAGAGGAAAGGAGCATGTCTCAATTGTTGTCACAACCAGTGTCACATTCCTCTCTTACTTTTCACGGATCAGACCCCGGCAGTGTTTTTCCTCCGTGTCCATTCATTATCTAGCATCCTCTCGTCCCATGTTTCTCTCTCTGTCCTTTGTCTTCCCTCACTTGTTCCTCCCTGTCCTCGTGCCTCTCTGAAAGCAGAATTATTCTGTTTATCTCCCTTCTCTCAGCAGTCTTTTCCATCCCTCCCCTATCCTCATTTTCTCCCGCTCAGCTCACCGTGTGTTCAAAGTACAGAGCCCCCCCCCCCAGTGAGCATGGTCGGAATAGAAAGAAGAGGGTGAACAGGGACGAGAGGGGAAGAAAACAAGGGCATGTGGGCTCACCTGAATTTCAGATTTCAACTCCCCCCTCTCTCCCTCTTTTTTTTTTTTACCCTCAATACCCTTTTCCACTCATAACAAATGTCACTGCGGTAGCTCTTAACAAAGCATGCAATCTTCCACCTCCCCCTACTTGGCTATTATTATGAGTTTCATTACAAAATGCCAAAATTTGCCCTTTTGCTACATCAGTTCAGCGTCCCTCAATAGCATCCACTTTGTGGTTTTACTAAATGTATCCCTGCAAAAAGTGCCGGTCAGCAACATTTTTGGGGCTGTATGCATCATGGTGTGACAAAGCGGGGCACTGATGATGATTTGCAGAGACATCTGAAGCAGAGGGAGTTTACATTTGAGTTTTCAATTTGAAAGACGTATTAAGGGCAAATTCATTGTGCTGTATATGCATTATTTATGATTTCCAGTCATGGGAGTGAGTGTGATCTGTGGCTGAGTAAAAACTGATGTCTTTTAGACACGTTTGAAGCATGGCTCTAGAGATGTCGGTTGGTTGGTCATTTGGTCTGCCACTTTGGTACAGACTGAAATATCCCATACTGATTTATAAAACTATTTGTAGAACAGACATGCGTGGTCCCCAGATGTTGACTGCTACTGACGATCCTCCTATTACACCACTATGAGGTTTACATTTGTGGTTTATAGCGAAAATTCTCCCAACAGGATAAACTTTTTTGATCCCAGCATTAGGAGAACGTTTTTATTTGTCCTTTGGAAACACCTGCAAAGTAGTCACGCTAATGCTAATTAACAAATTAGCAAATCTTGGCATTCTTGCACAATGAGCAAAAATGGTGAACATGGTAAACATTATCTACCTGATAAACATCTGATAAAAAGTCTCACTGACTTTTATTATTTTTGTTTGTCTGTTGTCTATTTGCCTCGTCATTGTTAGCATTGTTAGCCTAGTATTAGCATTTAGCATCATTGTAAGTGTGTTAGCCTAGTATTAGCATTTAGCATCATTTTAAGTGTGTTAGCCTGGTATTAGCATTTAACTCAGCCTCTCAAAGCTGCTAGCATGGCTGTAGAGTCTTGTTTAACGATCACGCATGTAACGTGTTGTGTGTGAAGCATGCGAACCACCCGAGCTACATGTTGCAAAGCACTTGTTAAGCGGGTTAAAGCATTAGCCTACTGTACTTTTTGTGTGAAAGGAAAAAAAAGAGGAGACAAAAAAGGTACAGCATGGGTCGTAGTGATTAACCAAGTGAGAAAGCAGGTGGAAAGAGTGTGGAAGCAGAGAAGTGAAGAAAGAGAAACATTAAAAAGCAGTATGAAAGCACGATGTTGGCCACAGTGTGTCTACATATTTAATGTGCCCTTGGGCTGGAGGTTTAGCCTCAGTATGATCACTCTGAGGGAAGGAAGGAGAAGGAGAAGGAGAGGAGAGATATGTGGCGTGACAGAGATGCTGAATGATAAAATAAGAAAATGTCTTTCCTCTGAAGACTGTTTGACATGTCACATAAGTGTGAAAATGAATTTATTATGGCCGAATTCCATTTTAAAACAGAGCCACCCTTAATGTTGCACCACTGCAACCAAAGTGAGTGTTTTCGGTGAGATATAACAAAGTTACAGCAAAGAGTGTGAGAACACACACACACACACACACACACACACACACACACACACACTGGTATCCTCTCAGGATTCAGCCAACCAGTGATGACTTGAGCTGTAGAGTTTATCATCTGTCACTGTTTAAGGTCAGACACCGAATGAGATTCCAAAAAAACACACGAGACAAATACCAGCTGACAGGGTCACCCCTCAACAGCAGGCCAGCCCTGACATTTGTGCATGTTTGTGTGTGTGACTTGAGATATTTCTTCACTCACTTGAACAGTCTGCTGCCATCTGCACTGTCCTCATCTGCTGACCTTTGGGCTCTTTGTTTTTGCAGTTTGCAAAACTGTTGGAGATCAAAAAGACTTTTCCGAGCTTTTCACTTTTGTCTTTTATGGGGCAGGAAGTAATTTCTGCTGTCTTTGCAATAAGTGGGGAATTTAATTGAAAACCAAACTGTGGTTGTAATTTAAACTCGGTGTCCTTCAGCCTCGGGGAGCTGCTGCAGCTGTAAGACAAGCTATTATTCTGAATTTCCTCAGACAAGACGTCCTTCTACTTGTGCCGCTCTGTCCCTCCCACCTTCAACCTCTCTCCTCTGCGTCTACCTTCACCTTATCGTCCTTTTCTGTTGCCTTCCTCAGCCCCGCTCCAACTTTCCCCCAGCCCATCGGCCCTCCAGTCCAGCAGGACCATGATGCTCAGCAGCTCCGTGGAGGTGCCCAGCCCGGGCGGGATGAGCGGCCTTAGCGGGCTGAGTGCGGCGGCCCGGAACGTGGTGCGCTCCTCCAGCATCTCGGGGGCCATGTACAACCTGGAGAAGAGTCCCGGCAGCGGGGGCCCGGACTCCACTTCACTGGCTGGCAACAAGAAGCGGCGCTCCAGTCTGGGTGCCAAGATGGTGGCCATCGTGGGGTTGTCGCAGTGGAGCAAGAGCACGCAGCAGCTCAACCAGCAAGGTCAGTTTACAGTTTGATTTTATACACACACTTCTTTCTATCTTTCCTTTACATGACTCTTGAGCCACATTTCTTTCATTCAGTTCTCTCA
Source organism: Pempheris klunzingeri (assembly GCF_042242105.1). Lineage (NCBI taxonomy): Eukaryota > Metazoa > Chordata > Actinopteri > Acropomatiformes > Pempheridae > Pempheris > Pempheris klunzingeri. Next base: position 15,489,743 of record NC_092027.1, read on the forward strand.
ATCCCAGACATTTTTTCTTCTTTTTCCATTCACATCATTTCAGCTAGACCAGTGCGACTTCCAACTCCTTTTGTCCATCTCACCTTCCTTTCTTCTCTCCTTCCCCTCTTCTGATTCTTCTTCTGATTCTTCCACTGTTTTCCTCCTTCTTTGTCCTTTTTCCCTTCTGCCCACCCTCTATGATTAAAGTGTCAATCTGTATTTTTGATTTGGCTTAAGATGCAAAGCTGCAAACTGTAATATTTTTTAATATTATATATTACATTTTTAATAAGTAAGACTTTTAGTCACCTGTGCCCCCTTGGCCTGGCTTTAACATTTAAAAATATTCCACATGCCTTTAAAATTATTAAATGCTTTCCCGCTGCAGTTGAATTGTCAAACGGATGCTAACACAGGTCTAACAGAACAGTGATTGTTTTAGTGCACGCTCAATAACATTAGCATAATCCACTCCAAAGAGTATTTGGTGGCGCGCTGCCTCTGTTATAATAATATCTTATTCAACAAGCTCTCACTGGCTTTACCTTTTGTGGTGTTTTGGTGTTATCATTGTAATGAGCCCTTTTTAAAAAGCCTGCAACATTACAGTGAGCATTCTGTGGAAGCGGCTTGCAGCAGTAGCAGCCAGCGTGCTCAGTGGCTGTATGGCAATGATAGGGACGCTACAGTCTTATATGTGTCCTGTGGGGTATAATTACAGATATTGTGCAGCTGCGAACACAAACACTCTCACTCCTGGTGGGAAACGGGAAAAACATGTCACATGCCGGTGCTTGGTAAAGGCAGAAAGGGGATGCAACTCATTTCAGCGCAACTCAATGCTTTCTTCACTCCTCTGTCTGTCGATAACAAACGCCTTTTCATCTCCCAACATCCTCTTAGCACGTTCTGTTTCTCCTTCCAGTACATTGAACTGTAACCTTTGCAGAACAGCGTCAGCATGTGTCTGTGGCTGCTCGCTTTGTGCTTGTACAGTATGTGTGTGTGAACGTTCAGTCTTATAACGAGATCTGAGGGTTCTTGATTTCCGCTTTGTGTAGCAGGCCGGGTACCTTTAGAGTTTTCTGTACCAATATCAAAATGATAGTGTACATTATACATTTCCTTCCTTTCAAAAATGAAATTCTGTGATGTTAAACTGAATATCTTTTTGTTTGAGAGTGTTGGTCAGGAAAAAAAAGATATTTGAGGAGGTTTTCACTATTTTCTGATATTTTCTAGATTAAAGACAACAAGAGAAAACAATCATCAGATTAATCGCTGATGGAAATAATGGCTAGCACTAGCACTAAATCACAGCTAGAAAAATGTCAAGGGTGACACAATAAAGCTCAAGACTTATTTTATGATTGTCAATGTAAAGAAAGTAAAGAACGACGCGTCCCGGCGACATTATATTATTGAACAAAACACTATAATTACGGCAGTCTGTAAAAGTGAAGTCAAACATTCAAAAAAGAAATTATAAAATTATGACTCAACATCAATATTAATGGTGTCTTAACAGAATCTGAAGACAGTGTAATATTTCTAACAAAGTTATGACTGAGATTAGAAAAATTCTTATCAAAAGATAAATAAATTAGAATTTGAATCAGGCGAAACATTCAATGCAAATTTTTTACAAATGGACAGTTTTTGCTTGTGTCCTTCCTGGCAGCCAAAACAGTGCTGTCCTCTCCTTAATGATCTCCTCTCAGAGCTTTTGTCCTGTGGTACACTTCTTAAGCGGTCTGTGATTTCATTAAGTAAAAGACCAGTCAGGTTTGTTCTTCTCGCTGACTCTCTTAAATGGGAGCTGTGAACTTGATGGGTGAACGCACGAGAAGTGAGAAGACAAGAGACCATTTTTGAGGAGAGTGCAAATGAAAGCGTGATGCTAAAAAAAAAAAAAAAGTTGGAAAAAAGAAATGTGTGAATTGATTTCATACATGTTCTCACGCCAGCTCTCACATGGTCACCATATGGCTAACGTACAGAGGAACACACACACTGTCATTCACATGCACACACACACACTCACATAAATCCTGTATCATTATGGTGTATCATTACTTGTTTTTGGCACCCATCAGATTGAGACGGCTGTTGCTCCTGTATTCAGTGCACACACACACACACACACACACACACACACACACACACGCGTGCACACACACACGCGTGCACACACACACACACACTGCGCACTCATGCACAGCTGACACTTGTCTGACGCAGAGAGAGAGCTGTCGATATTTTCACCACAGGGGCTTTCATGTCTCTGCGTTCGCGGTGATGAGGAGAGCACAATAGAGGGGAAAGTGTGGATTAGGAGGCTAGGAGGGGCTGAGGATGTAGAGGAGAGGAAGGGGAGACGAGGGGTGTGTCTAAATTTAGATGTTCTCAGCTGCCAGAGGAACACATCGCGCCTGGAACAAAATCACAGTATTGCGCGTTGCTTCTTCCTCTTCCATCCATACCGCGTCTCTCCTTACTGTAACTGCATCATCTTCAGCTCCTGCAGTGGCGGTTTCTTGCTGTGTTGGCCACAACAGGTTTTGAGAGGTATTTCCAAAACATACCTCATACATGAGATAGACCTTAGTATCAGGTATAAGCCAGACGTGACTGGTCCACACTAAATACCAAAATGTCTACTTCTCTGTTCATTTGTTGCATTGAGCTCATTTTGATGCCTTAAGCTACTGCTCTTACTCATGTCCTGGATGTGCTTCACTATAAAGGTATTTTAATGCTTAGGGCAGTGCTCGGCCTTTATTGAGACACTTTGAGGTTAGCTAAGGGGACCAGTGATTGTCTCACTGTAGTGCATTTTTTCCACTTTTTGTCAGAAGGTCATTTTGAATGCAGTAACATGGTTTTATTCAATGAAGTTCAGTGAAGAACAGCTGCTCCCAAATGATGACGGGATGGTATATCTTCAATATCATCAAACTTTTAGCTGTAGGAATAAAAAGCACTACAGAGGAGCCATGGTATGTTCTGGTTACTAGCGTTTTAAACAGATGTTAAATTTGGGAAAAAATGGCATTGATATTGGATCTGTACTTCTCATTGGTAGAGTTTAGGGATTGTTATCAGTATCAGGGGAGAAAAAGTGGGATTGGTGCATCGCTACTTGAAACACTCTCAGGTATGCTCAAATTTTTTTTTATCACAATCCAGGTATTTTACGTGAATAGTTTTAGTAAAATCTATGCTGCAGCCCTGCAAGGAATTGGCCGTTATATAACAATATGACACAACTCTCTAAGCTTCAGGCTGGAAACCTGTTCCTGGAGACAAACAAGGCTGTTTACTCAATGACCCACTCAGGCAGAAATAGGTTATCCTAATCTGTTGTTTTTCCCTACCTCATAATTCACACCAGCTAGAGGCAAAAATAGGTGCATATAATTATTTGGGTGACCCAGCCAGACGGATTGAGCGACAGGCAAACATTCCCTCCTCGCCTGGTCAAGTTCGATTAGGGTCCCTCACTCCGTTCCTTTCTGGCGATCATTAACAGCCCAATCTAGTCAACTGCTCCATGTTCCCAGTGACACATGCATCGATTGTCTGATTGCGGGGGGGGGTCGGCCCAGGTGTCGGCCCCCTGCTTCGCTCAGTTGGTCACCTAACAGCCGATAAGCCACAGGTTGAGTCGGTCCCCAGAGAAGAGGGAACATGTGAGGGAAGTAATTTGTACTCTGGATGCAGAATTAGGAAAAGTAAATGGATCGCATTCTGCAAAACAAAAGACCAACTGTTTATGTGTCTTGGGGTCAATGATTAATTGATTGACACCTGATATCATTGAATAACTTACATGTTGTGTTGATGGCAAAGTGCACCTAAAAGCACACACAGGAAAATCTATTAACTGCCTTTGCTCTGTTTTTTTAGTCATTGTTTTAAAGTAGCAGCACCCTTTTTATGACTTTTAAGGTCAGATCATAAGCATTCCTCTATCTGGTGACCAAACATCTGCCTATATTGCTTATTTTTCCACTTTAAATAAGATTTACAGTGGACTAATAAATGGGAACACAGAAAGTGACTGAACAAACACCGAGGTGATAGAGACACACACAAAAAAAGACAAAGTGAACGTAGACAGTGGGGGTATATGTCAGCATCTCACCATGAAAGAGCTATTAGGAGGTAATGTGGTTACGCTGCTGTTATTGTGTCAGAGTTTCTGCAGGGTCTGCTCTAGCTGCCCTCAATCCTGCAATTGCAGTCAATTTACGACTATCAGCAGAATCCACCCCGGTAAGCTCTTACGCAAGCAAGGAAGTGTTTTCGCAGACTTGTCCGAGCAAGAATTGCATGTTATTTTCAAAATAACATAATTTCCAGCGACATTTTGAAACTGCAGAATAAGGCAAGTGTTGCATCCTCTGGAAAATAGAGAAATTGCGGTTTTCTGTTTCATAATGTCGCTGTTCCCCTCCTCAGATGTTGATAAAGTTCTTAAACTTTCGGCAGTTTCGGGGTGATCCCCATCCAGTGATCTGACCTTTTACAGTAGTCACCATTAGGGGTGTGCCAAACATTCACAATATTTGTAGAAAATTTAGAATGAAAACCAACTATTACTCCTCTTGTAAGGCACAAGGATACAGTGAGCTCCTGCTGTCATTCCTTGGCAACATGTTGAGCCTTCCACCTCGAGTTAAGTTCATCTTGGCTGTCTCGCTCTTCACAATTCTGCGCCAGCTCAGACACCTGAATGCAGAGAGTAAATATGTAAATGTCTGAAGTGATTGACACAGCATTCTGCACGTGTCAACTGGCCACAAATCACAGCTGAATATCTTCACAAGTTTTAGATGGAGCAGGACAAGGACATTTTTGAAGTCTGCAGATTCGTCGACATTTTCAGACGGCAGCTGAGACCTTTGACGGTTCTTGGTGTTAATATGCCCGCCATTTGATTGTGCCCTCTGGTGTTTCCAAACAAAACAGAATCTCAATATGTTCACTTTTTATAGCATTATATTGTGCCACATCTGTAGTCCTGACTTGTCTGCACTTGTGTGCCAAAGATAACTATGTGAGTGAAAATTTTAAAGTTTGATTACAGCATGAAAGACAGGGGATGTAGGTTAGAGACAAAAACCCCATGAACACTAACAGAATTACAGGTAACATAGGAGATGAGGTTAGATAAATTCCTTCCACGATGTACAGTACACTTCATAAAAGTGGTGTTGTTGTATAAGGTGTGCTTCCATTTTTAGATTCTATGTCTTTGACACTATTTCCATGTGTTCCTACAGATGTGGTGTATGTTTTTCTTGAAATATGTATCTCAGTTTTCCTCGTGTTATTCCATTCATAGCCCCGACTCCCACTGTGTTATTGTCTCATTATTCTGGGTTTTGTAACAGGCAAGTGTTGCGGATGGCATTTTGGTTCTGTCTGTGTTCTGTGTATTACCTTCTATTATTAGTATCACACAGAAGTGCGTGCGCACACACGCGCACACACACACACACACACACACACACACACACACACACAAACCCAAACGGTTTCCCAGGTTTAATGGGTGAGTCACTCCTCTGCTGAACACAGTCTTATCTTTTGAGCAGGTTTATCCATGACTGTGAAAACAGAGCCAGCAGAGCGGCTCCCAGTACACTGTCAGTCTGCACAGAGGGACGCGGCTTGCAGAGAAACAAGCGCCACTGATGAGATGCAGTGCACCAGGAGAGTTAGATTAAAGGAAACCAGGCGTGGATGTGTGTCTGTTTTGTGTGTGGTGTTTTTGGTGAGTGTCCCAGTGAAAGGCTTCAGCACCGAGCCACCCTCTAGTTTATATATATGTGCGTGTGTGCGTGTGTGTGTGTGTGTGTGTGTGTTTGGCTGGTGCACATTCACACTCAATCACCTCACTATTTTCTGCTCCATTTAGCTCTCTCAACCCACTCGACACCCCTCCTCTTCTTTTCTCAGCTTCACTTTTCAATTCCTTTAAATATTCTTCATATACAGTAAATCTCCCTGAGTTTATTTCTGTGGTTCTGCAGAAATTGTTGGAAGTACACCAGAGACGCAGAAAAGAAACAGAGACAGAGGAAAGGAAAAATGCCTGAGACTGGAAGAGAATACTTGTTAGTTTGCTTATTAAATTGATTCCAACTTTATTCTGAGACCAATAGCAACCGCATTTCTGGGTGTACTGTTGTCTGACAAATAACTCTGAGCTTGCTGACGGTTTCCAGCTCCAACCAGGGAGTGAAGATATGTGAAAGGGCTTTTACCATTGTCATGTTAAGAAACTCCTTTTCCCATACCTCTGACTCAACTTCTTTTTTATATTTCAATAAGATAACACACATTTCATTTACCTGAGTATGAAAATGATTTAATACCAGGGCACAAGAGAATCTATGAAACTTTTAGATCATTGTTGTGCATGTTTCGCTGACAGCTAATTTAGCCTGTGCTACATTTGCTAAGTTCAAAGCGTGCAGGGTTGTGATATTAGCCGGTTCCTGCTTGTTTGGTTCAGTAGCCAATGTTTTTGGTACTTTCATAGAACATTTTGATTAATGAAACAGTTGTCAGCTACTGTTTACAAGTGTACCATTACGTAAGTGTGCCAAAGACAATCTAATTTTGCGAATAAATCTGTTCGCCAGTTAGCGTTATACTGAAAAACTGCCCCCATAGTTTGTGTTATTCTTCTGTACATGTCAGCATCAGTGCTGATGCTGTGTAAAACAGGGCAATGTTTGGCTAAAGCTCTGCTTTGATGAGTTTGCCTGAACTACAGTGTACATAAAAGGTCTTTGTAGTTTCCTGAGGACTTGCAATGCGAACATTTTGCTCCCCCACATTGAAATAGCTCTGCAGTACAGGCTGATGTGATGCAGATGGGAGATAGCTATGGATAACATTTCAGAAACAGTCTCTGTTTCTGTTCCAAAATAAGTAAAATGCACTGATATCAGTTCTAGACACAAACTGTTCTCTAAGCACTGTTATGCCATGTATGAGCAGATTGTCTCTGTAGTCACTGTCACTTATGTAACACTAGAAATATATACTGTAGCTGAAAATCTCCCTCTCTGATTATAGTAAGCTTTATTTTGTACTCCAGCTTCTTTTCTCCCTTATTATTGTGCCTCATTTTTGTTGGCTCAGGATGTTGCTGTATCTTAACAATCCTTTTCACAGCAGTCTGTGATATGTAAGCACGTGGCAGTGATCAGGAAGTGAAAGAAATCCAACACTAACACAGTGAAAGGTCTCAGACTGGTATGTCCACTGGTTAATAACAGTTGGCCTCTTACGCGTCTTCTAGCCTGTGTCACAGTGGACCAGAGTATAGACCTGGCATTTTAGTACTCAGGGTGTTTTCGGGGTGACTCACTCATGCCCTACTTCTAGCTCTGTTTCTGAGTCACAGCTAGGAAGCACACTTTAGGAATTTTGGCAGACATTTTGGAAAGCTTACGGTGATCACATCCTTCGAGGGAAAATTCACCCCTGAAGAGAAATTCTTACATATCAAGACAAGCTCAGAAAAAGCTTGTGAACAAAGTGAGCAATAGTGGGTAAAAAGTTATGAGCCGTCAGAGTCGTAACAATGGGAGTTGTTGAGTCCCCGGCCCTTTCATAATAATAGCTATTTCACAGGATGACTGCACATGATAACTATTCATATTCACAGTGACTAATTGAAAAATCGTCCTTGTGTCTTTTGAGTTGCTATTTCAGGTGAGACCGCTGCTCTGTTGCCTCCCTCACCCCACCTCCTGCTCCACCACCTCATATTGAGTCCCTGGCTCTCCTGACACGCACAAACTGAAACCTTACTCGTGTCTCTAAAAGCTTTCTCTCCCCCACTGGTGCTTTTAGAGGCTACCAAACACCGGCTAAGCTGACTGGTGATCACTTTCTCTCCCCTCGCTGTTTCTCATCCCTCCACTTGCCCATACTCCCCTGTTGCCCGCTTTGTGTTTCCTCCAGCTTGCTGACATCTTAATTTTCCATCTCCTTTTTCTCTCCTCCCTTCATCTGCATCCTTCTTGCTCTCACTTTCACTCAGAACGTCTATCATGTTTTCTCAATCTCGCCCACCGGCTCCTCCGTGGTCCATGCTCTATTCTTAGCCAGACAGATTGGTGAACCATTCAGCTGTGAATCTGTCTTTTTTTGTACCTGTGTACCTTCTACTGTGTGTGTAAGAATGTGTGTGTGCACCTTGCTCCTGCATGTAAAACATTGCCTTTCAACCAAGTGTGAACTTACCCTAAGAATAGTTCACACTTGGTTGTAAAGTGTACCTGCAATCTTATGCCATTTTATCTGTTAAGTGTCGCAAAATAATTTGAAAATATGTTTATTTGCTGAGAGTTGCATAAGACTATAGGGCTCCAGTGGCAATGAGACCCAATGCAAATTTTACACAGTGGGTTGTGGGAAAATAAGAAGCAGGTTCAGAATTGTAGAAATTATTTTCTTTTATGTGGGCGTCAATGATACATGGTCTTGAAATAAGCACTTGGTTTATTAAGAATAAGCACCACGTGAACAGGTGGGACACTTAGCAAGAACAGCCTCTGCTATGAACGAGACTAAACCTGGGCTCACTGGCGTTGCCATGGATACACATATAAGTTATGGAGGCGAATAATGACCAAACAACCATTTGGCCAAATGATCAACTAACATCAAATCAAAGCGTTTGTGTAAATGCAGAGGAGGAGAACCTAATTTTCTTATGTTATTTACAGGTATGCATATCTTTACTAGTACAAGTAAAGTAAAATGTTCACCACTGGATGGGAAAAGACACAAAATCAATGGAACTCCATTGTGAGAGCAGGAGTGGTCTGAATGTCAGTGGGTGCGGACATGAGTGGAATTTGAAAAAACAGTCCAACTCAGGGCGAACAGGACTAATGTCTGTATGTAGATATGTAGCTACCGCCAGTAGCAGTTAGCTTAGCTTAGCACAAAGACTGGAAACGGGGGAAAACGGCTAGCCTGGGTCTGTCCAGTACCAATGTGATCAACAAGTTCCAGCGCGTTAGGGCACTTGCATGTACAAGCAGCTTTATCATGCTTAGAGTGCATAGTCTGTGTAAAAGGAGTGGACGTGAAAAGTGAAGCCAATGCTGAAGTGCCTTAAACGTGCATTCTTTCTAACGTCCAACAGGGGGCGACTCTGCTGGTTGCAAAAGGAAGTCTGAATGAATGGAAGACTATGAGAAAATGAGCCTGCTTCTCACTTGATTTATTACCTCACTAAATACTTTCCCAACGGGTTTATGGTCTCAATCGCTAGTTTTAAGTATTCTTTAATTCAGCATGATGCTCTTTTAGTAAATTATGGTCCCATTTAGAGGAAAATGGACGATAAAGCAGGGTATGCTCTCGGGCGGGACTCCATTGTGACTGACGAACGTTACTTCTGGTTCCAAAGATGGCAAGGGCCATGAAACCAATATGGCGACGCTTGCAAAGTGAAACTCAAAGCTTCAAAACGGGTGACGTCACAGTGGCTACGTCCACTTCTTATACACACTCTGTGTTAGAGTGTTGAGGCTTCAGCATTGCCCATTTAGTTTATTTATTTCTCATACATTCCGGAGGCTTTTGTTCGATCTGGCATCCCGCACTGATACAGTAAGAGCGCTCAGACTTAGCAACCCTGGATGGAAATGAGCAAGAGCACTTATGGGCACCCCAGCAAGGCTTAAACAGGCAGTAAAATGTCATTGAGCGCAAAAGTGTGTGAGGTGAGTCATTATGTTGTGTGTGTTTGCTGTATAAACGTCTGTGTGTAAAAGACCTGTAATCACAGTGTCATTACCACTCCTCTCGACATTGAGTGCTGTAAACACACTTTCACTCTACGTACACAAGCCTGCTGCCATCTGCCGTCTGGTACTGTGAAAGAAAAGGTGGACTGGAGAGCTGCTTTTGGTGCAGAGGAGCAACACACACACACACACACACACACACACACACACACAGCCAACAGTTCCTTCTCAGCCAATGTGAACATACAGGTTGTTTTCTAAATCTGTGCCATGGCACGGGGAGGCTGCTGCTGCACTGCAGGAAACATCGACTAAGAGATTTTGTTTAGCTGTGAGACTCAAAATGTCATTTTCTCTTAAATCAGACAGCACAAAGCTGCCAAGATGGTGAGATAATTTCCCTTCTGCTCAATGTAAGTCGAGTTGTCTGGGGAGTTTTCATGACCTGCGTGTAATTTTCTTCATGCAAAATGAAATCGGCTTCATTATTCTGCTGCTTTGAGTGAAAATACTGTTACTGTGACATTGTTACTTGAAAAAGAGTTCAATTAGATCAGAAGGAAATGAAAATATCTTGTCTTCCACTGGCAGGATTTTGATTTTAAGACTTAAACAAAACATTTTGCTGAGGTTAACAATTTCTTTGCAGTGTGCAAGCTTTTGTTCTGTTCTCTCTACATCTCACTACGTATGTTAGTGGAGCATTATGTTCAGTGCAACCGATGGTTTTGGGAAACATTTGAAAATTGTCATCTGTTTCATCTCTTCTGCATCTTCCCTATAAACCATTCAGGCCCGTCGGCCACAGAGCTATCAGGAGGAAATTACATCTGAATTAGGTTACTCTTTTCCTGACTGTAATTAATTGTCATTAGACGGGAGCCCGTGTGGCATATTAACTCCCTGACAGACATCCTGCCATACATGAAGGTTGTAGATTTGAAGAAATCATTTCCTATGCAACATGGTGCTGAAGAAGGCTAATCGCCTTTGTAATGTCCATTCCCTGGCTTATGTCCCTGTCTGAGCTGTTAATGTGACACACTGACAGTGCAAACACAAACACAAAGACAACACGGGAGATTAGTTTTGCTTAACGCCCATGCATTATCATTAAAGAGAGAGTAACACTTATTGCTTACCAGGCAACACTTAACTCCCTGCCACATTTATTTGTTTTTGCATGCTCTGTTAGAGTTAAATTACTGTCTTAGAAAAGTGGAGCGGCTGGCAGCATCTCATAAATGGTTGAACTACAAAGACAAAACACACACAGCAGCTGGGGAAAAAAAGCAGCTGCACACAGGCATAAATACAACCAAAGACACACATGATAAGATTCACAAGTTATTGTTATTAGCCTTACAGATTACATTTTCTTGCAGAGTGTGAGATGAGAAGGTTTATTGATCTAATTATTGAGCCTGGCTGGTAGTTGGATTTTATAACCCACGGGAGAGAGAGAGGCTAACTGTGTCCCCTTGTTTCCAGTAAACTAAGCTCAGTGTAGCCTTCTGTCTCCAGCTACACCCTAAAAAACAAAACACAAAAACTACACAACTAAAAAAGTTGACCTGCTCAGGACTGAGTGGGTGTAGTTTGGACAGAGTTGTTTGTCCTCTACCACACAACCGACCCAACTGTCATCACATTTGAATTCAAATATTGCTAAATCCTGATTTGAGCACTTAACTCTGTGACATCAGTTTTTCTAATTAAGCCACGCCCACATCAAACCAGTGACAGAAGCACAGAAAAAGCAGAAATACAGAAATCTGTCATGTAAAACAACAAAAACTTTTAAAACTTTGGTATGAAGTTGTCTGTTAATGGAGGATCCCATCAGCCATAGTAAAATGCTAATTGAGAAAATACATTTTTGGGGCCTTTAAATGTTCTACAAGCTGGACTGGAGGCATAACTTTGTTTTGGTGCTATGAATGAGTCTCCTCGGGCTGATGTAGTGCCTTTGAGCAAAACTCTGAAACAAACAATGCTGCTGCTTTTTCACACCAGTATGATTAGAGGGTTGATGTATGTTTCAACCAGGGATGTCCTGAAGGGTAAAACCAATGAACTCTGCATAGTGTTTAATGTCATTTGTTTAAACTTCCTTGAAAGTACTATGAATCTCAAGCTTTGTAAGATAATCACACTTTAGCATCTAGCTTCATACTGTGTTAACCACTGAATCACTGCCTATAATCTTATGTAACTGTGTTATATATGAAAATAGCTCTGAATCACAGATTATATATATATAATCTCTTACTGAAGAGTCTACCTCGAATCTTCCTTTTGTCCAAATTTAGCAGGGGTCCAGCAGTAAAGATACCACAACAGATCTTCTGTCTCCAACACCCATGCTTGGTTACTGTTGCTATGCATGGCGGATCGTTGCCGTCACTGGTGCATCCAATAGGCATGTCGACGCAGCCAGGGAGTCTAAAAACAGCATTCTATATTACAGCATATAATGAGAAAGGCTTCATCAGTGTTCTCTCCAAATGTCAGAGCAGCTTTAATGATCCTCTGAGCACACACGCACACATGCACGCACACACACACACACACACACACACACACACACACACACACACACACACAGGGGCTATATATCATGTGTGCATGCAGTAACAGTGTATGGCTCTTTTTTGCATTGTTGGCGTTTCCAGTGATCCCACCTTTCTTTATTTCCCTCCCTGCTATTAATTCTCTCCACTGAAGCTGTTAATTCTTTCCATTTCTGTCTTTCCAGTCATCTTAATCATCTTCCCTGTGACTTGATCCTGCATTATCATGATTATCAAACGTGGCTTGCATAAGTAGCTTCAACGTACGCCTTGGTTTTTGCACACACAAACAAAGTTTTGAGTGCGCGACTGCTCCCAGTGCTGCACTTTTCCATGAGTGTGTCTTCGGGGATGAGGTATTACTCATAGCGAAGCCAACAGGAGACAGTTTTAACATCCTTGTAGCACACAAAGACCCAGAACCCCTCTCCTAGAGCACGGTAAAGCACAACAGCTTATGTAATTTTAGCTGCTCAAACAACATATATGTCATGACTACCTAAGGATGTGTGTATATTGGACGTTACCACTGTGTAACAAAGTTAGTTCAACAGAGGGAGACGAGAACATGCTAAACAATTTAGATGGGATGGACCAGGAAAAGAGCTAATAGTTGTGTGATAAAGATGGACAGTGACCAAAAAAAGGGGGGGAACTACCAGAAAAAGAGAAAATCAAATTTGGAAATGCAGATAAAGTATATACAACAAAGGAATCGGCTCATAGGAAAAGTGGAGCAAGGATGAGAAGAGAGGCGCCAAGCAAACAAAGAGCTGGAGATAAAGAGCAGCAATGAAAAGAAAGAAAGAAAGAAGTGCACTGGGGGATGAGATTTAAAGACGGAGGGAGAGAGACAGAAGTGGTGGCTGATTAAAGAGTGAGACTCATGGAGAGGACAACGCGAGCGGAGAAAGACACACAGAGAGAGGGGAAAGGCTTATGAGCGAACACGCCGGCCGGGGCTCTTGGTGCAATGCAGACGGCATTGCCATGGAAACGAATGGAGGGAAAGCGCAGACGAGGAGGAGGGGATTAAATAGGAAGGAAGAGATCACTGCTGTTGGGAGGCGGCTGTTGTGATGAGAGAGGAGGGGCCGGGCGACAAATGAGTAACAAGTGTGGATATGAAGTTAAATGAATAGCTACTTGATCGTTCAGAGCCGGGGCTACAGTGGAGATGTCCCACTTGTGTGTGTGTGAACTCACTCCTTAGTGGGTTTTTTTTGACACATTTGCCAACATTACAGACACATTTGACTATCATTATACTTAGATTGTGCACATTTGTAACCTAAATATGTTTAGATAACAATATCAAACACTGTGTTGCTGAGCAGCAGGCCTGTATGGGTCAGTTTGGAGCAAAGCACAGACAGTTCAGGTGACTGTTGCAGTGATGATGCTGGTCATGTGTTTTAGTCCAAAGTGCAGGAGTTTCAGTGAAATGTTGCCATGATAGATTAATTAAAAAAAAAAAAAAAAGAAGTGATGGGGGATGAGCCTGTCGCCATGGCGCCAGTTGTCTCAGGTGGCATTGTCTGGGTCCAGATCCGAGGGCGGGGGTTGTCATGGCAGCAGGAATACATGGCGTTTGTCTGGGTGTGATGCTGCAAACACACACACACACACACACACACACACACTTTCTCTCTCTCTCTCTCTCTCTGTCTCTCTCTCTCTCACACACACACACTGTCTGTTGGAAATATTCTTGACTGCAGGATTATAAATAGAAGGCAGCAGAAGGCAGCACCCCTCTCCTCATCTCCACCACCCATGGGACCCCATCATTCTCATCTTCCTCTCCACCCATTTCTCCTCAACACATCTCCTTGTCCTCTCTCTTCTGTTTAACTCCTCATCTGCCCTCCTAAGCCTTCTCTCCTCTTCTTATATCTCCTCCTTTTAGCCCCCCAAAGTCTTACCAAGTGGCTTTGTTTGCTATCTGTTTATCTCCATAGTGATGGTGATGATGCGGGGTGTCTGTGGTTGTCATGGCGATGAGATGTGCACAGTGAGGATGCTTAATGAGCTTGAAGTTGCTCAAGCTAATGAAGTGGTGCGGCTTTACCTGGGTGTTCGCTTAACTGGCAACAACAAGCAACTGCTTGTTAAAAGTCTCCTTTGGTGACTTCACTGCACCCTTCAGCTATCTGGCCTCCTATAGAGGAGAGATGTACGAGTTTCTACAGCAACTGCAGCTGCAGTCATAATGAGCTGCATGGATGCTGCACTGAAACAGAGGAAAAACAGACAAAGTCAATTTGTTCCTTGCGTTTCTGATTTGTTAACCAGTGATTTACCTCTACCTTGAAGGGAGAAACTTAGAGAAGTCTGTGAACGCTGTAAGACTTTTTCAAGAATTTAAATCCCTGCTGAAGGATTTTTAAAAATGTGCAACCTAGAAAGCCCCTGTCAAAGGGAAGTCCCAGAAATCAGACTTTGTAGTCATCTTTATAAAACAAGCTTTGCTGACATGACGACTCACAGCAGCTTTGTCATCCTCTTGTTATCCTCCTGACTGAAGCGTCACACTGTAGCCCAGACTGCTTCACGTGCAGACGCCGTGTGTTCGGAGCGTAAATGTTGCACGGAGGTGTGAATGTACAGACGCTAGTGCTGTCTGCTGTCAGCATGATGTTTGTGTGTGAATATGTGCTCGTGTCTCTTTAGATTATTGTGTTAAGTATGAGCTTTTATTTTGCTCTGCTGTTTACAGATGTGGACTTCCCTACTACTGCCATCTTTTAGTTTTTAATGTTTTAATATAAACTAAATACAAATGACAGTTAGCATCTTCCTGTAGTATACATAATCAGTGTGTGCAGACCCATACATAAATGTAATCGATGACTCCTATGTGATAAGTTCTTGAATATTTGGTCTATAAATTGTCAGGAGATAGTATAGGTGTATTAGTGTGTGTTTTTGCAGGTCTGTATAAAGTCCTCTGAACTCCACTGGTGAGACGCTTTGCCTTTTTGGACCCTGAGAATGAGGAAAAGGTCGTAGTAACAGAAGGGTTGTCTGCTAAAACTGCATGAGTGTGCAGCCTGACATGTTATACCCTGCGCCCAAATCAATTCGCCTGCGCCCTGCTACTCTGAGCTCAGCATGTCAAGTCACACAGAGATACAGTGTCATTACAGGGGATGATGCTCTGAAAGCTTCTTCTAGGGTTAGCAGCTCTACAGCTCACTGCTGTTCTCATAGCGTCAGCAGAGCTGCTGTAAAGCCTAAACCCCCCCCCCATACACACAGACAGACACACACACACACACACCCTCAGCTCAGTGTCTTTCTGCCCCGCCGCTCACAACATTCCTTAAGATGACAATTTGTGCATGTTTCTACCTCACAAGTCAGGCTCAGGACCCCGCTAAAAGCTTATTGCCCCCTACTCACAGCAGCCATTATAAAACAGGCCTCGTGTGTTTGAAATGGTCTGTAGTAATACCTGCGAAGTGGAGAGATTTTCCAATAGTGCAGGGACGTCTCAGTGGAAATTAGGTGAGATTGCCTTCTTGCCTGAGTGAACTTGCTTCAAAATAAATAGTGGTGAGACGGGTGTTCTCAAGGCCAACAGGAATTTATCCGTCTTTCTAGGGAGTCGTTTTAAAAAAGCAAACATTGTGGATATTTCTTGTACAGGCCATCTCACAGACATGAAAAAGTTCAACAGAAACATCCATACTCTGCCTGTTTTGTTTGTTTTTTTTAATAAACATGGTAGCTGAGAGACCTCATATAAATCTCTTGAGAGGAAACATTAAGATATGTAGTGGTACAGATCTTCTCATAACACCTATTGGCGCCGAAATGTACAGCCAGCGTGTAGGTGCTGGTGCTGTGTAATCCCTGACTGCTTTGTCAGACAGCTCTACGACTTCCTCTGATTGCTCTACGCGGTGGGTTATCAGGCAGAAATAGGGCGACTCAACGCAAGAGCTGTGACCTCTGTGTTTTTCAGACGGTGGGACAAAGAAGCTTCGCAGCACCATCCGGCGGAGCACGGAGACCGGCATCGCCGTGGAGATGAGGAACCGAGTGACACGGCAGGGCAGCAAGGACTCAACCGACGGCAGCACCAACTCAAACAGCTCGGATGGAACGTGAGTATCCCATCAGCAGTCTGTCCATCCGTCCATCCATCCATCTACATCTACAGTGTTCATCCTGTATTGTTTTGTTTCCTCTCTCTCAGGTTTGTCTTCCCTACCACTCGCCTGGGGCCTGAGAGCCAGTTCAGTGACTTTCTGGATGGACTAGGCCCCGCTCAGATTGTAGGCCGGCAAACATTAGCTACACCCCCCATGGGTAAGACAAGAGTGAAGACCAACAATGCCTTTTTCCCCCCTTATTTGAATCCATCTAATATTGTTTGATTCTTTCTGAGATTTTACGAGATTCTTTGCGCTCATGTTGGAACATCAATACAGCAAAACAGCATATCATCACAGTCCACTTAAATTCATTAGCAACCGGACAATCATAGGAAATTAAAGCTGTGATTTGAGAATATAAGGTGACTGAAGATCAGCCATATACCAGCATACAAACCAAATGTTGGTATATGGCACAGCAGCATCTAAAAATACTGCACAATACTAGTGTATTCACTCAGCACGGATGAAGTTATTCTTGCATGAGGTATGAATCTTTCATGCAAAAGCCACTGCTTGTGAAGAACAACTAAGTATGGTGCCGAGCTCCACCATTCCTGTGTTGTGAAGACAGACTCACGGCTCTGTGTCGCCCTCTGCAGTTAGACTCTGGCCATTGCAATCACAAGGAGCCAAAGCTTTGCAGTGTTTAGAGATTTTGGATCTGATTGTATAGATTTCTACTGGATTGTTTGACATGATGTGTTTCTTTCTTCTGTAGGGGATGTCCACGTAGGCATGGTAGACAGAGGAGGGCAGCTGGAGGTGGAGGTCAATCAGGCCAGAGGGTTGACCCCTAAACCAGGCTCCAAGAACATACCAGGTACCCTGAACCTACTACAGCGTTAAAAACTATTCACTTAGCTCCTTTTTGTCATTCTGTGTGCCCATGTTGGCCCAAGGTGACTGTGTTGTGTTTTGTTGCTTGGCCTGCAGCGACCTACGTGAAGGTGTATGTGCTGGAGAATGGCGTGTGCTTGGCCAAGAAGAAAACCAAAGTAGTGAAGAAGACTCTGGACCCCACCTACCAGCAGGCTCTGTTGTTTGATGAGAGTCCTCAGGGCAAAGTCCTACAGGTTTGAGATTTCTTAACTTTCTTCCTTTTTCAGTCATTTTGATTTTTATTGGGAGTCAAAATATGTTTTCTTGACTGTTAAAAGATCTTCCAGTGCCGCTGAAAGAATTTTAAGTCTACTAAAGATTATGATTGAATATACAACAATCATAGCTAAATAATATCTTAAGGTATTATTAATTATTAAGAGTTTGTGACTAAATCCCGTATGTGTAAGTGAGTGACATCTTTCTTTTCTAAATGAGCTCCATTCACTTCAAATCAGTGAGAAAAGCACAGACAAATGATCAGAAATACAGAAATCTGTCATGTGAAATAAACAAAACTGTGGCAAAAAGTATTGTGTTTGTGTAGGATGCTATTACTCATATGAAGCTGATAAAAGGCCTTTAGAATATGCGGAAATGCATATTGTCATGTAATCTGTTTAAAGCACTGACGACATATACTCATAGCTTAGTGTGATAATGTATAATGTATAACTTAATCCCATGTCACCTCCAGGTAATAGTGTGGGGGGATTACGGGCGTATGGACCACAAGTGCTTCATGGGAATGGCCCAGATCCTCCTGGAGGACTTGGACCTGTCGGCCACGGTCAGTGGCTGGTACAAGCTGTTCCCTACCTCCTCTCTGGCAGATCCCAGCATCGGACCGCTCACCAGACGCCTCTCCCAGTCCTCCCTGGAGAGCGCCACCAGCCCCTCGTGCACCTAGACACCCAGTAGACACCCACATGCACAGGCACAGGCTGAGTCACACAGACATGGACACACGTACTGTATATACACAACGACTGTATTTGAAGTGCAAGACAGGTAGGCACACACACACACACACGTGCATCGGTGCAGGACACATTTGACATATAGGTGCAAATATACCCAATCTCATCCACACAAATACACTGACGCGCTGCCATATCCTTTACAGGACATCAGACACCACGTCCATGTTCTCACCCACCGATCAGTGTTTTTAGTTCAGCAAACGTTAAGCAAATCCAACTTGAACTAGATATAATTTGCCAGAACATGTAGCATTTGCCACCCTCCCATTTCAACTTGTCCTTTACACGACACGACAACCCACAGGGTGCCATATTCTGCATTCCAAAGTACCAGATCTCCGTGGCACGACTCATCCCAGGGGCATCCTGATGCCAGTTTCTAAACTCTCTATGCCAAACTAAGAAGAAAAAAAACTTTATTTTTTAAAACCAAAGCAATTGTTATTGTTGTTATTATTACTATAAGTAGTAGGTGAACTAGTATACAATATAAAGTATGGATATGTAGCAGAGTCAATGACTTAGATGTAATGCAAAAAAAAGAAGATACATTGTACACACATGAGCTGAGAACCGTAGGTCAAACACATAAACATACCTGGGCAACAGGCTTGGATATTCACATAATGGCTATTATGTGAGGTAGCAACACTGCTATTCTATAATTTTCACAGGGCAGAGTTTATATATAGATATACATATATATATATAAATAGATATCAAAATACTTATTTGTGTTTATGTATGTATCGGCTGCATTCTGCATGTTTGCTTGCAACCCTTTGTAGAGACATTTTAAAGTGCTTAAATATTTTTATTTAGCTTGACCAATGTAACAGGAGTATAGTGCCACTTTATTTTGCAATCTGTCCTGAGAAAAGAGCACTGCACAGAGTCAGGGAGAAGGATAAGGGGCTTCGGTGACAGGGAGCGCGCTATCATCGGCATCTGCAGAAGAAGAGAACAAATGTCGGCCACCCATTCGCAGATTAACAAATTTCTGATCCTGCCTTCACCTTCAAAGCATAAATGCACTGTTGTACCTCTCAGCACAAAGGCGTTCTAGGAAACGTGTCCAGCTCCAGTCTGGGGTTCTTGTGTTCCACATCCAGGGGGTGCCACAGTCTCACACTCTCTCTCTCTACTTATACCAGCACCTAGACTTGTTTGAACTTCCTGTTGATTTCCACGTTTTGATGTCGTCTTTTTTTTCACCCTCTTCCGGCTGGATGGAGGTGGCAAGCGAGCCTCTGCCTCTATCTCTCTCTCTCCACGTCTGGTCAGGTCGCAGCCAGACTCGCGAACACAGGCATACACAGCTGGTACCAACTACAACCTTTAACCCTCCTACTTTCTCTTTGGTCACACTGACTGTATCTAAAACCTGATGTAAATGTGTAAACATGTAATTGATTCCAAACGCGTTGTTCTTTTTGATATCCAACTATGTACGCCAGTATTACTTTGCTAGCAGGGTGATTGTTAACCTGCCATATATGGTAGTTTTACTTTCAGGTGCAATATGTCACTCTTCATATTTCCCGTCCTGCTGTGTGTTTGTGTTTAAGATGGCACTTTATTGTGAAATACGTATAATGTTTGAGTTACAAACATGCAGTAGTTGACCATCTGCTTATTTATTTTTATTTTATCCGGTTACAGTGCAATGTGCATCTCTGAATCTTTTGTCGAATGCAGCATGGAAATGTAACTCGAGTAAAGGTCACAGGTCAGCGCAAACAGGTCAAAAAATGTTTTCAAATATTGTACAACACAGACTTATTTGAAAACATAACAAATTGTTGGGTAGGTAGTTAAAAAAGATTTTAAAAAAAGGTATCTCTTTGATGAGATATGTCCCAAAAAGCTAGAATACTCAACATTTGTATTTTTATTATTTAAAGAAATGAGTCATCTGACAAATTTGAGCTTAAATTGAAACAAAAACTGATGGTTGTTGTAGAGAAAAATGGCTTTCTCACGTAATTTCTACCTTGCATAGTTAGTAATTTCTCTTATTATTCAGAGCATTTTATTTACACTGACCTGTCGGATGTTCAGGTAAAATGTGCAGTGGTCATGCTTTTATCAATGGCGTTTGCAGTTTTCTTTTTGGGATGAAAATTTCATCTTTTCTCTTTATTGTTGTGATTCTGTCCACCTTGAGACCAACACCAAACCTTGTGTATGGACAAAGACACTAAAGACTGTCGTATTTCAGTAGCATTAGGAGACACGGTAGTCTCAGGCTACAGGCCATTAAAAGCTTGTGCGTGTTTACGAGCTCACATTTGGTTTTATCGCCACCATATGTTCTGTCGTCTGCTAAGGACTGTGTGGCTCGTTCCTCTCTTCATCTATCTGCAAAAAGGGAAACTCCAAGGCATTTAGTCTTCTATGCGCCTCAGACCAACAGAATTCACATTTCAACGCTCTTTTGAACTTTGGATAAAGGGATCTCTGGCATTCTTGAATTTTTGGGAGTAGGATGATGGTCATTTTTGACCCTCCCGTCATGAATACAACCCTTTTTAGAAGAACCGTCAAGGTCTGGGTTCTAATTTCTTTGTACGTTTTTGAGTTATTCCAAAATTGGATCTGTAACCGTCTGGTCATGTATATGAAGTAATTTTATGTACCTTATTAATTTGTATCTATATCTTTTTGTGGACAGCTGGCATGATGTAAAAATAAGGACTTATACTCTTGGTATTTGCACACATTCTTTTCAGTGGGCGCCTTTTTGTGAGGACAAAAAAAAAAGCTTGGTTGGCGAAATGGAAAGAACAGAAAACTAACAAAACAGGATAGAAAATAAGATGGGAAGAAATCTAAAATGCATTTCTATAGACTTGTATAACATCCCTGCTGAATGTTCAGTCCTTGATAAACTCCTAAAAAATATACTGTTCATATTTTCCATGTGATTTCCAATATTTTGGAGCTTCTATGAGACTGTGTACGTCCCTTTGCTGTATATTGAGTAGCCCTAAACATGAACCGTTCTCTTGATTAAGAGTAGAGAAACAGACTTCCTATAGGAAGTGTTTTTATTGAGAGCAGAGAGCGTTTGCCAAATTTGTCCAAATCCTTTCATTCTTACAACCAAACGGAAAGTTGTTATATTGCCTTTCTTCAAAGTGTATTGTGGGTGTATGTCTTATCGTACTGCGTGATGAACTATAACGAGTGGCAGGGCAGCAAGATGTGAGTGAGAGAGAGAGAGAGAGATTTAAATGTGTGGATATTTATAAGAGAGCCACTCGAGTCGTGGACCACAGAATTTAAGGATCAGGGTTTTCTGATTTGAGTGCAAACACCTTATTTTCCTCTTGACAAGGCATTCCTCATAGATTAGACAGAATTTACTGTACTATCGCATGATTACCATGCATTGTCTCACGGTCATCTTATTTATTTGTAGCAGGGTGAAGTATGGTGGGGAAGAGTTACAGCAGGTCGTCGGAGAGTTTTGTGAAGCTGAGCGATGCTTTTGTGATTGTGATGTTAGGTGCATGCGAGCAGGTTAGCTAAATTGCTGGATTAATCCCAGTGTCTGTCTTAGACACTCAGGAGCAGTTTATTGGAAACAGCACAGAGCATGTAGAGCATGGTAAACAGTGTTTAAGGAAGGCATTAGCTTGAGTTAGACTATCTCAACATAGCTCAGCTGAGGTTTGAATGTAACGGCTTGGAAGATGCTTAGAATGTAAATTCATACGCTCGCTTGCTAAAACCCACATTAAGCATTCTCCAACTCAATTTTATCGCTTGCAAAACTTTTTCTAATGTATCTTCAATCAACCTGAGTCGTCTCTTGAGTGCTATGTTGAAAATGTATTTTATTTTTGTAAGGAGAGGTATTCCTCAAAGAAGGAGGAGAGGGAGTCAGAGAGGCGGTGTGGGCACAACCTGCCTTTAGATTTTCGCGAAAATGAGGGCTTGTTCGGTTTACAATGGCCTTATTTTGTGTAGGAGACATTGCTTCACTATTGTAGCACACAACTGAAAGTTTTGACAAATGTATTTTGCTTGAAATATTGTACTGAAGTTATATATGTGTATATGTATAGTTTTATGAATGTATTTCTTAATCCTTACACCAGAACTGAGTGTAATTTTTTTGTCATCTTGTTTGCTATACCGTCTCTTTGAAGACTTTCCAGGGACCTGCATTGGTTCAGGCAGCCCTTACTTTTACTGTACTGTATACTGTATGTCTTATTCTTTGTGCGTTCATTTAGAGGAACAGCTCTGTGGTTGAAATAAGCATGAACTCTGTCTGGCGAAATGCATTTTTATTTATTTAAATCGCCACCGTGGGTTTGAAACAGAAAGGATTGCTGTTCCCCCCCCCCCCTTGCACCAATTAACTTATCGATCTATCTCTCAAGCTGATGGAATTGTTATGATTTTTGTACTTTGAACTAGAAAATGTTTGCAGCATGGTTACTCCGATGATTTACTTGTATTTAATCTTTATGACGGTATGACAGTAACAATTGTGATGCTGACAAGTAGCAAGAAAGTCAATTAGACCCAGTACAATATCAAAGGGAATTCACAGAGATGCAAACAAATTGTCACAAATGCTGTATCTTAAAGTAGCATGGACTTAGCCTTCCATTTTCTGAAATACTTCTTCTGGCAATAACCATTAGCTGTAGCCTCTACTTTTGCTGGGATCTTTGCTTCTGGCCTTGTGCTCTTCCTCACGCTTGTTGGAGTTGGGTCATTGCAACCTCAGGCTGAATCTGAGTCAGCTGACCGTGATGACAAACAAGATATAAATTCAAATCACATTTTCAAGCACTAGAAGCAATTTAGACTCAACAGAGCATGCAATGCATTGTGAATAAATGCTATTTTATGATAGCCCCCAATGAGCAACACATTTTTATTTTCTTTCATTTTCTCAAGAAGCATGCATTCCACGTGTCTGTTTGCCGATGTAGCAGCCGGCACTGAGAACAAAACAGACATTATTCCTAAGCTGAAGGGCAAATTGGAGCTTCTGCTGCTGACATAGTCAGTTTGTCCTCATCCACATCTATAAATGCCTGTAATTACAGCACAAGTTTCCTGAGTAGTCATTCTGTCCTTTTAGCTGTCTGTTAAACCATAGTAAGGCCACTGTAGCCTCCCCACTGTCAAGACAACCTTCATCTTATCAAGCCCAGCAAAGCACACACCAAACCAAAACAAATACAACCTGAACTCATGTCTTAATATGGAACTTCAAAATAAAGTAAATCTTTGGATCATATGTAACGGACCACAATGCTATTCCCACGCACAAATAGTTGATTGAGAATCAAATGTCAAGATAGATGGGAGCATCAAAACATTCAGCCAAGTTAAATTGGATTGCTGGTTTTCGGTAGATGAGTGGTTGTCTTTCCTAAACTGGCCTTAACCTTTCCACCATGGAGTGTTCACAGAGTACGTTTTAAAGGACAAAGCATAGCAGACCGTATGATGAAAGGATGCGGTTTATGGCGAAGAAGACAAAGGGAGCTGTAATTTTATACCTGTGCTTTGTAAATGTTTTCTATGTGCGGTATTTGATAATGTAAAACTGGTATTTTTGTGGTTTGTACGCTGCAGAATTGATTACTTAAGGTGCACGTAGTTTTGTAAGAAAATAGAACCAAACTGAGGAAAAAAAGAACCATTTCGGATTCAGAAGCCTGTATTTGCATGCCCTTTGACATCTGGACGCAAAGTCAATAAAGTTTATTTCAATCACAAACTTGTCAGGGTGTGTACTTTAACCTTTTTAGTCCCCAGGAGTCATTAGGGCTCGAGCACCAAGTGGTGAAAAATTACACATTTTATGGGTCTTGCAAATGGGCGTGGCAAAATGGCTCCATAGCGCCCCCTAATTTCAAGCCCCGGAACTGTGTTTTATGTACATGTACGAAATTTGGTGGGTTCATGTATTTCTTCAAGATGTACAAAAAAGTCTCTTGGAGCGATGACCTAAACCCAACAGGAAGTCGGCCATATTGGATTTTCCATACATTTTTGGCGATTCACAGGGGTCATAAATGAACGAACTAGTCCGAGGGGGTTGAAGCGATCCACTTCAAACTTGGTCAGCTGGTAAAAAAGACATTAAGGATGAAAAGTTATTAAAAGTCTCTACAAAAACAGTGTGGATGTGGCAAGCTGTCAAACTTCAGTGTCTCGTCAAGAAACAGGAAGTTGTTAATAAATAGACTGTACATGATCCAATCAGCACCAAACTTGACATGTTTGATAAGAGTCCCGCCCTGAAGACGTCTACATGTCAACATTCATCTACAGTCATAGCGCCACCTGGTGGCGACAGGAAGTGCTATGTTTCACGCTATGATGTCTCAAGACAAGCCATCATTATTATCAATTATCAACAAAGGCAAGAATTTACACAATTTAGAGTTTACAACAAAGCTGGACATGTCCACGTTCCATAGATTTCCATAACAAAATGTAAGATTAACATCAAGAATGATGGGTAATGTTTCTTGTAAGGAACTGGACTATTGATACTTTGGATGCACATTAATGATTACAACTGTTCGAATCAATACGAGATATGGAATTTAATCAAAACAATATTTATTTTGTATATTTTCACAGAGACAAGTATTGTATGTTACATACATATTCTCAAATTTAAGTGATTAACTTATGTCAACGTGAAATCAAAAGGGGCAAAGCATGTGAAAAAATGAAAAACTAATATACAATATGTGTTCGTCAATCTCAAAGAAACATAATATACAGAGATATTCTGATAAAGAATAAAGTACACAATATCTTGATTGACAAGTAAAAGATACATTCCTTCATTTGCTTTTATTTCACAGAAAATATACCAGACCAAAAAAGGAACCGATTACAAGCAACCTAAAGTTAAAGATAATCACAGATAAAAAGCATAGGTGAAGCTCTGTCGCCCACAGAGATGGATTTCTGCTGCTTTTCCAGAAACTTCTCATCGTCAGCTCACAAATCTGCTGTTACAGTGCAGGCACGCCGCATTGTCTTGTGGCGATATTGCTCTCAGCAGAGAAGGTGACTGCGGCTGTCACACTGTTGCCTCAGCTGCCGCCAAATGAGCTAAAATTGAAAGAAATACCTGGAAGGCATAGACGAGTGTCTGAGCTGTGAAGGCTGCACTGCTTGTTTATAAGCAGCGGTTAATAATAATCTTATTAAACCGCAGTATTATTTCTCGTTTAGCCGCCCCTTTTACAATCTTACCCCTCATATTCATAATGGCAACTTAACACCAAAGTGCTTCTACGTAAAAAATGGAAAGACTGAGATTATTTACAATAATGGCTTCATGCATTTATAAGAGTGGGCATATTTAGAAACACTCTCAGAGAAATCAGGACACATAGATGGCTTGTTTGGGCCTGTGTGGGAGAGGTGTAGAAAGGCTGACTAAAACATCGAGAGGTGACAGATTGCAGTCGTACAATCGCTTTTTGCTTCACAATGTGGTTTGGCCGAATTGTAAACGCCCACGGGTGACCTGAAAATGTGTCAGCCTGGTCACAATCTGCTCTTAACTTGAGGGTAACATTAAAACTTGGTTGAATTGAACAGCTCAGCAAAAAACGGACGGGACGCTGTCGGCCACAGAACATTCAAAAGACGATGCGTACGTTGCTCGACAGAGTCATAGAATATCAAAAACGAACACACCTCAGCACTACTAAGGTGTTTGTGTTCAGTCCAGTACAGTCGTGAACAGGTTCAGGACACACATTCATTAAGATTTTTTTCTTGGTCAGAGACTGATCGACATGTAGAGAGAAACATTCAAAGATACACATTCCAGAGACACATTCAGATATCTTAATAAGCACACAGTACATACAATCAGAGCTAGAAAAACATTCCCCTCATGCAATTCAGTGGAAGAATCTGAAATATGATCTGTATCTTAATACTTCCTCTGTCCCCACCTCTCTGTCTCTATTTCTCTCTTATTTACGGACATTCAACATTATTTGAGGCCTCTATTGTACAAGGTAGATTAACTTGAGGTGTGTGAGCGTTAACTCGACGTTTACATGACGACACTGCATGCAAGTGACGTTTTAAAGTGTAACACCCTTGCTGAGGATATAGCACAGTGAATTGATCTGCCCGAACATTCATCGTGTAAGAGCAGGTATGACCAAACATTGTGTTAAAGGACTGCTGAATTTCATTTATCACTAGTTAAGTGGCTTTACAGATAGTAACAAAGCATTGGAATACTGTACAACCTTGATAAAGCTAGCGTTGATCTTTGGTCTCCCAAAATCCAGTTTTGGACTTTTGACACTTAAAGTCGAGATTAGATATTGATTCTCTGTATATGAGTAGAAGACATCACAATTAAGAGCTGTTTGGGTGAGTTTTGTTGCTGCTCTAACTAGGAACTTATTAGCGTAAAGGGATTTCTTAAATTCTAATATTCTTACACGGGTAGAATAACTTCAAGCGTTTAGAAAGGGATACTTTGGTTTTTGTAAGATTTTACTCATTTTTCCTACCAACATAGAGCCAGACAAATTCATTGATGCCCTTTTCCCTATACTTGCAGCTAGCCTAGCCTAGCCCAGCCTAGCTTCATTGTCCTCTCAAAAAAAGGATAATATTTTTTTTTATCTTAAATTATATATCACCTTAAATATTTCAGGTGTCAAACTCTTAATAGACGTGCGCTTAAAGGCTGGTTGTTGCTCTTTCACAAGTATGGTTGCAGCTGAAATGAAGCTGATTCTGTTGTTTGGTTTGTTAAGAGTTAATGCTGGGTTAACAGAATACTTCGACATGTTGGTTTGACATAAGCTGAATGCTTATTTACCTTCTTGCCAAGAGTTAGATGGGAAGATTGAATGCACTTCTGTCTGCACAGTAGCTACATATGAAGCTGCAGACAGCAGCCAGTAAGCTTAGCTTAGCACAAAGACTAGAAACAGGAGGGGAGAGCTAGCCTTGCCATGTCCAAATGTAACAAAATCTGCCAAACTGCACCTCTAAAACTCACCTATTAACACATTATGTTTGTTTTTATTTGCTTCAAACGTCATACAAAGTCTTTGCCGTTTGCCAACCTCATGGTGGCAACAAGGCTCCAGGATATGATTCGTCTGGCCCAAACAAATGGCCCCACTTGTTTTTTTCACTGTCGGCTTTTGCATTCTATGGGTTGAACAAATGAGATATAACATGTTAATTGGTGAGATTTAGTCAGTGCAAGTAGACAAACTTTGTCACTTCTTGTTACTGGGTAGCTTCATATTTGACACACAGACATAAGAGTGGTATCAATCTTCTCATCTAACTCTTTTTCTACTCATCTTTTTCAACAAAAAAGTCAAGTATTTCGCAAAACTATTGAACAAATGAAACTCTGAACCTTGCAACAACATATGTTTCCCTCCTTTTTGGGGAAATTAATAAATCAAATAAATGTGACCAGCATCAATAAATTCAGTAAGGCTTGGCTAACCTCGGTATTTTATCATTTTTGATTCTTATTAAAAGTAAGAAAAGCTGTAAAATTCTTCAAAAACCAATCTATTTAAACTCTTTTAAGTCGAGCAGTTAGTCGACACCTACATACAGCAGATGTGCATGCACACTCTCTCACAGGCTCGGTACAAAGACAGATGTGTAGTCGTGACCGGTGAACCTCTGACCCTGTTGTGTTGGTCGTCATACGAAAATGTTCTGAAGGCAAGCATGGAAATATGCAAACATGGCCATGGAAGAGACGAGAAGAGGAAGCATGGGCAGAGGGGAGAGAGAAAGAGAGGTAGTAGTGGTTTCTCAAACCTTTTTCTTCGTTACACCTGTCTCCTCCTCCTCCTCCTCCTCCTCCTCCCTTGCAATAGAAAATGTCTCATCGAGAGTCTGATCCACAGATTCCTACAACTCAGTGCTCCTCTCTTTCGTCAGATATTGGCATTACATTCTTGGATAGATTGCAATCATTTCCAAACGTGTGCTGACATATGTGCAGAGCTTGGAGTTGTTGAGCCTCCCATGTGTTGGCTGCTGTATCCCATCATGCCATTGGTGTTGTAGAGATTCATGCCTGCCATGTGCTGAGTCATCTGAAAGCCACAAAACACTGTTATAGCAGTTCTTTTTGTACTTTAAAAA
The DNA here is from genome assembly GCF_042242105.1 of Pempheris klunzingeri. Lineage (NCBI taxonomy): Eukaryota > Metazoa > Chordata > Actinopteri > Acropomatiformes > Pempheridae > Pempheris > Pempheris klunzingeri. Next base: position 15,518,272 of record NC_092027.1, read on the forward strand.
TTCACATGGTCCAAAACAAATCTCTCTCTCTCTCTCTCTCTCTCTCACACACACACACACACACACACACACCTACCTGGGTAATGTTCCACTGCAGCTGCTGGGCCTGTTGCGCTCCATACATCTGCTGCTGAGGTAATGTGGCCAAACCTCCCACCTGCTGCTGTCCCATCATCCCGCTCTGATGCTGCACCATCATCCCACTCTGCTGTTGTCCCATCATCCCACTCTGCTGTTGTCCCATCATCCCACTCTGCTGTTGTCCCATCATCCCACTCTGCTGTTGTCCCATCATCCCACTCTGCTGTTGTCCCATCATCCCACTCTGCTGCTGTCCCATCATGCCCTGGGTCATCCCTGTCATGTACGGTGACATCATAACGCCACTAGGCTGAGCCATGGCACCCTGGGCACCCATTAAGCCATTCTGCTGTCCCATCATGTTGTTCTGCTGAACTCCAATCATGCCACTCTGTTGCTGTCCCATCATGGCCATCTGTGATGTCATCATGGTGCCCGCCATTCCCCCTGCTTGGGCTAAAGAATGGTATGAACCATACGGGTGTGTCGGGTATCCCATTTGGTTCATGTACAACCCTGCTGGAAATAATCACACATCAGTAAGCAGTTGATAATGCAGCTCCTCTAGTCTTTTTGATGACAGTAACTCATCAGTTAAATCATGACTCATGAATAAAGCAACATCTGGGAGAAGGTTCACCAGTTCTCACCGTGAGTAGCCATGCTGCTGGCGTGTACTGAGGGGGTGGAGGCGTACAGGGAGAGAATAGAGTCCTTGGACAGCTTCTTGACAGTGCCCTCCTCTGCTTTGGGTGCTGGATCCAGGAACAGACTGAGGTTTTCAGGCACCGATGCAGTCACTCTGCTCTGAGGCATGGAGCTGGAAACAGGCTGGGGAGGGAGGGTAACAGGGTGGCACAGATAGAGAGAAACGAGAGAGAGTGCTGGTGTTGAGCAGGTATGTTTACCTCGTTCACCATATTAGTTCAGCTTGTTATAATGCAACCGTTTGCTAATTAGCACCAAGCAAGGTACAGTTGAGATTAATGGAAATGTCTGAACAAACTTTCATGTCAATCCCTCCAAGAGTTGCTGACATATTTCCAGTCTGACCCTAAGTGGTGGACCGCCACCTCTAGACATGGATAAAACATGTGTGTCCTGTAGAGAGCTGACAGTGCACAGTAGAGTGTGTCTTCTCCTACCGTGGTTTTACTGGAGGAAGTAGAGGACGGTGCTGGCAGGGAGCTGAAAAGATCCAGTGCAGAGTGTGCCAGAGCTGGATTAGACACTGCTGGGCTCTCATTACTGTCTGGAACACGTCCCCCACCATTAGACACTGCAGGACTTGGAGCAGGGGCATCTAATAGAAGACCAAGACATGGCTATGATTATTTCAAGTGTAACCAGTTTATTACTAGGACTTTTTCTTCAAGATAAAACCTCAAATTGTCAACCTTAAACTTCAGCTGCAATTGATATTATCAATCTTAATATATTAATTGATAGAAAAATTGGATCCTTGTTGAAAAATGTTGCTTTCTGGCCTCTCTGAAATTCAGAAAAAACATTATAATATGATACATAATGTGGCTGTTCTAGCCAATAGGCAACTAAATGTACTAGTAATGATCTATTGTACAGTTCTTTGCATTATACTGTAAATATGCCACAGTATGTGTGTGTGTGGTACAATACCTAATCCAAGCAGGTCTGTAACAGACTGGGAATCTGCCTTCGGGCTGATGTCCTTTTTCTGTCAAAACAGAGAAAGTTTAATAATTAAGATAAAATGTCCACATTGACAAATGAGCTCGGGTCCAGAATCCTTTTTGTCAGCAAAGTTACTCCCAATTTTCCCCTGCTGCCTGAGAAACTCATCTGTCCAAGACGTATCTTGTGTCACCTTCTCCCCTCTTTCTTTAGCTCCCAGGAGCATCAGCTAAATGTTAAAAATCCAACAATTCAAGGTCAAGGCTCAGTTCTGCTTCTCTATTACTGCTGTGATGTACTCACCAATTTCATCTTCTCAAACACAACTGGTTCCTTGGGTATATTGTCACAGCTCTTTTCTTTCTATACAAAGAAAACAAATGGTTTCGTTGAACAAGCGGATTGACCTTGCTCGAGATTACAGCGATGAGACAAGAAAGCGTGTCATTCACTGTGTCCTGCCCTGTTTTCTTTCTGCCGATCTTGCTCAAGATACGAGCACCAAACCTTTCGTCTTTATGAATGTTAAGACTCACCCTGAGCATCTGGATGTCGATGACCTTATCGATGTACTTCTTCTTATCATACTTGTCCCTGATGAAGATCTCTGCCGACTGGTCTGTCTCCGGGCGCTGGAAGCACTCCGGTAGGAAAGCCTCGTAGAGACGTTTGGCTTTGGCATTTCCCATCTCTTGGACACACTGGTGACACAACAAACACAACAAAACCATGCAGCAGTGTGTTCAGCAGTCTCGTAAAGGAAAGTTGCAATATTCACGGTGCTGTTCCCACTGCGTGTGGTGGAGTCCTGCTAATAAACAGTGTGGATTCTTATTGTGGAGAAAAGAGAAAAATAAAGCATAATGCTGACTTTGCTGCCTATCAGACCTTGACAAGCTGAACTGCATACTGATGAGAAAGTGTCTTCTTCCTTTACTGTATGTGAACATGCAAGCATTAGTATTATGGCCTGTTTGTTCTGTCCTAATTCAATCATTCTCAAACCCAGACAGATAGAGTTTCATGTTTTGTGTTATGGTACTGTTGGTACACTATAAAAAACACAATACAGCCTGTGTTTAATGGTGTAGCTGAAGTGAATCAGATGATAAATTCTTACTGGCTTCTACTGGTACCTAAATGTGGCTAAATTGAAGAAAACGAGACCACGGGGAACAAGGAAGGACATTGTAGAGGAAAGGAGAAATAAATTACACTCATTAAGACATTAAAGCTGGTCAGGATTCTCTGCTATTACAACTATATCTGAACAGCAGATTTTCTGTTTGGGTGCATTACCTAATAACTGCTATTAGCAATGGGCAAAAGCATTTCTTTTGACTGCACTTCATCCATTACTGTAAGAAATACTTCCAACAGTGAAGAACATAAGCTGGTTATTGTCTATGCAGTGGGCTAACGCTGGACTTCTACAGCCCCCTACTGTGTAAGTATGTTGTTGTGCTTCTTAGATGATTGACAAGTCCTTCATTATGCCCAGATTTGTATCCCTTTTGTGGAGGTTTAGTTCCCTAAAACTACATTTCTGTACCCTGTGGTATTAGTGAGTACCCCCATTGTCATTTTGGGACTGTAGCCCATATATTTCATATGTTTTTCCAATAACCTTTATGTGTTAGTTTCAGGAGATTTTCCCAAAGCCCCTTTCATCATCTTATCGTATCCCTGCTGTTTCAGTAGCATACAAAAATACTTACATTTAGTATAGTATAGTATAGTATAGTATAGTATAGGAGGCAGTAGGATCCAATAATTAGTTATTTATACCTGATTAATACAACAAGAGTACACTGTAAATTGCAGGCTGTATTATCAAATGTTATCAAAAGTCATATGACTTGCAAAAGACAAGGCTGTAGAAAGAGGCGAACAAAGAGAGTTTGTATGAAAGATAAATCTGCCCTAAATCTTCCAAAGATTTGGTCCTGTAAAGTTTAAGGAATAGTTTGGCACTTGGCTATATACTGAAGTGCGTTCTTGCTGAGAGTCAGATGAGAAGATCAATACCACTTAGTTGTCATTAGGTTAATATGAGGATACACCCAGCAGCTGATTAGCTTGCTTAGTATAAAGACTGGAAACAGGGGGGACACAGCTAGCTTGGCTCAGTGCAACTATAGAGAGATTTGCTAGCACCAATACCTTTAAAACAAATCAAATAACACAGTATATCTCACTATTTCACAAAAAACGATGCTTAAAAATGACAAGTGGTGGTTTTATATCATACAGAGCCATGCAAACTGTTTCTCCCTGTTTCCAGTCTTTATGCTATGCTGGAAAAGACAGTAGTATCTAACTTCCCATCTAACGCTCAGCAAGAAAGCCAATAACATATTTCTCAACATGTCAAGCCATTTTGTCAGTCTGGATCTGTTATAGTTGAACCCAGTCATCACGTACTATATCACATTAATATTTAGTGAAAAATGTCCCCATCTTGGTGTTTGGATATGCAGCGTAACCTCTGACCTGGACCTGCTCCTGTGTCCACTGGTCCAGATTGACAGACTTGACCTTGGAGATGTGGACCCCCAGGTTTCGATGGATACCAGCACAGCGGATACAGATGAAGATACCCAAATTCCAGGATGCCCATCTTGGACCTGGCAGAGACAGGGCGGCAGTATTTAATATTTAGAGTAGCAGAGTGAATCTAGGAGCATAATCGAGAGGTAGAATAAGCAGGCAAGAGGCTAAAGGCTGATGAGAAAAACTCTGATTAATTTCAGTCCAATTATAGAGAGACAAGCCTGAAATTCAATTATGAGTTTGAATTCAGCTGGGAGCACATCTAATCCTGCGTAAGTCATGTGGTGTCCTGACACATAATGGAATCCAATAGGAGAGTTAGCCTACATAACTGAGACTGGGAGGAGAGAGGGGGAGTAGAAAGTCATACAAATACACACACACACGCACACAAGCAATCACACACACTCAGAGCCTGGATACCTGCAGGGATGATTACTCATTTGGTCATGAGCCTGTGTGTGTGGGTGCCTGGTTATCTCAGTGGGCTGTTTTGCCCATCTTACTGCCATATGTAATGGTTGCATTTGAGTGTTGAGTGCCCCCGATTCACCCCCATGCGTTACAGGTTTGAGCTTTGGATCGTACTGCGTGTATCTTCCTTCTGTCTGCAGAGCTGCTAGGATCTTTGCCTGGACAGACAACTCTGATAAGGGGAAAATAAAAACAACACCGTCAGGCAATTTTTCTGCTGAAATTATGCAACCATCCTCTTCAGAGAATACAGTCAGCTTCAAAGAGAATATTGTTGCCTCTCTCCCCATCTCTCCCTACATCTCTCTATCTCCTTGTCCCTCCTCCTCCATCCCTCCCTACTTCCCCCCCCCTCGCTCACTCTAGTCGGCCGAACCGCTCTGTCTCCACCTCTCCACTCACCTCCGTTATGAGTCCTTGCTTGCAACGTTGCTGCAAGTTGATGCACTGTGGCCTTTACACCACTAGGTGGAAGAGCAGCTTTGATTTGGATTCCCCTTTGGACTGTATTGTCAGCCCGAGTCACTGAGCAGTGCTTAAGAAAGGCCATTCTATGCAAATGCAAGAGGAAGTTTCAGAAGACAAAACATGCAAAAACCTTCCTCTTCATGGCAGCTGCGGAAACACTGAGTGTGGGTGCAGAGTCAAGTAATAGCCTCTTGTCTAGGTTGCATCCTGAACTATGAATACTTATGGGGTTATTCTGTGTGCGTCATTAGAAGGCAATCATAAGACTGGCTCTGTGTTTTCATGTATTTGGAATGGGAAAGACACCAATGTGCAAAAATGCAAACAAAAGTACAGAGAGCAAACCAGTAAACATAAACAGAGGATCACCAGACAGACAGAGCACGTCCATCATCCTGACCGTCTGGCTGCAGCATTAGCTGACACGCCGGCTAATAATAGTTGTAGCAAATCCTGCTTAACCGCTGTAAACATTGGCACTGACAGCGAGAAAGAGGGAGATTGTCAATTGTGTTGAACTCCCTGAATGCTGGAATTAACTTGTCCTTCTCATCCTTATTCAAATGCTCCTCTGCCGTCCCTGCCGCCATTTCTTATCTCTCTCATTCACCACAGCTGCTCCCTCCTCTTCACCCCTGCCCGCACATATCTCTCGCTCTCAGTTCTAACTCGCCCTCTCGTTTACACTCTCCACCCTTACTTTTCTGGGGTTTCGCCCAAATTGCTGGCATTGTTGCGTTTTTCAGTCTTTGCAATATAGTGCTGACTTTCTATCTCTTTTCGCCAGGCTAGTGGTGTTTCTCTATAGAGACGTTGGTCCGTTGTTCCACTGCTTTGGTCTAGACTGAAATATCTCAGCAGCTTTTGGACGAATTGCCATGACATTTGGTACAGACACTCATGTGCTCCAGTGGCTGAGCTGTAATAACTTTAGTGATCCCCTTACGTTTCAACAAAATTGAACATGTCCAACATTTTTGTTTAGTCCCATCACCCTCAGAAAAATAATTGAGTGTACCAGCTAAACATTGTCATTGTGAGCACGCTTGTGTTACCTTTTAGCTCACATCACTGCTGTAGCGTCACAGAGCTGCTAGCACTTCTAAAGACTCTTAGTCGTGTTTCCATACACTGCCATATTTCTCTTTCCAAACAGTGTGTGTTCCTGTCAAGCCCCAAGAAAGCTGGCCTTCATAGCCAGGCTTTGAAGTTGATTCGACATTTCACAATTACTACAACCACTACAATTACAACAATGGCGTCCATCACGTGATATAATTGAGCCCAAAACAACTTTTTTCCATCAAACAACCCCTAGAAAATGACTCCTTTTGCTACCAGAGTTCGATCCATCCAATCTGACAACAAGAGCTGCATGATTAACATGATTCAAGTTACTTGGCTTGTCTGGCCCGAGACACTAGTGTGTATTCTCTATGGGCCCCACAATGCACAAATATGGACATCCATGGGCGGAAGATTGTGCTAATTTTATACCTGGTAAGTCGACATTCTTCGCCTTTATGCGCCACTGAGCAACTTTCATAGGAAATAATGGGGCCTCTGCAGTTTCCGGTTCTCTTTTATAAATCCACGGTTCGCGTGTCCATTGGTGTAAGCACCAGTGTATGTCTAATCAGAGCCGTGTGCAGGGTTAGTTACTTAAGGTGAATCACACCTGCACACTGCATCACAGTAGCCTCTTTGGTTCCAATCGATGCAGTGCTGAGTAAGAACACATATACAGTATGTCTGTCCCGCAACAATGCACACCTCCATATACTTTGAACAGATATAGTAGGAAAAGAGTAGGAGGAGTAGACGTGCAAAGGGGGAAGAAAGACTGAACAAACAATCTCTACAAAACGGACTCTCTGTGTTACAGTGTTTGTGAGAGCAGTGAGTAAGCTTCCTCTTCTCTTTTTATAATCGAATAACAAATACCAACACCTTCTACTGAGGCATAATCAAATATTTCTTAGGTTTGACTAATAAATCTTTCCTCAGTTTTTGTAGAGTAAAGTAGAGGCTTTGCATAGGAGATTGATGAATCACTCTGGCAAAAACTGACTGTAGTTGTGGCTGTCAAACACGCAGCTTGAAGCACATCAGGGGAGGAGAAGGCAGAGCCAGGGTGAGAGCCAAAAACAGATACAAACAAGAGAGGATTTTTACAGTCACAAAATGGTGGACTTTAGCTGATTGATGACCTGCTGGGATGTACAGGGGGTATGACGAGCAGCAAACGCGATCGTGATAGAGATCTATAATGAGCCTTTCTGTCACTCTGTCATTCACCCACACACATACACACACATTTATTTGTACTGCAACACATGAAAGGACCTTACATTCATTTAGTAACCACTCAGTTTCTCCCATTACCTAGTTTAATTCTCTCCTTAAATAAACTGTTAATTTCAAAGGGCCACATCAGTGCATTATATCGTCATAACTATTATGTGTAACTTGAACGCGGGTTTTATAGTTTCAGTCAGATTTTGTATGTATTTCATTCGCCTTCTAGATGGCAATTGTCTTCCAATTTATTTCCATACAGTATGAAAACCAATAAGCAAACTCTTAAAATTTGTTGAGTTGTTAAAGTTAAATGTTAAAGTAACTGTCAAGTCTGCATACGGTGTTTAGTCAGTGAATTACAATCCCTCATAATGACAACGTAATGCAATGTTCACGATGATGAATTATACGACTGCTAATAGATTTTCAAACCATACGGAAATAAATGGATGTCAATGACTGCCTGGAAACTATTCCCAATTTCTCTTGTTTATCAAACACATGAGGATATTAATCATCTTAAATATGGGAACAGAACAATACACCCCACTGTGATGCATTAACAATCACAGTCAATCACAGTTTGCCAGATTTGTTCTGCCAAGCCCTCTGTCAGTTATCTAGGATGCTTGTTAGATGTTAATCTCGGTGAAGAGAGCAGAGCATTAAAGAGTCTGGGGAAAGTGAACAGGTTTTTGGCTAGGAAGTCAAAGACTCTTGGCCAATTCTCCTGCTTTGGATTGCTTTTACTAGTGAATCTGCACATGGCTTTAAAAGTCTGGGAAAACAGGCAATTACAACAGGTCCCACGGCTAAACTCAGTGTGGTACATAAGTAAGTGATAAATGCTTTATCCCGTTCATTACACAGCTTCCTACTGAAAAAAATCAATAACCTATACAGTAGACTAAAACTCTGTAGTCTCATATACAGAAATAACAGACTGTTCAATGCCAAAATTGATCAGAATTGAGTATTCAGCAAAGTCATGTGGTAGCACACACATAACAGAACACACATATCTGCCTTGCCAGTGTTGCTTTTCTGACTCACACTTACGGCGACATCCATAAGTGCACGTCCTACACCAACACATTTGGTCATGAACACACCCACTGACTTGCACACACACATACATGCACGAGCAGGTGCATATGGCTCATTAGCCTATATCCCACAAGGATAAACGGTGCTCCCTGTATGCATCCAGTTAATCCCGCAGAGCCTCAGTCATCGGTGGCTCCTACGCCCTCCCACACCACCACACAAACACACACTCATGTATACACACAGACTCATCGCATCCTCCAGGCCCTCAGCATCTAAGCCAGTCCAGAAACCCTGAGGCCACCCAGTGACCCAGTCCCAGTCTGAGCTAAACAGATGGACCCCTATTGATAATTTACTGAAAAAAACCCCACCATCTGTGTTGCAATGCGAGTGTCATGACTGTGATCCTTCAGGTGAGTCCTTGAGGTTGAAAGGGTTATTCATGAAAAGATGAGTATGACAATCCATCATTGTAAACTTTAGATTCTTCTCAAATCTCAGTTTAGGACTTGCTTTTATGCTTGATTTTATCCTATTGCTGATATTAATGTTTGTACTCTCTGTATGTGTAACGTTACTGTGTGAATACATTTGTGCATTTGCATGGAAAACAATATAATAGGTCTGTAGTAATTGTTTGAACTGTTCGGTCATTTTTAAGGCTGTATCATGTCCTGTAGCTGTTCCTGGTATTTTGTCTATTTCCTTTACAGCGGTGAGGCAATGTCCAGGCACAGCAGACTGACGTTTGGCCTTATCACACTTTTTGTGTGCTTTTCTCTTATACACGGTTGTTCAAGGCTGGATTACCAACAAGTCTGGACTTCCCGGACTGCCACAGCCCCCACCCCCTCAAAACCACAAAGTCACTGTGTGGTAATTGATTCATAACTTTGCTTGGGAATGTGGGAATATACACCAATAAAATATCAAATGACATGAGGACCTTAAGGGGGGCACTACTTCATTACCTCATCTTCAGCCCCGGTCTTATGGAGGGCCTCTGAGTTCAAATCTAGTTTCAAGACCTTCAGCTGATGCTGTGCTCACAAGGTAACTATTTTTAATGCGTAACGATCAAAATACATCACAGCAAACGTGGAGCACTTAAAAGTTCAGGAATAATGTTCATACTGCACACAGCACATTTTTCCCAGAGGCCCCTAGCAGCTTAATCCGGACACGGCAGTGTATACATACACTACTACATTGAAGACTCTACCACTGTGCCGCCCTCTCCTTGGTACTGTGGAACTCTGTGAACTCTAAGCCAGGCAGGAGACTCAAACAGCCGCTCACCTCTTGTTCCAGTAAAAATCCCTGCTGATTTACGATTGGATGAGATTAAGGGGTGTGGGAGCAGGGGGGGTTAGGAGGTGCTGGAGGGATATCGCTAGGTGATATCTCCACGGCAACCGGGGCTCGGTGTGTACGTAAACACAAGTACAATGGAGACAATAAAGGAGGAAGGCTTTTATGCAAACACACATGCACACGGCCCCTTGAGACTGAAGCCAGAGGTAGAAGTGTTGACTACATTACGCACCTGTCTCGTTTTCTCTCCCCCATCTCTTTATTTCTTGCGCTATTTAGCATCTACAGTGGCAGTGTCGCATTGTGAGGAAGTAAGGAAAGCAAACAAATAATTCAGGATGTTGAGTGGCACAGAGGAAAAGAAAAACAGGAAGTTGGGCGGCACAGACTGCAAGCCGCAGTCAAAAACAGACCCATTGTTTCATTGTACAGTACAGTACAGTAATCATAAATGGGGATAACTTACTAGCACCATTCACATCTTTTTGTGTTTTTTCATGTGCTGGTGTAAGCACACACATGGAGGCATACATCTCACCACTTCCTCTTTACTCACCCAAGGGGATGAGGGTGATAAACGCACAGTAATCTCTGTCAAAGCAAACAAGATTAGATCAAACCTCATCAGAACCCATATGGCCAAATGCCTGATTCGAGAGAAGGAAGGGGAGGGGATAAATGCTTTAAAGGTGTGCACGTGTGTGTGCACGTGGCGTGGTCGTGTGTGTGTCCTCTAATACAAAGAGTAGCACTTACAGATTCAAGAAAATGTGGTAATCAGGTATGAGGATAATTACCTCTCTTCAAGCATCAACCTAGATTACTGTGTCAGTTTATTCATTAGCACAGTTACATGAAAAAAAGGTGGGAAATGAGAGCAATGTGTCACCTTTCATTCAGTGTGGAGCCACATATTATTACACAGTTCAATAATGAATGCAGAACGTGTTTATTTCACATAACTGACTGAAGATGCACTTTAGATGATAGCGAAAAACCATCGAAGGATTCAAAATAAATGTCACTTTTATTAAGATGAAAGCTAGAGCTTTCACATCACTGGTGTGTGTATGTGCGTGTGGTTGCTATTTTCGCCCCTAATCTTATCTGCAGTCTAATAAGACCAGTCTGTTGCACAGTGAAGTCATGTCACGTCAACGAAGCACTGCACGGGCACGCTTGATGGCCGCATATTTGAGTATGTGAGAAAAAGGTTTGTTTGTTTGAGTTTGGAGCGAAAAGAACAACCAAAGCTGAATGATTTAAACTAAATGTCTCTGTCCACATGCCCCAAATTTGTTCCAGATAAGTCCACCGCTTCCCAAATGCAAAAATAACATCTTATAATGTGTTTTTTGTCGACTGTGGTCCAGTCTCATGTCTTCAGACAACATCAAGAGCCTGATCACAAAGTGCTTTTTTAAAAATCGACTTCTGAACAGTCACAAGTGTGTTTGCCTGAAGTCTAACAACATCTGCATTTCTATTAATATCTCCATCCACAGGCGCTATGTGCTGGAACAAAGCCTTGCTTTATAAAACTAAGCATTCACGTTGTCCTGGCGTCGTCTCCAGTTTTAACCCAACCAAGACCCTGACGTCATGACGACAATGGACCGTACATTAGTTGCCATCAACTATTGACTGTGCATGTTCCGTAAGTCCTATGTACGTGTAAGATCTCTAATGGGGAAGAAGCAGTTTAGTGTTTTAAAGGGGAAATTAAGCAAGAAAAACAGAAAAACAAGTACAGAGCAAATGAGAAATCTATCATAGCAGCTGCCTTGATTGCTCAGATTACCAACAGTATACTGTGTACGCACTGTGGCAAACGGATTTCACAGTTTGCTTTAATTAAATATGTTAACTGTCAGCTATGGCAGTGAATTAGCATCATGATGTCATTGTATGGGTCACGTAAGGTTGCATGTCTGGAGAAAAACAATTCTCTATGCATCCGTACTGACAGCTGTTTTCCTTTCCAGCTGCCACCCGACCCGCTTAGCGTCTCTTATGAAATATTTGCAGCGTCAGCATCAGCAGCGCAGATCACTTTTACCCAAATTTGGCAGCTACCTGAAAGAGATACTGAGATGCAGACTCTGTGTTATAAATGCACAGAGAGACAGCGGCCGACAGAGACTGAGAAATATAAAGAGAGACGAAGAAAAAAACAAATGGATGGTGACGGCCTAAATGAACAACAAATGAGGATAAATTGAGTGGGAGGGGGAATTAAGACTACGGTTAGTTCACTTACTGCAGGCCATAAAACTAGCCTGGACCTCTCTCTTTACGCATTTCCAACAAACATTACAGATGTTTCCCCCCATGTACAGAAATCCAGAGAAAAGCTACCGTAACTTATTGATTTGAACTCTTACCTCCCCTCCTGTCATGAAGCAGAAGGCTATGCAGGCGCAGACACAAACTAAAGGCGGTTTTTAACCCTAAGACACAGCTGAGATGTGTATCTCCCTGATCCTCTTTGCCTGCCCATTTGTCTGTTTGTGTTTGGGAAGCAAACACAGATTTGTGCCACAGAATACAATTCACTCCCTGTTAAACATGGGAAGTCCCCTGTGAGACAAAGTGCAGTGATTTACACACATTCAGGGCCTTCACTTAAGAATTTATGACAGCGGTGGGAGCGGTGCCAGCCGTGTGGATGTGACATGCAGCTGCCCCGTTGAGTCATTTCCTGGACATGGGGAGGGAAATCTCATCAATCTGAACACCTGCAGCGCCACCGACTTACACTGGAGTTACAAATCTAGCATTGATCAAATGGGCTAATACGAATACAGGTTATTACCACCATGTATTTACGTTTCCTAAACCAATCTGACCTTACTTACGAGAAAACAGGTCATTTGGTTGAAAAAGCATGTGACAGCATATATATTATATTTGATATTAAACAATGTGGCTGTTTTTATGTTATATTGCACTTACACCTTTAACCGGCTGATATGGGTCTACCTTACTGCCTTACATATACATCTATCTCTATATATCTTATATTTTCTTTTTATATTTTTTCTTATCTTATATATATCTTTTCTGTAATGGAGCCCCCAGCCAAAGAATTTCACACAAGTGCACTTGTTCAACCGGTGTGACAATAAACATCTTGAATTCCTGCCGGTCGACACAGGAGAGTTTTTCACTGACACCTGCAGTTTGTCTTTGTGAACCAACACTGGTTGTCAAGTGGTTTTGTGCGTGTGACACTTTACACCGGCCAACACGTGGACCTATAGTGGCTTACACATGTTTTGAGGATTTCAGTCACAGATCTTATCAACTTAATGACAGCTTATCCTGAAGCTAAATGAAGACTATGTCATAAGAGCAGTTTGGTGATTCGGTCCCCAACTCAGTGTATTTGTGACTAAAACAGCAGTGTAAACAGGTTCAGCAAATAGCTGGTGACATAGTTCAAGGCCGCACGGATGGACAGTGTGATGTCACAACCAATTCCTTAATTCACTGCAACTATTACATGAGCGATCACTGAGGATGACGGACTTACAAAATGTTCTCACGCTGCCACTATAAAGCCAAAACATTGTAGTGCTCTTGTGTTAAGATTTTTGTCTTCCCTGTGTCCCCATCTGCACCCAGCCTGCAGGAACAGTCTGTTCAGGGTGACTCAAAGTCAGTGTGAGTGTCTATATCTCTGTGTCTGCTACCCCAGTGGTGAGGGAGCCTCAGGTGCCTTGCAAAGGTCCCAACAGTTGGAGTAATTCTCACTAATGATCACATCTACTCATGCCATGCTGTGATGTAGTTGTTCACTTCCCACTATTTACAAAAACCTTCCTGGATGAGTGGTTGTCCTCGTGTAATCTGTGTCTATTGTGGCTACCTGGCGTGATGTAGCTGCCTGCCATGCTCCTGCCTTGTAAGGATGTGGCCCCGTGTCTTGCACCATAGTACAACGTAATTGGTCGAGGGGTGATGAATGCATTGCCGCATTTTCTAGCGTAGTTAATGAGCAAGAGGGTCGATCCACGCACTGACCATTTGCGGGTACGGATCGAGACGCTGGCGCACACCTACCTTTTGAATCGCAGTCGGCGCAGAATTTATTCTCCTCCAGCGCCAGTAAAGAGTTGAGGACAGCCTGGTATCTGTCCACGTCTTTCACAGATTTGCCCGTCATCATTGCACCGGTCCACCTCCTCCACAGCCCCTACAGTCCGTGCCGGCTCCGGTCAGACAGCCTCCTGGTTCACAGTATCACAGCGGTGTGTGTGTGTGTGTGTGTGTGTGTGTGTGTGTGTGTGTGTGTGTGTGTGTGTGTGTCCGCTCCTCTTCCTCCTCGATGGAAAGCAGGGCGAGTTTGGTTCACAGCGGTGGGATGACTGCCTTCCAGCCAACCAGCATGCGGGTTATTCGAGGTGCAAATAACCTAATCAAGACGTAACGTGGAGGAAAACACCATGTGATCGATAGGATTCAAACTGTGATGTCGACTTTAAAGCGCATCTGTAACCTTCCTCCTTCCTCCCTCTCTCTCTCTCTCTCTCTCTCACACACACACACACACACACACACACACACACACACACACACACACACACACACACACACACTATACTGTGATACATTGTCATTAAACACACAGTAAACACTAAATACACTAAAAGGTGAATAATCACTATAGTAATACATTTTAATGCCATACTTTCCTGTTTTAAGAAGAAAATGTCAGATGTTATATCTTACTGCCAATATATATCGCCATCCTGTGGTCAATCACAAGGTGTTTTAGAGACGTCTCACTGTGATCCTCTGTTCCTCTCCAGGACGCAGGAGGGCGATAAAACAACCCGCCAGGAGGAAAACAGCAGAGGAAAGGATGGCAGATTTAAGAGCTACATCAAGTTACTGGAACAATACCGGAAATAAATGACTTTGTCTTCAAAATAAAATATGTAATATGTTCTATTTGTTAAAAAAAGAATCCAGTTTCCAAGGAGGTGACAACACCAATAGTTTTCCTATATATTGATTTTTTCCCTCAATTGTACGAGTTTCCTTCTTCTCTCTGTGCTTTGCATTACTTGGGAACTTCTCTTAACAACTCTTTTAGTCTGAAGTACGACCGGAAGTATATAATTTACTTTATTTAGCACGACGGCAGTGGTAGTGTTTGACTAAACTGGTGATTACGGAAATAACTGCGTAGCCAGAATCAAATAAATAAAGGATTAATATCGAGTCGCCACCTGTGTAATCCTGTAACACTGTCCACAATGTCCAGGCAATCCAACCGAACAACAGACAGCAAGAAGATGGTAGGCGGCTTCCGCAGGATTAACATTAGCCAAATCTAGCTAGCAAAATGCTAGCTGTAGCCTAACTGTAGCCGAATAGCTAGCCTAACTCCTGGCTACATTGTACCTCTGTGAGCTAAGCGTGCCAGTCAGGTATCTTTGTCTGACAGCTGCACGAAACTCATTTGAACCACTTGAAGAAGTAGTTAATGTATTGGTTGGTGTTACTGGCGTTGACAGGAAGTTGTAGCACACAGGCTAAACAGCTAGCCTCCGTAGCTGTGACAGCTACATGGTCCCTCCCAGCCATTTCACTTATTTAGATAGCTTTCCAGATGAATGAGTGTATCGTCACTTGGGATACTGGTGGAAAGGAAATTGGAAAGAAGGAAAGGGAAAAAAAAAAAGTTTCCTAATAACCTTAATATTATTTCTAAGTAAGAAGTAACTGAATGAAGGAGTCAGTGAACATGTTCAGCCATATGTGCTTGTGTGCTTGTGTGTGTGTGTGTGTGTGTGTTTTACAGCTACAGTTAAGACAACCCTGTGTAAAGTTGATGTAAAATGTTTTTGTTGTCTGAAACTTTTATTACTGTAACTAAACTTAACTTCAGCACCAGGTGCTGTCCATAGCATCAGACTTCCAGGTGCAGAAAGTAGTCCTCTAACTGTTTGCACACCTTCCTCCACAGGTGTGAACTGATTATTAGATGTTAGTTAAGGTCTTGCTAGAATTCAGGGTGTTGTATTACATTGTCTTTACTCATTGTCTATTTGTATGTACAATCTTGCTACCCTCGGGTCATTTCACTACAGATGGTTATAAATTATATTGTAATGCCTGCTTTTTTTTTTTAATGCAAATTCATTCATTTAATTTTGAGCAGCACCAATAATATGAGTACTCTGTTGTAGAACTCCGAGCTGTTCACTCTGACGTACGGGGCCCTGGTCACCCAGCTTTGTAAAGACTACGAGAATGACGAGGAAGTCAATAAACAGCTGGATAAGATGTAAGTATCCCCATCTACTGTAGTTAACCAAAAGCGTAGATGATATGCGACTTGCTGTTGTGAAAGAAAAGATTTACTGTGAAACTAGCTGTAGGCTAGTCTTAGTCCAGTTACATGTGCATGGCAGCACCATTGACTGTGATAAAGTGCTAGGCTGGAGGACCTTTGCTCTTGTTACAGTATGCAACAGCACAGTTTTAACATCACAATATACATCAAATAATACCATACCAACACCAAAGTTCCATCTGAACATACTGTTGAAGAGCGTTTAACTATTCCAACCCTGGTTTTCGCATTAGATAGATGTATACCCACTGCATACACGTATTGAGTACATAAAGCGATTTGATTTGCTTCTGCATGTTGAAGTTGATCTTTTGCTTATTTAACTGGCTCCCTTTAAATCACACCTTCCACTGCTCTGACACATTATACACTCCTCTGACAATGTAAGTGGACACAAACTAGGGCAGAGAGATGACATAGCCAGGTTTTATGTCCCACACGTCTGTGTCTGAGGTTCCCCTCTGCTATTGTAATTTCATAGACCTTATGGGGCCTTTGAAGAAGTAGGGACCCCTGGTATGGTATTTTATAAGAGAAAAAAAAAATTCTGGCAGCTCTGGTAACAGTTCTCCCACAAAATAAGATTAAGAAAAAATGATGGGTTTAGAACTCAAAAATTCAAAACATCCTGTCACGCCGGCAGGACTTTGGACAAGATGTACTTTGCTTTTCTGGTTGTGCAGCAACCCTAAGCTCCCTCCATGCTCAATTATGATGAGGCCTGTCTTACCTGGCCTTAGATGGCAGTGAGTCTACGCTGCCCACCCTGCCAGTTGCCAGCCAGCTGGCCACGGACCATGTTAGGATGGGGATGCATCAGTTGGCTTCAGGTTCTGTAGTAAGAATAGGGCGACTTGACCTTCTAATCATAATTATCAGCCTTTGCCAAGTGTATGACCCAAAAATGTGTTGGAGCATTTGAAACTGTCCTCTATCTCTTTACGGTTCACTGTAGTTTATCATTAGTACTTTCCTTCAGCTCTGAAGAGGAAGGATGACTTTGTCTCTCTTGCTTCTCTCTCATAGGGGTTATAACATCGGAGTGCGCCTGATCGAGGACTTCCTGGCACGCTCCAGCATCGGCAGGTGTCAGGATTTCCGAGAAACAGCCGATGTCATTGCTAAGGTAATTGGAAGGTTTCAGGCCAATCAGAGCGTGACCATGGACTTCACCCAAGATGGAGGGAGGGAGAGGGGGAGGTGGGTTGACAGAAGAAGAAAGATTAGAGAGAGTGGTTTAGGTGAAACATCCTGACAATTGATGAGGGGAAAGTCGAGCCGGATGTTGGGAGGGAAAACTGATGATTGTGACTGGGTAGAGAATTTAATGTCCCTTTGTGCGCCCTTCTAAACGCTGCTTTATGTGACATTTACCTTAATATTCAGAAGGCGAGGACTCACTTACACGTTGAACGAAATGTAATCTCAGCCCTCAGAAAGGTGATCCACGTTCAGTGATATGCCTTCTCTGCTTCACTATCCTCTCATGTACTCTTAGTTAAGATCTAAAACAACTCCAGTACATTTCAATATGCCGCTCTGTAGACAGAAGTCGTACTCTTGTTCCTGAAACAAGAGACTGATCATATTACTGTTGTTGTGATATGTTTCACGTCAATCTTCCCCTCTGTGGTTATCCCTGGCCTGAGGGTTTTTACCATATCCTTGTCTTGTTTTACGAAAGTCCAACACCCCGTACAAAAAGACAATGAAGGCTGCTCACAGGCCTGACTGCGCGTTCAGCACTCCAGCTGTTTTCAAGGTGTTACTACTGCTCGCTAGAGGAGTCACTCCAAGGATGTAACCCCACACCAGCTCAGGGAACTGGCTCACGGTCATGAGGAGCAGGGTCATGTCTGTAAACGGAGGACCACTGTGGGACGGCACTTTGGAAGGTGCAGTGATAGCTGCGCCTGAGGATACCACGTGACCTCTAGCTAAACTCTGAAACCACCTCAATCACTCGTCAGTTAGATACATGTGGATGTGATCTGTTGTTTGTTCAGAAACAGATTTTCTAGATCATGAATGGGTTCTTTGGAGGGAAAGACTTAATCACTCCACTTTAAATCGTGGAGCCCATCCATGTTTGCATAGAAAAAATAAAACTCTGGCCAGGGCCAGAGAATATTTTCACTGGTGTGACTGAAATTTCACTAGCTTGAACAAACTTTGATTTGTGCATGTGGGAGAAAGCATGCCGACGCTGCTCTGACAGATCACAAGGACAAAGTGCTGCAGAAGAAAGGAGGCAACAGAGAGCAGTTATCACAGATCAGGTGTGTGCAGAGACTACTGTCATACTGCCAGTAGCGCAAATTTAACACTTCCTCCTGGGGCTTCACAGTTTAAGTGAAGCAGTTTGCTAATGAATGTTACTGTGAAGCAGCTGATGTGGATGTCACTGAGCTGTTTAGTTGATCAGTTTTACACAAGCCAACTAGTGTGGTGAGCAGCTGAAGTCAAGAAAATTCTTAGTGCCATATTTTAAAAGTTTCTGTCAAAATATGGAAACGACGAAGCCCATAGCATGCACTAAGCAAATTTAACAAATTTTACACGAGACCTGATCTCCCTGATAAGACTGTGTCCCCTGATAGCACTCCGTGCAGAAGAAGATACTGATACCATTTACTTACTTAAATGAGAGTAAACCGTAACATTAAATATAAACTAAGTTTAACACCGCTTTGTGTGGCACTGCAGTGACTTTTATGAGTTGTTGAACCCGTTGTAACTAGTGACAGAGAACAGGGCTCCAGACTGGTAACACTGGTGCTACTGACTTTCACAATCGGTCACACCATGTTTTTAGGTTATAGGTTTAATGGCTTTTTTGTGACATCAATTTTAGCAGTACATTTAGTCACATACTGTACTAAAGTATACATTTAAGATACTTGTACTTTTGTTGTATTTCTATTTCCTGCTTCCTTTTACTTGTGCTCCACAATATCTCAGAGGTAAATATTGTACTTTTTATTCCACTGCATTTGTCTGACAGCTTTACTTACTTTGCAGAATCAGATAAACAGTGCAAAATATAAATAAATTATATCAGTAAGGTTTTATTGGTCCCCAGGGGAAATAACAAGCAGTATGTGATGTAATATATAGAATATGTATAGATAAATTAAAATGAGCTCCACATTTACCACTTGCAGCATTCATATGATGAACACATTAATGATTAATAATTATAATCCAATAGTATCATATATTTTATCCTGAAATGAAATACTGCAGCATAACGAGCTCTTTTAGGTAGGGAACACTGATATCATATTTTATTTGATATGATATGAGTATTTCCATAGTCTGGTGCTTCTACTTTTACTAAGTTAAAGATCTCAGTTGGTCTCTCCCTGCTGCACTAGCATCATCAGGACGCCTGAGCCTGATCCTCTCGTCTCTTCCTCCCCACCAGCCTCCTCCTCCTCTCTCTCCTCATTTTGCTTCTCAGAATAGCCATCTATTGACCACTTTATTTTTGGAACATGATAACTGGTCAGGGGATTGTTTTGTCACGTTTTGATTCGTACATGTGCATCACAAGGTGCGTGCACGTCACAAAATGTTGGCGGATCGTCATGCACTCGCATGAATGGGACCACGTCAAATGTTAACTAGTACACTCTCAAAAAATGTTCTGGAGCCCTGGAGTAAATGAAAACCCTACTGCCACAAGAGGCACCAGTGTAAAAATGTAAATTACTGTTATCAGTTGAGTAATCGAGCACTGTTTTGTTTTTTTTATCCACCCCTCACCGTGTTGCCGTTGTTGTAAGGTTGCATTTAAGATGTACCTGGGAATCACCCCCAGTGTGACCAACTGGAGCCCAGCAGGAGATGAATTCTCCCTCATCCTTGAGAACAACCCGCTGGTAGACTTTGTAGAGCTGCCGGATAACCACAGCACACTGATCTACTCCAACCTGCTGTGTGGGGTCCTCAGAGGAGCCCTGGAGATGGTAAGTTCATGGCCCTACATCCATTTTAAGGATAAAATCAAAGATTCTTTCAAGCGTAAGGGTCAGTTTTAAATATGTAGAAGATGCATATTGTTAAAGAAGACTTAATAATATAGAAATAGTCACTATGCATTGTTTCAAACAGCACTTTAGGTAAAGTGATGGTCATCATAGAACAAAATTATTGATATATTTGCTGTGCAGATTTGTACATTTTCACCAAGAGAGGAAACCGTAATTATGTATCTGATTTAGGTCCAGATGGCTGTGGATGTGAGATTTGTTCAGGACACTCTGAGAGGGGACAATGTGACAGAAATCCGTATGAAGTTTATCAAGAGGATTGAAGAAAACCTCCCAGCAGGAGACGAGTGATAGAAACGCTAAAAGTTCCTTCCCTCTGAGGACTGAGCCGTACAAGGAACACCTTCGCATACAGACTAAGAGGATGAATGAACTCAGAACATCGAGATGAGCGGTATATCCCGAAAGATGGTTACTTTCCCTGCAACTTTACTTGTCTGAAATGCTAAAAAAAAAGCTCCTCAATTTCTAGCTTCTTCATCTCCTGTTTTTTTTCTATCTATGTTGTTTGGAGAAGACTGCTGGGAATTCGAGGAGACTAGAGAGAAGATACACTGTACACTATTGAAACACAACATCATTACATGGCCCTGCTACCTTTATTAACTAACTGGTTTTGCAGTGATCTGTGGTCCAGTTTTAGGGAAAAGTCATTGTAGTTCAGTGCCTAAGAGAAGAGAACACATCTGATCATTTATCTGTCACCATCGCTGATGGAAAGTCACTTTTTCTTAATTTCATGTTAAAATATTTGCCCTGATTCTTGAAACAATAATGTCTTTTCAATTGGCCATGTGAAGACTGTTTTCCTTTTTTGGTGCAAGCCTGGAAAACCTTACTTTGTCATGTTTTTATGTTTGTCCGTGTTTTTTTTTTGTAAGAAATCACTCTATATTACTGCCAATTATATGGCATATTAATTTATCTAGATGGATATGTCAAATAAAGGTGACATATTTAATGATGATGCTTTTTTCGTGTGTTTGTGAGAGGAGAGAGACTTGATACAACATGCCTGTTGGGCAACCTGGAAGAGTTTTAACAAGTTGCAAGACCCTGCACACACACCGGTGCTTGGTTTTGGTCGTCACACCTGTGAATGGCTTTACATCACCCAGAAATAACGAACAGAACTCCTCGTTTAGACACACTGCACACCTCATCAATAACTGAAAACACAGGCGGCCATTCACACACACACACGCACACACTCACAAATAATCCCTTTAGAAACAAAAATCTGGTCTGGAGACCACTACAACATTAGCCATGTTTTTCTTATTCCTTGCCTTTTTCTTTTTATTGTGTAACAGAACAATAACAGTACTAAACTCATGAGTCTGCTGAAAGCACTTAGCGGATGAGATTGTAAGATAGGGATTTCCTTTTGGAGAAATCTGTCAGCTGTTAGCTGCTGGAAAGCTTCAGGCTCTACACATCCTATTTTATAGCTGCTATTACACCAACCCATTTCAGCTTTTGCAGTTTTAGTACTCAGGCGCATGAAGTAAAGTTCTCCAAAAAGCCACCAGAGGTTGCTGTGCACATTACCTTTCTCAGCTGTAGGCAGCGTCCTTCCCCAGTTTAAGGCTTCAGTTATGTACGTTTAGCATACGTTGGCCAAAGATGGGTATTGTGGGAGAAGTACATTCCCTTATTTGTGGGAGTTGAGACTAGAGCTGCCAGAAAACATAAATAAAAGGTTCATTTTCAGATGATGAATATGGGAAGAGCAGACAATTCGCAGTAGTTGAGCAGAGTGGCTGATGCCAATATGTGGACTGTGATTTGGCTGGAGATTAGACAAACGATGACAACATGCAGTCTTTGTACTTTATAATCCCGCGGGAAGATGTATTAGGATGGGATTTCTTAGTATTATTTACTGTCTTAAGCCTCTGCCCACTCCTGTCTGGGGTAGTGCTCATTTAAAAGGATAAAGAGGAAAAGTGGAAGCATCCCGACAGTCGTCAGCGTGCAATAAGCCCGACGGGCCATTAGGCGAGCTCTCAACACATTACGTGCACATATCTATGCACCCTGTAGGCCTGTGATGTGGATGTTGGATGGAAAGCAAGCAGGAAATAGTTTTTTTGCAGGAGCTCAATGTAAATGACTTGGCAGAATTAGAGCCGTGTACCTGGGGGATGGACGGACAGCTGGGTTTGTGTATTTGTGAAAACCTGTATTACTCTTCCATATGCTCGCAGGAATTCGACTTGACAAACACACACGCATATATACATGCACACATACTGCACATGGAGGCCAAAGTGAGGATGAATTTATGACAACCACTATACTCACAAATAGGTGTTAATACACACTAGAAGGACCTTGTCCAAACACGCCAACTGGCCATTTTCTGTCTCTCACCATGTAAAGTTCTACCAATATGTCTATTGAGAGTTTTGTGTTGATTGGTTTCACAGTTTTACCCATTAAACAAGAAAGTATGAGGACTTCGAACTAACTAACGCTGCGTTATGACTTGACTCCTCATAACCTGTGCATCTGTGATTTATATTCCCTTTGCAAGACCGCAGATGTTGTCGCAGATTTAAAACACAAGGAAAAAAAAGAGAAGTTGTTGTTGAAGCACTTAGGACTCTCTCTGAGCCATGAAGAATTGCTTCTAAGATGCTATTTTTATCAGTTGTCTCTCTGTCATAGTTTAAAACACACATTCCCTCTGGGAGACGGACATTTCCCATCACTCGTATCTCAGACACAGTTTGTTTAGTGTCTCCCACTGGCGCACGCGTTGTTTTCGCTTTATATTTTACTTTAGTGCATGTTATCATCATTAATACTATGTATTGCGGCTGCCTATATTTTTCAGAAAACTTTATTAGGACAGGCCTGGAAAACAAGTAGCAAATGTTACGGGCCTGAGACAACGTGCGCCGATCTGCTTTAAGCCAGCTAAACGTTTCCATGTGGCCTTTATGGGAACCAAATGGTGAAAGGCACGCTGTGACAGTAAAGCCCAGCGCACAGCCTGGTATTGACCTGCGCTTATTGAATACCGCATCCCTTTCTTCTACCCCCACTCCATCCATTTCCATCCACTGTTTCTCCCACTTTATTTTGTTTTCCCACTTGATTTTCTCAGTCTTTTTTTTTTTTTTATTGTTTCAACCATGACTTCATGATTCATCATTTTCGTAGCCTTGTTAATGTTTTGCTGATGTGCTCGGGCGAAAGCCAGCGGTCTCTAAATCAAAGAAAGGATGTGTGATAGTCGACCATTTGGGAATGTCCTGAGTCTGATGGGAAACGTGCTGCGTCTCAGGTGAGGTTAGGGCTGACTGAAGACGCAGTACCCCGGATTTCCAGAGGTTTCCGGAGTGTGTGTTTTGTGTCTGGTCAGTGGAAAGAGCGGAGATGACAGCAGGATGGACAGCAGTCTGCGAGAAGAGAATGCAGTGAGTCAGCAAACAAGTGTGCTCGTGGTAAAAATCCCAGACAGACTGAGTAATGTTCCCGGGCAGTGAAGCGGTTGGAAGAGGCTGTTGATTTAATGAGTGTGTCCCTGGTGCGCACCTGAAAAGATGCTCAAATGAACACAAAAGTTGTTGTTACATAATTCACAGGCTCTGCACTTGTAACACACACCCTGCAGTTCCTGGTGAAAGTGTGATTTCAGTGGTTTTAGGGGGACGTTCCTCTGGGGTTTATGCGCATAAACACTGCAGTAAATAAACGTGGATGTGGTTTTGAGAGGTAATTATGAGTTGATTTGGTATTCACTTACAGTGTATGTACCCATTGAAATCTGCAACAGCATCTGCAAGCCATTTGGAATATGAATCATCACCCACTTACGGACAAACTGTTGGGCACTTCCTATAAGTCTAATAACTCGTGCTTTACTCATCCGTTTAGCATGGGCCGTATGTCCGATAGAAAGTGAGAAGTTTTTAGGCCTCCCAGAGTTATGTTTGGGTCATCAGGAGTGTTGGCGGGAAGCGTGAAATGTGAACCAAAACTAGTAAAAACACCTCTCCAAGCTCAAAAATGAAAGCAGGGATCATATCCAGCTAACTCGTACAATAAAATCCTGGATCACCAGTGTCACAAGGGATTTGTGTTAACAAAGAAAACATCTTTTCAGCAGGAAGACATGTCAGGCAGAAATTGGTCCAAAGCTGGGTCTCTTTTCTGTATCAGCAGTGACCTGGCTGGTTCCACAAGGGTTTCAGCCGGAGCCCTGGACGCCGCCGAGCCATTTAATGCCTTGTTTTTAGTTTTTCCTCCTTCCCTTTCTTCCAGGCTTTTTGGATAGGAGCTGCTAAGCTGCCTTCACTCTGCTTCCAATTTCCTCCTGCTCTTTTGTTCTTCCTCTTTTCTCCAAGATCTGATGAAGAGGAGTTTTTAGACGTTCCTGATGATACAGGTTTTACCCGTTCCAGATCCTCTTTATCTTTGCGCCTCACTTTCCCACAATACGCTCAACTTTTGTCTTGTTTTTCTCCCTCCTTTCTTCCCTTTTTCCTGACCCCGCAGCCGCTTGAGCTGGAGTTTATGTAACAGCGGCAGAACTTTCCAGCTTGGAACGGCCTCACTTGAAGATGGAGCGAGAAGAATGAGTGGGAGAGAGAGAAAAAAGTGTCATGTAATATTACACTGGCTAGCCCTGGGGGCAAACAGCACCTCATCTTAGACCTCATTATTCCACGGCCTTTACCTCCGAATGCACATATGTAAGCATATATTTATATCAGTCTCCCAGGCAGTGACAAATACGTTAATTCCAATTGAAAAGCAGGAATGTGAAAGTCCTAGTTTGCCCTGGACTAAAATCAAACCAGGCTTCCCTCCCAGAGCACAGGGCTGCCTAGAGGCTGCACACCAGCTGCACTGGACGGGATATCACCGCTCACCACTGCCAAGCATGAACTGACCGTATGAGTGTGTGAGTGTGTGTGACACATCAAAATCTTGGAGTGACAAAGCACACACCATACATTGATTAGAGCGAGTAGTTCTGATGACGCATGTCTCCCAAGCAGGCCATCTATCTAACTTTGCAAGCATGATTTCTGGGCTAATATCACAGCATAAATCTAGACACCAGCTCGAAAAGGCTTTATGTCTTAAGCAACTTATTTATCATCCGCCCACTTCATGTATCTTTCACACCAGTCTATGTGATTGTAAGGGGCCTGGATGTCCTATTATGCAGGCTAGACGTTTCAGGTATGTGAGTATGACTTTCCATATAAAGCACCTCAAGCTGTCATGCTGGAGAATGAGACTGACTGGAATCTGACGGGTGGACTGAGGTTCATGAAGAATTACCAGTATGGGAGAGGAGCATTATCAGCCATATATATCAGTCCATTTGACTGTTGTTTATGCACATTTTGCATTTATATTACTATTACTTAAGTATTATTATTATAATACTTTAACCTATGCCAGTATCAATTTAACACATTCAATTGGAAAAAGAGGAAAAAGACTTTGAAGAAATGGTATCAGAGATGTTGCTGTTGTTGTACATTACCGATGACAAAAATGTTGATAAGATTTAATTTTTTTAAGATGATAAACACACTGCGGAATATGTAGCCCATTGTTGAGCTCTTGGTTCCCACATTAGCATTTGGGCTGTTGCTTTTCCAAACGTTGAAGTTTGAAAGAATAAGAACAAACACGTAATTTGTTGACACTTTCTTTTGAGCAGTGCGCTTATCTGGCACGAGCAACCAGTTTACGTCTTTGTCCACACGGCAGTCAAGCCAAAAAAAATTTTCACGGTATAGACGATGGATGGCTGGATGGATATTTCAAATAAAAAGGATTCCTAAAATGACCAGAACAACAGATCTGACATTTGAAGGATGTTGTGGTGGTCATATACTTTACAATCAACACTCACAGGAAATTTTTTGCTGTTAAGTAAAGGAATTAAAACATTTAGCCAGACCTCATATAATAAACCTGTCACCAAATCCGTTTTCATTGCTAGTCATCATGTTATTTGACAAAGATTTGTCCACTCCAAGCCAATGGAAACAAGATTAGTTGGCTAGAGCCATGCTGGTGGCTCTGTGAGGCACAGCGGTGCTTTGAGCACAATGCTAACATCAGTTTAGTAGGAGTCCATGGTTTAGTAGGTAATATTTACCATGGTCACAATGTGAATTTAGTGTGCTAATTAGCATTAAATACATTGTGAATTTGTCCGTGTAAATCTGCTAATGAAGGCATAGTTCTATAAATTCTGCTCTTTAACCTTTTGTCATTAATGACAAGGCCAAATAGTTGCTCACAATGTCACTTTATGTATTATTTTCATCAGGGGTGGGGTTTCTCCACCGTAATATTGCCGTAGTCAGTGGTGGTGGGTCTGCTCGACTGTAAAGCCTTCAAAGTCTTTCACTTGTTGCCAAGTTCAAGACCTCTTGTTCACCTGCTGGGCAGAGATACAAAGGCCTCTGGATGATGAGAGATTTATGTAATGGGCCGTATTCATCAGACAGGCCAATATGCACAGAGCATGCGTCCTCACTGCTCCATGAAGGAAATCAGAGGTCAAATGAGATTAGACACAGCAGATTTAAAATTGTGAAAGATTGCACATCCAGTATAGCACGAGTGAATTTCTCTGTCATTTTATGGCATGCAAGCCCTTTGCTTCCAGATGTGTGACATTGCAAACTGCACAGTTTCAGGAAACATGCAGCTATAACAAGAAGTAACTACACTATGATTTATGCTAACAATGTGGGTTTTTGAACAGTCCATTAGCACAACAGTGGATGTATTCAATACAGGAGAGGAGTTTTACTTCACTTTGTATGTGTCTGAGAGGGTACAAGACGACATCAATGCCTGCGTATATTTATTGTCCTTCAGATACAGCACATGCATACATATATTTATGGTGCATAATAGGAGTGTATTCTCAAATGGCAATGTTCGTGCCAAACACATGTAGCTGAAAGTTCAACTTTCCCATTTCCTCGCTCATGTCATTCAGTAATGTGAGCGCTTAGCCAAAAGTTCCTCTTAATTTTATGGCCTTGAAAACGTTATGTTTGCATCTGCGTGTGTGTATAATGTGGAGGACTTCTCCCTACACACATGTGCATGTGTGCATCTGCTTCACCTATGTCCCTCCCTGTGTGATTTCACTCAACATTGAGGTGCTGAAAGCGCTCTCTGTGGGCCTCATAACGCATGAACCTTTTTCCAATTAGCCGGCCAGGTTGGGATCAGTGGTGCTTAGATCTACTGTAAATCTGACCCAGACAAAACACCCACTGGGTCCTGCTCCAAAGGGACAGATAGAGAAGGGAAGAGGGAAGAAGCTGTCAAAAGCTTTGTAGCATTTTGTCGGATGGGTTCCGGGCCTCTCCTGCCGCAGGTCGGTGTTTGGCCCTCTGACTGTCAGCATCCACATCAGTTATGCAGTTAAAGGACAGTCATATGGTTTCATGCAGGGAAAAATTAAAAAGCCAGACATATTCTGATCTCCGTGGCCATGTTACAACCACACACATGTACGCATGCCGCCACAAACAGCCCCACACGCAAATATCAAACATTTTCTCTCTGGGCTGACTAGATCAGAAGCATGCCTCATGTCAGCAGAAGGATCCATTGTTTTCAGTAAACAGCGGGTAGCTGATTGTCACCAAGTGAGATTCTCTTTGTGTTTGTTAGTCTTTCCAGCCTCTGTCATGTGAGCACACTCTGGTTTATGTTTCACAGTAACTATGAACCGATTTTGTTGTTAATACATTGTGAGACCATGTAATTATTTCGTATTTCCCCTTCTTTAATTCTATGAAAGCGTCTCTTTGATTCGGAAATTTAACCATAATCAGTTAAACCAAAATTGTATGTGTAAGAAACAAAGGAAAGTGAAACATAATCACTGAAAACAATCTGTTTTCAGAATACCACATTTGGTTTCTTTTGTGCTCGGTTTGCAGCACGCACCATGGAGACGTTTTCAGTGGACACAAAAGCCTGTGGAGCTGAGTAAATGAGACCTGGATGTCCTCGGAGATGTGCTTTGGAAGACAAAAGCATGACTCGCACTGCATGGGAGCATCCAACAATCAAATTTTTTTGTCTTCGCTTTTATCTCTCCTTTGTCCTTTGTTTTATCTCCTTCTTGGCAGGTGTGAATGCGTGCAAATAGATGATGCTGTGAGAAAAAAATCAAGACATGACTTAGCCAAGATGGAAGTGATGACACTTTCTTTTGAGCAGTGCGCTTATCTGGCACGAGCAACCAGTTTACGTCTTTGTCCACACGGCAGTCAAGCCAAAAAAGATTTTCACTGCCTGATATTCTTACCACAAATCAGAGTATTAAACATATGATTACCTCTTTTAAAATTACATCTGTAAAGCCGTTTTTATTCATTCCTCTTAAAATCTGAGAATCTGCTTGCGGCACCAAAGAGAGCAACTTTTTCAATATTTGATCCACTATTACAGCATTTCCCAAGGAGAGCCTTGTAAAAAACACTACTGATTAACTTTTGCCACAACACTTTGATTGGTATGAATTTTGTAATTTGAAGAATTTAACCTGTGCAACACAAACAGAAGCAACAGCAAGTTCAAAACCCTAAATGACCAGGTGGAATCATAAATGATCTCACTGATATTACTAAGGTTTGTAGTAATGGGATGTGCTGCAACCACAATATGGTTGAAACACTAAGTTTACTCTAACACCTGAGGCCGGAGGCACCAACCATCCTGATGGCGACACCTCTGCTGTGAATGCTTGATCCGCTAGGGTGGACCTGGTCATGGAAGCTCAAAGAGTGGACTGTTCAGAGACACAACCCCCCCATTCAAACCCAGCTCCAGTGCTGCACGGTCTGGTTCAACTTTACAACATGAAGGGGGGTCTTAAAAACATGCCCTGTCACTACTCAACCACCAAAAAATGTCACTCACACACACACACACACCTGTCCATGGCTCACCAATCTTTGACACGTACCGGGAGGAAGGTGGGGCAGTTTTAGCAGCGTATTTATGATATCATGACATCATCAGGCCAGGTGATGGAGTGCTGTGTCATGCTTTGTTTGGTTTTCCAGCACTAACCGTATTAGCAATAACACCAGCTCAGGGAAAACATGTCAGTGGAGGATATAACTGAGATTGGCGCACAACAGCGAGGAGAGGAAAAGAACATAAAATAATAACCCAGAGGGTGAATGTGTTTGGAAGAAATCCAGGTTTGAGCAGAAGTGTGTAATTATAACAAGGTGCCGTCAATCACAGTTTCACCTCCCCCAACCAGTGCACCCTCTCCTCCTTCACACCTCAGTGACCCCTGACCCCCCCCCCACACACCACAACACTAACACTGTGCTCCTTGTGACACATGAGGTACCTCTCAACACCTTCATACTCAACATGCTGTATGATGGTGACATACAGCACATATACTGTAGAGCCAAACACACACCTGAAGGTTCATTTGCTTTAAAGGACTTTGCCAGTTATTTCGGATGTTTTTCCAAATTTCTGACTAAAATGCAAAAATAAATCACATATTGCATTTCATATGCTTTTACATTGATTAATCTTAATTATACCATTAAGACAGCCACGGTTTTCATTAATTGGTGTTTTATAACTGTATGCAGTGTAATAGTGCTGTTGCAAGCAGGCCCTCATCAAGGAAATGTTAATAATCCCACCATTTTAACACAAAAACAACAATTTTTACTTATTGCAAACTTCTACGGCTTTTTTTCAGAGGTAGGAATGTTGAGTGGATTGTGGCTAATCGACTAAAACATGCAAAATCACCTGTATGGTTGTTTAATTCATGATAATCATAATCAATCAATCAATCAATATACTTTATTAATCCCCGAGGGGAAATTCCGTAAAGGTTTAGTCTCAGCAAGATTTTATAGCACAGCAATGAATGAATTTGGGCCAAAACACCTGAAAGCACCAATTTAAGTCCATAAACAGGAACCACAGAAAAAGTGGAACAGACAGGAGTGAAAAGCTGTTGGATTTAGTGATAAATATGGCTTGTTGAAATGTAACCCAGAGATCTTTTTAAACTATTATAAAATTGCTTCTCTGCTCAATAAAACGTTAGAAACTGAGTATTCATGGCTACCATATAACCAAATATCAGAATGACTGTGGTCAGTTGTGCAAGGTGTGGACACTTGAATCAGCAAGGAAAGAGTGACGGCCGTAGTGAAGGGTTCCATGAAATGTGACTCATTCATTAGCACCTCTTTATAGAGTTGTGCACCTCATTTTAAAAAAGGTACACTGTACCTAAAAATAGGAGCAAGTAACATGCTTGGAAAACTGCATCTTTATTTCCATTTTAACATTTTGGGCTCTTCTGCAAAGTGAGTGATGGGGTTAGCACCAAAGCACATCACACCACATGTAGACACACCCTCGCCACTGGTGTTCTAATGGCCAAATAGGCCCTTTAACACCAAGGAAATACATAGTTATTTCCATTTCCTGAAAGTCCTCAAGTTCATGTGTGTATGGGTATGTGTTTGTACAGTGTGTCAGTAATATGGAATCATTTAAGATCAAATACCTCACCATCTGCATCCTTTGATGTATATTGTAGCAAGCATCGGTGAACTCTCTATACGCTGACAGAGCCATCTACAATGTTTCCTGTGTAATATTTCCGTTTCAGGGCACCCGGACATTGAGGTGGGAGGAGTGTCTGTGCCTGCCACAGCTGACAGATGAGGTAACTTTAGGAAAAGGAAGCGGGATGCACTTGTTTGACCTTTCAACTGGGCGTAGGAAATGTGAATCGTCATCCGGGACCAAGTCAGGCCAGGTCAGTCTGTCTGTGTCTCTTGCACCTTACAATAGCCCCTGAATGCCGTCACTCTGTGATTTTATTTAGTCCATTGACAAACTGAGATGAGACATTGGGCTTTATGCCCAGAGGTTTGCATAACAGTTAGATTTCATCAAAACTAAGAAATGTAAAATAAGAAATTGTAGAACTTGTCATCGATGAGAAGGACGGCTCTGTCACAGCTAAAATTAGGACTGCCGTATGCTCAAAACTAGTGGGCAAAAGTGTTCATATCTATTTCGAATGGCCACACGTAAAGGTGGCATACATTTTTCAAACGTCAATAACGCTATGAACTCTTTGCCTTTGGTGCATTCATAGTGTTACACTGGTTAGTATTTACAAAAAGTCACAGATTCAGTTGAAGTATACTGACGCCTTTACTGCTTCCTTTGCCTTGGTGTCATTCAGCCAAAAATCTGCAATGAAGGTACACACTTTATTGTGCCGATAGCAGATCTGCTGTATTCAGTAAAGGTGAAAAGTGATTTTAATGCAGTGTTTGTTGCCAGGTTTACTCATCTAATCTGATTTAGCGTCCTGACTGGGTTCTCTTGACAAGCTTTGGTGGGAGCGGATCGGTCACACGGACCTTTCAAAGTAATTATGAAGTCAGTGGCGCGAGATAATTGGCTTCTATTATCCTTGTCTGGATGAGTGAGAGCAAACAAAGCTGTCCTGCAGAGGCGCGCAACAATGATCATCCTACTGCCCATATTACCACTTTTGAGGGGAAAGTGGAGAGGACATCCCATGCTGTGGGAGATTTTTGGCTAGCTAAAGGGTTCAGATATGGGATTACAGGAGAAATGATTTGGCAAAATTGTTTAATAGAGGTGTCACACACTCCAGAGAGAGTGTGGATTAAAGAGTTAAATTGGATGAGGTCTGGCATCTGTACATGTGGAGAAACCAGAGCAAACCATACATCCATTAAGTCATTCCTGAGCAGTTTTTGGCCACTATATGGCCACCATAAACCACTAATTAATTTTCCTCTTCTCAGTATCCTGTTCCATCCTCTTACTCACCAAGCTCTTCCTCTGCATTATTTTCTCGTCATGGTATTATGGTTTCAAAGTGATAATTCCAATTTACCTTCATACTTTTGACACCCAGCATAAATCTCTTTCACTGGTCTTCGACATGGACTTAACACCGCATAGCAGGCCCAGCCCAAACGAACGCACTTTCCTTCATAAACCTTTCGATCCTATTTCCCAGACTATTATGCTTGCATATTTCAATCGGCATGGAGCGCAAGTGAGGGGTGGAGGAGGAAGGGTGAGAGGGAGGGGGAAGAGGGGAGGAATGAAAAACACAAGGAGGTCAGCGAGAGAGACATTTCTTTCTTTCACACCATGTGTTACTGTAAGATATTCATTTCCTCTGCGAGTCCTCTCCCTCCCTCCAGCCCTTTGTTTTTCTTCTCCATCACTGTCAGTGTGCACTGGCTGAGGTAGTCCAGGTCGCATCAAGTCCACTGGATCCCGTCTCTATCTTGGATCCATCCCTCCAAATCGGTTTCCCAAATTGTGAACCGTGCAGAGCGCAGCTGTGGTAACCCGAGAGCTTTCTGTTGTAGTTCTGAGCCGCCAAAGCCCATTAAAAATGAGCATGTTTGACATCTGAGCCTGGCTTCGTGATTGAACTAAAGGGACAATCTTATTTATCAAATCAAATCTAGATATAGATCTGTTGACTTCATGAGAGATTTCTAGTGAGGCTCGAATTGACTGTAAGATAACATGGCAGCAACACAATCCCCTAACAGGGCTTTTTATTTGCAAGCCAGCGATGTTAGTAATCTATGTCATACAGTAATTAATAGATTCTTCAACAATCAAGGCAAGTGGAAAAAAACTGAGATTCCCCTCCCTCATTTCTGTCTCATTCCTATCCTTTTTCTTTTTATCCGCCTCTAACCCTGTACTCCCTCTCCAGCTAGCCTGAAGTTATTATTTAACAGTGCAGTATGGCTCTGACTTAAGACATTCTCATCATAAAATCATACAAGCACGACTGTGGTTGTACTTCAAAATGCAAAGCATTCTGGCAGTCGGAGGCTGATTATAAGTCATTCCATGTGGAGGCGAGGGTTGCTGAGGCTGAAAGTGTCACATGCTTGTGTTGCAGCTCTTTGGTTCCCATGCACAGTAGCCAAGGATCCTCATTAAATGGTGTGTTTTCATTTAAATCTTAATGTGCTGTTTCTAAATCGTTACATCATCAAAACCCATCAAAATCAGGAGCAAGATATTTTTGACATCCACCCGCATCCAAATGTGATCCATCTTTGTTCCAGATGCACCATGATAAGCTGATCAGAGATTGTATAGACGCAGGTGTTCACTTTCGTTGTGGTTTGGTTGTGCTGACAGGAAGCTGAACTGTCACTTAGGGTAACAAAAACATACCATACCCTCTTGTCCCAATTGTGAACTTTCTTTGGGGTCATTTGTGACAGCAGTCTTTTTGTGTGGTTAATGAGCATGTCAGCACCAGGCTCCACAAATGAAACCACCAGAGCTCTGAAGAAGTCCAAATAACGTCAATTGTTCAGGCTCCATCAGTTAAACTACTCATCTTCTCAGTCTCATTTTAGAGACAGTCAAAACTTTGTTTTAAGGCTCAGTTTTCAGCCCTGGGTGTGTTATTCTTTTGTCCAAAATGCAAAAATGCACTTACTCTACAAACTCCCCATTGACTATTTCCTAGACCTGTCCCCCAAATAACGATACTTAACAATACAAGGACAAACTAGCATTACAATGCAGCACCTTTAGCATGATATCACATATGTAGCCATCAACTGTATTGTTAAATGGGGCCCCGTTTTAAATAAAGTCAGCTGGAGATTGAGCCGTCAACCAAGTCATGGGGATCATGTTAGCTTAATTTGCTAGATTGAGTTGTTTGCTTCTGTTGGGAATCAAAGACCCATTGTTTGAAAAATTACCAAGAACTTCATGTAGTAAATCTGTCACTGTAAGCCGCTGCTATGTGGCCACGATGTGCTGCTCATAGAAGCACAGAGAGCATCGTCAATCACAATAGAGAATTTGTCATCAGACAATACAGGACGTCACCAAAGCATTGCCGGGATAATATTTAGCCAGGTGCTGAATGTGGATTGGGAGACGTTTAGAGAGCTGAGTGCTTTATGGAATCCATATCCCTCCTCAGCGGGGCCCTCTTTGGGATCAGAGCAGTAACGCGGATGCCTGCCTGCACAATGTCCCCCAGAGAGAGACAGAAAAAGACGAAGGGGAAGATGGAGTGAAGAGGAAGGAGCAGGACACAATGATGGAGAGAGCGGAAAGAAAGTGAATACCAAATATAGACAGAGACAAATACCCCTGTGTCTGACAGTGAGTCTATTCCAATACCCTGCAATGCTGCAAATCAGGCCCTGTACTTGGCTGTTTTCAAACAATTTGTAAGGGAGATAATCACATTTTGGATCGAAAGCCCTCCACGCCACTGTGAAGTACAACTCAAGAACTCTGCTAAATTCCTGCCTTTGGAATTTGGATTACTGTGTTTGGAGACATATGCTTTATATACGAGCCTGGACCAGGCCCACGCACTGCTCTATTTTCTTAACCAGACACCCACTGACATGTAACGTAACTGTGGTCGAAAACAGGGGGAGGCTTTAGCAGTGTCCAGACCCCACCCCACCCGCCGACGTCCATGCACGGCGCCTCGCCCCACGTGTTCGGCTCGCTCGTATGTGTCCATGAAAGCGAGACAGGCTGAGAGATTCAGGAAGGAGAATAGTAGGATTTGGGCCCTACCAGAGGGCCACCTCGGTGGCTAGGGTTACCTCCGCTCATTCTTCCCTCCCCTCTTCCCTCCTTTTTTCCACATGAACAGGAAAACCCTGGCTCTCCCTCCCTCTGAGTAGCAGTGTGTAACTCTATGTGTCTATGAGAGAGAGAGGTGCGTCGAGCTGAATCTGCTTGGCCTTGGGAAAACCTCATACTCCAGTGTACCCAGCCTGCAACATGCTTCCCGCAGAGAAACGGACATCAGGGACGTTCACAGCCCCTTCATACAATCAGCACCCCGCTTTCGTCTTCACTATATCTTTCTTTGTGTCTTATGTCTTTCTCTCTTTTTTTCTTTCTTGTTTTTCTTAGGTCTCACCAAGTGAAGCATTCTTTTTTTCTTTTCTTTTTCAAATGTGCAAACATGTCAGTGGTAATTCATGTTGATAGCGGCCTTTTGTCCAAATATTTCCACTGTAACTTTAACCAAGAAATCAATGGTAAATCCTTTTAATCGAGCTGTTTGCTGAGGTGGCCACAAAGTCCTGCTTTCCTTGGCTAGTTGGCAACGACCTGTTTAAACATACGCCCGCTTCTGTGTTTAGAGTGGAGTTTTGGATTTAACCCCTCAGTCCGCCAGTCATCACACCTGATGGGAACAGATAGGCTGAATCTGCTTAAGCTGTCAGTCAGAGTTGGTCTTGGCTGCAAGTGCAGCATGTGTGGGTGGTGTGTATGTTCAATAGATCTACGGTGTGTCAGTGTGTGTTTGTATTGTGCATATGGTTTTTGGGAATAGAATGTACGCAGGGACTGTATGGGTCACGCTGTGATTATGTGGAGTGTGATGTGCAGTGTGTGTGTGTTAGGAATGCTGAGTGAGTGCATGCAGTGTGCAGGTTTGTCGGCTTCTTAATAAGTCTATAGCACCATATAAAATGTGCTTCTATAGCCTGTGTTTGACTTGTGTGTGAATTGTGTGTAATTGTACACATACTGACGTCACCTTGAGTTGACGCTCACCAACGCATCTGCCTGTCCCCTCGACTGTACGTCGACTCTTTATGTCTGTTTGGGGCAACTGGTGCATACAATGGGATTCGCATCAAATACAGTGCAGTGTTTTCCCACAAGTCCTCATACCTAAGGAGAAAAAATGGTCCTCAGTGCTGTCCAAAAACCTCTATGACTGTTCAAAAAAAGACTGAAACTGATGTCATGTCATCTGCAGCCTCACAGTTAATGTTAATTTTAGACTATTCTGAAACCATTTTTGTTAAGGTTAAAAAAGGTTTGTGGTCATGGTGACTGTTTGAGAAAGATTGCCTCCAAGGTTAAAATGAAACCACCGTCTGGGTCGGAGACGCAAGCTTTGTACACCAAACCATCCACCCCAACCTCCCTCCGAAGAGGTTGTGCTCGTGTGTGACATCTGCTCTTTTTTACTTAAGCGAGGACAGTAGTTATTCGCTTGACTACAAGAAGTTGCTTGTAATGTAAACAGTGGCAGCTTTTCGTGTTTGAGCAAACAACCAATGCTGCTGTTACTATGGTCAGAGAGTCTTGTGTTTTCAAGCTGTTGTATGTATATTATCACTGGTATAGATGGCACCTTTGTACCATGTTACAGCTAGTGTAAGCACGGCAGCATTTACACAGGAAAATCTATGTTTAAGGTTACAATACAGGGTTGAAATGTATTTTTTAACATTCATAAATCATTGCAGTGCCAGAGCCAAAATCACTTATCTATGTCAATGAATCTGTTGTTGCTGTTATGTGCTGAAAATGTGAATTGACAGTAAAGGCATCACAGACACACACACGCCCCAGCTTGGTCTATTCACACATATGATCTTAATTAGAGAATTTTGTACCCTGTGAACAGCTTCACTTTCCCCAGTGACAGATGACTGTGGGATTATAGGGAGTCACAACTGTCCCACTTGATGGCACACACAAACAAACACTGACACACGCAGAGACACACACACTATTACACAGTGATATTAGTAATTAGGTCTCCACAGAAGAACCTGTACGTGTCACATACATGAACTTCTTTGACACAAATCATAACCTACCCACCTATTCATTCAACCACACAAAACCACAATCCCTCTTTCACACACATGCACAGGCACACAACAGAGTCCCACTGCCTCACACACACACACACACACACACACACACACACACACACACACACACACACACACACAGTGCAGTCTGTTCTCATCTGCAAGCCCTCCCAGCCCACAGATGTTCCCTCTCAGGGTGATCTCCAGGATTTGGGGAGTGTTTTGAAGCGTCGGGTCAATGACGCGCTCCAAAGCCCTGGAGATTTCAGTGGCGGTGCTTAAAAGAGTATTTGCCCTACCTGCTGAACTCCACAGAGATGCTGAGCTGCTACTGACCATGGTATCTGAAGGGACAAAAATCTGTATGTTTATGTATGTGAGTGGAAAGAATTGATTTTCAACTTTTTTTTTCTTTCTTTGGAAATGCGTGTAGCACAGCAGTCCTGTGAGCTTTCATTCTTGCAGTGTGTAGACCCTTTTTATGTACAGATTATATGTTGGCAACCTGCCTCTGATACACATGTTTTCTATTCCCTAATTGGAGAGACTCTACATTGACCCTATTTACATCTTTCCCCCCCTAATAGCTGATATAATTTCTTTCTTTCTGTGGGGGCCATTGGGGAATCCTGAAAAACCATTGGTATAGAAATCTGCACCTCAAATGTTTCTCTTGGTCTACTGCACATTTTGAAAAAAAATTTTCATATTTAAATGTTTTTATGATAGTTTCCTGACCGGTGAGCGTGACACACAGTGGCTTGTCCTTTATTATACGCTGGCGTAGCAACAGGCAGTTTCCGTGTTGTCATGCTTGCCCTGAGGGTAGTGGATGAAAACATTTAACAAGGCAAAATTTACACCATATTACATTTTGTTTCTTCTGACATCATGTCTGAACATCCAAATGGTTTTGCTTTGATAGATACCACGTATACGAAGAACAGAATGAAAAGAAAAACAAGTACAAAGGTATCAAATGAGTACAGACTGAACTGAACTGTCATAAACCTTTCACTTGAGTTAGGTTCTGAAGGAAAATCTGTGAATACATTTACAATTTATTGCATCAATTGAACCAATTTGTGCCATACTATTAAGTATGCTCTTTTTACTGTCTTTTAAAGGTGGGAATGCTGTTTTTTTCACCTCGACATCTTATGTTTATCTTGCTTGCCATTCTAGTTGTTAACACACTAACATTCACCCATCACCAGTTAATGCAAAATACACAACAGTACGACAAAAGTCATCAGGCTTCATCCACTGGGAAGCCACATTACTTGCACGGCTAAAAATAAACAACTAATAGGGACAACAATAGTGACCAGAATTAGTTTAGCCCTCAGTCAGTACCATCAAGTGTGTTTCAGTTATTCACATCCCCTGATTTTCCATTGATGCCCTGCTGAAAGCAATATAGACTCCCATGATGGATGGTAGTAAAAAAATGAGACATGTTTAGTGTCATTATGATCTTGCTGTATGGTAAAATCATTTCTGCTCTGACTGTATGGTTTCATTTTAATTAGAGGCAAGCAGAGTATGCAGTCCCATTTTGGGGTTGCACAGTCTGTGGTCAATTTGGCTTCCTTCCCTTTTGAATTGAATTGTGAATACAGAGGACATTAATTATTTGATCATTTCCACCATTACCATGGGAAGGCAGTGGTGAAGTAGTGGTTGTCCAACTGTGGCTGTGGTTCCACAGAGCCAAACTGGCGGTCCAGAGCCTATTCCAGACCTTGATTATATACTTCAAACTCCCTAAAAGGAGCAGAATATTAAGTCAGATAATGGTACGTGAAGGTTTCTGAAATGGAGGGCTTCAGAAATATGTACAAGTTTCCTCACAGCTGAAAGGAATAGAATATCTTTGCGTTTTCATTTGGACTCGAAGCAAGGCCATCACACAACTCAGACGACCCCGGGCATTATGTTGCCCTGAGCCTCTTGGTTTCGCAACTTTTGTTATGTAACTCTTTCTGATTCAGCAGCGCTCGCTGCCGATGAAGAATGTACACAAGTAAAAGAGAGCTGGATCTGTACCATGGTTTCAATATGTTTCCATTTTGATCTTCAGAACCCACACTGGAAACACAAGGCTCCGGCCAAGACCATTTTTGAAACAAGCGCATATGAGTGAATGTTACAACTTACAAACACGTTTTCCTTTTTGTAACATACAGAATGGAAAAGGAAAGAGCAGAGCACTTTTGGACTTACTATTAATGACTGTCTTTAAATAGATCAACTCATAGGAGGGTCAGGCTTTGCTGTCATGAAAACAACACTTTTGGCCGTCAGACTACTGCACCATTTTCTCAATTTTTGATATGTTTTGATGTGCAAAAATCCCTTCTGGGATTCATCTATATTAACATAAAAACATGAATGAGGCCATTTTGCTTTGCATCTCTGCGATGAAATTTTGTTGGTGGGCTATTTCTGTCAGTCAGCTGTCTTACTAGTTTTATACAAGACAGTCAGTCCAAGAGATGCCTGTTTTGCTCCAAGTGTGAAGCTGATTGAGCTGACTTCCACTTTGCACCTCATGATCACGATATTGACATGTTGGCCTATGATATAGTGAACAAAACTAATTTATAAAAAGTGAACTGAGCCTCTTGCAGCCCTGTTATAGTTGGTCCTCGACATAAATAATGATTCTTCAAGGACCAATCGCTTGATATGTATGTTTATATATGTATATATATATGAGTTCTATTCCCCCGATTTTACCAAATGCCTTTGTTTCTGTGGTTCTGAAATTTTCCACTGAGTCGACATAGAGTGTAACCATCTCTCCGGGCCATGGTGTGTGTTTGCCTGCGCGCTTTTAAAGGATGAGGATGGGATTCATTGAGGTTTGAAATGGGAAACAGACTAGCAGAGACTCTTCCAGGGGTGATTATATCTGTGGGATAGTGGGGTCCATCCAAATGCGTGTGGCGTCTTTGTCTC
Source organism: Pempheris klunzingeri (assembly GCF_042242105.1). Taxonomy (NCBI): domain Eukaryota; kingdom Metazoa; phylum Chordata; class Actinopteri; order Acropomatiformes; family Pempheridae; genus Pempheris; species Pempheris klunzingeri. Next base: position 15,558,258 of record NC_092027.1, read on the forward strand.
TGCCTGACCCCCTAGTGCCCCTCAGGGGTGCATAGCAGCTTGACTCTGAAGGGTCCTGCTTCATACCTGTGTCTTTTGATATTCAGCCATTACCGTCGTCTGTTACGACAGTATTTTTCTTGGTATGGAAAGATTTGGTATTCTGATATGTCCATGATCAGACCTAATATTTACAAGGACAGATTATTTGTATTTTACTATGCCAAGGAAAACAAATAAAATACCAAGAGGCACTCCAACAGAAACCATGAAATTATGACTTTGGGATAGAGGTTATCTTGGTGAAATATGAGCACAGAGATGATAAGTATGTTGACTCAAAATATGATACTGAAGATTGTGTATCCATTGTCACAATTGTGTTACTAAGGGTTTGTGTTTCTGGGCATGTCTTTTATTCTGACACACACTAATAGTAACTTCCCTTTTGTTTGTCCACATAAGGCTGGTGGTCCTTTTCTGGATGCCGGTGCCTCCTTTTTGCTTGGAGTTCTGGAATTCTTTGTTTTGTTTTCTTGCAGATCAGAAACAGGCCCCGTAATAGTCCGCATACACCCTGGCCCCTATTAGGAGCAAATTCAGAGACTACTTCACTTTGATTACTTCAAGATGAGAGTTTGTGCCTAATCTCTGTTACCTGTTTATCAGCGGTGCATTAAGACCGCAGAAACAAAAACATGGTGCATTTGTTCAGGAAGAGGTGCGCCTAAGCCTTTATTCTTTTTCAAGTTACAAAAACCATGAAAGCAACCTTTCCGTTGCCTAATTGACATGACTTGATTACACATGATTAGACGTTGAAACGATGAATAATTTCATGTTGTTTTGTGTATACTGTTTGCAGATGACAGCTGGCTTTTCCAAACAGTTTATTTAAAGTCAGATGCACACTGACCTTGTGCAACACAATGGGGGAAGGAAAGCTCAACAGGGGAGTAAACAGGTTTTGTTTGAGCGTGTAAATGTTGTTGGTGCGAGATGCGTCCCCACAGGAAACAAACGTCCCTTCTCTCTACAGCTCTGGAAAGAGGTGGCGCTATGACGTTTAATAGATGAACCGGTGTTCTGATTGCGCACTGTTGTACCACGCTGCCAGTGGTGCAGGATGCTTATGCCCCTTTAGATATCTCCAGTTACACATTGCCAGTGTTCTTGGATCAACACACAGCTTCTCCCATTAGGATGTTCATGGCATCGAGTAATAATCTGAACCGCATGTCGAAGTCTCGGTTCAATTCGCTACCATCCTCATTCCTTTTCTCTTTCATTCCAACTTCCTCTTACTCTCTCTTCCTGACCCTGCAGCTGTCTTTGTGGAATATTTCCTTTGTTTCTTTCACTGTCCTTTTGATCAGACTGTCTTAATATATTACCTGGTTGAAGAAGGTACGAGGGTATGTGATGCTTATCTCTCACCCTCTGGACCTTCACCTTGTCTCAAACCTCCTGCCCACTGGCCAGCAAAGGTGCGTATGTGAATATATGCACTTGTGTATGTTGTGCACCAGGTCCATCCACTCTATTCAGCACATCTGCGCCGCAGCTGAACACTCCTTCGGGCAACGTCTGCACTGCTTGGTTTTCAACATCTTGTGTTTGTGTGTGTGCGTGTGTGTAGGGATTTGTGTGTTTATGTACGCTCTATAAGATAAGACGACCCTGAACAGGATAAGCGGTTTGGAAAAAAGGATGGATGGATGTCTTTTATGTCTCTGCATGTGTGCTTTTTTCAACTTTACACAATCATCATCATAATAGTAGTGTCTGTGCATGTGTGTATGTACATCTTGCATGCATATATGCAGATTACAGGTGGCAGTACAGATGTGTCACTCCCTTGTGAACCTAGTCACCTCTACTTCTATATAGCTTCCATACCATTCCAGGGCCCTGCAGAGCTAATCTTTTATTAGGTAACCAAACACAGCCAATATGAGGGAACTGTACTTTTTATTTTTAGCTCCAGGATCAGACCAAGGTCCACAGACAGCGGCGATGGCTTTTAGAGAGCAAATCATACACACAGCAGCCTTAAGACTCTCATGCAAGCTCTGAGTCTTTGGCAGGCGTCAAGGCCTGTGTGTGCCAAGCCAGGTGATTGTCTTTTTGCGTGTGTATTTTCTCTGTATTCAGGTATAAATATTTATCATATGGAGAAACAGAACAGAAGAGGCCGTTTGTGTTCACTGCTTCAGCCCCCAGATGATTCGCTTTATTCATGTGTTATGGATTTTGCTCGATAATTCGGATTTGTTAACATAACTTTAAAATCATAGTAGCAGTACAGAACACAAGGCTTTGCTTTGTGTTTTTCCCATATGAGATTCTGAAGATTTGGGAGTCAGTTTCTAAAATTTGGCCAGCTCATATAAACACAGAAGTGCCTTATTCGATATGGTCGTTGTGGCTGAACTAGTGAAATGTTTTGCGTGTCGTCCACCAGTACGTGATTTTCACTGATTTGTCTCATTTTTCACACTTTTGTGTAGCCTTGTGAGCAAATACCTCACTTTCCTGGCTTAATTTCACTGCTTACATACAAGTGTGCAAACAAAACCAAGCTGTAGCAAATATACATATTTGTATGTGTCACTGCTTTCAACTGCGGGTGAATTTTGGAGTTTGCCACTTTTTCAGCGTAATCCCATTTGATTGTTTTTGTGTTTGACTTTGTTCATGCAGCAATAATCGATTTTGATTATTAATTATTGCTAAGAATCAGCAGGCATACATACAGTATATATACACTACTCACAAAAAGTTAGGGATATTTGACTTTCAGGTGAAATTTATGGAAAATGGAAAAAGTTAATGCGACAGTGATATTATATCATGAAAGTAAGGCATTTAAGTAGAAGCATGCAATGGTGGGTATACCACAACAAAAAAATTTCAGTGTCTCAATAAATTGGGACGTGGCCAAAGGACATCCACTCCTCTCCTTTCTGTGACTCTTCCAGTCTCTGTATCACTGTTACAACCTCCTGATGACACTCTGTGACCCTCTAAGCTCAGTGAACACCTCCGTCTGAGGACTTCCTGTTTGAAGCCTCCAGTGTTGAGGTGCTGCTGATCAATTGTTAGGTGTCGTCTTGGTCTCATGATGTCAGAATGTGAACAGCAGGATGAGGAGGACTGTTTAAATACCAATTCTAACTGAAGCAGGAAATGTATTGGTGGATTCATGGATCAAACCTGTTGTGAATGTTGCTGTTAAGCTTCTTGTTAGAGAACAGCAACTTGTGCAAAAAGTACTGAGACACTGAACAGTTGGACATGTGCATTCAAAGGTTTAGAGAAGGTCACATTAAGTTCACCTGGAAAGGTTAGAATGCATTTTAGGTTCATCCTGAAATTTCACCTGAAAGCCGAATATCCCTAACTTTTTGTGAGTAGTGTATATGTCCTTGGTATTTGCTTTGACTTTGGTCTTGACTAATAGTCTACAAACAGCACAATATTTAAATTTCATTCATTTTTGAGAATTCCAAGTTATTAAGGTCAATACTCTGTGTTGTGATTCGTACTGAGGTTAAAGGACTACTTGTGAGTTTTCACAGTATTTATGATCTCAATTGCAAGTTTCAAGTCTTGCTCAATATAGCATGATGTTCTATTAGTAAATTATGCAAAGCAGGGTATGCTTTACAGTGGGACTACCTTGTGATTAACCAATCAGGCAGTCCTTGTGGAATGAACATCATTCTGGCTCCAAGAAACCAAGATGGCAACACCCATAAAGCCAAACTCAAGGCTTCAAAATGGCGGTCAACAAACTAGTGTCACCATGAGTACATCCACTTCTTATAAACTGGCTGCCAGTCTCAGAGTGGAGGCTAGTTAGCCTAGCTTGCTAGCTTCCTCTTTCAGAATGGAATTCAAACTCAATAGCACGGTGGGTCAACCTAAATGTTGTAGAGGACAAATGTTTTAAATTGGTATCTGTACATAATCAACAGTGGGTGGAGTCCATTCATACTAGGAAAAAGACAAAAATGTGCACAATAGCTTACAGTATCATTCCAGTAGTTTATATTTATTTTCAAAGAAAGTGAGGAGAATTCAAATTTCAGTTCAACTTTAAAAAAACAAATTAATTTTCACCGTTCAGTGGTAACTGCTAAAGACCCCCAGCAACTACAGGACAAAGACTGTCCTATTGAGCCAAATGTCAAACTGAGTTAGAGAGAAGTTTAAAACTCAGTTATGGAGGAAAGGGCTTTGTACATGGCAGGGCATTAATTACCCAGCACACAGTGGGCACATGTTTTCGATCAGCTGTGCTGTGTGACCTGTCCTGTTTCTTACCATGTCATGTAGGCTGTTATTCCACACTCTAGCATTTCTTGCTCCTGTGGCAAAACAAACTGTGGAGCGAAGGATGTGAGTGAAACGTCGATAGAGGAACAAGAGACAGAGCTGAGGGGGAAAAAAATGCAGTGAATTTCCTGAAATGATCCCTGACGCTTTCTGCACATGATTCCAGTGATTAATGGGCAGGGAGCGCAGTGATTTGGTGTAATGGAGGTGGCAGGGAACGGTGCTGTATACATCCAAATTGAGATTAATGGAGAGGACTTTATGTACATTGCTGAAAAGGTGCCCTGCACTACCTCATAGGGTGGGTGAACGGCTTGCCAAGACTCTGTATGAAATTAAGTCACGTAATTATGTGTAAATGTTGTATTTCAAGATATATTGTGGGCTCCTCCTCAAAATTCATCAGTGCATGAATTATTTGAACTCTACTTTCTTATTTCCACATTTGTTAAAGTATATTGTGTTTAAATTGTATGAAATATTTCTTAATGACCACTTTTCACATTTGCTTGCGTAAATTGAATTGATTTATGTAAATGTATTCTGAGCTCTAACCCCAACATGTACAGACTTCTAAATGGTCCATTTCACAGATAGATGTTTGCACATTTTTCTCTTATCGACCATGTATTTGTTCAATCTTTTAAAAACTGTGGGAAGCTGAAGATGAATGAATTAAAATATTGACCTTTGACTGCGAGGGAAGCTGCTGTATGAGGGAGTAAAGCAGCCATACACACACAGGCACTGACATTTTTCCTTGTCACTGTTTGCGTTTGTGCTGATAGCATGCCGCTGAGGTCAAGAAATACATCACTTAGCTCCAGAATAAATCAGACCAAAATTTACGACAGTGGTTTGACTCTGGTCATATCACTCACTCCCAGGTGTCAGGCATTCATCACGATGAATGTCACAGTTTCACACACACACATGCGCACACACAAAACTGTCAACGCTGCGAGTGGTCGTAACAGGGGAATGCTAAAACCAAACGAAAAAGAAGAATTCTGGGAACAAAAGGGAAAACAAGCCAACCAAGCTATAAACTGTAAATCAAGAGTGTGTCGTGACCACTGGATGATGGATGCTGGCTGAAGTGTTTGTGTTTACTGGGATATCGAATGTTGTTTATGGCAGAGATGAGATCAGAACACAGGGGTTACCATGGGAGCAGACAGACCATCCGGGGGTCGTGTGACAGAGGCCTGGGGCACTCTGTCATCACCATGTGGTGCTCTCTGCTTTGATTTCCTTTATTAGCTCCGTTATGTTTTGCCTGTGTGTCTGTGTGTCTGTGTGCATGTGTGCGTCGAGGGGTCGATTCACTTCACGGGTGCTTGCGTCCTCGATGATTAATTTCACAGTGGAATGTTATCCATAAAAGTTGAGTGACATGTTAGAGCGTTGTTAGGTTTTTTGGTCGCAGCCCCCTGGTTTCTTTAATCACACATTTGGTGTGTGACAGAGTACAGAGCGGGCCACTCATGATACACACTGCAGACACACAGTATTCTGAATGCTGCGGTTTGTACAATACATGGGCCAAGGTCTTTAACAAGCTCTGCGTTGCTGTTTTGGAGTCGGTGCTTTTGTGTTGCCTGGTGCTTAAGTCAAAGAAATCACACCAGACTTTGGTAGCTGACATGAATGAACTTCAAAGGAATTGCCACAAAAAATTCAGTGGTAGTTTCAATAGTTGTGCACAATAAGTAGTCACTACAGCATCATCACCTACTGTTCAGTGTTAGGCCAAAGCTGTAACATGTAGGTTTGGTCCTAAAAGAGTTCCAGTGGAATGCACCCCTCAAAAATATTGCAGTGAACATTATTCTGGCAAAATAAAAGTTGCCAGAAAAGTTGCTTTTCATTTTTTATCTAATAAGGCATACTTTGACACTGAAGCTGCTTTAGGAAAGCTTGCAGCTCAAAGCGATGACACTGTCAGACAGCAGAACATTTTGGGTCCAATAATGATTTAAAGTGACTTTGTAGTTATACAGAGAGAAAGCTGTTTTGAAAGTTTTTAACAACAAGTCAACATTCATGGTCTTCACTGTGAAATATGTCAGTTACATCATTCCAAGATGCACATTTTCCCGACGTTGGCTGTGGCCTCGTCCAACTACCAACTGGGAGGATGACAAAAAAGAGATTTCTCATCAGACTAACATGGGGAAGGCGTCCATACCACAGAGTCTTTTCACAATTCAGACATTAAATGAATGTAACTATCTACTGTGCCTGTCAATCACCTGGCAGTGCCAAAAGACTTTGGGAAAATATCAGAGGAAAATGAAAGTGGAACATTGTCTCTTTTTTCTGTTTTTGTCCATTTATGAATATTTTTACTTTCTGCTTTTCCTATAAGATTTGCTAGTTAGCAAGTTTACATTGAAAAGCTATGACACCTCCTGTTGAGTTGTACCTCAGCTAATGAGATCACTTTTGCCTCCAGGGCAGTTTTACCACAGAGATGTTTATATAACTAAGCGTCCAATCTGCTGTTTTGTGCCTGAGTGCAGACAGGATATTATGATAGACCAACTTTCACAAACAGGAAGCATTTTAACCCAAGCGACAGCGCAGTTTATTTTGATTATGATTTGTTTAGACCTCTACAATATTTTCCCCAACAGTATTGTATGCAAATGCCCGATTTATTTTGCTACACTTGCTTGCTGCTCCAAGTGATGAAACATGGACGCTGGATCCATTAAACGTGGTGAAAGCTCTTTTCCCCCCCAGTTTCGTTATCAGACTATGTTTGGGTTTTTCTACTTGATGCTGAATATGAAAAAGTCCATTGTTTTGCCAAATCAGTCAGGCCAAGCAAGACTGGAATTAAACCCTGATGATTTTGTTTTTGTCCTGTAAAACAACATCTATTTGAAATGTGATCTTACGAGGATATTTTCGTATCAAAATGCCACATGTGATAGATCCAGAAATCCACACAGAAAAAAGTGTTTTTTGTACATTTATGCAAACATTATATCACTCCCCTTTTGTTTGTGTCATATCAGTATAGTCAGCATATAGTACAGTATGTTGGACCCCTAACTGCTTCAATCCATGCCATTGCACCCATGCATTTTGTGCATGTGCATGTTTGTGCTTCTGCTCTGCTCTGCACCATTGCAGCAAAATTGATTTCCTCAGATTGTCTCATCAAACAGCGAGAGCAGGAAGCAGAAAGTGCTTGTTGCCATGGCGCAGCGTGAATGTTATGTTCTGACAAACACTGCCCAGTGACACTTGGCAAAGAACACCGTCAGCGTCTGGACCGCCCTGTGAATATGCAGACGCGCGTGCGTGTGTCCGCGTCTGTACAAGTCTTCCTGCCCCGTTAATGCGTGGCTTCCTCCATCTATTTGTCTTCTCACAGACGGGCGGTTGACTTTACACAGGGGACTCATGGGAGATACGCTTCAGGGGCCAAGGAGCGCTCATAAAGTGTTCTCCTCATTGACCAGGTCATCAGCTCAGACGTTTTTAAAACTCACCAAATACCAAATATCATTCCAGCTAGCAACAAAGATAAATAAATAACCAAATATGGAATGAATGACAGGAATAAATACAACTGAACACGATGATGGCTTGCAGAACCATCATAATTGCTGCCAAGTCAGTAGGAAGGACTTGAGCCTCAACTTGAACACTGTCAAGAGAGGTGTGTGCTCTACAGCATTACACATCTGACTGGAGCTGGCTGGAGGAGCCTGCTCTGGGGGATTACAAGTGCCCAAGGGAAGATGGATGAAGTGTGGGCTCCGACCTCCGCCTCCCTCCATCCCAGGAACCCTCTCCTCCTTACCCCTGGAAGTCACCCCTGACAGAGGCCCTATTTGTCCAATTCACTTTTGCTGTTTGTCAAAAAGGAAAGGAATAATGGGATGAAGGACAGGGCAGAGCCTGAGTGCAAGAGTGTTATGTAACAACTGCACTTTGATATCGGCACCCATGAGCCTAACACTAAGTGGTAGGCATGCTCAAGAACACATGCAGCGGACTGTCAAAAAGTGCCTTTGATTGCAGTGAGGCTGGCTAGTGTCATGTACCCCACTGTGGGCGTATGTGTGGTCGACAGTCTAACTACTCACTGGGGAACAAAGACTTTAGAACCGACCTGTAATCACCTGTCACCCCACAGTCCTCTAACTACCTCTGAGGTCACGCAAGCATGTGTGTGGTTTCTAGTCAGAGGCAAGAGGCAGACAGACTTGTGGTAACAAAGAAATACTTAAACTCGTTTATCATCTTAGTTTCGAGACAAATGCATGGAGAGAATTTCTATTAGTGTGTAATTTCTTGCTAGACAGCAGAGTGCAAAGTAAGTAAGTGAGAGTCTCTAAAAGCATTTGGAATTTATAACAAATGTTTCGGGCGCCGTTTTTCAGTGTTTTTACATTCCAGACATACAGTGATGAGGGTCATTTGTCTTATGTGGTCATTTGTGTGAGTGTCTCCATGCATGTGTGTGAGTGTGTGCAAATGAGTGTGGGCGGAGCACACAGGATGGGAAACAAAGCCATTTTGACCAAAGGATTAGGTATAAATGGCTGTGCTGCGAAAGACAGGAAAAACAAAGTGAAGATAGATAAAGTGAGAGGGTGGAGTGAGGCGGAAAAATTAAAGGAAAACAAATGGGAGGGTAGAGAGAGGCAAGTAGAAGTGGAGGAGCGGAATAGGGTGGAAAATGGTGGAAAAAATAAAGAAGGAGGGAGGGCTGAGGGCCTGAGGGAGTGGCAGCGAGGGTCGTTTGAGTTGGAGCGAGAGGAGAAGGGGCTTTGGGAGGGGAAAGGGAGAGAGGGACACTGTGAAATGTTGAAAAACCTCACAATTGATGGTGTTTGATTTCCACAGTAATTACCATTCCTCTGGCTCCGTGCATTCCCAATCTGGGCCTATCTTATATCCACGCCACATTCCGCAAATGATTAGCTGGCCCACTGCTTCTCCCTGCTGCCCACGGACTGAGGCTGCGAGAAAGACAGCAAAAGTTTGAGTTTAGATGTTCCACTTTGAAACAAAACTAGAGAAAAAGTTGCAAAAATGCCTTCGAATGAGGTCTCAAATCTCCAACACACCAACACTTACTACTTTAAAACATGCATAGAGTGTTTTCACACTAGCCCTTTTTACTGTTAAATCGGGTGCCCCATGATTGCCCCATGATGTGATTCATTTGGGCAGGTGTGAACACAGTAATCACACTCTTGTGCAAAACAATTGTACCAAGACATTTTAGGGGAGGGGGTCTCAGTCTGGTCCCAAACTGACTCTGGAGTGGTTCGTTTTTGGTGGGAACGTGATCCAACCCAACTACCAGGTGTAGTCGGCAAGTTTGAGCTAAATGGCTACCATAGCCAGGTGTACTTTGCATTCTGGGATACTGCAGAACATGCTGCATGTTTCTAGTAGTAGCAGCTAGCTGGAAAAGAAACCAAAGTCCATGTTAACTTAGCCTACAGAGCAATGTTTCTCTCACAGAATCCAGGGCACAGGAACTTCTTCCTGTATTTACTGCCTTGCTGTCGCACCAGAAATATCTGTTCAATCAGCGGTGTGAACACTTGTATGTGATTTGTAGTGATGGATTTTAGTTTGCTTATGTGTTAAACCAAAGCAATGGGAAAATGCTCCAAGTTTACAAACTCACCAACTGATTTGGACCAAAGCAAATGCACTATAGGTGTGAAAACACCTTTGTAGAAAAATGCTTATACCCAGTGCATAAGTGCTGAGACTACTAAGAATGAAGGAGAAGACAAAGAAAGACAGAGAACACGAGCACTGCTTTCCCAAGCTTATTGGCACACAGCTCCAACAGCAGCCATGCTTAACAGTGTGAAAAGAACTGGCTCCAGTCATTTAGAAAATGTCCACCTTACTTTTCTTTGTTGATAATTCTTCACCAAAGAAGAGTTGGTGTGCAAGGCCAAAGTTTATGTAAGCCATCGGCAGTAACTGCCACTGGATTACTGGCTCAGGCCTGTGCTGGTGAATGTGTGTGTGTGTTTGTGTGCACAGGCTCTTGCAGCGTATATTTTCTCATGTCTCCTTGTGGTGTTTGTGTGCTTATGTTTATGTGTTTGTGTGCGAGAGATTTAATGCTGCCACATGCAGAGGAGCAGGCTGTAGATCAGCGGGCCTCCTGACTCCTGAGCACCGGGAGGTCTGGGTAGTCCAGCCGCTATCCCATCAGCCCCGTCATCAATCACTGTCCAGTTACACAGCAGGAAGCTTCACCGTATGTCCCCGAAGCCTGCAGAGCAATAAAGTCGCACTCATATTTTCCAATATTGCTCAGGGCAGCTTGTGAACGGCCACATACTGTAAGTATTAAAGCTTATGTGCACTGAGCGGAGTGAAGCCATTTGTACTGCAAAGACACAAACAAAAAACTTACATCTGACATAGATATATCAATTTGGTGCAAACAGGACGACCTTCGCAGATAGCAATGTTCTAAACCCATAGGTCAAAGAATAGTAAGTTGAGGAGTTGAATTAGTGTCTCCTGCAGAGACTTAATTAGCCTCTCTGTTGTCACATGCCCCTCACTTTGCACATCCCTTAACTGTAGAGTTACTGTCCCTTCAGAGACTCCACTGCTTGTAGGAGACAGAGAAGAAGCTAGCTCATCACACAACATTGGCTATTCTTGTCTCAAACTCAGTTTTACTGAAACTGGAAGAAAATAAATACATAAAATGTTGTGGAATAAAGTGCCGGTCTGGTTTGAAAGCAAACCAGCTGATTTAGTACCCTGGTCAAATGACCAGATCTGGTGCAAAGCGACATGTTGTGCTGGAAAAACATGTTTAGAATAACCCTTAATTAGGTTTGACCTCAATTAGTCATTGCAGTGCTTCTAATGTTGTTTTTGAGCTGAAATTGCTGCATTGCTGCAATGCTCTTTATTTCATTAAGGACCTGCCGCACTTTGTTTATTTTTGTTTTAATCTTGTGTAATAAAACTGAATGATTAGTTGTCAGCACTGTCTTCTCACTCTAGGAGGGTTTTGAGTTTGGATCTACTGACAGACTGAAGTGCTAGATAGAAATAATACTAAATAGACATGTGGACCTGAACTTAAATGTACCCTGTGAAGTTTCTGACCACCAGCAGTCTTGCACGCGTCCAATCATTGGCATAGAGCAGTTTACATCCCGCTATTGGTTTCACATTTTTCCTCTGATCGACAGCTGATAGCTGTAAACATAACGTTTGTTTGCAAGAAAGCTCCTAAAGGTACTTTTAATATCTGGGGAAAAAATGTTACCAGAGGCAAGAACAGTGAGGAACCACTGGTCTGTTCATATTATCATTCAAATACATCCATGTTTTCATCAAGTTTGATAGGAATATGTTTCTTTTGCCAGAAATGGGGCATTTTTTTGGAGTAGTTTTGTACTAACAACATACAAGATGTTTGACACTAGTTGCTACAGTCTCCATAGTATTTCAGCTTACAATTTGACAGTGTTATTCAGTATTTTCCTCTGCCAAAACTAAAGAAATCATTGTGGTAGGAAAATATTTTGCTTTGTTTGTCCTTGAAAGAAAAGCCATGTGAATTTCTGTATTAAATAACAATGGATACACATTTCATGAATAAGTAATGACACACCATTTATAGAAAAGTGTTTCCCGATGCAGCTAAGTTCTTTTTATCGTTTCTATTTTCTTTGCCAGTCAAAGCAGACCTAACTGACATTACATTGTTTTGTTACATGTTTATGTAAGATTGCCTGCACAGCTGGATGGAAACATGATTATAGATTACTTGTACCCAGCCTCTTTAAACATTTCTGCACTGGCTTTTGCGCTGTTGATAATTTCTGACTGAATAAATGACCAAATATGTTTATTTTACTTAAAAGAATTGCACAATAGAACTTTCTTCAATGTGTTTAAACAGGCCCAGTTAAACCCATAGCTGCGGATTCCTGTGTAAATGGGAAATGACGGATGAAAGAGATGGGGTTGCTGCTGTTGGAGAACTCTTGGGCAGATTATCAACATTTCTTCTCCCTGAGACATTGAATATTTGGAGAAGTGACAGTTGTGTATTTGGGTAAGGATGAGAAAATTCGTTTAAGCCAAAATAGAGGAGGGAAAATGAAAGTGAGAAAACAAACAGTGAATTCGGTTGCACACTTCAGTTGTGCAATGATTCGCAAATATGAATTACATTTTCCCTCTCTCTGTCGTTCAAGGACAAACTCACGTTTTCCCCTTCTATTTCTCTGTCTTTTATTCCTCTTTTCTAATCTTTTCTTCAACCCCACAAAGCAAGTTTTTTCCACCTCCTCTCTGGGGAGCTAGGATAAATATTTAGTGTTTCCCTGTTCCAAGCTGGTGTCCCACTGTATCACATGCTCTTTTTTCCGCAAGTGGTCACAGGTGTGTAGCCACGCTTTGGAAACATTTTTCCTCTACGAGGTTTGATCGATATATCCGGAAGACGCTCGGAGCGATGCCACGGTCTGGGATTGCACAGGATTTTGGAATTATCCGCTGATGGGTTGCAAAGGGTCTGGTGAAACGCTCCTCAGCAACAGGCTTTGATCAGGCATGCTGGGGGAGGACGGGAGCGGCACTGACCATATATGTTTTGACTGGCCCAAGTGAAAAAAGGCTGGCATGGAGTGTTAGAAAGTGTAAAACTGAATTTGTCTGAGGGGGACATTTCAATTTCATATGGTCAGGGTTTTTTTTTTGTACTTTTGGCATCATTTCTGTCCATATTACTAGGACTGTATTACTAAACTACTTGGTTAGTTCTAGAAATGTGGAGCCAAAGTTAAGAATAATCAGGTGAGGGTTAATCAGGTGAGGGTTTAACCTGGTTAGCCAAACTTATTTGGAAGAGAAAACTAAGTAGAGCTGTAAAATTACAGCACAGCGACCACAGTTAACAGACTGACTTTCAGATTAAAAATTATTGATTTACCATACTTGTTGTAGTTGCATAGTTTTCCTGTGCAATGATAGAAACAAACACTGAGCACAATTTTTGTCTTTGTCTTACATCCCAAAGAAGTGGTTTAGATTGTCTGGCTAAAGTGTTGTGCTTGTTTATGACCTGTCTGATCATTTTGCTGCACTGTCCAACTTCATTGTAGTGATGTCCTCTTGCTTCCAGATCTCAGCAGATATCGTAATGGATGTAAACAATGACCAGAAATACTGAAATAAGACTACGGTTAACCATTTTTGTAGTCACAAATAAACACAGCTTCTCTCTTACCCCTAGAGGTATCCAGCTATTGAGATTCTTTTGGTTTGATGTTCCGAGGCTTTGAGCTGTCCGCCACTAGCTGTGACATTATTTCTGGACATACAAGTTGCTGCAGAATTTTTCAAAGGCTTTAGCAGTACAAGCAAACTTTCCTTCACCTCCACTGTATTGAGATGGCAGCAGAATTCAGAGGAGCAAAGCAGGGGTTTCTGGCACAATTTCACCTACTTCCAAGGTGCATGGAGAGGGGGAGAAGCCCGATGGGGTCAAAACTCCAGCAACTCTTGTTGTAAACAGAACAACGTTATTGTCAGGCCACTGTGGTAAGTATGAAGCAGAAAACATAAAAAGGTTAAAAAAAAAAAAGGAGCAATACAATGCCAATAAAAAAGGCATTATAAAACCACATAAGGGTGATGTTTAAGAACCACTACAGAGTTGTTCTGGAGTGTTGCTGGAGTTTAATCATCAACATAATTGCAAGATTCAGGTATCTAAAAACCTTAGAACATACGACTTAAACTACCTGCATAGCTGAATTCCACCAGAGGTTAATAGGAAAATATGTCTTATTGGAATTTGGGTGACATGACCCTTTAACAAGTGTATAAAGAGGAGTCTTCACTATCAAGTTTGCATACAGTACGTGGGCTGTGTCTTGTGGTAGAGTAGGGTTTTCTTTATAATCAGATTGCTCTTCTTGTAAAGCAGGTGTACTCACTCAGATCTACTGGATATTCTTGCTCACAAACATGGAAACACATTGGCTAAAACTCTCTCTCATGCTCAGCATGCAGTAGTAGCTTCATTAAGGGAACTGAAAGGCCATTATTGTGATATTGATAAACTGTGTATTGTTCTCTCAGGACAGCTTCATCATGGAGCTAAAAAACACTGAAGCAAAAACCTCTCTCTTCTAGTCATAAACTGCTTAACAGCAGCCAAATCAAGGCTGGTGATAAATGTTTATTTTATTGGACAAACACTGAATCCTTCTGTCCCTCCTTACACTCGTCAGTATCATACGCAGTCACGCACACACTCCTCATAATCCTATTTTTTTGTGAAGACTATCCGTCATAGTCTTTCAGGTTTCTTTCCTGCTTTCTGAAGTATGGCAAAAATGTGCCTGTGTGTTCCCTTTTTAGGAACTGGAAGGAATGCTCCCATCATTCTCTCTCCTCTTTTTTTCCACCAACTTTCATTTACAAAAGAATCAGCAGTGACGAGGCGCATGTCTAGACTTCTGTGCAGAGATAGCAGTCAAAATAAATGAGATGCACTGGACTAGATGAAGTGGAAAGGTACAGCGCTGATTGACTATGAATGGCTCTGTTGTGAAAGGAATGGGCTGTGTGACGGTCTTGGCATCGTTGAGAGCATGTCCAGATCTCAGGGGATTGTGGGACAATAAAATAATTCCCTCAGCCACTATTGAGCTGTTTGCTTTTCTTGCTTTGGTTAATAATGTCGTCATCCAAACGGGACCATGACTGGACTGGTTAGGCCATGGTGTGGTGGTGTAATGAATTTCTTTGTGTTTTTCTCATCAGGCCAGTGGAAAATAGTGACCCGAACTGCCTAAAAGAGAGAATAGAATTAAAAAAATGCAGAGAATGAGACAACAGAAGAGTCAGGGAGAGGATGAAAAGGATTCTCACATGAGCTGTCTGTTCATTTATTTAGCTCCAGCAAGGAGGCAGCGAGGGAGAGCAAAAGGGGAAGCTGTCCAGGGAGAAATGTGTGTATTTGTTTTAACTGCCAGGTCAAATACAGGGCAAGGGTCAGATATATTTCAGTAGCCTCAGGCTGTTCTTACTGAAGTTGGAGAAGAGGAGGGAGATTTGGACAGGGTGTGTAACACCCCCAGTGATCTTTAATCACTGGATCCTCCGCCAAAATGTTTGACCTGCCGCCATCAATCAGGGACTCTCGTAGGTAGTCCAGAGGACACGAAGATAGCGAGAGGAGGGGGAGACGGAGAGGGTCAGTCGGAGTGTGCAACTGTTAAACTGCTGTTTCGACCACTGCACAACCATATCATGATCTGCAATTGTATGAATTAAGATGTGATGTTCACCCTTGTGCTGATACATTGAACATACTGCAGCTGTGATACTCCACTCTGCTTCAAGCAAGATGCTATCAATGGCAACAAATTCCAGTCTCACCCCCCGCACTCTCTGATCCAATCTTAGCAATTCCTCCACATTTTCAGCATTCTTCGCCCACTCTGGCATACCTCGTGAAACTTGTCCCTTTGACACGGACAGTAAGGGGAAAAGCCAAAGAGCGTTCACCCAAACTTTGGAATGAGAAGCATGATACTCAACAGGAGCAGGGAGTCTGAACGTTACAGCATAATGGCGTGTTAAAAACGTAGGTTATACGAGCCCCTTGATGCACAAACTCAGACGTATAAGCCACAGACCTCAAATAAAAAGTATCAAAATATGGACATTGTTTCAAAATGATCTAATGCCTAACATGTAATTTTCTGCCTCTGAGCAGGCAGGTATTTGCCATAGAAAGGTTCACAGCCTTTATTAGCTATAAGGGCCCATAAAATGTGGCCTGAGGTGTATTATACCTCCTGAGTGGATACACCTGGCTGTGCATTTGCATGTGTGCATGCCAGTGTGTGGGTGTGCACAGTACAGTTAATGTGCTTTTTGTATTTCTTCATTTTGGTTCTGTGAGCTGCTGGTTGTATGGCTAAGACGAGGCACAGTGTCAGTTTAGTCTCAGTTTTTGACATTTTGACATTAAAACTAATGACCTCTTACTGAGACCAGGCTCCTGGCCACGCTTCATTAAAAGAGCATTAAACCAACAGCTAGTCAAAACTCAACTGAAGTTCACAGGACACCATAGATTCAACTCAGCCTTTCAATGGAGCAATATTAAGACCCCCAAAAGGATAAAATGTCAGATTGTTTCCAAACAGCCACACAATTGCAGATCAGAGATGCAGATCATGTGACATGATTCTTCCAGTTCCAATTCTTCCATTTCCACACAGTCATTATGAGAGAAATGTCTTTAAAACAATAACTAAAATGTTTTAAGCATCACAAGCACAAATTACAACAAAAACATTCAGGGTCCACTCACAAAGTTTTCTTGTGGAGCTTTTACCCACATCTCATGTCCTCTATTTGAGTTTGCGCACTTGTCAAAGAGATGGTTTAGTTGTCATCACATGACCTAACTTTAGAGTCACATGATAACAAGTTTTTGAATCAGCCAAAAAACAGAACTTCTTTTGGCAAATGTGCCAATGAGCGACTTTTCTTGACATAAACAGGACAACTTCTGGGAACAGTGTTCCTTAAGGGTCGCGGGGAGCCAATCCCAGCTGACATTGGGTGAAAGGCGGGGTAGGCTACACCCTGGACTGGTCACTAGTCAATCGCAGGGCCAACACATAGAGACAGACAACCATTCACACTCACACTTGAGAGCAATTTAGAGTCACCAGTTAACCCAACCTGCATGTCTTTGGATGGTGGGAGGAAGCCGGAGAACCCGGAGAGAACTCCTCACAGAAAGGTTCAAGGCTCAAACCACAAACCTGCTGGCCAGCTGATTTAAACCTGGAACCTTCTTGCCGCGAGACAACAGGCTAACCACTGCCTCACCGTGCTGCCCACATTGTGTCCAAAATGTCAAAATAATCCACTCACTAATATGATGATTGTTGACTCTCAAACTTGTGCTGAACCAATTATAAGTCTACATTTTTAAGACATAGCTGATAAAGTTTGATAAAACATAAAATTCGATTTACTAGGGTTGTAAACAGCCCTCTAAATGACCTACCAACTTTTGACTCCCAGTGCTATCAGGTCCATTCAAACTCTTTCCTGTATCCTGCAGAGGTTAACTTTTCTGAGATTGAGGTGGTGATATGTGTGTCAGTAAAATCTGACATGCTTGGAAATGTTTTCTCTCGCTTTCCCAAGAGCTGCAGTTTGATGAGCTTCCAGCTCCTTCTCATGTCCTGAAGCAACGATACACTGCAATGGTGAATGTTTTCATTCAGAACTGGCCTTTTGCAGCGACCTGACGAGCATGAAACTGAGGATAGGATTGTGAGTTTTACTTTGGACTCTGACTTTTAAATGTAATTTAAAGATATTTTGTTGTGCCACTTTTGTAATGAAAGACATGTATGGAAAGAGTAAGGAGGATGTATGATGAGAATCCCATTTTCCTTTATTGGGACTTGGCCTCCAAAGGATCAACAAAGCTGCTCTCAGACTTTTTTTGCGTTATGTTGAGTTCAGGTCGGTTGCTGGCTGACTAGGATAAGCTCAGCTGTCACACATATGACTTTTATTTTCTTCTGAGAAAGGGAACTCACTCAACACGCAGAATAACACCTAAACCAATGCGTCTTTGGCACTCACGCTGGTTCCTGTTACATTTTAAATCAATGATGAGGCTTTTTCTCACCTAGCAGAGCCTGACAGCAGGAGGTGCTTAGCAGTTTGTCATGTGTAAATGGTGGGGTTTTTTTTAACCCTGAAAAGATATGAGGAGATGTAAGCAGAGGGCCCACACCACAAAAAAGAGCCAAGCTAAAACTGTGGGCTTCTAACTCAAATTATGATGTCAAGTGTCCTCTTTATGGCTTTTGATCAGGGGCATTAGGTTATACTTTCAGCTCCTCTTTTCACAAAT
Organism: Pempheris klunzingeri; assembly: GCF_042242105.1. NCBI lineage: Eukaryota > Metazoa > Chordata > Actinopteri > Acropomatiformes > Pempheridae > Pempheris > Pempheris klunzingeri. Next base: position 15,576,517 of record NC_092027.1, read on the forward strand.
TCCAGTTGTGTGACTCTGCCCACAGTGTCTCCTTTAATATTTCCACGCATACAAAAACACACACACACACACACACACACACTCAAATGAACACACTTAGCCAATTAAAGAAACATCAGCAGATATTTAGAAGAGTTTGGCTTTTTATTTCCATCAGTTTAGTGTTTCTTTTGATCATTGTGCTGCTAATCAGAACTGATGCATATGTCGCACAAAGAGTAAAATCTCTTTGCCACTTTGGTGTGAAATGGTGCTCCTCCCCTGTAGTCTATGCAGCTCTGGTGGCCACATCCAAACAAACTCAAACCTACAAGCCACGTTTTTGGCACATTGTCATCATGAGCACTTGACATCTTTTGTGGGAATTAACCTCACGAGAACCCATGAAACACCTGGAACATTCCTCAGAGACTATGCAGACACAGAAGACATGTAGAAGATATGAAGGTAACTGTTGAGGCTGGAGCTGCAGGCTGTTTCTCCTGCTGAGATGCTGCGCAGTTCCTCGTGTTCCACCCACGCTGTCTTTCCTTGTGTAACCATACACCAGTCCCACTAATGAGCTGGCAGAAGACAGCATGATGGGATGGAAGCTGCTCGAGAAAAAATCAGGTCTGATGCAGCATAAACTTGAGTGGGGCATTCCCTACTTCGACTCACATGATATACAGTGTAATGTATGTGCACTTCTGGCTGTCTTTGTGGGAGTCATTCATCTTTTTTGGCTCTGCAGTTGTGTTCTTTGTGCTATGTACTCTATGTGTTCTTTTGCATGTGGCTTAGCACTAATGTATCCACGTCTCAGCGTTCGTGTGTGGTCTACCCAAAGCACAACATGTGGCCGTGGTTCACAGTGGATTATTTCAATTGTTCAAAAATCAGAAAATGTCTTCACACCCCCCCACCCTCCCTCTTCTTGTCACCTCTGCAAAAAACAAATGGAGTCTAATGGCATTCTTTAAATTCTTGGTGCACGGAGCCGATGTTTCCGTATTTCACGGATCTGAATGGTGTGGCCCATGCAGTCTGGAATTCCTGGCTACGAGATCAGAGGCATTGATTTATCAGGATGTACTCTGTGAGGTGTGTGCGTGGTGAGGGAAACTCAGATAACAGTGCATACACACAAGTAGCTGAGCCTCTTTTACACAAGTGTGAAAGAGCAAAGCCTGTGTCACTAGTTCAGGAAGTGTCAGAAACAGGGTTTTCTGGCACCAGTGGGGCCACTGTCTGGAAAGAATTTGACAAGATTTGTGATTTAGTTTGTACATCTCAAGTGCTGTGCACACCGGGTGGAATTATCTGTTGTTATACATCACTGGTTTTGTGATGGGTTAGTAATATTCATACTTAATCACAGCAGCTCTTATCATCTTGTTTTCCCTTACTGTCACTAATGTCACTCCTCAACCATGCAGATGTTGCCCCAACATCCCATATTTGTTGGATGAGGTTACATAAAAGGACTGGTGGAAATGTTGCCACCCCCATGGCAAAGGCACACAAACCTTTATAGTTGATAATTCCTTCTAGGATTATAAACTAGTGTCTAGTGTGTTAGTGTCTAATAAGCCTTCAAACTCATCGACCTACGTGGGAGATTACGGGGTGACATGAACCTGTCAATAATGTGTTGTTGGAATGTGTCTGGATTAGGTATAAATTGCTATCTGCCTTGATCATCTACCATAACTGTCTTAGTCTCCTACAGTATAAATTCATGGTCTAATGCATCTTTTTTTACCATTGTTGATTTACAGTAGGATTTTGTTCAGGCCTAAGTAATGGTCCACTCAAAAAACAGTACATGAACCAGTCTGTGTGGTCAGCACACATAATTTGCAATATGACGAATAAAAATACTGATAAAAATAATCACAACTTAATCATTAACATACTGTATATGCAGAGTAGTGTTATGTGATTTTAGCTGATTATTTGTTCAGATTAGTTCTGTCAGATGCAGTTAATTTGAGTTAAGTGTGCCCACAAGAATGCTTTCTTTGAGATGCAGGGAATAATACCACGTCTTGTGCCGAGATCGCATTTATTTGACAGGGGGTAGTTAGGAGTCTCAAAACACTCAGCAGCAGACTGAGGAACAGCTCCTTTCATCAGGCCATAAGACGTCTTAGCAAACAACACACACTCACACATGTACAAACTACACCCAACTGCAATCCACATAATCTGCACAACACACATTCACCTAGGGTGACCTCCAGTCTGTGTCTTAGACCAAGGGAACATGACGGGAGGCTCCTATACAACAATATCTGTACCAAAAATGTTTATTATTCTGTGCACTATTAAGACTCATCCATGCAACATCTGACCACTGACTATGTAAACACCTTTTCACTGATTACAGCACCTTCTCATTGACTGAAGAAAAACCTTTTATCGTTTTCTCACTTTGATGATGCTGTTTTATATTCTAGTATTTATTGGATAATATACATATCTGTCCTTCTGTGAAGTAGCTCTAAGCCAAAGAATTTCCCATGAATGCACCGGTGCAACCAGAGTGGCAACGAACATCTTGAGTCTCGAAGTTTCAAACTAACTAGTGTGATTAGTTTACACACTATCACACATATTGCATTGTTTTGTGTCAAAGCATTTAGCATTCAGTATTTTTTGAAAACACTTAAGGGTGTTCAGGAAATTAAGCTCTGACAGACAGAGATGTCATGAACATCAACAGGCATAAAATTAAGCGGTTGTGAATTGGGCATTTTAGCAGTGGCTCAGTGCAACAAAAGGACCCCAATTTAGTCCATGGCCTGCCACTCCCATGTCAAAACCATTTAATTGAAGAAATGCTCTCGGCATTGTCTTGGCAATTTGCTGACGAGGGCACGTCAGTTTTCATGAAGCTCTGTCTGCAGTGAGAATGTCAAGCCATTCATTTAGACCTGGCCAACTTGGATATGTGTCCCTGCAGGGTGAATACAATCAACACAGTTATGATGCTGGGGGCCAAATTAATCACCACGTTTTCCATACAGGAAGCCTTTTCATTCATACAAGTCATGAGGTAAATGTTAAAAAGGCTCTGGCTTGATATTTTGGGAAAGAGCGAGCTCTTAACCTTTGAGGATTGACGTAGAAGAAAAAGATGAGGGTAGCAACTGCGCACTTTACCGAGCTGTTATTTTGAAAAACAGTAACATTAGGGAGAGGTGGCACGTCATCAGTGGTGTTCTGCAAAATATGCCTGTGTTCGCTCTTAATGTTAATGACAGTTTTGACTGTTGAAAGCATGCCCTATTTGGCAGTTTCATCATGGGAAGTGTTGTTTTTCTGCCTCCGGAGTGAGAGCCGCGTAGGAGTAGGAATGCTGAGTCATGGCTTCGGGGTGGCTGAAACTCTGTAAAAATCACTTATTCACCTGTGGTACCCAAGTCCCAAACCCAGCACTTTCACTCAATCACAACCAGCTGTCCACATGTCTGAAAACACACACTAAGCCGCAAAGGTTTGTTAAAATAAAGAGTCAACCTGCTTTAAAAGCCCCAGATGTATAACCCCCTGCTGTTTTCCTGAGAGCTGGAGCCGCTCCTGAAACACCTGCAGCTTTCAGGAGAGAGTGCTCCTCTGAGGCCTTTCAGTATGGAATTAGATGGTGGTTTTTGCACATTAGGGGCATCATTTAAGTGTTAAATGTGTAAAAATATGTAAAAACAGCTACAAATTCTTGCCTTTTTTGAATCATGCAGATTATAATAGAAAGATGTAGAACATCAGGGAACAGCGTACGTTTCCATTAAGTTCTCTCAAAGTTGTCTTCACACAGAACGGTTTTGGTCCATTTCAGCCTGAGGCTTAACACTCACCTGTCTCACTAAGCACAAACTTACCTTGTCTCATGCCATATTTTTCATGTCTTGATCAAAGCAAGCCTTGATTTTTTATTAGCTTACCATAGTTACATTATCCTCTTTAGTGGAGCTTATGTGGGAATTCCTGTACATCACACAGTCAATGAACCACCATTAAGGATAAACTTCCAAAGTTATTGTGCCATAAGCAGCAGCCCACTGTGACCCTAAACAGAGTAAGCAGGAATAGTGGATGGATTGATGGATGGTACACTTAAGTAAAGTAGTGTGGAATAGGGAGACAGCCATATTGAATACAAATGCAGACACTTGCCATGTTGTAGATTTACACCTAATATGTAATTATAATACCTTTAACAAACCAGTGTGATTAGTACAGGTCTCCTGTAAGCAGCATACACATACTGAAATAGCAGTAACATCAGAGCTTCTGTACATGTTGGTTACTACATGTCTTCACTAGTTGGAAATCTGTTAACTGGAAAGTGTTTCTCTTGACCTTTTACCAGATTTTTGTCAGTTCCATTTGAGCCACATGTACAATATGTATGTGCAGTGAAACAGCTCTTTAGTTGAGGTCGTAGTCATACACTAGTCATAAAAATGAATCCTGCCCACATTTTTGAATGTAGCCACTGACCATAAGCACACATGCTTAAGCACAAGAGAAACCCAGACAGTAGGTCTCACAGAAATCATGCTGTCAGGCCATCAGTCGTTCAGGCAGACACACACACACACACACACACACACACACACACACATACCGATGCACACTGCACACTCACACATGGCATTCCACAAGTCAAACTCACTGGCTAACTCAATAACGACCTTTAAAAGTATTCTCATTACCCCGAAAAGCAAACGAGCATCGCTGCAAAAAAGGTTCAATGAGATTCTGTAAAGTCAAATATACATATATTTTACGGGCTGCTATTGGATCCACATGCCAGGGGTAATTTAGGAGAGAGCACACTTCTACATGTGTATCTCTATGACTTTTTGATTGTTTTAATTACATGTGCATGGCTCTTGTTAAGGCTTCTGACCGTTTATGGTTTCCGGCTGAGTACACAGGTTCAAATATTTTTTCTCCTCATTTCAAGGGGAACATTAAAGGCCGCCTCTGAGGCCTTGCCACAGATGGTCCGATGATTTGTACGCCGAGGACCCCACACAATATTTGTACCCTTCGCCTTTTTTCTCTCCTTCCCTCTCTTGCTTGTTCTCTGTATTTTGTCATTTCTCCTGCCAACCAGCAAAGCTTTGCTCCCCGAAAGCCATAAAATGAGTGTTTTAACAAAAAACACTGGCATGCCTTTGCACTCCTTCAAAGGGGGCTTTTCTGGCGTTGGAGACAGTATGGAGACTCTGCTCATGTCTCATTGGATACTCTCAGACACATTCTCAATCGACATACACAGAGGGGTGGGATATTTGCATGGTAATTCCAAGCATCACCGCAAACTTAAGACACATGGCTCATGGAGACAACAGATGAGAGTGACAAGCCATTACAGGAAAAAACAACCTCCATAACTTTATACCTGAGATGGCCTTCAGAGTGAGCGTTCCCAGGGCTCTGATGAGTACTGCGCTCTGGCTCTGCGGTTCCCAGGAGGTTGCGCGCTCCAATATCTCTAATGAGAGAACCTTCCAGGCTAGACATTGTGGGCTCTGGCTTCAGCCTCCAGCCCATGCTGTTCTCACCACAAAGAAACAAGCCAAGTTATTCACTGATTCCTCTCTGACATCCCTGGCCAAAATGTCTCCAATCCCATCCTCCTACTGCCACCACTCTTGACTTTCTCCCTACCACTTACCCTCATTTTTCTCTTTCCGTTGCTTTTTTTTTTTTTTTATTCTCATATTTTCTCCTTTTAATTGTGGTTGAAGTTGCCGTTATGACTCAGAGGACGTATAGTCTTCTATTAACAAGGGTATGAGACACACAAAGAGAAAACGCAAGGGCACAAATCTTACATGGGCAACACTTAGGCAAACTGGCTCACACATTCAAACTCAAACAGGAGCACTGCTGTGCTTGGCATGTTCAGCGAGCATCAGTGTTTACACAGCATGTGATAGCTCAGGCTAACGGGAGGGAGGAAATAGCATCGACAAAAAAGGTGGCCAGTTCTGAAGGAGGTGGTCCATCTGTGCAAACAGCACCTAGTTAAGGGAGTTATTAATTACCCCAAGTCATCAGCCAAACTTTTGGCCTGGCACAGGAGGAAAGGTGACGTTAAATAGCAAGGAGATAGAAGAAAGAAGCAGGGACAGCAAGAGAGAAATAACAGCTGTAGAAATGTGACTTTTAAGACCTTATTGAGTTATTTGGAACTCCATGTCCCACCATGTTCCCTATCCTTCTTTCTTCACTTTCTACTCATCTTAAATTTGGGAGAGAAGGGTCAATGGCTGTTTTTTTACCCTTCTTTTTTGCTTTCAAGAATGTCTGCAATTCTTCCCAGGAATCCTGCCTTGTTGACTTTGGTTTGGGATAAAAGGTGCAGCCTCCTCTGTTCTCCATGCTGATCCGAAAGGTGATTAGGCTGGCCTCAACATGAGCCCATGCATAGCCCAGCACATTGGCCCAGACAGATTACCCTACGTTCCTGTGTGCTCCTGTTATTCAGGGGACCCAGGTGAAGAGATAAATGAGAGGGGAGAAATTAAGGGAAGAATGTTGGTAGCTTGGTGGTGGAGGACACATTAGATATGAAAGAGGGTGAAAATTTAGATGCTTATTCTATTGACATGGTTTGACTGTTGACACTGATTGACTTTATGGCTCTTCTCATTGTAATGCAGTTGATTCTGCTGAATTCAGAAATTCCTGTGGTAGCACCAAGGACGGTTCCTGGTAAAATAGATTATAAATCACTTTGCTGATTCATTGTTTCACTTCAATTCAACAACGTACAACTAGGGCTAAGTGTATTGACTCTGGCAACTGACTGTTGTTCGCAAATATTTACAGCATGTAACTCTCTGTAATACTGCAAAGTTTCAGTTTTATTTCTATTTGTTCTATCTGTTTCCACTATTCATGCAAAATTAAGCTAATCATCTCCTGGCTCTATACCTCCATACACTCAGACATGAGATTGAAATCGATTTTCTCATCTAACTCTTGGCACAAATAACTGTATTTCATAAAATGCCAAACTATTCCTTTAACCACAAACTGTGACATTAAAGTCCCTGTTGAGGCTGAACCTTGAAATGCGGACATTGATGCCAGGGTGAAACAACATAAATTCTTGGCTTTTTATTTCCCTCTGGAGTGCAACAGTTGATTTTGGAGATGCCTTTTTTTTTTTTTTTGTCCCTTTGCTGCTTCAATATTTCTTTCCTCCCTTCGCTGTGATTACCCTCTCCCTCCTCCTTACCCCTCCCCAAAAACTATCATCAGGAACCTGTAAGTAAAACTGGTGTTTTGAAATAAGGACTATTTCCACTGCACCATACTCTGATGCATGGGTGAGAGAAAATCGTGATTGGCTTGCATGGGCCAACAATAATATTGTTTTTAATCTAGATATCATTACATGCAAAATGAGCAGGAGAAATTCAAGGGCACCATTGTTTCCCTCTGCCAGGTTTTCAGGGGTCCAGTGATGGAGTGTTTCCTTTAGAAACCCAAACCAGGAGAGATGTGGAGGTGCCACTTAGAGTGTTTCAGCTAAATGAAGAGTGAGACCTAAAATCAGAAAGACAGAAACGATGGGGTGAGACAGAAAAGGTTAGCGCTTTTAAATTTAAACAATTATCAATTGGTTTTGACTCAGCTCTTTCATACAAGCGCACACATCACGTATGTGTGTGTTCTGTGTGGATGTGTCTAGTCAAGCACTTGGAATTAACTCTACATGACAAGTTAATCATTGCTATCTTTGCCCCCTACTGTGCAAAACCAATGTCAGAACCACTCAGAGCCTACATTACAGCCTGACATAAAGGGAACACTCCAGCGTTTGGGGAAAGCCTATTGTTTGCTGTCTTTCTGGGAATTAGATAAGAAGGTCAATGGGCTAATTAATCAATGGAGAATAATGGCATCTCAAATGTGTTTGCACAGCCACAAAAAATCTCATGTAAGCTCACATAATTTATGTTAATTACCTACAGCTGATTTGAAATCTGTTTTCATTTCAGTAAGGAAATTCAAAAGCTGTCAGTTAAAAACGAGCCTGGGCCTGATTTTTCTCTTTTTGAGTATTTCAGCTACCAAAGGTCAGCAAAGGGAACGTGAAGTGGAAAACCCACTGCTTCCACTTGGCACTGGTTCGTCCTCATGGATGAGGCACTGGGACAGAGGCAATCCTCTGCCGCCCCGTTTCTCATCGCCTCTATCCAAGAGGACAAAATCAGGGCCAAGTGCAGCAGTGGAGAAACAGGAGGAGGAAACAGAGGCAGGGACATCTGTAGGTTCTCCAAACTGAGCCTGAAAGACTGACAGAGACTTGCTGGAGCTTATTAGGGAGGACACAGTTCCAGAAGAAGACAGAGGAAAAGCGTGTAGAGGAGAACACGGCAAGGACGAATCCCTCATTCACCCTTTTGGAAAGAAACACTGAACAATTTTATATGTTACACAAAATGTGGAAAATAGATTCTCCTTTTATTTACCATTTAAAGCCTCACCTGTTATTTCTGCATATGTGCCTGTAATCAGAAAATGTCTGACTTTGGCGACTCCCAATGGTAGAAACCAAGACACATTGACAGACAGCGACATTGGCAGACAATGCTAACAACATCTACCTACACATTGATTGCTCATACTTTTGATTGGGATTGTCTCCTTTTTATACAGTTGTACAAGTTGTTAAGCCAGTGATTTAAAAGGTGGCTAGAAGAATGCTGTAATGAATTTGACAGTGGTTTAACAGTAACCACACTTGGAGCCTATAACCTGATAACATTGTAGTTGGCTTTGCAGAAGAACTATCGAAGAATGTGAAGGATGCAACCTAAATGCTTTGATAAGAGACAACAAATAATCTTCGTTCAACATCAAGATAACTCAGAAAATAACTTTGAGTCAAACCTCCATAAGACAACAGCGGCCAATGGCTGATTTTAAGTAAAGAGTGAAAACTGTAGATTGTAGCTTGCTGGTACTAGCTCTGGCTCATCTGACTAAACCCTGGTTTGGTATGTCATAGCAGTACATCAAGATCTCCAATCTTGTCTTAGGGCTCCGTGCCTCCAGCTACATATCTTCCCCTTAAATCAGTATTTATCGATAAAGTGAAACTTAAGTTACGTGAGTCAAGTTATTTTAACCCAATCATCTTTTCTGAAACCCAGCTAAGTTGTTTTAGAACCTAAACCTGATCAAAGTGTGACCGTTTATTCTTACTATGAAAAATATTAGATGGCCAGAGGCGTCAGTATTTGACAAACTGGGAATGAGAACCTTTTGGAATTAAGGGATGGCCGAACCTGTTGCTCTGTGCATCTTCTATAGATGCAGAACGGTGCCTTGTGCATTGCTATTAGAAGCCAGAGGGGGTGGCAAAGCGTTGGTATTTGACGCCCTTGGAATGAGAACGGGATGGCTAATTACCTCACAGTGTTCGCTAGCTAGTTGCTAACTGTGTCTGTCGCCACTTTGGTGCTGGAAAACACCTGTAAGGTTACAAGTTGTAAAACCAAAACAATGAGCTGAAAGAAGCTAAAACCTTCTGTAGAGCTGAGGGGATCTACACTGTCAGGTGATCATTTCCTGTGGGCTCATCACTACAAACAACCTCTCTCATTTTACACTTGATCCATTGCCAATATAAAATATTGACAAGTGGAGCGTTGAAGTTTACTAATCTGTGTAGATTTACCTTTATTTTGTACATGGAGATTATGATTCTGTGTGCTTGGTTTAGCAATGAACTGTGAGATACAGAAGCTTCCAAATGTCATTTATCATATTCTTTAAATTCATAAAACTATTGAGAGTTTTCTCTGAGGCTGATTTTTAAATACCTATGCCTACTCGACACTGTGATAATGACGGGAGAACATATGCACTTGTTTGAAGGGACAATGTCTTTTTATTTCATGAAGTTGGTGAGGATTTTTCTTCTCAGTGCATCCCCAGGGCAGAAACAGATTTCTCTCCCACATGTAATGCATTGCAGACTGTCGGCCAACCTTGATTAATCAAACTTTAACCATAGCCTGTTGAACATGGCATTACAATTTGGGGTGTGTGTTATGGCAACTGCAAAATAACACAACATAAGGACCTCTCTATGCACCTCATCCATAACATTTTATCTATGTATTTATTTATGGAACTATAAAACGTTTCGTCTCAGGGGTTGGAGGCAGAGGATCAGATAAGCAAGAATATTTGCCAACCACCAGAATCTGATCCACTTGATTTCCACAAGTGATTTACACCCTTATATTACACAGGAAAGGAAAAGATGGGATCAGCTAATGCTCTAGGTCCCCCCATCCCCATCTTAATAACTCCTCAGAGAGGACCAGAGGAAGAGGAAGGAGGAAGAGGGAGCTCAGAGTGGGTGAGAGTGCCACGGGATGTGATTAGGCTGGACCTCCCGTTTATGATTTCTGTATTACAGGCGCTTGGTGCCAGACATTCCCTCCATGGAAGGAATGTCTTTCTAACCAGTTCCATGTGAATGGTTTAGGAGGGAACCACAGCCCACTGGTTGGGTTGAGCGCTCAGTCTTTAAAACACACACCAAGGGGAGAAATATGTAGAGGATGGAGGGCAAGAGGCTGGAGAGGAGGGCGAACAAGAGAATAAAGGGACAAAGATGACAAACAAAAGGTCATAAAAGAGTGGAAGGATCAAACTTGCTGTATACCACATGTGCACATGTACTTCTTTATATGTACAAGGTTCAGTCTACTTTGTCCAGAGGTTTTTTTTTCTTCCAAACTGCTATTCACTAGAGTTGCTATGGACATAAATTAACGTGGAATGTAGAGTTACACGATATTAAGTGGTAGTGGGGAGTCGAATAAAGTTAGTGATGTGGCTTTAGGTTTCATTCAAAACACAGGCTAATATCTTTTCCAGGATAGCATGACTTCAGCTTTATAAGGCAAAAAGTGGAGGAGAAAGAGAGATTAGCCCCAAGCAAAGACAAGAAAGTATATTTATATGAAAATATTTTACAGCTGAAATCATTGGAAATTCTGCAGCATCTATATGAATCAGATCCAAAGGTCATGCAGTCCACACACAGACATTTTGTTTGATTTTTCATAAGGCTTTTTATCGCATCAGCATCTAGAGACTAAAACATACTCAGACATTAAACGACATCATAAAAGCCCAGCACGCTGTCTGTGTTTAGACGTTAGACTTCATAAATTCCACCAACTTCATTTGTGACAATTTTGCGCAGCTGAGCTGTAATTGCAACACTAACAAAGCATTAATATGTTTTTCAAAATGTTCTCACTCTACAATTCACATTCTGCTTCTCTTCCCACGAGAAATTGGCCAGGAGAGAACACAAGCCCAGCGCCGTCCTTCCACAAGTTATTTGCATTTTACAGCCCAAGAGTAGCACAATGTTGGATGCAAAGTGTGAACGTTTGTTTGTCCTGGAATTTTTACTGGACTGGATTACTCTCCTGGTGATTTTGGCCACGTGTAGCAGAATGATAACAGTAGATTTCTTGGGACCGGCTGCGGTCTCTGAGCATGCTGTGCAAGGAAAGGCAGCAGTTAGCAGCAGGAAAAAGCCTTGCTGGGTAAAATTGTTGTGAAGAATATTTATTTGGAAACTTAAAATGGACAATAATTTGCTATAAAAAAACAAACTTCAGCTGAAACTTCAAAGACATTTTCAGTAATGTATGTAATGTTTAATTTTCTAATATCTCTCTTGTTTTCACCCACACTTATTTTCTATTTTTTGTGCATTTATACAGCCCACCCTCTTTGCGTCTTTCCTGAACACATGCACAACTGACAGAAGTCACGACCTTGTCCTATACAAGCTACTGGCCTTAGCTCCAACAATAATGTTTATTCGTCTGTCTCAGGAAAGAAAAGACACGCCTGCCGCTAGCAGCTAGTCAAAGCAGGAAACCTATGAGAGAAAATGTAGATGTCCTGCACACGTCTGCCTACATCTCTTTTCCACATAGATACCCGTAGGTGTGCAGACAGACATGCAGAGAGACAGGCTGTTGCCTCAGGCCTGCAGCAGGCTGCAGCTGTAATTGAGGAAGGTGCTAATTGGTGGGTGTTGGCGTGTGTGTTAATGAGTTGCTGCACCCTGTGCAGGATTTGGAGGCATGTTCCAGACAAAAAATTGCAGGGGATGGAGACCTTTTCCAGAGGCTAAAGACCTTTTGCAGATCTCAGCTTCATTATGCAACCCTATCACCAGACAAAAATGTTGATTTTGGACAATTCTGCAAAACCCGGGGTAACGTTTTTCAGCGCTCAGTGCCAAGGTTTTAATAATCCTTTCTTTCCGCCACATACTCGCATGGCAGCTGTGGTATGGCTATGGTTGGGCAAAGATCATGGATGTGGCAAATAACCTGTGATTAACTTGTTTTGGTTCAGGTTAGTCAGCTACAACCCTTGGTCAGGGTTAGAGAAGGATTGTGGTTACAGTTAACAAAAGCAAACAATAATTTCAGTCGAGGATGGGAACTCTGGTCTCCCACAAGAAGATTGGGCCATCCAACACCTAAACCTTCACATCCTTACTTCACGCCTCACTACATAACAGGCACACTTCACCCCGCATGGCACTGAACATCGGTACTGGATGCAAAATTGTGAGGATACTGTTTACGGCACATCTGTCTCTGTCTGTTCATCCATCCATGCATGTCGTGCTCTTTATCTAGTAGCGGCCTGATCCAAGAAGCTGGTTTGGGTTTTGGTTGCTGTCTTGCCACCTCCATGGGTGGTCTTTGCTGCAGTTTTTCTGCTGTGGTGTTTGTACAGTTCAGAGGTCTTTGTTTTTCTGGCATGTCTCTCCATGCTAACCAAAGCCGGAGGCCTGCTGCCTGTTTTCTTTTGCATAGCTGCACATCTGCAGGCTTTCGAGGAGAAACTGGGCAAAAAACAGAAAAACAGAAGGAGGGTGGAGAAGCAGGAAGGCAGAGAAACACAAATGTGCAGCTTTCAAAACCAAGTTGCCACTTTCTCCCCGTAGGTGTATGTGAGAGTTAGTGTTAGCCTCGCTCCCCTGACATAAACTGTGATTTGTTGGCAAAGGCCTGGCACACATGTTGACAGCCTCATTATTTATACTCCATTTTGACAGCTTGTTTTTTGTAATACATACACACGTATTTCCGTCCTCGCGCCGCCCTGTCTTCTGAGTTTCACAGGAATAAGTCAAGTTAATGAATTTTGTATGAAAAAACAATGTTTCCCCAAAGGGTGTGTTATGGATCATACAGTCACTCAGTCACCAGCGCTTTATGGCTAATTCCCCCCACTCTGAACAAGGTCATATTGTTCCCTATTTATACTCCCAGAATGATCAAAGGCGAAAAATGATCCCTTCCTACAGTTAATATTTCTAAATGTCTCGCTGAGAGCCAATTTTCTGTTATTCAAACTATTTTCCCAGAAGTATTTATTGAGACTTATTACCCATTCAGAATTTGAAATTCATGATGTGATATCCACAGATTGTGTGTGAAACGAGCTCTGAGACAGTGACTACGGTACAATTTCTCTGTTTCCTTGTGTTTGGAGGATGGTGGGACACGTGGGAAACAGCTGTTTAGGGAGGAGGTTCCTGTGAGCATCAAGGTCAGGACACATTCACAAAGCTAGACAGGAAGCCAGGTGGGACAGGGCACCAATATACTGTATATGAATGTGAGTGTGTGTGCATTTAACAGGATGCGTGTGTGTCCGTGCACGTGCCTTTTTACAGACAGCACTACTGACAGCTGAAAGCTTCACAGTGGAGATATTTGGCTGTAACACAAACCAAACAATACTAGAAAGTTCTCCAGGGTCAGCAAGTGGTCAAGTGAGTCAATTAGTTGGTTATAACAGGACTTAACAACAGCAGGTTTGAGGCATTTGCAGTGGGAACACAGGAGCTACTTAGTGTGAACACAGAGGGTAAAGGTCAGGGAAAGGATTGCTGCCACTCAAGAGGTCACAACCCAGGTTGTTGTAGTGCAGAGGAGTGCAAGACCTACAAACATAACATTGTTGGGAAGCTTGCTGCCTCTGTGGGGTGCAACCTGGGGGTTTACAGTAACACTTGATCAGCATTTTACCCAATCTAGCTTTAAACGCTTCTAAATGAAGCTGTAAATTGGACTGAGATCTGTACTTTTTGTTTAGCTTGGTAGACAACACGAATTAATGTTCACAAACTGTAGCTACAGCTTGGAAACAAGATGATCAACATAAGATATTCAATGTTGAAAAGATATGTCTGGAACACATTGAAATAACAGGTATTGTCTACATTATTTTGCACACCTTGTTTTTCATGAGCCACTTGCTACAAATATTGGCAGTCACAATTAAAAACCATGAAGTTGATACATGTAAACTATTGATATGATATGCATAAAACTACAGTTGAAACTATTCATTAATTCACAGAAAATTAATCAGCTGATATTTTGCAGTTTATTGTTTGATACAGTTGTTTGTCTAGAATTCTCTGCTATGCTTTGTAATATCAGTATCTTCAGGTTTTCCATTTGTTGGCCACTTGACACCAAACATTTGAACGACGTCCCCTTCAGCTCTTTAAACTTGGAATTTAAAGCAGCTATGCGGAACTTTAATTCTTTGTTGATTATGGCGGCCCCTGTGGACAAAAATGGTAGTGTTTCCTGAAATGCAGACTGCATTTGAGCACCTCAGAAACTAGAGAAAAATTGAATTTCTCATTGGGAAATGTAACATGGGATTTGGATTAAAAGCGGCAGACCTTGAGACAGTCATCACCCACAACATCTCCGGACCGTCCAGTCTAGCCGGACCAAGTGCATCAAGTGCTACAGGAGGCAGTACGACGGCCCCAGAAGGACAGGGAGGTGAGCCACGATAAATTGGGGTAAATTATTTAGTTGGAATCAGACTCAGTGGCAGGCATTTGGAATTTAAATAGAAACTGCCAATATAGCCAAACTTCTTGCTGATGGTCTTGTTTGTTGATGTGGATCATAAGGAGGCATCAATATTAAACTGAGAACGTTTCAATACAAGTTAAAAACTAGTAGGTTTAAGCAATTTTTCATAGACCTAAATATTCTCCAGCGAATCAAAAGATAATCAACAGATCAACATTAAACTTGGAACATGTCACGTGATCAGATAGCTAGTTTCACCAATCTGTTGTTGAACTGTAAAGCTGCTGAGAGTTGCCAGCAAGTCACAGTGTTCAAAATGGAAGACCTCATCTCCACTAGCATTAAGTCAAAGAGTGTACTGGAACATCTTCTCACTGTACTTACCCAGCTTTTGTTTTCATTGTTGCTTTGCATGTTGGTCTAGTTATCATTAAAAAAATCATTTTCTCAAGATAACAAATACGTATATTCTGTAGCCAGCTGTCGCATGAAAACTATTCATATTGTGGCATAAACAATGGCTGAATAAGTAGAAGTGATATTGTGTCTTTCTGTTTTTCTGCAACACATCAAGTTTTTATCAAGTTTCTGTTAAGACGAAAGTAGTCAAATGCAATTATTACATTTTGCAAAATTAGAAAATACTGAAGTCACAATAAATTATGCAAATCATCATTTTGTCAACATGTTTAACATCTCATTAACAATATGATTAGAATATTGTCTCTTTGGTAATCATCATGACATTGCTATCCTTTATATCAAGGTAATAAGATAATTAAGTTATGATAATGAGACAGTTTGCTATGTCAAGACTGAATGAGATCATTAAGATGTGATCTTGAGATAAAGGTCCTCAAAACATTGTGAATAAACCTTGTTGCTCACATTTGACCCTTAATAATAAACTTCCTGCTTTAGTCAGATCTTTGCAATAATTTAGGGTGAAGACACCCATGACTGAACCTTTCCCATCCTTGGACCACAGTGTCAGCCCCTCATATCTAACTGGGGTGGAGTTTTTGGATGTGCTCTCCAGCAGTTGACTTTATTTATTCTAACCTGATTGTTTGGGTTTAGGGATTCTGTTGCTCCTGCCGTGAAGGAAATTGCTCTCTTGCCTGCTGGTTCTGAAACGGAAAATGGTTTTAAAAACTATAACAAAACAAACCTAAATGTTTCCCTGTCTGTCTCTGTGTTTGCGAAGGATCGTCGTTCTCATTGCCCCGTCAGGGCCGGCGAGCCAAGGCGAGCCTGTCAGCGAGAAGGAGAAGGAAAATAGGATTTGAATAGTTGAATAGCTGGTAGAGTGATCAGCTTATCAGTTGGGTACAGATCTCCGGGTGTGTTGCTTTCAAGTCTTAACAGCAGACGGGCAGGATATTTGATGAGTTAGTGACGAGCACAGGCACTTAAGCACACTTGCATGATGCAACGTTTACGAGGAATAATGAAGTTGGTTTGTGATGCAAAACAAAAACTTACATTAGCCTCATAATCTGGTAGTTTGGCTTTAACTCAAAGCATTGACGTTCCTTTTGGATTCCCATCGCTGCGTGTTCTGCTCCTGCACGTATCCCATAGCCTTGACTTTTGGTACAGTGCATAGATGCATATTCGCGTACACACACACACACACACACACACACACACACTGCAATGTAAGTTCCTCTGTTTGAGATATAGCAGCACTGTTGCACTCTGGAAACAATTACCAGGCAATAATCTTCACATTCTTTCATCCCACCACCAGCTCAGCTGATTAGGATATCCACTGGTACGCAAGGCTAACCTCAAACATGCTCACACACACTTTCACATTTACTGTTTCTTCCATACAGCAGAGTACAGTAGGTGCTCGCGCTCCCTATTTGGTTACTGACCAACTCACTTTTCTTTCTCACACACACCTGACATCTGATTCCCGACTGATGATTAATGACCCTCGAAGTCTTTCAGCGGGGACCACCCAGGGTCAAAATAACCTGCCACAAATACAGAAGCAGTAAAATACCATTCAGTGGCCACTCCTCTATTTGCATGCACTGCAGCGTTGCGCATGTGTATGTGTTTGCACTCACGTAGGTGTGTGTATGTGCCAAAGCAAGAAAGGTGGACTAGTTACTGTGGTAACACCTAAAAAATGTGCACCCCCTTCCTCCTGTCTTCAATCATTTGTGCATGTGGTGTGTGTGTGTGTGTGTGTGTGTGTGAAAAAAGTGGAGTGAATTACTCTGCTAACACCTTTCAAAATGCACAACCGTCCTGTTATTCTTTCCTTCTGCATTTTCTCCCTTTCTTCCTCTCTCTTTTCCCCAGTCTTCTCTTGCCGGGTCCAACAGACGGAAGAATTACCCCGGCTGTCCTCTAATCTCTCCGGAGAGCTTTTTCCCAGGGTGGAAACACTGCCATCCTTTTTTCTCTCCACTGTCCCCCCTTCCCCCTTTTATCAGTGTCAAATGATTACCTGGGGGGAAACTGAGCTCGACAACAATATGCTCCAGGTTAGCCAGGGGGAGTCTGGCCAAAACCATCTCCTCCTCTACCTGCTCCATCCATCCATCTATCCATCGAACTCCCCGCCCCTCTCATGCCCTCCCATCACCCCACCCACGCTCTCCACCCTTGTGCCAGCTGAGGGCGGTGGCAGAGCCCCAAGCCCATCTCAGAGGAATTTCCCTGTTGAAATTTATATCAATTTCAGAGGCCTCAGGTTTTATCCACAGTGTGTGAAAAGACTGAAACTCCCCTCTCCCTCTAGCATTCACTTTCCATTCTTTCCTCTTCTATGCCTGCTTTTCTTTAATTTTTTCTTTATTTCCCTTTTTCTGACTCTCCCCTCCACATCCTTTCCCTTTTTTTTTTTTTTTTTTAATGTTTTCTTCACCCCTGCCCCGCTCCCCAGCTATATATCTCACTGAACTCACTTTCCTTTTGCCTTTTCCCTTCGCCTTTCCCTTCTTCCCTTTTTTCACTCTTCTTAACAGCCCTGTGTAGGCACAGCCTGGTGAATGCCAGGCATTCCTTTGTAAGGTTAGAACAGACAAAGGTGGACCACATCACCTGAGAGAAAACGGCCCTTTTGAATCGACGCCCGAGGGAAAGAGAGGCTGATAGCGAAGAAAAGAGGGAGTATAAAAGCAGAGGAAAAAAGCGAGAGATGGAAGAGAGGAACACCTGTCCTCTGCTGTCCTCGCGTGAACCTTCAACTCTGACCTTTGTTACTTGATATCGATGCCTTGTTTGAATAAAAGGGGCTTAACTGAAGGAAAGTGCATTAGTTGTAGGTCCAAACCTTCAATCCAGTATTGAAAAATGGGAGCTTTTTAAAGGGTTTTTGTGCACCAGGCTAATGAGATTAAACACTGTCAAAACCATATTGGCTTATCAAGTATCAAGTACGTTAACACCGTACAATACTTTACTCAGAGAGTGACCACTGACTCGAATAAACAAGGTTATATTACAACCCTAAAGTTAATTCCAATCAAACACACAAATACAAACAACACCACCCTTCTACACACTCCAACCATTCACACAACCCATTTAAGGACCATACACGCTTAATGCACCGCCAAACAAACCCGACCCACCCAAAACACACCACCTTTGAGTAGAACAGACCCCCATACGTTAACACATAGTGGGTCTATGTTTTGTGATGCTGGGTGTGGTGTAGGGTGGAGTGTATCGGTGACGCCAGCCCGCCCTTCACGGTTATTTTGGGGCTTTTGACGAACATCAAGGGCAAAGCAGGTCTATGTGATGCAATGCAACGGTTTTCCAGTCACTTAACGGCTGTTGTTTGTTTTTACTCTTACTAATGGAATGGAGCGAAGGGGAAAAGTGGAGTGAAAAAAGAGAAACTTATGACGACCAGGTGTTTTTTCCCTCTTCTCGGGAATGTTTCACCTTGTAAAAGCAAGCGAGTGGGAGGGGACTTGTGTACTGTGCTGAAGTGAATGGTTTGGGGATTTTTCAAGGGGTGTGTGCTGACCAAAGGGTATGAGCGAGAATGAATGTGTGTTGTGTGCAAGTAATAGAGGGTGAGCAGAGATTTTTGAGAAGCCAGAGGCAGAATTCTTCAGTGGAACTGTAGCATAGCCATGGCTGGAAGAGGCGGGGGCTTTCTTGTTTTTGTGTGTGAGCCTCCCCGACCAATTTTGTGCCTCGTTGAGCTACAGAAAGCTTTTGCTTTTGTGGTAGGGTGTGATCAACAACACACACACCTGGGGGGGTGAATGAATGGCAGGCCTGACTACCACACAGGGCTCCTATTGATGACATCATTGCTGGGCATCTGGTCACTCCACCCTTTCTATGTTTCAGAGAGTCATTCACTCAGCTTCAACTGCACCATGGCTCTTTCAGCGACATGACGCCTGTTGCTTATTTTTTAGCGATTATTCAATTTAGCCGGCCCCAGTCATGAACAAAATACTTTTCTTTTGACTCCAATGGCACTCAACAGTTAGCCAGTTTATAACTGTCCAGCAGTGCAGTACAGACATTTCTGAAATCAATTCCTCCAATGAACATTTAATCCTTTTTCTATCTTGATATCGATGGAATTTACCAAAAGAGAGCAAAAGAAACACATAAAGCCCCATCTGCATCATAAATTTTGCAGTAATGATACTTGTCAAACAGCAGCTCGCATTTCATATAGTAAACATTATCCAAATATGCCCTTGTTGAGATGCTGTCTATAGTTCTCATGCAAGAACAGGCTGACTTTGATTCCAGTGGGTGGCAGATTACACAATCTAGGGATGTTTATCACTTTTCATGAGCAAAACATGAATGAGTGCAGTAGAACTGCCAGCTTTTGATAACTAGCTGGAATTTAAACAGTGATTGAAGTAATGAATCAGGGGATGCTGCTGAAATGACAGGCCTTTTAATAAATCAGTCCCAACTGGCACAATGTGATGATGAGTAAAACCACAAAGAACTTATGTTGACATATGTAGACATATGTTGGACACAGCTTTTTCGTTGCTCTGTCTACCGCTCCAATCTCTCGCTGTAGTGTTTCAAGATCTACTTGGAATCCCAGTCTCTATCTGATCTCTAACTCAGCCCATGGCTTAGTCCCAGTAGGTCTTTCAGGAAAAGGCTAGGCCAGCTTTCCTCTGGATCGTCCAATCACAGGCACGGAGCGGCTCTCTCTTCAAGGTCCACTACCATAGCACAGGGCCAGCTAACACAGTGCCAATTAAACACTGAATGCTAAGCCTGTGCTGGTCTTACTAAACCCCTGCTTTGTTGGAAGTTACTTGGTGAACGATAAGGGATGACTGTAGTCCATCCAGATTGTTAGCTAACATCCAAAGCATGATTTCCAATTACCCACGTTGATGAGAATTCATGCTTTCTCCCACCAAATGCTTGGCACGTTTTAAATGTAAGGTCTATTTGATACTTGTAATACATCTTGTAGCAATGAATAGCCGGGCTGTAGTAGCAAAATGTGAACTAATGATATTTACTGCTGTGCTTTGGTGATTAACCCCAAGAGAGTGCTATCATGTAACGATTATACACAAACTGCAGCACGTTTTAGGTGACAACACAATGCCCCTTTATGTATTACACTTATCCAGTGTTATGTCATGCGTAGAGATTATTAACTGGCCATTGGAGCCACAAGCCAAGTAAAGAGAGAAGTTTTTGTGGGAGTCTTTGGGATTAAAACCTCTGGGTGGTTTCATGCCAATATCTACAAGTTGAGCTTGATTTGATGATTTGATTTGTGTGTTCGTGGGCATGTTTGAGAAGAAGGATAAAGGGCAGAACAATTTCTTTGAAGGTATGTCTGGGAATGAGAGGAGGGTGAAAGGAGGCAGAACACGAGCAAGAATTCCTCTCCTCACGTCTCTTTTTCGTTCCCTTCCCTCCTCTTCATCCTACCCCACCCCTATCTGTGCGGCTGCTACCCCACCCCATCCTGCTCACTCCCCTCCTTCCTCAATGTAGCCAGCCACAGACACTTGCTTTTTGTATGAAGGGGTTTAACCCAATGAACAATCCTGTCTGTCTTTCCCAAAATAAGCCAGTGGGAGAGGGATCGCCGAGTGAGCCAGGGAGATTGGAGGAGCGAGGTGCACAGCCCCTGGTTATAAGTCCTGGGAGTGGGAGCTCAGCCTGCTTGGACCCACAGCCTTTAGCTTAATATACGCTGCCTTGCTGCCTGCCTGACTGCCTGACTGACTTGACTGACTGACTGAGTCTGACTCCACTGTTACTCACTCTCTCTCCCTCTCTGTCCTGCTCCCTTGCTCCTTCCCTCCTACTTTCCACCCTGGAGAGCAAGAGCGCACAGATTGGGAAGGTGCTCCTCAGACCTGCGTCTGGACAGCTTAAAGACGGCACAGAGAGGATTTTTCACTCTTCTCTTCACTTTCTCTTTCATCCTCTCTCTCTATTTTGCCATCTCTGACTCAAAGCATATGGATGGACTTTTTTGTTTTTTGCCGGAGGCAGAAAAATAAAAGTTAAACAGACAATTTGCTCCACCTGCAGTTGAAAATATCCAATCTTTTTAACTTTGGTTCTTCTTGGTTGTGTTTTTTCCTGCACTTGTGAGCAGCACTGCACCAGTTCAGGGTGCCGGCTCTTTGCCCAGGAGGACACCACTCTTCTTTTTTGGCTGCATGTTCGTTGAATATCTGATGCCATCGCATCCCATGGGAGAAATGCGTGGCTGAAGCAAGGAGGGAGGCAGAAGAGAGACCCACCTGAAGCTCACACCTTCCGCTACCCTTACCCAGTGCACCCCCCTGCCCCTCAACAGAGAAAGGTAAGCCCTACCTGCCCTCACATATCTAACTCTGTTAAAATCCTCGCGTCTTGTCATCTCGTCTTTTCACATGTAGCCTCAGTGGTCGAGGCCAAAAGAAACAGGAGGAGAGTACAGGAAAGGAGGAAAAAATAAAAATAAAAAACAGACGGTGTAATATCTTAGTCATGGGACGTGCATAATTCTCCTCAGTCCTAAGCTAGTGCACAGAGTAATAGCTTGCAGATTAAAAAGAACCAGTGCAGTTTGTTCACCAAGCTCCTGCCCAGACATCCATACTGAATGGATACTGATCCACTGCTCACGCTATTAAAATTTAAGCTGTGTGCCTACTATTGATCTACTTTGAGGGGCTGACTTTTCTCTGTCGTCACAGTAGGAATTTTCTTTGTGTTTTTCCCTCACGAGTGATGGTATTGATTAATGGTGCAGCCATGTGTACTCTATGTGAATTGTTGATACATCCATACCAGCATATATCTTTTTGCTGATGATGTTGAAGTGGGCGTGGTGTGTATTCGGAGTGTGGATAGGAGTGGGGCAGTGTGGTAGTGGGATATGTACAATGGGCTTGGCTCAATAACATATTGTGATAATCGTCTTAAGAGGAGTGTCCTCCAAGTTTGGATACATCCCGTGTGTGTACATGTACGCGGTTGTGAGTCATATCCCATGTTTTGTTGTCATAGACTGCAGCTTGTTTGGTAGTTTTTAATAGATTTGTTGATCATAAAGTTTATTAAAGTTCATACTGAGTGAATGGAATGTACCAAGGTAGTCATACTGCAAAGGGACACATGGTCCTATCATTTTTCCTCTTTCTCTTCTCTTCTCTTCTCCCCTCTTCTCTTCTCGTCTTGTCTTCTCTATTCTTCTTTTCTCCTCGTCCCCCTGTTGCTTCACTCTGTCCATCCACTGTGACGCCTTTGGCAAGCGACGCTGCATTCCATTGTAACGACATCCCTCCATCGCAAAAAAGAAAGAAAAGAAATTGCTGCGACTTTGAGCCCTCAGGTATCCTGCATGACAACACAGACCAGCAGTAAGGCAGAGAGGTGGAACGAGATGAGCAAAACTGAAAAGAACAGAGAGGAACAGAGAGAAGTGTGCGAAAATAAAGAGAGGATTTTGAAAGGCATGCTTTGCTGAGGAGATACATTTTTTGATCACATGTGTTTCATTGCACCAACAGCAGGCTTTCTTAGCAAAGAAAGGAGGGAGACAGAGAAAGGGAGAGAGAGAGATGTAGAGTGAGAGAAAAAGAGAGAGGGGGAAGAGAGTCTGGAAAAGACAGTAGGCTGGAGTACTGAAATCCAAAAACATTTGGCAGCATCCCTCTATTTCACTGGCTTATGGCAAGAAAAGAAAAGCCAATTGGATATGTACCTGTGTGTGTGTGTGTGTGTGTGTGTGTGTGTGTGTGTGTGTGTGTGTGTGTGTGTGTGTTGGTGCACATGCAGCCACATACACATGCTCCGAGGTGACTGAATCTGTGTGAGTATCAAAGTGTGTTACACATTCTCAGGGTGGAGTGGGTGAATGGATACACACTAAAGCGTGAACTCTCCCCCTGGCACTGAGGGAAAACAGGAGTTCTCCGGTCTGCAAAACTGCCGGTGCAAAGCAGCGTCTTACTGTTCAAAGTAGTATTTGCTCATAAAGTCCAGGGCCCATCATATAGATTTACTGGTTTCTAGTCAGCTTCCCACCCTCTCTTCGTTTCTATTAAAGTACCTATAGGTCAGGAGATTTATGCGCCTCTGTGCCTTTGCCGGCATCACTCGCCTTTTTCTTGGCGAGTACTTCCATCCCTGGCACATGCATGATGACAACATTGTGCTGTAACCATGTCAACCCCGTGCCACCGACTGGGACTCTCTGTTCTCCAGTGGGTGGCAACTGGTTCTTACGTTGTTACTTGTGGTTACAAGGAGTTCAAGTGTGTTTGTGTGTGCGGTACATTATTCAACCACAACTATCAGCCTCCAACCAGCCGCACATTCAGGCTTTTGATACGAAGTGCCGAAGCGTGACCAACCATACACAAACAGCAGTCATGCTGAATGCACAGCGGCACACACAGCATACTTCATGCCCTGTGCAATACAAACACCTACATGGATTTCACACATACACACACACACACATTTCAAACAGATGAACACACTCACACTGTCCGTTGCCAAACCGCCTGCTCATATACTGCTAAGACTCCACTGCAGTTACTTTACAGGCCAGCGTGTTGAAGTTTGGACATTTTAGACTCCTGTGAGAGCCATATTTTTGAAAATCTTTGAGAATAATTCCCGTCATGGTGAAAGAACAAGGTCTTCTCTATAGATGTGTAAACTTTTAGGTGAGATTTTATCCGTAATAAAGCAGCAACGCAGAAAGACAGAGTGAATAGGAAAGAGTGCTTGCGGCTCAGGTGTGAGGCATTATAAATGTCTCCTTTTTCAGTCGGGCTCCTGACTGAGAAACTGATTCTCAAATCAGTCTCTCATTCTTGCTTGATTAAAGAGACAGTATGCAGAGTGTATGTATGCATACTCTCACCGGGGGATTTGAGAGATTTTTTTTTTCTGAGAGCGTAGAGCAAAAGAGAAACACTTGATGAATAAAACAAAATGAATAAATAAGATTTTATAGGAGCTGTCTTTTAAAGGAGCCTCTTTGGCTTGTAAAGAAGCCTACACTTTGTTGCCACAAGGGGGCAGAATACCAGGCAGTTCACTGTCGCACACACACAGACACAAACACATGGTATCTTGTGGTGAAGAGAAAACCTGTTGGTGAATTTATGATGATTTTGGGTCTTATTACATCTCAAAACCCAATTCTACACTAAATCAGACCGTAGCTTTGACAATATTCGAGGGAGCTAAATCACTTTCAAAATTTTAATCTGTCGCTTGCATGTGTGTGATACTGTATTTCCCTGAATTGTACTCCCTAATTGTCCTTCAGTGAATGTTTGCATATACTTTTGCCCGTGTGTGTGTGTGTGTGTGTGTTAGGGTGCACATGTGCTTCTGTTACTCCCAGTCTTATGTCGTTCAAGCAGGAAATTAAGGAGAATGCCACTCATTCTCAAGGAAAAGTAAACGCCCACTTATTCCTTTACTTCCCTGGAACCCAAACACCTTCAGAACACACACACACAAATTCCCCTGCCTTTTGTTTCATAGGTACTTTAGTGTAAAGAGGAAAGAGTGTGAAAACAGGCCACTCCGTTAATGGCTTCACCAACAAAGACTGTGTTTTCTTAAAGTGCTCTTTTCAGCCGGAAGACCATGTCTGTAATTACAGCCAAACACACACACACACACACACGCACACACACACACACACACACACACACACACACTGTACATGCACACACTCTTCAGCACGTATTATAAGGCATGCTAACTGTTGCCGCTGATATACTGAATGAAGAATTGCAGTGAAGGGAAGTGGAAACAGAGTACAGGCCCTTGTCTCAATCTCAGCCCGGTCCATAGCATTGAAGATTGATAGGCTTGATTTGTTTTTCAGCTAAAAGCGAGAGAAGAAAAAGACAGAGACGGTAAAACCCAGAAACATGTTTTTGGTGCAGATGCATGAAGATTTGCATCTTGTCTCCCGTTACTTCCTTTTGCCTTGTGTGTTTAAACACTCTAAGCTTATTTGCACATCACCAGTAGCCGTCTTGGCCTAGACACACAGCTGATATATGTGGAAGTCAGTGAGCCATATAGCAGATAGTGAATCTGCACAAACGTACGGCTCTCTAGAGTGGACAGAGCAGCCCAATTTGAATCAGACCCTTGTATTGAAGGACATTGTTTTGGCTCTCATCTCTGTATGAGCCCTGAAAAAGTGGAGCACAAGGAAAACAAAAAAAAAACCACAGACAGTTCTCTATCTTCCTAATTCTGTTTCATGTGTTTCAAAATTAATTAACCTTATTTATTTTGTATGTCTCCCTAGTGGAAAGTACATATGCTGTACTTAAGTTTTCAGGTAGTTGTACTTTACTTGAGTATTTCTATGTCTTGCAACTTTGTACTTCCACTTCAACTTTAGTTACTGGTTTGCAGATTTTGTGCTGCAAGAAACAGAGACTTTGACTGCATACCTGTTGCTATGGTTACTCATTTTAAATACAGGCTGATATGATCGAGCCAGCACTTTTCAATTTCGAATGTTGAGCACACAGTTTCTCTGGAACTACTTAGCGGACACTCTGCAGCCAATCAGAATCGATAATCACCAAGACCATGTTATAAAAAATAGTTAAAATTAGCCCCATCTCTTCTGGCTTCAACATGAAAGTGATGCTCACGTTAATGCGTAAATATTTTGAAAGCACGATATATATTATACATCATTCTGAAATGGGCTATTCAGCATAATAAGTACTTTTACTTTAAATACTATAGGTATATTTTTCATGCCAAAACATTTGTGCTCATTTCTTAAATAAAATATTTGATGCATGACTCTCTTTGCCACTGGTACTCTATCTTAAGTACAAGATCTGAGAACTTCTTGAGAACCCTCTTCCCTTTATTTGTGTTTATCCGTCTCCCACTTGCCCTTTCGTTCTCTCATAACAGTGTCTGGAGCAGAGGGAGTTTTTCCACTGGGCTGGCAGCAACAGGGAGACAGGGAAAGAGAGACAGGGAGAGCAAGTACTGAGGAGGCTTGGCAGACGCCCCTTGTTGTTTTTCCTCCGCCTCCCATTGACTCTGTCAGCAATGGCTCAGTCTTAGCAGAGCCTTCGAGCTCAGAGGGGTTTGACAAACATGCCCTCTTCAGCCATCAGAGTGAACTTATCACAGGCACGCTTAAGAGACAGAAGCAGGAGGAAACGGGGGGCTTTCATCATTGTATTGTCACTTTTTTCCTCTTTTAACATTTCCCTTTCTTTTGACTTGGTTCCAATTGTCCCAGCTTCTTTCCATACTCTCCATTATTTTTATTTTACTGTTACAGGCTACAAATGCTTTTGAATCAAACCCCAAACTC
Organism: Pempheris klunzingeri; assembly: GCF_042242105.1. Lineage (NCBI taxonomy): Eukaryota > Metazoa > Chordata > Actinopteri > Acropomatiformes > Pempheridae > Pempheris > Pempheris klunzingeri. The sequence goes on from NC_092027.1 coordinate 15,603,253, forward strand.
TTGACTTGGCTCAAAATAAAACCCCTGCGGTAAAGTAACCTTGTTTTCCAACATCAGACATTGTTTTTAGCCAGTGAGGCCTGAACAAGGCGCAGTAACCAAGCCACGGACAAAACATGTATTGAGCAATGCTTCCTGGAGTCAAATCTATATTTTTCCAATAGTGTGCCGGAGTTTTTTGGGATGGCAGCTAGTGCTTTTAAAGAGAATCCAACAGGAACAAACATGAATGAGAGCCTCAGTGCTCATCCAGCAACAGTGCTGTTCCCAGTTAATGGGATGTGACATCTCGTGTTCTGCCGCTGAGGCTTTCCCTGGTTCAACACTGGATAGTAGGAGTTTCCCCATGTCTCCGGAGGAGGTGTGTGACCTCCCCACACACCGGTCTCAGTTTTGGAAAAGAAATCCATAACACAAGAATCCATAACACTGAGCAACCCTGAATGAAGATTGTTCAGAGCTTCATTCAGATAGCTGTGCAAATGAGCATGTGTGTGCAGTACATTTGTGTAGGTTTATTTGCCTTTGGTTTTTGACTCTGCTGCCTCTCATTCATTGCCCCTCAGTTCACCGTCTGGCAAGAATTTTGTTTGGGGCTTCCAAAAGCAGGACGTTGGGCCAACTTTTAACAGGGGTCAACTCCTCAGTATAAAACTCACATTATCCCTCTTTTCATCTTGTTACAGACGTACTTCCCCAGCCAACTGTTTATTTTCATTATTTCACTTCAGATGCAGGATGGATATATGTCTCTCTGATGGGTCAATATTGAGTAGGAGACTGGAAACAGCTCTTCTGAGACCATTTGAAAAGCTCCAGACTTTGTTATTGTTCTGTCTGAGCTTGATTTAGACGTGTGCGTAGGTGTTCGTAAAAAGAGAAAAGAGACTGGGGTTATTGTGGTGTTATCGTTCCCTCGGAGCAGGATAATAAAAGGCATTTTATTTCACAGAGCCAGATATTCTGGAGTAGGAAATGGATGCTTACTAAGTGACACATGTATTGTACCGTAGCCTCATACACAGTTGAGTTTTTTCCCAATCTTCAGTAGCAGACAGCAACCTAATATCTGCCATCTATCAACGACTTTTGTTCCACCAATTACCTCACAGTTAAACTCACAGCTGTTAAAGAAATAGTCTGACATTTTGAGAAATACGCTTATCGGTTTTCTTGCCAAGAGTAAGATGAGAAGTTCTGTACCCGTCTGCCAGCACCTCTAAATCACTAATGAATAAGAAATAGTTCGGCACATGGCCCCCCACAAAACCACAATGTTTCATGCTAAGCTAAGCTAACCAGCTGCTATTGTCGCTTTATACTGAGCAGACAGATATGATGATTGTATCAAGTTTCTCATCTATTTCTTAGTGGGATAGCCAATAAGCGTATTTCCCAAGATGTTGAATGTACTAAAGTCCTTCTAAATATCTGTTTACCTATTCAGATATCTGAATATCTTCTAAATATCTGTTTTGATGTTTGATTGTGTTGTTGCAAAAATGAGAGTTGGTCAATATAACAAAAACTACAACAGAATTATAATTTGTGATGTTTTCAAACATTTATGGCAAATTAAAAGCTGCATTAACTGATTTTTGGGCCACTGGGGGGGCAGCAGGACAATCTGTAAACACAACATTGACATCACAGATTCATCACAGATTGATGTAGTGAATATGGTCATAAGCAGCTGCATATTTACACATCCATTAAAACACAGAACAACAATGGCATTCAGTCTTTTCGGTTTTTGGCCACATGGTTAATGCAAGTCTAATATTCTTCACTGACTTCTGAGGGAAATATCAGATTCTTAAATAGCTAAATGCTCTGCTGTGTGGGCAGGTAGCATAATACACTGCCTTTATCAGGGCTTGATTCACTGTCTGATGAGACTGGAAAGATTACCCATGAGAGAAGCGTGAGTGATCCTAAACAGTAAAATTGCTTTCGTTAAAACCAAAACAATGTGCTTAAAGATGCTAAAATGCTCCGTAGAACTGTGGCAAACTGCAGAATTGAGTGTGGCCTCATCAATACGAGTAATCTCTTTCACATGCAAGTGGTGCGATCCGTTAATGTTAGTTCTGGACTGTGCTGTGGTGCAGTCACTAGAACTTAATCCAATATAATCTTTAAAAGTTAACAGTGAGACGTTATGAAACAAAACAACAAACTTTTCTGATGTCCTTTCATACATGAATCACTCTGCGGTCTTTCAATAGCAGGTGACTACAGGTGCCCACCACATGGACGCAAACATCTGTGAGCCAATTTTCTTCCAGCCTTAAATAAACTGGCACAGTTGCCAATTTCTGCCCAGATAAACACCTAAAATTTAGCTTGGCTCAAAGTGCTCCTCAAAGAGACGGATTTAAGATGACTGATCCCCCAGCGGACCACCCCAGGCTTTTCAGTTGTTTCTTTTGATTTTTTTTTCTAATGTCACACTGTCTTATGATTAAGAGCCTTAATTATGCCTCCAGTGGTTCATACAATCTTTTTGTGCACTGATATATATTTATCATGGCTCCAATCCACTTTGAAGACAACAAATCGAAAAAGCCAATCAGACAAAACACACAAATTTAGCTTAAGCCAACACAGTATCCCATGATTGTTCGATGCAGGGTGCTGGTTATCTTGGACTTTATGTTTAAATGGCCTTGGCTTTGGTACTTAATCCTTTCTGTACAGACTTTGAGCCCATTGAGCAACATGTGTTTCATAATGCAATGCTCAGAGGCATTATGCAGCGTACAACACAACCAGTCCTTCAAGGCTTTTGTCCTAATCATTTCCTGTAATCAGCAGCAAAGTAGTGAAACGATGAAATGAAAAAGCAACTTTGTGCTCATTCCAGCTCTTTTGAGGTGAACGCTTTGTGAGCTTTGCTTTGCTGAGTACATGCTACACTCTCAGTGTGTACGTGGTCTTAACTACAGTTCTCTTATTTCTGTTTATCCCTGCAATATATGTAATGCTTCCTGGAGCTAGACAGGACAGGCAATGCAGTTTGGCAGCATTCCTAAGTGCTTAAAAAAGCTGTTGAAGAAGAATTATTTTGTTTCATGCTCATAAGACAGGAAGGGTTATTGCTTTGCCTAAAAATTTAGGAGGGATACAAGTGGAGTAGAGTTTCGTGGAGAACATTTGAGAGGCTGCACAGTGAAGACAAACAAACACAAGACTAATTGGATGACAGCCTCGCTGCTTGCCTCTCCATCACGCATGTGCTCGGTTTTGTCTGTCAGTGTGAATTTAAGTAGGTAACGTAAGTAAGCATGCAAGTGAGGAGGGAATGATTTTCGTCATAAAAACTGGAATTTCAGTAAGTGTGCCCCATCACAACACTGTAAAACAACCGTTCACATGTACAGTGATGGCATACTTCTCCAGATCTAATACAGTATTCAGCTCACACTAACTCACACATATGGGTGCAGTGTTGTCACCCTTTTCCAAGTATGACAACAAGATCAGTGAGATTAGGAGGCTGTTGTTGGCTGTAGGAACACGGCTGTAGTTGCATAAAGCAACACAGAAGTGAAATGTCTTATTGAAAATTGAGGAAGGTCAAAGATTTACATGGCCTGCATTAAAATCTGGATGTTGAATAGATGACAGATTGCAGAATAAGCTGATGCAAAACATCTTCTACCTGACATTAACCATGCAAGTCTGCGATTGTTTGGACTGTGAATGCTACAGAAGTACATCCACTTCTGGAAGGATGTTCTTTGGCCAACCAACAAAATACTTAATTGGGGAGGGCTTTGAATCAATTACTACTCACTTTCATGTGGTTTGCAGATGGCTACGCACTCTCTCTCCCCACTTTTCCTGCTCTTTCCTCTGCAAGCCGCCAGCAAAAAGCCCTGTTACGTTGCCTCATTGCTAATTTGAACCAGAGAAGTGGTCATTTCCTAACAGTGGGCCCCGGTCTGCTCCGCAAGTCGAACCAACAACCAACCCAATGGAGCCTGAGCTGGACTGTTACCAAAGCTGGGCAGAAACCGCACAAGCCCAAGTTTTCATGACATGTGGTGAAAGTGTGATAGGGATATGGGAAACATCAGGAAGGGTTAGGAAAGAGGGATGGCGACGGATCCATTTGGATGAGCAAGAAAGATTGAAGTAGGACATGATGAAAATGAGGATAGAAGAAAGTGGAGGGGCGGTATTTGCGGGAAAGAGGCAAGGAGAGGTGAAAGTACAGGGAAAGATTTGAAGGTAGAAGAAGCAGAAAAGAGAAAATAAGCTTGGTCTGAGGCACACTCAGTTTGTAGCAACCATGTGGCGTCTTTGATCTGGCCGAGGATTTGAACCAGTGTCAACAGAAACATGCAGGGGCCGTCTGTTTGCTCCCAGACACAGATCATTCCTCCATGAATTACTCTGCTTCAGTTCGCCGCAACCTCTTTACTACTCCAATGTTTGTTTACCCTGTCGGAAACACCCGGCCCATTCCTCAAGTTGTGCAACAAGCTCAGTAATACCCCCAGAACTCCTGCAATCAGCTAAACTTTCTATGCCGTTAATCTCTAGTGGGAAGCAGCAATCTGGGTAGTTTTGAAGATTTAAAAGATACATTGAAGTCAAACAGAGCTGCCTTTATATTCTGTAGTTTATTCAGTAACTGAGTCCGTTCTCATTTAGCCCCATAATACAAAATCCATTTCTTTTATTCCAGTTCCATCATAGGGACGAAGCGTGCTCGGTGTCCCTTGCAGTCTTGAAGGAAGAGAAGAGGGAGGGATAACACGGAGGCAGGGGAACAAGATGAGGATGCAGATCATTATAGTGAGAGGATGTGTCCTGAATGCTGTGTCCCTGCCTTATGACATCCTTTTGATTCAATTCTCATGTTGGGAGCACAGATACAGTGAAAAGACAGAGGAGTTAGAGGCTTGTTCAACAAAAAATGCCAATCTACAAAAGGGCTTTAGTCGCATCAACAAATCTCGTTTTTCTTAAAGCTGAACTTTGAAAGTATTTCAAAAATAGATGAAATGATAGTGTAGTGTGAAAGGCAGAGAATTATCACCTGGCCCTCCAGTTCACCTTCGCTCTACGTAGCTGTTTAGCATCTTTCAGCTCATTCTTTTGTTTTCACAGCCTACAACTGTTTTGGATTTACTCGTGACACTTTTCACTGGTGTTGTTCCCACAGCCTGCATCTGGTTTTAGCTCAAATAAACCAACCACCTGTCCAGTGGAGGGAAGTTAGATGTGGACGGATGTCAGCAGGGTCATCTTTATATGTACCTTTACCACACAGGAAGAGTCTCATAAAGAGATGCTCTTGAGCTGAATTATGGGAAAGTAGGTTTTTGGGCTTGATCCATGCGACCTAAGGGCCAAGATGCCTTGGCCACGGCTGCATTGGTTTTGACGGTCTCTTACAAGTCCTTACACTCAATGGATGTGCAATACTATACCATGGGAAAACCTCTTTAATGATATTGAATATTTTACAATATGAGAATGTTATACTATACATAAACATAGAAAGTTGGACTCATACGGTTGGATTTGCCTCAGAAAGTATTTTCTTTAAAAATATGTCCAGATTGCACAAGTTTTTATATGTCAAGAAATACATTTTCCGAATGAGCTCTTATAATGAGCATTATTCTGTGAAACCAGCCAGCTAGCTTCAGAATTTGAGCCTCGTCTTCGGCTCGAGGGTGTTTGGGTGTTTCTCTTTTGTTATGTGGAAATGGTTAAAATACATTAAACATAACCACAGCCGTATATCTGTGCCTAATCCCTCTCTGAGAGTGAATCAGCCTGGACATCCCATCTTGAGAGATGCTGGAGAAGGCCAGCTGAGACAAACCAGGCATAATGAAGCAGGGAAACACACAAAAAGCCATCCTCTCTCACTTGGAGACAATGACAAATCCAGACCCCATCAACACTTGATGGGAATGTGCAGAGACCCCCTCCAAGTCAGTGCAGTACACACTAACAGTGCCCTAATGAATTCAGGGCCTTTCCCTGGTGGGCTGTATACGTGTGTGATCTGAAAACCAGGTTCGCTGACATTTCTGTCTGTCTTGTGTCTGTCTCGGTTCCCATGCATAATTCTGTTGATCACACATGTATTGCTGTGTCCTCTGGAGTTTTTCTTGTCGAAAGGCATCTCCCAGTAAGCAAGGAAGTGATGATAGTCAGATAGTCTTAAAGCAGACCTCCATCCAAAGATGGATAATGCTCCTGCTGTACAGCACACTGCTGTGGTCCAACTGCTCCTGATAGTGAGGGAGGGAAATGACAATGAGTTTGAGACATTTGATTTTCACCATTCAAATGTTAGTAGTTATGCTGGCATCTTCAGAAACCATCAATGGAAATCTACAGTTCATCTGAGATTTTGCAAACTGTAATGGGAGGTGGTCCTTTGTGAATAGGAAAGAGTGTAAAATGAGAGAAGTGCACTGGTTTTCTTTGCCACACATTAGAAAGGCCAATTAACACATTTTGATTTCCAACTGACTGTTGTTGTATTGTGTTGTCTCACTGGCCACCTTGAAGCAATTGGAACTCTCAAGCTGCAACTATTGGATTTATATTTCAAAGTAGACACTGTTTTGAGAGTTTGTACTTGTAATAAGATCATATTGACTTTGTTGAGAAAGATTTATGTGCTTTGCCAAGGCAGGGCGTTATGTGCCCTGTATGTATTGAGGTGAACAGTAAGGGTGTGAAAGTCAGGGATGGGCAGGTAGCATGTCCAGCTTGCATGCAGGAGACTGGAATTTAACCTGCCTATGTGAAGTCCCTAACCTTCAACATGTTGTAGGTACAAGCAGATATTGTAGAAAGCAACATTTTGTAAAAATGTTCACATTGTTCACATACAATTCTTTTGTCTGTGTTTTACTGAATTGTCTAATATCGCTGTTCTTCTGTGGTGATCAGACTGACATTATTTTGGGGATGATTAGAAGATGCATATACATATAGATGTACATACAGTGCTTGACAAAGAACTACTGTGAGGGGGAAATATATGGCCTAAACCTCAGACAGAACATTAGCTGAGCTGTGCCTTGTTACTCCTGCTTTCCCTCTTGATCAGTGATACATATCAAACAAATGGGAGAACAACATTAAGGAATGCATCACATGGACTCTACATCGATTCATCTGCAAATCTCCTCCACGTGACACTCCTCCTGCCTTCGTCCCTACCAATTACACTGCTGTCAATATGATTATTCAGAGAGGAGGGGGTAAAGAAAAGCATTAGTTGTAATGCTGCCAGGGTCCAAAATTGTCCAAATACCAAATAGTTCTCAGCCCTGCCAGACACAACAGCATATTCACAGTCTCAGCCTGTCTGTGGATTCAGTTCAGTCTGACACATTTTGATTCTTCTTTTGTGTCCTTTAGCAATTTTGGCATTTTGCTAAGATACTGCCTACATGTCTTTGTCTGTCTGTTGTCAAGAGGTGTAAAAGGCTGCACTGTTGTCCTTGTCCATCATCTGTGAAACACATAATCTGCGTTCTCTGAAGCTAAAACTTTGTATCTCCTCTCTCCTCTACATATCCTAAGCTGCAGGGGGGAGAGAGTGCTGTCATGCCTCATCTGTAACCTCAGATGCACTTCATCCTATGACCTCACTGCATCCTCTCTCGCTATGTTTCTCCACTGGTCCATCATTCACTCAATAGAGGGCGTCTGGAATGTGTCTGTAATCACTTTCAGTGCATTTTTCAGCAACAAGAGGGGATCTCAGACAGTAACACAAAGTGTCTACGGTGGGTGGGAGCATATGCAGAGACGCAGACAGACAGACAAAGTAATGGATGGTGACATTTGTTAGCGGAGAAAATCATATGATCTACAGATAAAGAAATTAGGACTGGCCAGGGCTGGACTCTTTTCTCAAAAGTGTCTTAGGACAAAAACATCTTTGTTCTGTTGACTTGTTTGAATGATACTTTTGGAAACCAGTTTTTAAACCCAGATGGAAGGGTTTTGTCTGCACTATCAGTCTAGACTCCATTTGTTTTCACATCTGTGCTTGTGCGATAAGCAAATTGTAGCTATTACCTTATGAGTGTGAGAGGGCAATTGTGTTTTTCCCCACGGTGTTGATGAAGAAGGAGAAGTGTGTGTGTGTGTGTGTGTGTGTGTGTGGGGGGGGGGGCAAAAATGAGTGTGACCACTGTGGGAGATGTGGTGAACATCAAGAAGGGGAGGGATGGAGGAGGTGGAAGGCTAGGGGGGAGGGTTGGTTTGGTGGGTGAAAGAAATTTGGCATCGCTGATGGAAACAGGGTCTGGAGCCGACACACACTCGCACATAAACACGTGCATACACACACACACACGCAAAGGACAGACACCGGCACCCATCATTCAAACGGCATTTTAAGGGCCATTTAAGTCAATCCAATAAAAACTGCAGCCGTTATAATATGTTGTCCAGGGGAGACAGAGAGAGAGAGACAAAGTTATAGCGTAGGCCGGCGAAGGGTAAAGGGTAGTGGAGAGCAAATGCAGGAAAAGTAAGTCAGACAATGTTTGTTTTTAAGTCTGCACTTTGATTTTTTTTCATGTCATTCTCCCTCCCTACTTTTCTCTGTGAGAAGGAGGCCTGATCTCCAGTCTGGAGATATGATTTAGAGATAGCAGGGAGGTGCGAAGGGCTTGTATTCCTGCTAGTCTTATCAGTGTACTCCTTCCCTTAGCTAAACTTGTGATATTTCCCACTGGCGTTATTCTGTAGGGTTGAAGGCGTTGATGCAACTTTGTCTGCAGTTCCCAAATACTAATGCCATGTTGCCAGGAAACATTTCATGATCCACTTTGCAACCTTTTATTAGGGCTAATAGTGATCTGTTTACCCTCATACGTCACCCATCACCTATATGCTACTGTTGTTTGACTCAGTTACTCCACAACCTTCCCACTGAGACCCCTCATTACACTCAGACAACAACCGCCTCTGAAAACGTGACAGACCAGACCAACATGTAGCAGGAAAGTGGGGGGGGGGGTTTATCTGTCTGCCTCACGACCTTAAATCTTCATCCAAGGCCAACAACCGCATATGCAGGATTGCATTCCGTCTACTGTTATTTTTGCATTATGTCTATTTGCACTGTTCTCAACGGAGGCTGTGAAAAGCCGTCTAAACACAGCTCTCTCATACCACGCAATCCTGGCCAGTGTTAGCATAGCGGAATGAGTGCAAATATGGAGCAGGGTGATGGAGATGTCGGATAACCAGTACTCTTTTCTTTTTTTGGGGGGGTCTTTTGATCCTTTTTATTCCACCTCTTTCTACCCACCTACAGACAGCCTTTTGGAGTATTCAAAACCTCATACCGCTTCCCTCAAATTGCAAAAAAACACTTTCTTACTCAGCTCTAGTGGTATCTAGCCATGTAGATAGTTAGTTTATAGTCTATAGTCTAGTACAATGCTGGTTTACAGCAATCATCCTCCACATAGTATAAGTTTTCTGTAATTTGGGTGAACTTACCCATCAGACAGCCATGCACTGTTGGTGTTTTACTGTATTACAATGGACTATTTAATGCTCTTTGCATCCTCTACAAACAGTTTTGCCCACCACCAGATCTGCTTACTGCATATATATGTACCAATAAGCATGCACACACATGCACACTTACACTTACATGCATGTATGCACAACCACCCACACAAAGCAGAGGTCTGAACCTCAGAACATTTTTACAAACCATTCAAAAGTCATTACCTCCGATTTACAGAACACATATTAGCTTGTTCTACTTTATAAGCACGTACCACAAACCTCACTCTCCACACGCACCACCTCCTGCGCTCACATTACCTTCTTAAACTCACGGGCTGAGCATGAGTCAATGTCTTCTGTCCCCATCTCGTCATGTTTTGCACAGCAAAAAACACATAGAAGTACAGACGAAGAGTGTTGGGGTTTTCACTCCTATGTCTCCAAACCTAAGTAAACACGCTGGCTTCCAAACCATACAGAGTCACGCTAAAGAGACGCGTCAGACGGGGCCTGGGCTTATGCTTTCTCAGCAGCGGATGAGTGATTTGAAAGGAAAGAGAGGTTTTGTGGGCAATTTACATACGCGGGACTCTAAGTCATTTCGGGGTCGTTTGTGGGCTGCAGGCTCTGGACCAACCATCATATCTCTGTTTGATGCCTTCACTCACACATGCTCTTTAAATGATTTTCTAGTGTAATCTCACACTTGAAGATGGAAAAAGAGAGAAAGATGCTTGGATTTGCTTAGGGGAGAGGGGCAGGAGAAAAAATGGAAAGAGGAGACAATAGAAAGACTAGACATACAGTCTGTTCTCACTGTGCACTGCATGCCCTTAGGGGATTTCAGACTTCAGATTTCAGATTTGGTTGATGATGCTCTTACCCACCTCCCTCCCCTCTGTGTCTCCTGCTAGCATGGTGTTGCTCAACTGGAAAACAATGGCAGAAGCCGTCCATATGGTTGCAGTTTGTCTCCTGTGCCAGCTTGAATGGGAGTGATACAGAGACCTCCAAGTGGCTTAAAACAACAACAGCTCACAGTCAAAACGACCCGTTGCACATTTCCAGCTACTGTAGCAATAAACACAGTCACAGACAGGCACATGTTCACACAGAGAAGCCCCAGAGTGCAACTATAAAACTGATATAATTCTGAAATCTGGTGACTGATTACATTCAGGGGAATGGTGGAATGGACAGGTATTGAAAAGACATTAAAGTTGTGAATTGTATGGTGAGACAGAAGCAGAGAAAGTATGACATGTATCAGGCCCATGGCAAGTGCAGTGGAGGAATGTCCCGGGATGTTTTAATGGAGTTTGTCTCTCCACACCCGTGGAACTAATAGCAGGCCACTGAAGTCAGATGTCCTATGAAAATATTTGGTGGAATGTGAGAGGGGGAGAAGGGGGGCGTGGATCGGTTTGAAGGTTCATACCTAAAGACAGGCGTGTAGTTTGGCTAACGCCTAGGATTTCCATTAAATGGCAGGGTTGAGGAACAAGATAATTGCTCTAGCAGAGTCTCCAGCCTGAACCCCATCTCCTTCTCTTCCCCTGTTTGTCACAGACACACTCCGGCCCATGTGCTGCAGAATATCCTAAGAAAAAACAGCATGTATCCATGCTGTTGCTGTTTTGAAGTTGCTAAATTTCAAATGAGTATGAATACTATCATTCTTACAGCATGTGTGGTTGTGGAGACCACATCAATGTAGTCATTTAGATCTGATCACATTGTCACTGCTGGACAAAAACCTCAATATTTCAATAAGCATTTGCATATTTTGAATCAAATTGAAGAGTTCAAAGCACTTTTGTGGACTGAGCAGCATGTGTTCTCAGGGTGCATGAAACCTTTTTATTGCCAATTAAATTGCTTTAAAAATGCATGGCTTTCAAGCTCAAAACACTTTTTTTTCCTCCTTTTTGTTTTCACCCGACAACTGTGAAATGCTTACAAAGGTTTTATGAGGTCAGCGAGGATAAGAAGCCAGAGTGTGGTATGGAAATGGTCCTGGTAGCATTAGAGGATTAGTTGAGGCTTTCAATTGATGCAGATACTCCCCCTGTTTCTCCCTCTTTCTTTCTTTGATGTCAGTGATGGCAATAGTTATCAATGATGATGTTCCTATGTCTCCTCTGCAGCTGGGGGAGTGAGCTGTAGTGGTTAAGCCTGAGACTGGGTCTTTTACAGTTCAAAATATGCATGCTATGTATTAGTTACTCATTTTTCTAAGTATCTGCCAATAAGATGAGATATTTTTCAAGTGTGATTCTTCTTTTTTTTTTTGATTTTTTGAGCACGTTATTGTATTGAAGCCAGTAATGTTAGATAGTGATAGTCTTCATTTTAAGCCATGCTAGTGACATAGCTCCAGGGATGGCAATGGGCAACCACTTATCTCTATATCACTCATATACCACTTCTATCTCATATACCACTATATCTCAACAGCTATTGGACGGATTGCCATGAAACTCAGCACAGATATCCAGGATGCCAAGTAGTTCAGTCTTCATAATGTTGGTGATCTGCTGACTCTTCTTCTAGCATCCACTGCCAGGTCACTGTTTTCACCTATCCAGTAAATTATCTTAACATGACAAAAAAATGGCATTCATGATTCTATACAATCTACTCTAATGACTTGGGTGATCCCCTGACTTTTCATTGCAGGGATGCCATTAGATAAATCGATTCTTGGTTTTGACATTGGTAAAATGTCTTGATTGTCCTCCTCAGGATGAATTGTAACTTCTATTCAGCACCTTCATCAGGTGAAAGGCTTAATCTATCCAGTACTTAGCTTTGGGTCTAAATGCGTGCAAAACCATTGACATTCCCACCAGGCTCAGCTATACTTTGTGTTTAGAGCTAAGTAGCAAACAGCTACTACAACAACATCAGCATGTTAGCCTTATCATTGTGACGCCTCAGCACAGCCTCACAGAGCCACTAGCACAGCCACTGATGCTCATAATCTTAGAATAATAACTGTCCAATCCAATTTGTATGGATTTTTTGGAAATCTCTTTTGCCTCGTTCAGCTTTGGCATTGAGGAAAAACTACAAAATTTACAAGAAAAGGGAAGAAAACTAAACATGTGCTCACTGTGTCAAGAAATAACACATTAACAGAATTTCTACTATAGTGGCCAACCATGACATTGTTGGTGTATCTTCTAAGTGTCTGCTTTAAGGAGTGGTGGTATGTTAATGAGTCTGCTTTTTCCGGTTCCCAGTAAGTAAGGCCACTCAAAACATCCCATAAATGTAATTAGGAGCCCTCTCTATAACAGTTTGTGGATAAAAACATCTCAAATCATAAAACTAAGAAAAGCCACATTACAAATGTAAGCTTTCTTCAGAAAACAAAGTTATGATACTGCAATCCTAAAGAGATTCAATGAAGGTGAAGGATAATGATTTAATCATTGTCACTTCACATCTATTATCAAAATATATGTAAACTATGAGAAATTAAAGCATCTCCTTCATAGTTGTACTTTTAGTATGTAAAAGTCTTGGCAGACAGATGCTAATGTAAATACCACTTTCTTTGTATGTGTTAAAGAACCTGCATAGTCCAACTGAGTGACAAGGGTAACAAACATGATCCTTTAAAATGACTGACATGGGATTTAACCCTCTGGCTTTTCCAATTGCTTCATAATTATTGACATTTCCTAGGTCACTGGAGGTCACAGTGCATGCTGGGTTGGAAGCGAGAAGGTGGTGATGGTCTGGTGGGTTTTGACTGACAGGTGCTTAGCTGGTGGGCAGATGCCGGGCGATAAAAGTAAAAATAGAGAGCAGGGTGGAGGTTCAAAGGGAAACTTGGCCATTGTTTTCTTTTACAGTGCTCCAGGGTCACATTCCTCCCAGACACAGACTTTTAAATCCTCACAGAGATGTTAAAGCAAGAGATGTGCATGGATAATGGATGGACTTTGCTCGAGTGACTATGTCTTGAGTGGAAAACCCGCGTAGAATGTCAAATTGTGTTGAGCATGTCAGCTTGGATGAGAGGAAACAAAAGCCCTCCTTCATTTCTCGGCCATCTTCGGTCACTAGAACAGAGCTACCAGTGGGCAGACAGAGGGCGAATAACTCCGTGGATCAAGCCCCATCTAAAGCTGTGGCAAAATGCCGAGCTGCCCCATACCACACAAGTCTTCCCCTCACCCAGACTTTAATCTTCATCCCACTTTGATATCAAAGACAGAATCGCTAATGTGGGAGGAATGGAAGGAAGAAGGGAGCGAGGTAGAAAGAGAGGGGGGTAATGGGGGAATAATTGGGGAATATGGTTTCCAAAGCTGTGTTATTTTTTTTATGAAGCTGAGAGACGTATTCAAGTCTGGAGATCAAACGATGTGGTGCTTTTTATGTTCTCAGACCACAGTGAATGAAGGAGCTGAGGTTTCCCGCAGCGGCCTGCTCTGTGTCATCTGAGGAACTCGAGCAGCTTTCCCTCTCTTGGTCTACCTCTCTTTCCACCTTTCTCTCTCTCCTGTCTCTACCACTCTTGCCATTAATCTGCTGTGTCAGTGGTTAGAATTGAGTCTGGACTGCGCTTGGCTCTGTGGAAGCTGTTCAAGTCTCTTAATCAATCTGCAGACGATATTGTTTGCTCTGACAGTTAAAATGGCACACCGTTGAACCCGTCTGCCATGTAGGTCTGTGCTATTACCTTTTATTTCAAAAAAAGACTGCCTTGGGAAAGCATCAGATAAATCATTGAATAAACTGAGTCATATTCTGTAGCTGTTGAAGTATCAGGTGTTTAACAGAACATAAAGTCTGCTGTGTGTAAAATTTGACAGATCATTAACAAGGGTGTATCCCCAGGAAATGACACATTTTCTCATCTATGATCTCACTCACGCACTTGCACGTAGATTGGAGGCATCTGCCTGGGCAGGGCAAGACCCAATCTGAGTCACCGTTCCCAACACGCGTTATTCCGACAGCACTTGGCCCGGCATCCCCTCGCTCCACTTTGCACTTATTTGCCAACTGACAACTTGTAAACAAAGTTGGTGAAAGAGGCCGCTCAGCACCCACTTTCCCCCCTCAAGTTCCCTCTTCATCCCTGTCATTCCTTATTTTGGCGGGTCGCTCATTTAGGTTTGTTTGGAGTAATAACACAGCAGAGACTGCCACCCTTGGAGAGGCTTAGCTCAATGGAAGTACTGAATATGACTTCATGAAGGTATAGTTTTCACTCCGTCGTCTTTATTAATATTCCATGTTAGACCATTTATGCGTCACACTGCGATGTTTTCTTATGCAGGAATGAATGTAGAGTAATCAAGCGTTTTTGTGACTTCTTAAACCAGCAATAACAGATTTTTCAGCCACTTTCTACCTGTTAAATATAACTAACTCATTAAAAAACACTTTCTTCTGCAAACATCTAGCCACAGGTGTTCACACAAGAGTACTTGTACAACCAAAGTAACAATAAATATCTTGAATCTTGTTGCAGAGTTCTTGGCCACCTGATTTTTAATTTAAGTGCAGTATTTACTCTCAATTTACCTCTGTTTTTGGATAGAGGGAAACATCTAGCTGACAGCTGCTAAATGCTACACTATAATCACTAGCTAGTCACTAACTTGTCACAATTAGTTACTAACTGTAGGGCTGCATCACACAATTGATTAATCTTAGTTACAGATTAATCTGCCGTATTTTTCTTGATTAATCGATTAATTGTGTGGTCTATAAAACATTAGAAAATTTGTAAAAATTCCCAACACAATATCCTAGAGCCCAAATGACCTCATCAAACATCTTGTTTGACAAATAGTTGAAGTAGATAGATTTTTTGCAGAAATTAGCTTACTGCTGTGGGCCAGAAATACCAAACAATAAGCTGAAAGTCTCTAGGAAACGAGGAGAGAGGGTAACTCCACAGTTAGGTTAGGTTGGATGTGGCTTCACCAGTACAAATGACTCCAATCACACACAAGTAGTGATGTGATTTATTAGTGATATAAAAATAGAGACTGGAGCAGTTTTAAATTCCAAACTTTGTAAAGTTCAGACAGAACAGCTGCATCACCCAGATGCGTCGAAGCCCATGCATTCTTTGACGAACATGCGCCCCTTGTGCTGCCTGTTTAGACAACAGCATCAGTCTCTCTGTCTGCTTTGATTTATTTGCTCTGGATAAGGCTATGCTGAGGGAGTCTGCCCTCCGCCGCCTCCCAGCGTCACTCCATCCTCCCCCACAGCTCTTCTAGTGTCCAAGGATGTGTCTCATTCTCATGTCTGTGGTGTAAGTTTTATTCCTCTCTAACTCTCATATTCCTCCCACCAATCCTCCCGTCCCCTTCTGCTGCCAAGTGGAGACAAAGAAGCTGCTTCAGCCCTCCTTTGGTCTGGTGATTATCTAAGCGAGGGCCCATCAATCTAAACTAACTCCAGACTCTCAAGAATGTCCCCTTCTTCTGGTTGCCAGGTTAGAGATAAACACATCTGATCTTGAGAATCAGCCCTTAATGAACCATTAGATGCATGCAGACTGATGTAGCCTCCCTCAATCTTACCATAACCTCCCAAACGGTGCTCCATCATGCTAGATCGGCTGATATGATCTGATTAAAGCGCCGAGCACAGATCCCACCATTCAAAAATAAAGAAATAACTCCTCAGTCTTTCTTTATTTCCACTCAATTTCAACCATTTGCTACATAATGCATAACGAGCGGGTTATTATTGCGTCTAGCCTTGCAAAGGTTGAATGTGCCGTTTTATTGGCTCTTGGCAGCGCTGCAGGAATTCCATGAGGCAGGTGAACAAGGAAATGGAGTTCATTCAACACTACACAATTATCTGAATGTTTGTTGTCATTAAAAGCGCTTTCGTTTTTTTTTTCCCCTGCTTCCTCATGAACGGCGCTCAAACTCAGCATTCTGGGGAGCAGACTAGACACTTTTACAGCCCATTGACCATAAAATTGTCCTGATTTTTTTGTGTTTACAGCAGTAACAGATGTGCAAATAATTCCTTTTCACTAAATTAAATCATACTTAGGATATGCAGTACAGTCTCTCAAACAGCCCACAGGCATTTCAGAGGATTTTAAAAGTCATATCCAGATTATATAAGTTTGCTGTATTGTTATGCAGCCAGCTTTTGGTCCCCCTAAGCTGTCCCAGACTGACAATGTCGACTCCCGCCGCCTTTGATCTTCGTCATTATATCTTGTCTCGTAGCAACTGGAACATTCCATTGTGTGTCTCTGATCACATCCTGATGACTGGGATGCGGAGATAAGAGGGAAAAGGGACGAGGAGATCTGGTTTTAATATAAAAAGGAACCCTGATGAAATCAATCACACAAAAGGGAACCGAACAGGGAGTCACCCCGATCACGATTAGTGTCAAGAGAGTGGAGGGGTGTTGACAAGACAGGAGGGGAAGGTCAGAGGGAGAAATAGCGCCAGAGGAGGAGAAAGAGAGATAAAGACTAAGGGGACGTCCTGTTTTTAGGGAGGAAATATTGAGTTAACCCCTGTATCTACGAGGCATGCTTTGCCTGTCCTGCTTCGTGCTTTCACTGATTTATTCCTCCCGTCTTTCTCTGTCTCACCTCCCACACTCCGTCGTCCAATAGCTACACATTGTCCTCAGTCTCACTCTCCCAGGTCTGGCTCAACAAAGCAGATGACACACAGATTCGAGGGACAGCCAAGCCAGTTGCAGTGGCAAAGTTGAAAAAGCATTAAAATGCGCAACCACACTGAAAAGTTATTATCATGGCCTGTGCTTGCCATTGTAAGTTGTATCGCTGCCTTCATATTTGAAACAGTGAGTCCATTATATTGGCGGTAATGTTTCTGTTGACCTGCAGCATCTCATTTAGCCATTTTTTTTTGTTTCCTCCTCTTCAGTGTGCAAAGAGGGATTATTGAAACAAGACGCAGCGCTTCTGGCAAACCAGCATGCCCCTGTCTCCTTTCCTTCCTTGACATTTAACAAACACATCTGTAGAGCCGTACTGGATCACAAGCAAATTAGCAAACGGCACGCCCAATTTGTCTTCTGTCTAAAATCAGGAATAGCTCAGCTAATGACTATAAATAATCCACATGTGATTTCAGATATTTTGATGAATATGTTGGCTGTTTCTAGCCTTTTTTTTATACATTTTCTTTTGGAAGTTTAACCTCATGACGTTGCCAAGTTTACAGGTTGGCCTGTTTCTAATTGACTGACCAGGAGAACATGGTGTACTTCCACTAGGAAATATCTGTATTAGCTCTGTGATTTAGCTACTTGTACCATTTTAGTGTTCAGGGGTTATTGAATGAGAGCCAGAGACCTCAAAAGCCATTGTTTGGTAATTATTTATTCATTTTTTAATGATATATTTTTCAATGTATTTTATTTATCATGGCATTATCAACAAATCCCATGAAAAGACTAAAACAAAACACTAAACTGATCCTAGTAACAATTATTGTCTTTGTAACAAATGCCTGATATACCGTATGTTATTCCTCTGCACTGGGTGACATGTTCCTTCATTTCAATACACTGTAGTTTATTTTGAGTCAATCCCACTTACATAGTCCTGCTGCTGTGAACACTCACTAGTGCACCATATCTATTAATAAGAAAACAAAGGTAGTTAAAGAGTTTGTGTTGTTAAAGAGTAAATCATGCTTTAATCAGTTAAATGCAATAAGGGGATTTATTTATTCTCTCTAGGAGATCAATTCAAATTATATATATCATATTCATATAATATGAATTCATATTTTGTTGCATCAAGACTATGAATGGTAACACTACTACTTACAGTATGCATGTTCCTATGATTATATGCTTTAATGCTTGTATGAGCATGTACTGTTCAATGTACAGTAGACTTGGAGGCACACACTCACTTGAGACTGTATCTCTGCGTGAAATCACAAATTAAATCAGACATCCAGTAATTTGCAGTAGTGTGAAATAGGACTGGGCATGATCCCAGGCCACCGTTTGTCATTCTTCCCTCTGTATTCAGCAGTGTCTGGTCTGACCTGTGCTGCTCTCTGGTGGCTCTTATAGCCTTCATAAGGCCCGGCGTAGGCCTGCCGCACGTTACTCCGACGGGACGTATCACTTATTTTTCTCACAGCTTTTACATGGCCCTGTGGGTGCACATCAGCGGCCAAATAGCTCCTTTTATGTGTTTCATACCAGGAAAGCAGCCTGATTATGAATGCGCAGATGTAGCCAGAGTAAAAGTCACACTTATCACATGCTTGCTCCACTGACACCGTACTGTTGTTTCAATAGCCCTCCAAGAAATTGTTCGGAAAAGTCTTCGGAAAAATTATTGCATTATATGAGAGGGGTGACTGGCCATAGAGAATATGTTTCCCGTCCTGTACATCAAGTGTGTGTTGGTGGCTGTTACACTCTTTATACTATGTCCCTTTTGTGCTCCTCTGAATCTGACAGCTTTACACCGCCTTTACAACTATATCAACAGAATTTTGTACACACACACACACACACACACACATACACACACACACACACACACGCACGCACACACACAGAGCCATGTTTATACAGCCCAGCGGTGGATTTTGGGAGGTGTGAGGCCAGAACTGGCAGGGTCCTATTACACAGCCAGCACTCTTAGCCAGCAGCTAATAAAGACTTGCATTGATCCTGATGGGTGGGGTGGGCTTCAACGAGGACCACAGTCAGAGGGGGCTCCGCTGTATGCTGGTGGTCTGGTGAATGTGCATGCATGCGTGTATGAGGTGCTTTGTGGGCGCTTTTTTGCTGGCTAAGTCTGGAGACTGAAACACCCAGCTGGGATCAGTGGTGTTTTAAGTGAGTGATCAATCAAACAGAGGCTAATGAACAATTAATGGTCCTCAACTGGGATTCAAACCATCCAATGAATCTCCATTTAAAACCTAGTGTGAGGTGGAAGGCAGAGACTGCCCATGTGACCTGATATCCTCAACTATGTAAGGTGTTATATAAAGACTCCCAACTGCAAATGCACTATACACTGTGCACTCGCCCCTGCCCCTGCACACTATTGGAAAGAGATCAACATAACTGTGATGGCGTCCAAGAGCTCCCAGCTCATCGCTTTCCTCTGATGGCCCTGAGTCACACTGTCTGAGTCCTCGAGCAACAACAGTTCACTTGCTAGCTCATTTCCTGGTAGTTGCTTTTTTCTTTAAAGCCCACAGTGCATTAAGTCAATCCCTTTTATTGTAGACTGTGAAGAGCAGCTTGTGACAAAAGCTTCCGGCTTCACATTGGCCTGAGAACAACATTGGAGATCCAGCAGCTCAACTCAAATCTGGTGTTTTTTCTTGTGTCATTTACGGAGTCATTTCCCCTTCCCTCTGTGTATATTTTGCTTTGCTTTGGCTTTAAAGGGAGACTGTAACTTTTGAAATGTGAAAAAACACACAGTATTTACAAATCTTCTCACAAATGAAAGGATAAATCTCAAAGTAATAACATAAACTCTTGCTCATTTCGACACACTCGAGGGTTTTGCAGCTGCAGCCTTACTTGGTCTGGTATGACCAGTAAATTATGGTGGCGAGCGTTAGCTAATGAAAACAGATACATAACTGACATTACTGAGTTAGCTTCCTGACTTAATCTTAGCATGTCACTGATAAACTTTCAATGGTATTATCCCAGAAGAAAAATAAGTAGTAAATATGATTGATGGGGATGTTTTTCATGGAACTGACTTAAGAAAATCTTAAGTCTATATTTTTATCACCGACCGAAATGTGTCTGTATCGAAAACGTTCAAGTTCTGAGAGTTATGTCATGTTAACATAACATATACTTAACTAACACATATTTTTTGATTTGAGTTATAATTTTGCAAATTTTTATACTATTTTATTTAACGGTTTCCTCCAGGGATTAAGAACATCGCAAATGCAAACAAAGCCTTTACAATCTCAAATACAACATCTGATCTTGGATTGTTTTGTTAAATAAACAAAAAGGACTTGCAAAAAATGTTTTATTCTCTCAGAGTACTGTACTGAAATCAGTGTCATTTTGTTAAAAGTCCTGAAACTCAGGACATATCATATGACACGAGTATAAAAATAGCAAATTTCTGTCAAAACGCTATCCTAGACAAGATATAAGATGAACTGTGTTTAATAAATTAGCACTATAGACAGAGGCAAAACTGATGAATAAAGTGTGGAAGAGTACGTCTTGATTGTTTGGGCATACTAACCACAAAATTCATCAGTGTAGGTCCAGCAGAAATCATGCAGCTGATACTATCGACCTGCAAATTGCTGCTTGATACTTTAGATAGGAATATGACTCCAAACAGTGGTATAGTGGGGTTTCTCTCTCGCTGGTCTATTGTCTGCTTTTTTGGTTGTCTGCCCTGCTGCCTGTGCCAGAGAAGCCCATTCAGATGGAGCCCAGTCAGTCTATAGCTCAGTAGCCTCCAGCACGGAGGCATTTCAGCTCCTTCAGGGGGATTTGACCAAGATTTCCTGCCCCTTATTAAATTATAATCTCCCTTCTACCTCTCCTTCTTTCTCTCCTTCTCTCCATTTGGGACAGAAAAATAGGCCTCCCTCTCTGTTTTGCTGCCAACTGATGTGTGTGTTTGTGTGTGCGTGACGCGTGCATGTACGTGTGAAGCTGTTTCGGCTGCCAGCGGAAGGAGTGTGTGAGATGATTGGCGGGGCACGCATCTGAAGTGGGTCAACAGGGAGATCAAGAGCTAAAGCTTTTACTTTCTGCTCCCTTTCATTTTTCTCCTCCATCTCCCTGTTTTTCTTTTTGCCTGTCGTAATGACTTCATGTCTCCTTCATTGCTTCTTGCTTTCTGCCCCTTCTGAGGCTTCAATTTCGTTTACGGTCATAAGGCGCTTTTCTCTTTGTCTCCTCCGCCTCCCCGTCCCTTGACACAAGTTTCCATCTTCCTCCACCAGTGGTAGCTTTTGACAGTCAGATCTGTATTAGCTTAGTGTTTTCATGGAGTGTCAAACTGTGGACTTCTTTGATAGAAACAGACTACAAGAGGACTTTTCTGGGCTTTTCCCTCCTGGAAGTTCGCCCCAGCTACGTGCTGCTTGGGACTTTTTCCAGTCCTGGCAAAAAAGAATGGAACAGTTGATGGTGTGCGATTGTTCCGGGTTTAGTCGCCTTATTTCAGCTCCCCAGAACATTTCTCACCTTCAGAACGCTGAATCGTAAATTGACCCATGCATATACTCTCCACGTGGGCTTGACTCCTCGCCACAGCCAGCTTTGCCTTTGGATGAACTGCCACCATGAATATTTTGACACACAGTCAGGAAATAACGAAGCTGTGTTGCGAAAAAAGCTCCCTGCGAAACTCGTTATGGGGAAAATTATGATTCATTCACACAGTGCCTTGTTTTGAGCTCTTGTCTTTGTCTCACTTTTGTCAGTTTTCTCTGTGTTCCCTGGCCTGTGTGTCTGCTGCACATTTCAGAGGCCCCATTCTGGCAGAAGCAAAGCCACCCACCCAGTGAAGGGAACAAGGTAACAGCAACTTGGAGACTTGGAGACATGGCACAGAAACGCAAGACATAACACAGACGAAGCCCAACCCAGCACATTAGAGCCCTATAGAGTCCTGCATCCAGTCCTGATCCTGCACAACACCATCCCATCCAGCTCCTGGACAATTGACCATTTGCAAAATTCCTTCACCTTAAGCTTTAGATTAATCCAAATGCGACTCACCTCCACTTCTTCGACATGGCTTACCAACTAGTGACGATGCTGACTTAGGACATGTTAGCTGTAGCCTTAGTGTTTACAATGAATTTTGTTATTATTGTAATCTTCATCACGCTGGAGTGGCCTTTCTACTTGCTACTTTCTCCCATTTTCTCTTTTCTGCTCTTCTTCCAGGACATTTAATGTTATTGTTAATTAGGAATAACACAGACTTCAGTGTATGTCAGAACCAGTGGACTTACAGGGGGGGGGGGCGCCTTGCTTGGTCAGGCCTTGGCAGCACACAATAAAAGTATTCACATCAGCAATGAGCGTTAGTGGGAGCGGGAGGCTTAAGGAGGAGAGAATAAGAGGAAAAGGAGAGGAAGAGAAAAGAGCTGAGGCTGCCAGTCAATGCCTACGAGGCAGTTCTGATTTTGTTCTGATTTACAGGTGATTATATTACTGGGTGTCCTTGAAGTTTTCCCTCTGAGGTGAGGTCATCTGCACAGTGCCCTCTAACACACTATTCCCTTTATGGCTCTATGCTCCAATCCATAAATCTCTATCTTTGTTTTCATTTCAGGTTTTTCACATGATGAGGAAATGATACAAGACCCCTAATTTAAAGTCACTTTTTCAGAGTAGTGATGTGCGCCCCCTTGAACTGTCTTGCTGCACTGTAAAGCAGAACATTTATTCCTCTGGAAAGGTGGAAGCAGATTGGCCTTTATGAGATTATTTTTTTTACTCTTTCCTCTCCATTACCTAATCAGTTGCTCATACTGGGTTTAGGTGCAGTGGCGGGTCAGCCAGGGAGGTATAGCTGTGTCTGTCTGCCTACAGACTCCCCTGTTCTCTGCTCCCCCATACTGTAACTGGTTTTCTGGCAGGTTAGGGGTTAGTCTGAATGTTTTGCAGACTTTCAGTCCATCTCCCTGGGCTTTGCAAAAAGATGAGGTGATAGGGCATGAATCAATAAAGCAGCAGGGAGCCAGACTGGTTAATGTATTGTAATTAATGCGTTTTCGCTGGCCTGAAACAATTCCTGCTGGTAGCGGAAGAGCAAATAAAGGTCCCTTTTAAAACTCACACGCAACTGTACATGTGTGAGGTCCTGCAGGTTAATTATTCTGTGACTAATTAGCCTCACTTTGACTGCTTCACCCTTTGAGTACACACACTCACACACACTTTCATATGCACAATACATCAACCCCCATTTTATGATTAGCAAGTCTGCTTCTGCACTTAGATAAGTGCCCTGGGGTATTAAACATGTTCGTCTGAATGAAGTCATCAAGAAATGAAAACCCTCTGTCTGACCTCTTCACTCTCTCTTCCCTTCTCCATGTTTTCTTCACAACCTGTCTCCCCACACTTTACACCACCCACCCCCTCCATTTCCTTTTACTCTGACTCGTTCCCTCTGAAACCACTCCATCAACGTAAACTCACCCCTCTCCATCTCTCAGCCCTTTTCTCACCCGCTTCATCCTTCAGGGATGTTAGGCAAACACAGCCCTCCTCCACAGGTACCATTTCCTGAATTGATGAGGCGCTTCTTTTTTACGTCACCTCCTCTGTGTTTTATTAGTCCCCCCCTCTCCTTGAAGCAATGTGAAGCCTTTTTTTTTTTTCAATTCTGCCTTCAGTTCACCCTTGGTAAATTTTTGACTGTCATCTCCTATTTAACTTCTTCCCATAAACATTAAGACAGATAGGCCACCATTTGAAAATCAAGGGTGCACAATCAGTCATGCTGTTGTTAGGAAGTCCTCAGGTTCCCACAGAAGACAACAAGCAAGACAGATGACAGACGGAGGCATCCAAAGACGATGTGCATGCACCTGCACTTGAGGAGGCACGCACTGCATGTGTGTGTGCAAGTCAGTGCCCTTGGTGTCATGTACAGTGCAAATATATATCATCATTATTACTACCCAGAGAGAGAAAGATGGATGAGGTCTGTGTGTCAGCGGCTGCATGAGAGCAAGCTGGGTTGGATGACGAGACTCTCCATCTTTGACTCTCCATTATTTTTTGTCTCTCATATGATGTATTTAAACAGTTTTCACAAGTCAAATATCTAGCCACATGCAATACAGACCTATACATCACAGTAATATAGACTGCATGGCCCAAAGTATGTGGACACTATGGTGTTGCAGTCACCATATGTGAGAGATGAACATGTTACACTTGCTGCTCTAATGGCCTCTACTCTTCTGCTAACGCTTTCCATAAGATCTTGGAACCTGGTTCCATTCATCCACAAGAACATTACTGAGGTTGGGCACTTCTGCTAGGTGATAGGCTCACGGTCAATGATCCATCCAAAAGGTGTTGGATGGGGTTGAGGTCAAGGCTCTATGTAAGGTCAGTCAGGTTCTTCCACATCAAACCCTGAAACTGTTTTTGTGGGCCTGGCTTTGTGCGCAGGGGCATTGTCACAATGAAACAGGCCCTTCCTATGGTCTAAAATATCGTTGTATGTTGTAGTTAGTGCTGAAGTGATCAAAATTGCCATCTCAGTTTATTGGCTGTCACCATCTTGAATCTGGAATCAGAGGTGACGCATGAGTTTTTACCCCCACCTTAGCTCAGGCATGACCCGCCTCGAATTGGTTAGTTACAAGGTAGTCCCGCCAAGCATCGCCTGCTTTATGGTCTATTTTAGTTTCAATTTGACCATCGTTTACTACATGAACATCATGCTGTAACGATGAAGACTCTTTTTTTCCTCATAGAATTCCAAACAATTGGACTTCATTTTAGAGCCAGTGGAGTCACCTCCTGCTGGCCCTTAGAAATAATGCAGGTTTAGAACACTTCTACAGTACAATGGCCTGATGTTTCAGTCTGTGGCCCCAGCTTCTTCCCTTTAGTGGAACTTAAGGGACTTACCTCAAAACATCAGCAACTCCAACCAGGGGAGTTCACACCTTTGGTTGTATAGTGCAAGAGCCTAGTTGAATAAAGGATGGAAAATATGTTGTGTATATTAGTGAGTTAATGTACTGTGTTGTGTATTTGTAAGTGACTAAATGTGCACTCACAAATGGCATGGCATGTGACAGTAGAAAGGTAAACAGTATACATCATGTCTCGACATAAAAATAATAATTTACAGTATTTCTAGTGACTCCTCTATAATCTACTAATGATTCAGTGGAGATGCTAATGAGAGAACATAGGTGCTTTTATTGTGGCGGCACACAAGGAACAATTTTTTCCTGAGCAGCAACCAACGAAAACCTTCCCAACACTTTCCAGCTGGTGGCAACTGAGTAACAGATGTTAATGTTTCATCATATATATGCATTAGCTTTTGCGGCCACCCTTATTCACACACATGGACACGTTACGTGAACGGCCATACTGTGCTTATTTGCACAGTGTTGAGTAATACAGGGTGCATTCAAAACTACCAAAAACTGTGACCACTACTTAAATATTATGCAGTGAGCTGACACCGGAAAGGCGTAATGACCCAAGTGCCACTCAGGCTGAAGGAGGCATTACCTCATTCAAAAGAAGGTGATTCATTTAAATAAAACCTCACATGCTCAATTTCCTCTCACACTTACACACACACACGCACACACACACACACACACACACACACACACACACACACACACGCCATCAGACTCAGTAAGAGCGTGGCTCTGGCTGCCAGCATGTTGTTTAACTGCTGTGCTCACTTTCTCCCTCCGTCAATGTCTTATATAGGTGTAGAACAAGGCGTACACACAGGTCAATGGTCAATGGAGCTCTGTGTTGTCTGGATTTGATATCTTAGAATAGTTTTGGCCTGTTTGTGCATGTTTTAGGTTGGCTTAATGTTTGCAGGTGCCTGTCTTTTTACTGCAAATCTGTAAAATCCGTTAATACTCATATGTCTAGACTACAGATTAAATAATAAACCACAGATGTATAAATTGAGTTTATTTTCTTCCTCACTAGTGCTGGAAATTCATTCTTGATGTGAAAGGGAAGTTTCCAACATTTGCTTGCTGAATTTACAATAAGAGATTTTCTTAATGGAAGATGGCTGTGGTTGAATAACAGCTGACCACCCACGTGGGTTCATGGTAACAGTTGGGAATGGTTATGGTTGTGGCTGTGGCTAAGGTTTTTTAGAATTGGATGAATCAGCTAAAATATGTGGTCAGGTTTTAAGTGCAGCTCTCTGCGAGACCTGTGGTTGTAACCAAACTATCTAACCATCACGGACCTCGGCTGCTGTTGAACCATTTTTTTAAGCTGGCAGTACGTGGTACATGATGTTCAGGTGATGATTCCTCCACTCAAGGAGCGGCTCAAATGTTCACCACAAAAACAACTGCCTCCTCTTCCCTTCATGACACAGAATCCACACTCTTGGTGTACCTATAATCTTTGTGGCACGTGGTTTAGGAAATGCCTGGCAGTCTAGATCTGCACATGCACCGCTTAAGGGAAGTGGAGGCAGAACACCTTCAACCTCACCTCCCCAGCGCTGTTGATTTCATTAGCGGGCAAATGGAGCAGTTAGGGAAGTGTGTGCTTGGCTTGCTCTCAGCTGCGGTGTCTGTGTCTCTTCTGCCTGTCTGAGCAGGCCACTCGAGATGCTGCTGAGTTTGGGTCTGGAGGCTGTTGAGTCTGCTTTGGCGGCCCGAAGCCTTCGCAGATTAGCATTTCGGCTCTGTTAAAATGTCATCCAACACATGTTCGAGAAAGGCCGCGAGCTTTGGGCAGGTTTGTGTCTGTGACTCAGATTACCAGGTGATTTTGAGACAGATCTGTGAGGTGTGCTGTATGTGAGAAGGTGGGATGTTTGTCTTGTACCAAATACAATCCAATATTTGCATTTCTTTCTTTTTTCTTTCATGTAACAAATACATAGCATACTGAGGTTACATTTCATTAAGATATGAAGACATTAGTCGAGCAGTTTAAATCAGTTTGACAGAAGAGCAGCTCTGCTCTAGGAAAATAGAATCTGCTTCTCAGGCTGTATATGATCTTTAAAAATATTTTGTAAAATGTTATCGTTATAACTTGCTATGACAGGAAGCTGTGGATGGCAGTCAGGTAGTCCCTCTTGATCTCCATGGTGAACAAGATGGTGATGTTCAGGTGCAGCTTTTGAACAGCAGCACCTGAGAGTATGAGTCACCTGCAAAATGTCACTGAAAGAGACCCAAAACAACAACAAAGAGACAAAAGAACACTACAGTTAGATACTAGATAAAATCAGACACTACAAACAGATGCAAAACCATAACCGACACACGAAACAACATCAGAGAGATACAAAATCGCTTCAAAGAGGCATAAAACAACTACAAAGAAACGCTAAGAGTTGCAAAACAACTAAAAAGAGACAAAAACCTCCAACAGATAATGCAAAATGATTGCAATGAGATGCAAAATGACCACAAAGGACTCGTCAGTCTTCCTCCTATGTAGGAGGGGTGGCGGAGGGGCCCATTTTCTCATAATCTGTCCATGGATGTGGTCATAAGACATAGCATTCGATTATTTGACAGCTGTCTGGAAGTGGAAACAACAAAGTGATGACTATAAGAATGTCATGAAGGAGCTGCCGGTGCCCTTTTATACCCAAGCCTCAGACTCTCCCTTATTTCCTCATTAATGCTACTTTTCTGTTCTGCTATTTTTTTTTTCTCTTCATGTATTTTTGGATCTGTTACTGTGATGTGTGTGGGGATTTCTTTTTTTCAGCTGAATCTGGTTTATATAAAGCGTCGCTCTGCCTGCCAGACAAGGCTTTTTTGCTGTAACTTTGGATGCTGCTCATGTTTAATGACTGAGGGAGGCTTTGATTCACCATTAGCCTCTCTGTCCTCTAAGACTCAGGGGTTTGTTATGGTTTGTTTTGAATGGACTGAATTTATGTGAAAATGAGGGAAAGTTAACAAGTTTGAGCACTTTCAAGACACCCTGAGTAACCACTGACCAGAGGTATATTGCGTTCTCATGCACACTATGAGTGGGTGTTTTGTTTCGTGGGTGTTCTTGTGTTAGAGAGTATGTACAGTGTCTCAGTCCAGCAGTGGCTCATGGTGGCCTGCCAGAGAGGATTGCGTGAGATTTTTTAACAACGTCTGCTGAGCTTTTCAACAAAAGCATTTGATAAACAGATTGTGGAGGTCTGTAAACCACCCTTCTGTGCCTGATCCCTGTTCATGAGCAGCCCCTGTGTTTGAATGCGTGTCGCTCCGGTTCTTCAGAGAGCTTGACGCCTGCAGAATGGTGGGCATCCAGAGCCGCCAGTTAAATTACATCTGCACCAAAACCACAGACCTCCATACCAGACGAGCTTCCCTTCCAGCCAGCCAGCAAGTCGGCCAACGACCAAACACTGCCCTCCCCATGCTGCTCACTCTTTCTCCTGTTTACTTCTTCTAACATCTTTGTCTTTGCTTTCCTCGTTTTTCATAGTGTGTAAATTTGAGAAGTGATCTTTGATGCTACCTGGCAAAGACTCCCAACACATGGCACCATAAACAAGCATAAACAGATACTGCAGACACACACACTTATGACTAATAACAATGACTAAAAAACTAGCTCATAAGCGTAGAGAAACACATGGGTAAATGGCTGTAAAACAAGAATTTGACTGCCTAGCGATGTGGTTGCTAAACGGTTACAGACAACAGCGAGAGCAAAGCTGTAAAACCGACCTGATCTCTGTACACATGGTGGCAATGAACACACCTTTTGCTTGTGAGTTGCAGTCTGCTGTTAACTCCCAGATTACTCCTAATCCTTGTTTACTATTAACTGCTGTGTATAATTGCAGGAAAATGTCAGATCATTTTCTAATTTGAAAATGTCAGCTCGTGTTTGTGCAACTGCTGCGCCTCGTTGTAAACATTCGTGCGAGAGCTCTCCTCTCACTGTTCACAGTGAGTCCATATCTGCAGGGTCTAGCAACTCTGTCACACGCACATACACACTCACACATACATAATGTATTCCCTGGCCCCTTACCCTGACCTTAACCATCACAAAATGCCTTAACCTAACCCTTACCCTAACCCTAGTTCTAACCTTAAAACCAAGTCTTAACTGAGGATCAGCCAAAATGTCCTCACTTTCCAAAAATGTCCTCATGCTGTGGTAAAATGCATGTTCTGGTCCTCACTATGTATTAAGTACAGGGATATACACAGACGATAAGTGTCTCTATCTTTGTGGGGACTTCCCATAGACACATTGTATACTGTAACTAAAAAACACTAACCTATCCCTGACTCTGGCCCTTACCCTAACTTTAACCATCACCAACCAAATATTTTGACACTTTTAGTGTAACATAGTTCAGAAAATGTTGTTCTCCCAGGACAAATCATTCTGGGCCCCATAGTGTGGGTGTTCTCCCAGTGTACTTGCCCCATTAAGTTTGTATTACAAGAGCACACACACACACACACGAAATTAAGGAGGAGAGGGATGCCAATGATTGTTTTATGTGGTCAAATCTGCAAACACAGATTGATATGGCTGGATGACATACACTATGAGGTGTTGTAGCGTGTCTGTATATAATGAGCCAAAGCGAAGTAAGAGGTGATGATCAAATACTGAATTAGCCAGATGAAGTGTATCTCTCATGCCTCTCCTTTGTCACTTATCCTTGTTATTGGTGTCTTTAACTGGTGACTTTAAATGTATGGCGATACTGTATATCTATAGCTAAATCATTAAATTCCCTTCAGGTTAATTAAGAGAAACTTGCTGTATACAGTTTTTGACAGTTATGTGTGGTTTTCTGTCATCCTTACACAAATTCCATGGCTAGTATAAGCGTGACATTTTTGGCATTTTCAGATTACATTTTGCATCCCACATTATCGCAACATTTACTCCTGTCAATCATCCGTCCGAAGAGAGCTGACGAAAACAGCTCGGGGGAGAGTTGGGGTGGAAATTTATGCCATATTCGCACATCATTTCACCAGTGAAAGCAAGTCCTGGATACCTACAGTTGCTCATGCATGACACGAACACACTAAATATCCTCTGGTGGTTTCCTGTGTGCACATGGCCACGGTTGTGAAAATATTTGGCATAAGGTGATGCGGTCATTTCTGCCTGAAGTAAATTAAAGTCAACAGATCAGCTTGTCACAGTTTGTGAGGGCCATCTAAGCCAAACACTAACCCAGCCAAATACTTGCTGAGAGCAGGCACATAATCAGTATGCTTATAGGTTATATTTGTATGTGTTTACACCTCACATTTGGACTTACATGGAAATATATGGAACCGTTCGCAGCTGCAGATAGTGTCCATCTTTAATAAATCTGTGCATGGCTGTACATAAAGTAAAGTATGCTTTAGCAGATGTTCGACCATCAACCCAGTTACATTTGGGTATTAATAACTTCTGCTTTCTCTACTTCTAAACAAGAAACATGTTTCCTTGTCCCTTATTATTACACTGCTATTTCTCCTTGACATGTTGTGAACCCCAGTCCAAAGTAAAAAAACAGAACAAAACAATAACAACAAAAGCCAAGTCATTTTGAGCATATTAACAAAGATCCTTTTCCCTCTTGTTTTTGCCTCCAGTTCTTTGTGTGTGACATCTGAAACCCGGGATGCTGGTGACCATGCTGTTGGCTCCTGTCTGTGTGCTACTGATGCTGGGGGCTCGTGCTCTTGCTGGAGGCTATCCCCCCATACCCCACATGAAGTACATGCAGCCCATGATGAAAGGGCCGATTGGACCCCCATTCAGAGAGGGCAAGGGACATTATGTTGGTGAGTAATCCCTGCGGTCTTTTCTTTCTTTAATCATTCTTTATTCAGATCTCCACTCAGATCTTCCACTTGTACGGTTGCTAATCTTCCTGAGGTCCCCATAAAATTGGACGCATGGATGTGGTATATGTGTATCTCATAAGGCCTGTAGGTCAGCTGGGTCAAGCTCAGTGTCAGGGAAATTTTGCCATGTTTCATGTGGATGTCCAATTAGTGCTGATGGTAAATGTAGTCAACTGAAGCAATAAATGCTGTAATAAATACATTTGCTGTTGGAAACATAGATTGTTTGCAATACAATTGAAGAAACAAGGAAGCTTTGTTTTGTGGGCACGTCTACAGAATGCCCCCTGGTTACCCAGACAAGAAATCCAAATTTACATAGCCTGTAGTTCTTCAGGGTCACCAACGTCTTCAAATTACAGCACTAGTGGCCCAAAGAACAACAGATTTGCAGCAGGAGAACTTCTTCAATTGACTACATTTAATAACAACACTGTTTGGACATTGATAGTAAAGGCTAAAATCCCTTTAATTAAAGTGTACACTATATATTGTTGGCAGTAGCCTGAGATTTCTAATTTGTTCCAGCTATCTGAACCACAATGTGCGTGATGTAGATCATTTGCACAATACCAAAACTACTACAGTTAAAACACACACACACACACACACACACACACACACACACACACACACACACACACACACACACACACACAACAACTTCCTATGACTAAAATTAGTCTCCAGTAATGCAGTTTAAGATGTGATTGATATGGAGACCCTCCCAGGAACCAGGACAGACTTGTGCACTTAAGCCACTGGTTCTCTTGAGGCAGTTAACGGGCTCACTGAAGTGTGTGTCTCCTTGCCTTGCGGGTCCAGCAGCAAGTCCTCAGTTGAAGCCAAATGGAGACCTGATTACCCACTGTTTGCTGAGCTCCACCGGCCCAGTTGTCCCTCCCGCCATCTGGATGCTGTTACCCCACTGTTTATCACATATTTTTCAGCTGTGGGATGAAGGAGAGAGTGTGAAGGAAATAAAAATAGATGAAATAAAAGGCTGAAGCAAGAGAAGTGGGGTAAGGGAGGGGACTGATAATCATCCTGAAAAAATGTGCATGCTGTCATCATTATCAAATTTGACTCTAACTACCAATCTAAGTTCTGGATCATATGAGACGTGCCTTGTGTTATCAGAGGCCCCCTTCTTCAGAAGAAAATTTCAAAGCGAACGAGGGGCCCTATGCATATTATAACCATAACACAATTCTCAACAAA
Source organism: Pempheris klunzingeri (assembly GCF_042242105.1). NCBI lineage: Eukaryota > Metazoa > Chordata > Actinopteri > Acropomatiformes > Pempheridae > Pempheris > Pempheris klunzingeri. The sequence continues at coordinate 15,635,565 of NC_092027.1, forward strand.
GACAGACTCCAGAAGTTGGATTCAGCCCAAATTTAGTGTTGAAATCTTGCATTTAAATCCCATACAGAAACATAAAAGATTAATTCAAAGAAGTTATGCTTTCTATAAACGGGATTTAAAAGTGTGGCAGAAACTATATTTACATTTGGAGGAGTGAAAGGGATGTGTCCCGTGGCTAACATCAATACAATGCCTCTACTGCCACTAAGTGGTTATATGTCCACATTGCATCACCATGATAATTGACATGTAAAAATAACAATTTGTCATTGATTTATCATATACATAATTGTTATAACATATACTGTATCAGGCATAGATTAGAAATTGTAAATATATGTAACTTTCTAGAAATGTAGAAATAGAATTGACCTGTGCAAAACAGATACAAGGTACAAGGTAGAAAGTAAACATAAACATACAGACCACAGCTACAAAATCTCACAACTTTGAATATCGAGTGTCATAAGTCCTGTCTGTCTAAGTGAGTGAGGAGAATGTAGTCATGTGATTAATAATCAGAAATCTGTCGGTTCAAATGTGTTTGAAAGCACAACTAAAGTTGTTGAATCCAGGAGATACGTAATGAAGAAGCTATTATAGCCTCTCAACTGTGAAGCACCTTTTTTCCTGTCACTGGATGATGTATTAAGGTGGTCTACAGTGGAGCAGCTAAACAAACAAAATTGAAGCTATAATTTTCATGACATGCCTGAACGTTATGTTTTTGGTGAATGTATGAAAAATAACAAAACAGCTTTGCTATTTCTAGATCCACCAGTGGTGCAGAAATGTAGTTTGGCTCAATATTGGCACCCTCACTGATTTAGACAAGCTATATTATCCAAACCATTTGTGTGGGGGTTAAATCTAAAGGAAGAACACCCAAATTTAACTATTGTACAAAATCTGTGCATTAAAGATTTAGGTTAAACCTGGATGTCAGCTTCGGAGCCAGTTCGTGGGGATTTACAATACACAGCTTGGGCTGTTCTTTTTCATTCTCTTTTCTCTTCTTCTTCTTCTTCTTTCTCTTCTCTTATTCTTTTGTTGTTTTTTTTTTACAGCCCACCTGATCAAGATTAGACTTGACTGCATTCTCATTAAGTGCCAACAGGGGGAAGTAGTGGCCTGTGGTTACGTTAGGGAATATGATTGGAGATCCAACTTGAATTTCAGTGCGTACTTGTTACATGTCTGAGCTGCCCTTGAGATACTGGAGACATTTGAGTGATCAGAAATAATACAGGTATATTGCCAGATCTCAGATTCAGGAGGCCATGCATCACATAAGACTGGCTGAGGCAGTTGTTTGGTCTTTAATAAGCTAGACATGACAGAGATCCAAAGAGACACTATACATGTTAAAACATGTTTTTTTATAAAAAAGAATACAAGGTGTGCTGTCCTCTAGCCATCTGACCTGCCAACATGAGTAATCCACAGGCAAGGTGCTGCTGAGATGAGGCAGTGGAACTCTGGCTCAGGCTGATTAAAGTGTTCTGTAGACTAAGCTTGTGTTTCTGCTCTTTGTGCCCTGGCTGTGTTTGGCTTCACTCAGCAAGGAAAGAATAATGACACAGTTTACGACACGGGGCATACTTCTTCAGTCTAGTTCCCTCTCTGTTACACAATCCAAAAAAATGTGCATTTTACAGACACTCTCAAAGTCTAAAGTCAGTCAGCTAGAAAACAGAATGGTTTATTCTGGTCCAGTTGTACTATAACAACAACTTGACTAGAGACCTGTACCCACCTTGCAACTCTGTGCTGGGATAGGCCTTTGCCCAGGGTTAGGGTTAGGGTAAGTATAAAAGAGAATTCAGAGGATTCTTTTCAAAGGGTGGGATGCTTTTCAGATATTATGAAATTCAAGCTGCAGAATTTTCATTTTCCATGTGATGATGTTGATGGTGAGGTTGGGTGTTTCTTGTATGTAGCTTCTTAGTTCATTATTTCTTTCTCATATTCCTTCTGCCCTGTATTATTTCCTTCACAATGGACATGTACTCAGATACGTCCAGATGCATTTTTATATCTTCTCTCTTTAATGCCTTAGTAACTGCTACATTAACTATGTCTATATTGACAATATCTGTGGCTTATCAAAAATGACATGAAAAATGTAATTTCTAGTATTCAATCTGTCAATCTCTCCACTTGTGCATGCCCTGCTACACGAGATAGTCTGTTATCTAATCAGCTTGGTTAACCAAGACATGTAGGAGATGGAGTGACACCATCCTGTCCGTCATTATCAGCCAGTTACAGAGGAAGTTGGAGTTAAAATGATGGTGCTGTGTATACACTTATGAAATATCCTTTTCCCTTTTGTGTCAGATGATCCTCCACAACACGTTAAGGGTTGATTAACTGTCACAATGTTTCCAAACAAGACAAATGAGGCATTATCAAACAAGTTTTTTTCTCCCTTTTAACCCTTTTAAAAGCCTTATACCCCTAACACAAAGTGGCAATTATGTGTGAGGTGATGATGTAGCAGTGATACCTGCTCAGGTGAAAACAGGTAGTTTCCTGTATTTACGTCGGATGGTGCAGCAGCTGTGGGATGGAGTTGTAAATATGCAAATTGTTTCCTCTGTTTTTATTTTTCTTTTACTCAAAATTCACTCATTACCACATGTTTACTACCTCTTTTTTGTTATGAAATACATGATTGTAGTCACATAACGATCATCTTTTCATCATTTTTGTTTCTAGATATGCCACCCATGATGGAGGTGAAGGGGGAACCAGGCCCCCAAGGAAAACCTGGACAAAGAGGCCCTCCTGGGCCACCAGGACCTCTGGGAAAACCTGGACTGGGCAAGCCTGGTCTCAATGGCCAGCCAGGCCCTCAAGGGCCTTCTGGCTTTCCAGGAATTGGTAAGCCTGGACTTCCTGGTCTCCCAGGAAAGATTGGGCCAAAGGGAATGTCAGGGCTCAATGGCGAGGTTGGTCCTCGTGGTGAACCAGGTCCCAGAGGTCCTCCAGGACAACCTGGCCTCCCTGGCCCTGCTGGCCTCTCTCTGAATGGGAAACCCGGGCTTCCAGGCATCAGAGGCCCCCCTGGTTCTCGGGGTGAACCAGGATTAAAGGGTATTTCGGGCCCACCGGGTGAACGTGGTCTGAATGGTGAGAATGGAAATGGAAAGCCAGGGCCTACGGGTCTCAGGGGTCCTCCTGGGCTGAAAGGCACTTCAGGACCACCAGGTCTTCCAGGTATAGGTAAACCAGGACTGAAGGGTTTGCCTGGACTGCCTGGTCTTAAAGGTGATCAAGGACTCCCAGGGGATCGAGGAGAACCAGGGGACAATGGACCTCCAGGTCTACAAGGTTTGCCAGGTCCAGTTGGGTTAGGAAAGCCTGGGCTAGATGGACTGCCTGGAGCACTAGGTCCACACGGTGCAAAAGGTGAGCCAGGGCCCAGGGGTTCTTCTGGATTTCCTGGGACTCCTGGCTATGGAAAACCTGGTCTGAATGGGCCAAAAGGAGACAAGGGCCATAGTGGGTTGCCTGGTCTGCCAGGGGACAAAGGGGAGCAAGGAATGGTGGGCCTACCTGGGGAACCAGGCCTTGATGGACAATCAGGACCACCAGGACTTCAAGGGCCAATGGGACTTCCAGGAAAACATGGAATGCCAGGACTGAAGGGAGAACTGGGTCCCCAGGGCCCTCCAGGATTGCCTGGCCTCCGAGGTGACCAAGGCCCCAGTGGACCCTCTGGAAAACCTGGCATCGTTGGGGAAAAGGGCATCCCTGGGCCTAATGGGCCTATTGGAAAACCTGGACCCAAAGGTGAGGCAGGGCATATTGGCCTACCTGGGAACCCAGGGCTCACAGGTGCTCCAGGGCCTAAAGGTGAGACAGGATTTATAGGGGCTCCTGGCCCCAGGGGCCAGTCAGGCATTCCTGGTCTTCAGGGGCCTATGGGTCCCATGGGGCCACAGGGTGTGCCTGGCCCCAAGGGTGAACCCGGACTTGTAGGGCCTCCAGGACTGGGTAAGTTGGGAGAGAGGGGAGCTATAGGTCCCCAAGGTCCTCCAGGGAAACCAGGCCCTGCTGGGCTTAATGGTAACTCTGGCCCTCCTGGGCCTCCAGGCCCCCCGGGTCCTCCAGGAAATGGCCACACGGGTGTTGCAGGGCCAACAGATTCACAGTTGGAAGGAGATGAAGTACCGGGGGACAGGAAGGGGCCTGCATACAGTCAAGTTCCAGCCTCTGCCTCTGTGGCACCAGCCTTCACAGCCATCCTCACCACACCTTTCCCTCCCTCTGCCATGCCAATCAAATTTGACAGGACTCTGTACAATGGGCAAAATGCCTACAGCTCTGCTACTGGCATGTTCACTGCTCCTTTATCTGGTGTCTACTACTTTGCATATCACATGCATGTAAAGGGAACTAGCCTGTGGGTGGCACTGTACAAGAACAATGTACCAGCCACTTACACCTACGACGAATACAAGAAAGGCTACATGGACCAAGCGTCCGGTAGTGCTGTCCTAGAGCTGAAGGAGGGTGACCAGGTATGGGTCCAGATGCCCTCGGATCAGGCAAATGGCCTCTATTCTACCGAGTACATCCACTCCTCCTTCTCAGGATTTCTTCTCTGTCCCACATAACCCTGTCCTTTCATTCATATATGTTCCTGTATTGGCACCTCAGAGCAGCCCTAAACCTAAAATACCTGCAGCCATAATAAAAACACAAAACCCATAGGATTCTGATTATTATTGCCATCATCTTTATCTGTCTCACCCTCAACAATATCAGCAGAAGAAAAAACAAACTTTGTGAATGAAATATGGAAAGTTTTAAAAGGCAGGGGAAGGAATTTCATACTGTGTTCTTTGTTTCAATGTCCTTCAAATGTGTGTTTTGGGTTGTATTTTATGTTGGTGTTTTTTAGCTTATATTATTTTAATTATTATATTGTCATAATTTTATTATTATTTTGGTCCTTGTCATCATTGTTGTTATTGTTGTTTATTGGATTCAGACTATTAAGTGCCTTACTTTGTAATGTGCTAGTAACAGACCTTCCCATGTGACTGCACATCCTGCCCTCATGCTCTGACATCATAAGGACGACATCACCAGACCCTGGGGGGTGATTGGTTCCTCTGGCTGCAGTCATGTCCCCCTCGTGTTTTTATTTAAACTGCAAATGGCAATACTGACATAAAGAGCAATAATACAGCATAGAAAATATAGACAAACAATAGCAGAACAAGGCATTTGGTGCTGTAACATCATTACTTTTCAAGTTTCTTTTGTTTGACCTTTTTGGTACTCTAAGCAATTGCTATTTTAAAATTATCAATAGGATTAAAACGTTGTTTTTAGAGTGAGATATATATTTTGACAGTTAGTTGGCATAAGCATCTGTCGGATGCTCATTTCTCTGCTTCTTTTTGAACTTAGTAGCCAACCATTTAAAATGATGGATATGTGTCTTTCTGAATAATTTATTGAACTGTCCAGAAATGCAATTTAAGAAATACAATTCAAGAAAAAAAAACATGACCTCACAGTATTAGAATTATTCGATTCAAACTCCCCCTTTAAAAATGATCATCATACAAGGACAATGCCTTTTTCTTTTAAACTTTCAGGACAATATTAATTGACGATATGTATGCATACAGTCAATGTTTACATGCCATAGAATAGATACTGAGAGCAATTGCAAAGTGGACAGTAAGGACACAACCATAACTGGATCGATAACTGGATTGGCCTGTTTCCTTGTATCGATCTGATTTTTCCCATTTGCACTGCAAATCCCATCAGCGTGTTGCAGGCATCCTCTTCGGATGCTCACACCATGACATCACCGCTTTATAATGGTATACTACCTATTAATAAATCAGTATCACGTTCATTTTCCCAGTGAGCAATCTGTACTGCAGTCCTATGAAAGTCCCATTCTGAAAACATACTGCAAGATCTGTGAAGATGCTGTAAACTAGATTTTTGTTTAGGAAAATAGGGAGGCAATTGGAAGATACATAAAAACTGTTCCACTTCTTCCATCAATGCCAATTTCTATGCGGCTTGTTGCCGGGTAAATGGGAGAAATTCTGAATCATTTGATGTTCTGAACAAAAATACTTTCTATTAACTCCCAAACCATTGTGTCAAAAATAGCAGAATGATTGTTTAGCATTATGGAACGTTCATTGCTAAAAGGACAACATGTTTGTCAAATCACAAAGCTGGAAATGAGAATTGATCTGCATTTACCCCATGAATAAGTAAAGGGACTGACTGAGGCCCACAGGTTGTGAAATACAGGTTGTGTAACATTTAACAAACCCCTGCCAGATTTCTGACAGAGGTGGTGGGCCAGAGGTGAGAGCTGTGTATTTACTCATTTCTGTTGGATGAGGCATTAAAGATACATGCTGTGTGTGTGTGTGTGTGTGTGTATGCATGTGCCTGTATGTATTAGTGAGTTTACCTTTCTGTTTGTCACTTTGTCAATATGTGTGTGTGTGTGTGTGTGTGTGTGTGTGTGTGTGTTTTGTCACATTGCTCCCCTGGCATTCAGGTCATGAACACCTCAACCAAGATAATAACAAACTTGGTGAAGTTACAAAACCTTAGAAAGAGCTTACAGTCTTGTCAATGTTCCACAAGAAATCACACTTAAAAATGTTTCGGCCTCCATTCGTGTTTTTGTTGGGTTTTTTTTTTATTCCTGGGAGTTTCACACATTAATCGTGCCTTTGCAAACTAATGGAACAAAGTTATAAAAGAGGTGAATGATGAATGTAATGAATAGGTTATGAAAGGCAGAAGCAAATCAAATCGACGTAATGAGATAAGAAGACAACTTTTACGAGACATAAATTACTGGTTAACACTGAAAACTTTGATATGACTGTTTTTGCATACTGGTCCAATGGTGTACAATAATTTTTATGTTGTCCAAATTATGAACAACGAAAAACGACATTCTGGTGAAGTGTACAAGATCTTTTATCAATGGTTGCAGTTATAGAAGAGAGGAGATAAAGAGGTTTGGGCAAAAATATTAGAGACTCCGAGCCTTTATGTGCCTCAGCTCAGACAGGAATCCAATCTAACTTGTGCCGCCCACATGCTATCATTACACTGAATTTAGGACTACCTTACACCTTGATGGAGGAATGTCAATGTACAGGAGGATTGTGCCAAATATTGAGCTTTGCAATCAGAATGAATGTATACTGTTTGACTGATTAACAATAGTTTCTATAAATCACCTACCATGCTTTGCCACTATACACGAACAGTAACTCTTCATGTTGCTCTGGAAAAGCAGTGCTCGGATAAGGCCTAATCAGTATTTTACATTTATGTAATGCAAACAATGCACTTGCTCTTGCCCTTTTCTGTCTCACAACATGAACACACCTACATCCGCTACGTATCATTATTGTTGTGTGAATCTACAAGACAGTCCAAGGCTCGTTATGTACTGTATGTCGCCTTTTGTTGTCGCTCTCTATTTTTGGACATATGAAATGCTGATGTGGGTTACATGTGGCTATTACTCTCTCTGTCCTTATGTTTTCATAGACAATGTCACTTGCTCGCAGAGTTTGCCCTGGGCGCAAATCATTTAAGCAAGTGTCAGTAAGATCCATGTACCGTCTCGATCACAAATTGCTTCGAAGTGTTTCCTGTTTTTCTTTGAAAAATAATAAATAAAAAAAAAAAAAAAACTAAAGATTTTTTTTTAAAAAGCCTTGCTTCGGTTCTTAAGGGATATTTGTTTGTTTTAGTTTCAATAAATACAAACGGCCATTCCCATTTGCACATGAAATTAATGAAGATGTATTTATACATTTATGATAATTTAATAGGGATGCCAAAACCGACCACCGAAGCCTAGAACGTATAAATGGTATTTAACAGCATTGATGAGTTAAGAACATTTACAACATGTAGTTAGCATTCTAGCGTTGTTTGTGAAGGATTATTTGTGGACTTTTATTTTCTATTTGTGTAATGTTCAATGTATCAACCTATAGGATTTTTTTTTTGTCATACAAGGCTATTGCGTGCACTCTATGCAATAGAATTTGGGTATAAAATGCACTCTTTTTGATTGAAAATGTTTGTCTGCTTATACAAAATCTACAGTACTTGATTGTATTGATACCACATCAATAAAAACTTTCTTGTATGTTGGTGTCCGGCTCCCATTTCTGTATCTGCACATAAAGAAAATGTAAAATCACCCTAAGTAGTAGTAGGTAATTACAGCATATATGCAAGGCACATTTAGTGTAGAATTGTTGTAGGTAGAGGAATGAGCACTAGAGGGAGATATACAATCAGAGTAAGAGCAACATTTCAGGCCTCCACATTTGAAAGATCTCTGCCTCTGATCTGCCAGTGAGTGCAGACCTTCATTGACAGGCTTTTGCTCGTCAGTTCAGATCACTTTGATAACAAGTGTGTCTAATGCTGCGCTCACACCACGGGAGTTTTAAAATCCTCACCCACTTTGAAATCGTAAGTCACTTGGTATGCTCAGTCATTGCAGATAACTCTGAAAAAGCTGACTTGAAATGAATATGTGTAAACAATATCAGTCTTTGTCATAGATTGCCATGTGCCTTGTGAACACCACACAAAGAGTCCCAGTGGCAGATCACCTGAGGGGGACTTCAGGAACAGGACAAATGTGGCATACTTTAGACAGGGTGCTTAAATGTCAACGTTTGTCAAAACATACGATGGGAAAAAACATATTGGAATAAATATATTTTTGTAATAACACACACACACAATAAAAAAAACGTTATATTGATACAATGAAAATATAACTAATGAAAGTATAATATAATGATAATGATATAGTATAATAATATATACTGGTACTACAGACACACCCTGGTGTGGTGCTATTAGAGCAGCTTTAAATGTGATTGGATACAGAATCAGATCAAATTCATGTTGCCAAACAACACACGAGCGCGGGGTTACGAATGTGCGGTTATTTTCTGGAACTGTCGTCACCATGGTGAGCTGTCACCCGGATTCTTCTTACGTCGTACTGACGCCAGACCCTCTATGCGGCGTTCGCGTGATCTCGGCGAACTCGGTTATCTAGCACGAGTACTTGATAATACGACTATGTTAGAAGTGCTTTCGATTCCAACAACTCTTCTCCGATACACAATGCTCATTCCCCAAATTTCAAACAAACAAACAACGAAGCACATGCACTCGCGTGCCATAGAAAATGAGAGAATCCCCAGTGTTTTCTCACTGTGTTGACTTGCCATTAACTTGGGGAGCCCCGCATTGCGCATGTACAACAGTCCCTGAAGGCGTCGGCAAACTGAGGAGGCTCCTCCTCGACAACAGTTCCCGACCTCCGACGAGAATTCAAGCTGCCACATTGAAGAGGAACAAAAAGGCGACCTGGCAGCGGTTTCTACACTCCCTCCACTTTCTCCGGGGTAGTCACGGGATTTCAATGTTCAGCCTGCTCTTTGTAAGTACCAAATAACCCAACTAACTCAGAGGGACTGTGTTGAAACTTGTCTCTGATAAGATCGCACACCACAGGTCCGCAAGAGCCCGATTAAAAGTTGGGTTAACATATCGTTAGATGATTAGCACAACACAGGGGAGCTAAAGTAAGTTAACTACAGAGTGGTTGACGGAGCAGACGAACCACTATGTAGCCACGTTAACGCTAGCTTACAGAGCAACGGCTGGACGGCTACAATGTTGAAAACTGTGTTGACGTGTATTCATATCAGCCCTGGTTGTTTAGCCAGTCGGTGTTACCCACCCTGAATGTAGCTAACTCTGAGTCTTGGTGTGTCTCTGGACTGGTTGATAAACGTTGCTGGGGAAAAGCAAAGTGACGGAGCTAGCTTGCTAGCTATTGTAGCCACGTTAGCTTGCTATTTGGGCTAAGGTTATTTCCTAGATTACTAGTATGAAAAAATACCAACTAACATTACGACCGCCAGTATCAGTATGCAGCCATTGGCTTTTATTATTTTTTATTTTGAAACAGCACATTAGGCGTCGTATAACGCCGTGTTTCTGTTCAAACTGAACGTCGTCCGCAATTTCATAAAATAAGAGCTAATGTTACCTTTAGCTCCACAATGAGGTCTTGGTGTGTCAGTGAAGGTAGCGTTTCTCTTGGTCAACAACTAGCTTAACGGTAACGACGCTTTGGTGAACGTTTAAACTGGTGCTAGCACCATTTAAAATGTTTTGAAATATAACCAGTGGTTGTGATTTTCAGCTCCTTTTGTGGTGGTCTCGACAGACGTCGGTAGTTGTGAGCAGCTTGGCTAGGGGTAACTAGATGGCTACTGAGCTAGCTGCCTTCCGCCCTTTGTGACAAATCTTGACCCAAAGCACGGTTGACCCATTTATTTGAAGCCACATGCCAAGCTGACAATTTAACAACAAAGCGATATGGTCGGATGCTTCCTGTATGGTGATTGATATCGTGTTATGGGCGCTCGTCTGTATTGTCAAACTACTGTCATTATTGTTAACTACCCGGTTTGTCCATTAAAGTCGTCAGCCCTCCATGTAAAAATGGTTTTAACACAAAGGGTTAGGTGGGTTTATAACTGAGCCTTGTTTGGTTTTCTAAAACAGAAGCACCCGGCCATTTAGCCGTGTTGGATGAAGTGAAATGAGGAAATGCAGTTGAGGGGGAAGTTGACTAGAGCAGCTGTGACACTAAAGGCCGCAGCACATTCCCATGCCTCTCAGTTTTCAATTTATGACCTTCCAATGGTTTCAGCCTCCCCTGTGATAATAAAGTCTAGTGGACAGCTAATACAAATGAATGGCTCTGAACACTCCTACCAACATGGGTGGATGAGTCAAGTCAATGAATAACTGGTGTAACAGGTAAGCTAATTATACATTCCAGCTTATGAGTCACAGCAAGGTGACCTAATTTGCCTGCTGAGAGTATAGAAGAAGAGATGTGTTAATACAATCAGTCATCAAAACAAAGAGTGAGAGCATGGCATTGTGTAGTAGACGTTACAGAGGGATTCCCATATTTTCTTTTAAAAATGCAAGCTACATAATTGTGCCACTCTGGGTATTGCTAGCAACATGTACATGCATCTGCTTCATGTACAGACTTGCATTTCCCAACTCTGACAGAATAGCACTGTAATTCTTTATTGTGGAAGTAGGTCACACATAGTGATGACCTGCTTTATATTATGGCTAATTGACACACGATGCACGGCCCAATCTAGAAATAGCATAGCTCCGCTCAGTCCACTTGGAGTGCAGCCTGTAGCTAAAGGCAGGCCTCTGCAATGGGAAGCCCTCATTCATGAGATACCACACTGCAAGTCACGCTCCCAGTACCTGTGGGCCCAGGCTCTATGATTGGTGTTATGTTGTTTTTGTGCATGCTGGAAAACGATGAAACTGCAAGGCTCATTTAGCTGCATCTTTGCTGGACTCTGATGAAATGTTCGTCATTTCTATCTATGGTACTGCCTATATAAACTTAAACACACGCAACTTTTAAGTATTGGTCTTTTGAAGGAAATTGTAGCAAAAACTGGATTCAAACTTTAAGTAATGTCATCGTATGTTGGGCTTCCATGTTTTCTGTTTGTAACAAGCTGTATAGGTCTGACTGATGTGCTCCAGCATCGCTGTGTTCTGCTTACAAATAATTTGGTGTACGTTAAGACTGAAGTGTGTGTGTGTGATAGTAGGCCTAAATCTAGCTGGATGTCTGCATGGTATTTTACACCAACAAAAGGGTGGTTCCTCTGTCTACAGGCGGCATTAAAAAAAGGCAGTGTGACAAGAAGGGAAGTTCTCAGCCTTGGTTACCGTAACTGTGAAAGGCGAGCCCAGTGTACAGTAACATGACGCCAACTTACCAAGGAGGTTACTGGGGGAGAAGAACACCTATGTTGTAGCCTGCTGGCATTCAGCCCATCTAGCCGCAGGGTGGCTGTGAGTGTTGAAAGGCAGGGTTGAAGAGGTCCGTTCTACAGTCACTGACTTAACAGATTTGGCCAATTTAGAATCTAGTTATGCCGCTGGGTGTGTGGCTGCAGAGAGAATGGAACTGAAGCTTTGATTTTACTATGTGTTAGCTCGCTAAGACCCCTGGCTCCGGAGCGATATTGTTGTGTTGAAATAATTTTTTTTTTTTTTTGTCCTCATGTTAACACATTACGTGAAAAGCCATACATAATTATGCATTAGTAGCCATGGGCACCTTCTGTGGTTCTTGTGCTGTGTGTTGGTTAATGAATCATGCTCCGGTCGGCACGGTGTTCGTTTACTGTTGTTGCCACAGCGCTGGGATAAAGCAAAGGCACAGGCTCTGTAGCACTGGCAGTGTCTGACAGATTGACATCTCTTCTAAATGCTGCTGCAAGGCTGCCTACTGAAACTATAGCAACAGGTAGGAATAGGATCTTCCCTTTGTTATTTGTGTTTACAGCTACCTTGTCTAACAGCAGCAACCAGAGCTGCAGTTAACACCATCCCTTTGCCAAAGCATGCTATAGTAAAGGCTGTTGTTATTGTTATTAGAGCTGTTGTTTGTAGGTGTGTGTGTGTAGCTGCTCACTTTTACTGATCCAGAAAGTGTTCCAGTTTTTGAAGCAACTGTAGTGTAGAAAGTGCTGGGTTATTGCACACAAACAAGCTTGCTGTGTTTCCCTATTGCCTAGGCACTGTTTTGTCTCTCACTGGAGCTTGGCTTTTTCTCCATTTCCTTAAGCAGCTTATTAAACACACATAATTTGTGACTGCTTCTTGCAACATGACCTCAAACTAATGTGTTCATTCATTACGACCATAATAACAGCAAAGTTTCCCCACTGAGGGATCAATAAATAAATATCCTATCTTATCTTAAAAATATGGTTTTGCTAATAGGAGCTGGTGTAACAGGATATATTTTATACCTCTCATAAGGAAGTTGGATTTCATAGGTTAAAATTGTTAAGTTCATAGATCAGTGTACGCGGGCAGCCATCTACTCTGAACCCTGACCCCCTTAAAAGCTTGCACCCCCTGCTGCTTCTTCAGTTTTGCTTTGTGAATGTTCTAAGAGAGCACCATTGCTCTTCTCTGATCCCCTCACAAGGGACACCAAAAGTCCCTACAGGAGCACTTGTTGCTACTGCTGAGATAATTGTTGGTATGGCAACAGGCATCCCCTGATGCTGCTGTCAGAAGGCCGAGTTACTTTCCAAATGTCAGACGAATTGATGTCACAGCAGGACTCTGCACCTCTCGGCAAAAATGCTTGTAGACATTCTCCTGTCTGGCTCTGTCTGTTGCTGAGTGTCAGCCTCCTGCACAAACTTATTTCTATTTAAGACCATCAAGGAAATTTGCTGTTTATATTTTCTTCCCCAGGTTTATTTCAGTCACAGTAAATGTGTCCTAAATTGACCCTGGAACACATTTCTGACATCTGAATAATTAGATGAACCCACAATCCAGACACACATACACACAAGAACCCTTTTTTTTTCTCACTGTAAAACTAGTTAAGCGTCACAGGATGTGGTTGTCACTTATATGCCAGAATGGAAGGAATTGTGAACCAGTGTGTAGAAGGAACATGTTTTTATCAATATCCATAGTGCATATCTTTGCTGTACCTGATAATTTTTTGTTAAATCAATTGCTATCCATGTTTTATTAATGTGTTTGCAAACAGGTAGTGGTGTGGCTCACTGCCATGATGGCTATTTCTGGGAGATGTCGCCCTGGGTCTTGTGACATGAGATCATAACTTATCAGATGTGCTCAGAAATAGCAGAATACAGTCCCTCGACCCATTTCCCAATCACATTAGAAATCGTAGAAAGTGTACCTTTCCTGCGTTGGGGAGATTGCAGCAGTATAAAACAAAGAACCATCATGATACACATTGATACAGACGGCTATGTTAGCAGATGCATTAAAACGCATTGGTGAAAAACATATAGATGTCATAGTCATTTCAAACACGTGTAGGCGGGTGAAGAGCGATACTTTACAAGCAGCGTCTTCCTCCCGGCTGAGGCCTCACCTTAAACTATGACTTTATTGCGACATCATATCCGTGGTTGTTCTGAATGGATGAGTTTCAACAGTCACTCAGTGATCCATTGAAACATTAGGAAAATGTTCAAACAGCTGAGGCTTAAACAGGTTAATGTTTCAAGCGTTTGGGTTTTAACAAGGATGTCCCATTGAAGGTTTGTTTTCTAATATGTAATCCCAAATGTGAACAAATTATTTAATTCTGTATCAATTCTATAGACACAGGATAGAACAACTAGCTCGCTTTATTATCACAGTGTGAACTCTTAAAGGACTAAATCTTTGTCCTCGTCTGGCTGCTTCAGTTGTTTGTTTATTGTCATTAGCAGCTACAATTTCCAGTCTGCAATTTTCTACAATGCCAAGACTACATCAACTAGTCCACTTTTCCTCAGCATTAGATTTAAGGAAATATCCTAAACTAACAGTAAAATATGCTGAGGTGATTGCTTTCATAACAATGCTGCTGTATTCAACAATAATATTTTACTGTGTAAATATAAGTATTCGATCATTTGTCTAGCCTTTGTTGGAGTGCATTTTGGGCAGGATCACTTGTTTGTGTTGATCTTGCCTCCTTTGAATCAGTTTCCCTTTGTGTTCTCACTCTTAATCCATATTCAAATTATAGTCAAATGTCAGCCTTGTGTCTGACTTTGTTTCTCCTTCAAATGTAATTGTTCAGAAGACAGTGTTAAATTTTGTGTGAAGTGTAATTAAAAGTGCAGCTAGGCCACAACCAGGACAGAACAGGCTTTTGTTTGGATATGTTTTCCTCTTTTCATTCCAATTTCTAAGGTACTGAGCCCTGGTCTCTTTCAGTCCTTTCCAGAGACGGATCAGTCCTTGCCCCCCCCCCATCTCCCTTGCTCTCCCCAAAGCGCTATCAGAGGCCTTTGATCGTCACACTGTTTATCTGTGCTCACTCAGAGGCTGCAAAGCAGTGTGATAAGTGGGCTTTGCCTTGTGTAAGTGCATGCGTAGGGGGTATTCGTCTGTTCATGGAAATAGGGGGGGTAATATTCTCTCACCTCCCGTCTCCAGCCCGGTTTACAGGGACGCAAGAAGCCAGAACAACAAGTACCCTGCGGGAGGATTAGCTCCAGTCCTCTGGGAGCAGAGAGGTAACCTGTTGTGCAGAGTAGGGGATAGAACAAGGACTTACATTTACCAGAATGTGTCAAAATCATTTAGATTGGCAATAAAACAACTGCCTCCCTTTTCATCACTCAAAACTTCTGACATTTTCAGCAAAAAATTTGTTTTTCTTTTCAGTTTGTACAAAGAACTTGACCACAGATAGTGTAAGTACACAGTGAATATACAAAAGCACTAAAAGCCAATGACACAGCAAATATAATATACTCTGTTAATGTGCAACATGACACACTGAGCTACTGTCGATGTAGAGTACATTAAGTGATGAGAGCATCTCATCAAGAAGTGCACATCAGAGCTGTGTTTCACTGCCTCTGTCATGAATGTTTTTGCCATCACAGTTCTGATAAACCACAGAAACAAACGCATTATATGATATTTTAAGACGTACAAGAAATGTTGCAAAAATGTTTGTCTTTGAATACGGATGCTGGCGCTCAATGTAAACTATGTTTAGCTGTGTGAAGTTGATAAAGAGGAACAGAAAATTGACAGGCTTAACAAACATGATCTTATTTTATTTTTTTCTAATATGCACATCACGTGTTGTAACTTTGAGTGGCCCTTGCATTTTCATTTGTTGGGCATAAGTATATTCCAAAAACATGCATTTTTGGTTTTCATTTATGGTCAATTATCAGTTTCTCTCATTTAAAATGAAAGCTTTTGCTTGCATTCAATCTGCTCTAGCACATTAACAGGAAATTATGTAAATTGGACACATTTGACCAAATAGTTTCAAGAGAAAGAAACACCACCATCTACTGATTTGATATTTTGATTGAAAGCATATTGACTTGTCTTTATTTTTCATACAGACCAACAGAGTCACGGGTCAGTGGTGCAGTGTTGAAACTGCTGGTAAACTTTTAAACACATAAATATTTTAGACTTGTCAACTTAAAAGCTCTGCATCTGTACCCCAGAGTCAGTTACTCTTGTCAGGGCTTCATACTGTATCACGGCTTGTACTGTCTTTATTTACAGCCCTCCAAATGCTCTAACCTTTGTTTTAACAAGATGGCTTTCATTTGAAAATGTGCACTCTTTGCGCTTTGGAGTAACATTAAAAATGGAGCAGCAATAAGCACCATCAGTTTTGCCTTACAACGCAAACTTATTTTAAGACTCATCGAGAACTCTTAAGACATGTTGTCTTACTAGAGTTGTTATTTCAGTGGCTCACTATTGTTAAGTCATATGTCAGTACAGTTACCTTTGATTTGTCTACTTTTATTTCATGCCCTCTCTACAGACTCACTATTGTTTTGTAACAGCTTAGAAGAGGTCTGGAGACATCTAAAGTGCAGGCAGCCCTGGGGATTTTTTGTTTGTTCGTCTGTTGGGCTTGAGTGTTTCGTTCATGGAGGGTCATTCTGTACCCCAACCTATTTCTAGGCTTGATCAAACACAGTCCACCCACACACAGGCTATAACTGGAGGAATGCTTTTTTTCCCCTCTTTTTTTTTTTTACAAGCAAATGTAAAATGAACATCTCTATCAATGTCTTTTTTTTTTTTTTGATGTTCTGCTATTTTGGTTTTCTTTTTTCGAACAATATAAGATGTTTGTGTTATTAATGATCATAATCTGACACCAAACCTGTTGGATTGCATGTTTTTAAAGGTTTTTCCCAAGCACACTGTTAAATCTTTGCGGCCCTGTTACCACATTTGAGTTTTGGACTGAGAATCCCGTGCTGTCTTACACCAACGAGACGTCTTGCCCTGTGGTTTTCCATTTCAAAGTACCACTACTCAAAGTGGGGAGCCTGTTTATCTTCAGGGTCTGTGGTAATAGCCCTGTGAAAGGCACAGGTTTATTATATTTCAGACTGAGATTACCTCAAGCCTGAGTCAGACTGTCTGTGCATGGCTCTACCTGGACACTGTAAACACAGACATGACCATTTGTGACTCATGTCCCAATTACAAGGCTCTGATTAGGTGACCAGGTAGCCTTTTCTGTTTTGCTCACATTCAGTGATTGTATTTTGCTGTGCTGCTTGTTGTCCACTCATAAATGTTGAAAATGTTCCAACTTTACACAACCATATTCACTATACACCCTATTTAGACCTTGAACAAAAAGTTACTGAATTCAGCTTTGAATCTTGATTCATTGATCTACTAGAATAGATGCAAAAAGGCTTACTGTACCTGCTCTATAATGTTTTTTCCTTTTATATTTAAGGTAGTATTTATCAAATATATTTGAAGAGACAGAGGACATTTTCTCGATGGCATGGGAAATTTTATCCATGTATTTTTAATATTGACTATGCTTATCAATAATACAGCTGATGTACTCTGGTCGGCTGGTCGATATGCTCTTGTCTGACCAGGACAAATGCCTTCTTAATCCATTATTTTCATGTATTTGTGCAGCAGTAATGTAGTTCACCACTAGCTGAGGATTGGCAATGGATTGATGGGGCTGATTGATATGAGATGAGCACAAAGAAGAAGAATACGGAGCAAAAGAAGTGTCAACACACACATTTTCTTCTCAGCACAGTGGTGTAGTAATCCACCCCCAATCAACCAATGATTGGTTGAAGAGTAGGCTTAAATTTTCATTAGACCAAGCTTTTTCTTGGCTGACTGCAGCCCTAATTAATAAAGCTCTTGATTTCGATATTTTTCTCCTTAAATTTTCTTAATTGGAAGTCCATTACATCTAGTTCAAGTGTATTGCTGGTTGCAGCTTTATATACATTTATTGCGATTGAGCAAGTGAACAAAACAAAGAAAATTGCAACACCCAACTGGTTGTCCCTGGATAAACAATTTTCTGGAGTCTGAGGTTCGGTGAAGGTGCTCGTAGTGGTGGCAATATTTTCCACACAGCTCTAATTAAGCTCTGCCACACCGACCCTTCCCTACCCTCACGGCGGGTGAAGCAATGAAGGTGCCATTCTCAGAAAAATTTTTAATGGACTTGTACTAGTTCTTCCCTGATCCATGACTACATTCTAAGAAACCCATGGGCGGGCACGTTATCAGAGTTGAGTCAACAAAGTGTGAGGCCACACAGAGTATACTGTCTTAAAGTATTGCTCTCAGACTGAGACTCAGTTTCCAAACCCCGGGAGTGTGCAACAGTTTAGGGTCTCTGCTGGAGTTCAGTTTTGCATATGAGCCTCTATCTCTCAATGCTGTCTTGTCCCGGCATGCCTGGGGATTTTAGTGTCTTGCTTGTAACACTCTATGAACTCTTGAGGCTCACAAAAAAGGATTAGAAGTTTAACTAGTGTCAGTCATTGTAGTTTTGCGTGTGTGTTTGGTTTCTTGCTGGCCTGTCTGTTTGTCTTTGTGTGTTTTCAAGTCTGACTGATGGCGAGGGAGAGTTGTGCACACTATTTCCTTTATCTGTGTGCTGTTTGCTGAATGGTGTGGTGACCTGTTACCATACCCCACATTGACAGGCCCCTTCTGTCTTGGATAGTGCCCCCAACCTGTGGGTTGATTGAGTTTGCATACTTTGTTGCCATGAAAGCCTGTTGCACTCTTGCTGTCACTCTTGTGAACATTGAAAAGTTGGGATGCTTTTCCTGTTAATGTTGTTATTTGAGTCCCGCTAACATGCAAAAAGAGATGAAAACCAGTCATGCCTGCATGTGGTATTTCATGATGCAGCTGCACCTTCACACAAGGTTAATTTCTCATTTTTCAAAACGGTGCAGGCTTTCACCCGACCTACGTGTGTTTTCTGCCACCATCTTAACGCATAGATTCAGGTTGTGAAAGTAAACCGATTGCAGTAATCATTGCGATCGAAGAGTAGTGTGACACTAACCAAGCATGACACTTAGCTTTTGGTGTATGCAGCAGCTGAGCTTGCCTCCATACCACAGTTTTTAGGTGGACTAGAGACCGTTTGTCTGGCCCACACCCAAATTTGACACCAACTTCCACACTAAACCAATTGTACCAAGGTCAGCAAAAATGCCCCCTGGTCCAGAAAGACCTCTTCAGTTAGCTGAAGTATGAAAAGTGGCCGTGCGTTGTCATCAGCAAGGCTGTTTGTAAAAAGTTGGGCTCTGTTCAACTTTTCCCTTTCACCAAGACCCCAACCAGCCATTGCTGTTGTGTCCCAGCACTCATTTCAAATGAATGAATAGCAGTTTCTTCATCTCTTGTTGGCGTGGTTGGTGTGAGCACACAGTAACGTCGAGGACAGCTCCTCTTTGAGGCGAGATCCTCCCACCCAGCCTATCAACAGCATTGACGTCACTACAAGGAACCAGCTGGACCATTGGGCAGGTGTGATCCTGTTTTTTATCTCAGCCATAGTCACAGCCAAGCTCTTGGCTTGACTTTTGTTTTTGATTGTTTTTACTTTTTTTTTTTTTGCTTTCTTTCTCACTTATTTAATTTTGCTTATCAGTTGTTGTGTCCTCTTGATGATTTTTCTTCACATCTTCACCGATTTCTTCACATTGCTATTCCTCTGTCCCTGTCCTCCTTGACATTTGTAACCATATCGGTTATCTTGTATTTAGCATTCAGAGGCCACCGGAATGAAGATATGCCTCTGTGACACTTGGCCCTATTTCTATTCCCACTGATTCATGGCTTCTGTAAGTCTGACTGCAACTGTCAGTGGATTCCTCTTGATTCTCCTGCAAATTTCAGATCAGTGCTAGTTAGATCAGACATTTGAAAGCAGAGTGCGGTGCCTCCCTGTCACCTTGTATTTATGCATGTATTTGTTTTTATGAAAGCACATCGCCTACATAAATAGTCTGAACAAGACACTGAAAGGAGAAGTGTGTGCATTGGGTGTTGCAAGCAGGTGGGTTTCCTTGTACCGGCCACGTTGCTCTCCCTCCAAAGAGAACAGGGCTTTCTCCGTCCTCCCCCTCACCGTCCGTCCTGCCACGGATGACAGGCATTCCCCCTGCACCGTGACTCTGCTCCCATACAGCAAAGTAGCCCTCCAGCTGCTTAAAGGCAGCACAGTCTGGTCATGCCTAGTCTGGCTCCAGACAAAACATGAGCGAGACTCAGGCACAACCTCAGACCACTAGACAGGGTTGCACGTAACAATAACATCTTTCACAAGGGGGGAAGAAGATGGACTCAGACATTCCGCATTTTGTGTGAAATTCTGACGTTTTGCCACCATCCAGTCTGTATATTTTATGTCGAGGTGTGTGTGTGTGTGTGTGTGTGTGTGGTTGGTCTAATTTTAGACCAACCACCCCCACCCTTGGGGCAAATGTATTACCCAAGACAGCTTGTGACTATCACCATGCTTATGCACTTGGTGTACATGTATATAGTACTTGTGGTGCAAGATTGGCCACCTGACAGCTATCAGGTGTCAACAAGAGCTGCCCACGGCCTTCACTCTACAATTATGGAGTCCCATCGCAGTAAAACGCTTAACAATGTGAAAGGCTTTCAATTAGCACTCCCACTGCAGCAGTTCATTCTGTCTCCATGCACTTTAGCTGCGATTACTTTACAACTTCCACCGATTCCTGTTCCAATTTATTGCTGATATTTTGAGCAATGGAAAATATGTACATGTTTTTCATTCATTTCGAGCTTAAACCTGACATGGCTTTATACTTCACCACACAGATATCCTAAAATGATGAGTTAGCAGTTCCAGGATACCCATGCCCCGATTCCCAGTCTTTTGCGACTTAATCACCTGTTTAGGTTTTTGTGTCCTTTTTTATGTTCTGAGATACAGTGGCCCTCATCAGCCAGCACTGCTATTCTCTGCTGTCTCCTCTCTGCTCTCTCCTCCTGCTCTTTCTCCTTAGTCACTGTACGAGACTTTGGAGACTTCTGGGAGAGGCCAGCTGATTTGGGAAGATCTCCCCATCGACTCTCGTCAGACTCTCTCTCCCTGCCTCCGTTCCCTCCTCCTTGCAGTGCTGCTGCAACAGTAGAACACGTGACAAGGAACAGGGCACCAAGGGAGCTTTCTCTGGGCTGCTGTGTGGGCCTCTGCCTTTACTCAGTGACCTTTCTCCCAGTTTAGCATATATACTTGCGCACAGAAGGCCGGATGTAACCCAAATATAGGCTACTTTTAACACGTGTGTTTTCTGATATTTGTTTAGTATTGATGCACCTGCCACAGTGAGGTAATAGATCCCACAGCAAGAGATGGTTGCTTTCGTGGTACCTGCCACTGTAACTCCACCACCCTCACTGATGGGATGCTGGACATTGATGTTTTTTTGTTGTTTTTAATATGTTGCAAACTTTAATTTAGTGGAAAAAGTGCCATTTGGTTAAAGTTATTTATACAAAGCTTGGAATTGGTCATTTGAGGTTGAACAGGTCATTTAACCTGTTGTTTTGCAGCTGTGCCAAGGTGATCAATACAATGACTGTAGAGCTGAGATGCAGCCAATAACTCAAAGTTGACAGTTTTTAACTATTTTAGACATTTAAGACTGACCAATGAAACAATGAGCAGATTAATCCATAATGGAAATAGTTGAATTGATCATGATGCCATCCCATCTGTTTTTGACACAGCTGAACGTTGCTGGCTGGCTTTTCAAGGCTTTTGTTTCCACTGCTTCTTGTTTCCTGTGTGGTTAAACATGTGTCTGCCTCGACAAACATTTGATGCGTGTGTGTGTGTTTGTGTTTGTTTTGTTCTTCCTGCATCTGTGCAGTGTGTAACACCAGAACCAGTTTGCATATTTCAGAGTGATTTGCATCCGTTCCTAGCCACTGGCAAACGGCTGGGCAGGCCTGATGTTGCCACATGTCCCTGTTGATAAGCTCGCTCAAGACTGTATACAGTAGACTTTATCTGTCTCCATCGCATTAATGCAGGAGAAATGTGTTGAATTTAAAGAGTTAATCATGGCGAGAGTGGCAACCAGTGTAGATAGCACTGAAGATGGTCCCATACACACTGATTGCAGTGTACAAGGGGTGGAATATAGATTGATTTACTTATGTGTTTTTTTATTATTATTTTTTTATGATTCCTTAATTGCTGGGCTGACATCATGCACTGCACTAGAAACTCGACAGCGACTCGTCAGTGGAGACAAACACTGTTAACTCTGTCCCAGTTCATGGTAGCAGGACAGAGCTAACGCTGAAGCATAGCACTCAGTCTGCAGTTTATACCACTTCCCTACTGGGGAGGAACTGACTTAAGGTCGAGTCTCTCTCTCTTCCCCACTGTTAGCCACCGCTGGGGTTTTCTCGGCACTTCCATGTTAACCGGTGTTGATAATATTTATTTTTGCTGCTTGGGAGCACTTAGTGGTGCTACATACTTACCGATGACCACCACCACCTAGTTTGATTAAATAAACATTGAATAAACTACCCAGAGGTTCAGCGAAAACAAAATGTTAACTAACCCTAAAACGTGAACTTATTAAAGTATTCTATTGAACGTGTACATTTGATTTACCACAATTCTATATAGCAACGATGTTGCCGACATTAAAAGTAAGACTGACTGACGTGATGTGTATTGTTTTTGGAAATATGCCACATGATATAAGATCTTTAGAAGTGTGTCATTTATGTATTTATCCTCATGGTCCTATGTTAAACGAACTAATAAATTAATAATCACAAGTAGATTTTCTGAATTCTTGAAAATAGTGTATCACCCATGACTATTACAGTGCAATAGCGATGTTTGTGACTGCTCGTTTCCCACCTAGCCCAGATGTTCTTCAGTTCCTGTATATACTTTGAAATGGTGTTTTGTCTGCCTCTTGGAAACCCTACTATTGGCCTCATTTAAAACACAGACTGTATGAAGTCACTTTGTGCGTTTGGGCAACCATCCACAATCCAGTTGCTTTTCATCTTTTAGCATAAGCTGTCATTGTGGTGTCCTTGGCGTGTCTGTTGGCTCTTTTGTTCTGCAGCGTTTTCTCCATGTTTCCGTCTCTCCTAACTGTCCGCTCTTGCTTCCAGAGACAGGTTGCGCAGGAGACAAGCACATGTTAAATGCCCCCTCTTGCACCTCGTCCATACCTTGTCACTTCCAGAGATTTAGAAGCAAACAAGCCTTTAAGTCTGGCCACGCTTTTTGCCAAGCTTCAGCTGTCTGCATGCAGCAATGCCACATTGTGTTCAGTGCTGCTCAGAGGCGGTAATTAAAGGCGTCATGGAGGATCTCGGCCATCACGCAAGGCAAAAAAAAAAATCAAGGCTGTTTTTAGTGCCCTTGTGGCTGTTGCCAAGTATAAAAGATGGAGGGGAAGATAGAAATTTCTAGTGGAGAGTGGGTTGATGCATCCCTTTGACAGTGGCTCTGTGGTTGGCAGAGAGGATAAGTGACAGTAGGGTAGTGGGTGGAAGGAAAAGAGGAGTTGGTGTGGCTTTGAAGAGTGGCATTGAGTTGCAAAGACATTGTTTCGTTCTTTTCTTGGGTTAACTAGAAATTAAACAGGTGGGCTTGGGAGACAAAACCACTGTGATACATAACGTGTTACAGGGAACTTGCATGTCCTGAGTGAGTTGTGACTGAGTGAAACAGGATTGAAGAGAGAGTCACAGAGCACATAGTCCTGTGTCAGTCTCAAGGAGGTGAAAAGAGAGAGCGTGGGATTGAAACGCCGAGGCCGTTTGAAGCTTTGCCCACCCTGCAATCCTCACCTTGTGACTACTGCCTGTGACACGGTGCTGAAGTCCAAGCCCTTTCTCTCCGCCTCCCTCCCACCACTCTGTGTACGTGGTAGGCGTGGCGATAGCCGGCTCTCGTCATCCACTTTCCCTCTACTCGCCTTCCACCCTCCCCTCCCCTCCCTTCCCACCCTCCGCCCCCTCCCATGTTGCTCTGAGACGGTTCCAGCCAGTTTGTGGCGGCTGGGTTTAGACTGTCAAGGACTTGGCAGAGTTTGACTGACTGCTCCCTGGCTGGTTACAGACCAGACATTACCTGTTCTGTAAGACACCCTTTGTGAAATCCGTGTGTGTGTGCTACTTTAAGAGTGTCTCGTGATTTTTCAGACCAATATTAGAAATTTAATCTGTATAGTTGCGCTGTCTAAATTAAACCCCAGACCTGTATTTACTCCCTGTTAAAAAAGGTACTTGTGCTTCACAAAATTACCTTATTTCTACATGAATAGAATAATATGAAAAAAATCCAGGTGCCCCAAACTTGAACTATACAGATCGGAGTTTGTTCTGTGATAAAACTATGTTGGGCTTATGATAATAAATGTATTGACATTAGCATACAGAGGGCATATAAACCAGGCACAACCAAGGTTTTTTGTCTGTTTGCCAAAGCAAATATCTAACTGATCAGTTGTCAGTGTGACCAGTGAAATCAACTTGCCTGCTACAGCTTGTTAAAACCTGGTCATTATGTTATTAAAATAATGGCTCTTGCGATTTAAAAATTTGACTCGATGTACTGTAAGTGTGCGCTCTGCCATTGAAATGACCATCACCTCTCTCTCGTCTCTCTCGACAGGGTTTCTGTGTTGACTTGAGCCGCACCTATATGGCGTGTGTGAACGGAGAATTTTGCCAGGCACAGCACCTCACCTCTGTGGAGAAGTGAATCGGCCGCCCCCCGAGGGACTACGCTACCCAGAAACCCCCGTGACTGCCAGCACGCTAGGAACTGCTGACTCTTCCAAAGGCCCCCTGGGATATTGCGTAGTCCTTGGCCCGACTGCCCTGCCTTGTCCCAACCAATACGAAAAATCTTTGCTTTCCACTTTCTCCTTGAACAGCCAATCACAAACAGCTCTCCTGAATGGGGTAAACTGATTGGATGACTCCTGGATAGTCTCCTCATCTTTTTTCTTTTTCTTTTTTTTCCTTTTAAATTTTTTGGTTTTGTATTAATTCATTTTTTTTTACATCCCGGAGTACTGTGGACTAGTTTATCCTTTTTGTTACCTTTCTCTGTGTACATCATCCCATAGCTGAACACCTGTTGTCCTCCTGACCCCATCCGTCTCCACGTGTTGTCATTTTTATTTATTCTACCCTTTCCTCAATACATAAATCTCCTAGCAGTCTTTGCTGAGTTCTGAGCCAAAAGTCGCTTTTGTTTTGTAAGAGTATTGTATTGTAATTGTTTTTTAAGCCGTCTCGCCAACATGAACCGCCCCGCTGCAGTCGAGATTGCCTACGAGTGCATGAGGTTCCTCATCACCCACAACCCCACCAATGCCACGCTCAACAAGTTCACCGAGGTACGCCTGCATCTGCCTGTGTTCGCATCTGTCTGCGTCTGTATGCAAGCCGTCTGTCTGAAACCCGCTCTGTTTCGATGTCTGCCAGGAGCTGAAAAAGTTTCATGTGAACACACTGGTGAGAGTTTGTGATGCCACCTACGATAAGGCTCCAGTAGAGAAGGAGGGGATACAGGTTGTGGTAAGAGTTCACTAACACACACATACACACCTGTGGCAGCCTTTCTTCCTGTATGCTTGTATCCTTGCTTACACAGTCACACACTCCGTCCTCTTTTTGTCTCCTCTAGGACTGGCCGTTTGATGACGGTGCCCCTCCTCCCACCCAGATTGTGGACGACTGGCTCAAGCTGCTCAACACCAAGTTTCGAGAGGAACCTGGCTGCTGCATCGCTGTGCACTGTGTGGCAGGGCTTGGCCGGTGAGTGGCTAACTGCATTGTTTTCTCTAGAGATGTGACAATAACTCAAGAGGCAGCGCTGATTGTTTGGACTGTTGCACGGTCAATTTTTAATGGGCCACTGGTCTAAAACGCAAACTGCTATTTAACAAGCCAACTGTATTGAGTTCTGTAACATAAATTATGGTTCTGTTAGAAACATTAGACTCCTTTTGTAAGATACAAAGACTCCAGTGGCCGATATGTCAGGTTTATGGGAAAGCAGGTGTATGGACGTTTAATCTAAAGATTCTCCATCCATGCAGTTCGTGCTCCTTATCCGATGGTAACAGGCCATTCCAAACATTGTTCCTGCCAGCCCCGTCCTTCAGCCTCTCCTGGGGGATCCTGGGTGTACTATCTGTTCAGTCACTTTATTGTACTATAAACTGCTTCTGGTCCTAGTTTACTTTCCATTACAGCAGAAATGATTCTCCTTTTTTTGCTAAGAAAATCCAGTAATTCTGTCCTGTAGACCGTCCCAAAAATCTGTAAAAAAATTTATTACGTTTCCTGGTAACCCAACCGATACCGAGGGAGTACGAGGGAGCGCAACATTATGTGAAAATGAAAATTGCCAAAGACGGTTGGAAATGTGAAAGATAGAGACTGAAACTGACTGACTGAAAAATGAGTTGTACATAGAATATGTACAATTCAGTCATATTTGTTTAATTTTGTTCCTTATCCACTTTTTAGTCATCGGTTTCTCAGCGGCAGCCACAGGGTGTTTAATGGGCCTGGCTGTTCCCTGGTATAATGCCGCCCATTTGACTTAATCTCTCACTTTCTCTTTCCCCGTCCTGTTAGCGTTATCTGTTGAGTGTGCTGCTGCTGTTAGGGTGCTTAGTCCATTTCATCCCCTCCTGCACCAAAGTGACTCCAGAGAGATATGTGCCACCTGTGAGGCTCAACACACACACACGCACACGCACACGCACACGCCACAGAAAACATTAATTGAATGTTAAAGTGTCTAA
Source organism: Pempheris klunzingeri (assembly GCF_042242105.1). Lineage (NCBI taxonomy): Eukaryota > Metazoa > Chordata > Actinopteri > Acropomatiformes > Pempheridae > Pempheris > Pempheris klunzingeri. The sequence goes on from NC_092027.1 coordinate 15,662,384, forward strand.
ATGAGTCAGTTTTTCTCCCTTAACCACTTGTTGCTGCTTCAGTATTTTTCACACATGCTACGCTGCACCCGCGTGCCCGTCCCCTGTCCCCCTGTGACTCAAACGTTAAACATACACCATCGACTGATTCAGCATCTCGACTGGCTGTCCTCTCCTCCTGCTCCCTTTAGCGCTCTGTAAATATACAGTCATCTGATTAAGTTATCTATCGTCAGTGACAAGTCTGTTGCTGTTTCCTCCGCAGACTTGAAAAAGGAAAGCCAATTACATTTTGCATGTGATCCGCCTGTTGGTCATGAGGTTGCACAGGCGATGGGTCATATTCGCACAGCAACGTGACAGTGAATTACAGAAGAGTTAAGCCGAATAACAACAGAAGTGTGAAAACAAAGGAGGCAGAAGCACATGACGTGGGCGAGCTGGTGTGAAAATGTCTTTCCTGACCACAAACGCACAATAAGCCAATCCATTTCTCAATGGCTTTCAGGGTTTCACATTGCTGTGGCATTCTGGAGGTTGTATAATTGCAGTATTGGTTAGACTGGCATTTTCTGAATTCAGCTCCTCTTCTCCCCTGTCCTGTGTTTACTGCAGCCATCTGGCTTTTCCGTAGCTTTTCAGTCTGATCTGCTTTACACCAGCCAACATTCACTTAAGGACCTCAGTGTGGGAGGCTGCAGCTATGTGCCTTGTTGTTGTTTGTCCTTTCTTTAACGATATTCTCACCCCTCCTGCCGCACTATCACGCTGTTTTTTTTTTTTTTCCTTCCCTTTTTACTTTGTCATTTTCTTTCTTGCATACTATCCCTCATGAATTTTGTGTGAGAGAAAAGCCTCTCCAGGAAATGCTCTGTCAGCACTGAGATTTGACCCGTCAAAGTTGCCCAGGAAGTTTTCATATTTATTTTTTTTCTCACTCTATCTCATCTAGTGAGAAAGGAGAAGGTTGTCTCACTGTAACTTATCACAGTATTCTGGGTGTGTGTGTGCTTGGCTCGGGGTGTGAGCACGGCGCCCCAGCAGGGCGACAGTGAACTTGTGCACCCCTGTTCATTTCCCAGGCCTTTTTCCCAGGTTCACCCCCCCCCACACCTTCCCTCTACCATATTACTATGTAACCATGTGAACTTCAGCATTTAATCTGTTCTACCTCTCTCCTCCTTTTGATTCTCTCACTGTTTCCTTCAACTCGTCCACTGGATCTCTTCACCTCTCAGAGCTCCAGTCTTGGTGGCTTTAGCCCTCATTGAGTGTGGGATGAAGTACGAGGATGCTGTGCAGTTCATAAGGCAGTAAGTACCCTCCCTACTTTGATACTTGGAGGTTTTAATAAAGATTGGGTCTGTAAATGGTGCTGTGTGTGTGTGTCTGAATAGAAGCAGAGTATATGTGGGAAAAAGTGAATTTTGGTGTTTGTGTGTTTTAATGTCTGCAAAATACCAGAAGTTGGTAACTACAGTTCTGCAGTCAGGTGCCACCACTAGGAACAAAAGTGTACTCTGCAAAATGTGCACTTCTAAAGGAATAGTTCAAAATTTTGGAATTTACACTTATATGCATCTTGGCTGGCTGGAAGTTACTGCTCCCAGCTGAGACATTGTTTGACACGTAAATGGCAAATTGTCTTTTTTGTACTTTGATTTTTTTTGTTTTTGTGCAGGCTAAACAAACAAGATATAATGTGTTAATTGTTGAGCTTTGGAGGTGCTGGGAGGTGGATTTTATTGCCTTTGCACAGAGCCAGGCTCACTTTTCCACCCTGTTACCAGTCATGGTTTTTATGCTACGCTAGCCAGCTGCTATCTGTAGCGTCATAATTAAAAGACAGAAGGGTATTGATCCTCTGATATAAGTGCCAGAAAGCAAATGAGTGTATTTTCCAAAATGTCGAACTCATCCTTTGATCCCTTCAGTAATGGTTGTACTGTTTGCTATAGCATGAGTTTATTTTCCTACTGTAGTGGATGTCATTGTTTCTGACTCTTTCCCTCCTTTTTTCCCCCTCTTCTTGTCATAGGAAGAGACGCGGAGCCTTCAACTCCAAACAGCTTCTTTACCTCGAGAAATACAGACCTAAAATGCGTCTGCGGTTCAAGGATACCAACGGCCACAACTGCTGTGTGCAGTAGGCTGCCTGTCAGTGCATCTTTCTTATGCGCATCTAGTGGGGAATCTTCCAACAAGGGGAGATGGAGAAAAAAAAAAAAATGAAGAGAGTGCTATCAGTAATTATTGTGATGATTTGTTAACACTGAGTCATGGTTAATTGATCAGAGAGCAAGCGAGTGATCGAATGAATGAAACCAGATCTGGGGATCCACCAGCCGAACCAATGAATGGAAGGTCAAAGCACACAGATAGGCCCGCCTCCCGGTTATACTGTTCAACCACGGGCCAGAATTCAACCAGAGTCCATCCTGTTTTTTGTTTTTTTTCTTTTCTTTTGTTTCAGTTGTGATCATGGGATAACATTTTCCATTTTGTGAATTATTATTTTTACACAAACAATGGTGAAGAGAAGATGTAATGTCAAATGATATTCTGATTTTTATTTCCACTAATTATTGATATTATGATTAGGCCAGAATAATGTACCTTTTTAAAAAAAAAACAAAAAAAATCTTTTTAAACTTTGAACACATTGTGACAGTCCAGTTTGGTATTGGGTGATTTTATTATTTTATTTTTATTTTATTTTTTATTTTTTTGCACAAAAACTCAAAAGATCACCTGAAAATGCAGTAATGTTTTTCCTTTTTACCCTTCACTTGCTTTAAAGTCACTTTCAGTTTAGGGATTCACTGAGTTTGAATATGTCTGCAATATTTATTCACAAGATATGATATGTGTGGCAGTTATGAGTTTGGCAGGGGCAAGGACACTTTGTTATCCAATAGTTTTTTTTTTTTTTTAATCCTTTGAGAGCCATGTCTTTTTTTTTTTTTGTTTTTTGTTTTTTTTTAAACCTTGTTGGAGTGCAATAAAATCAGTCCACCTCAGATAAACCCACCAAACCCTGCTGTGAACATCTTACACAAACACACACGCACACACATGGACACACTTCAGACACACACCCAGGCAGTTAAACAGGAAAAAACAAGCACCCACAACAGGTGCTTGACCTGCTTTCATTCATTAAATGGGCTACAATAGGACTTCCCTATATATGCATATTTAAACTCTTATACACAGAGCCTAAGATCCAACCTGAAAGACAACGTGGAGAAGAATGAAAATGGTCAGTTTTTTATCATTGTACCCATTTTGAAAACATCCCCAATTCGTATTGGTTCTTTAAAGATAAATAAATTGAAATAAAAAGCATACATGTGTCTGTTCTCTGCCTCCTCTCTGGTTTTGAAAATCTGCGTGTCGTCTGTCAAATGATTTTGTGGTTAATGTTTCTAAAGCGGGGGCGGTAGGTGTGGACAAGTTTGTACTACACGTGGGCAGGTCATTGAACTCAGCATCGACACTTCAAACAAGCTCGTCCTGCTCATACTCATCAGACCTTAAATCAATAGTCTATTTTCTTAAAGTCAAAGTTAAGAGCAGGAATTTGTTGTACCAGTCCTCGTGACAAAATGTCATCTCTTTTATCCTGTTCAGAAAATGAGCGACAATGCTGTCACCTTGCACTTGGTGATGAACACATTCTGTGTTTCCCAGACAGTGCGTGCTCATTAGGCATGTCAGTCAAAGCCTGCCCTACATGTCCTTCCCCCAGCAGAGAGTGAGTCAGCACCACGTGGAGGCCACAGAACACCGTGGTACTGAGAACTGACTCACAACCACTACTAGTAATCACGAAGCCAGTCAATACCTGAACAGATCCATAGTGCCCCCTCTGCTGCTCGCATGCTGTCATGGCTGGAGTACTGCCTCACATCATGTCAGGACATGTTGACAGTGGGCGCTGAAATGTGCAGATAAGTTAACATAAACTGGGAAATTGAGCGAAAGCAATGACCAGTGGCAGTTGATAATTGGATGTAGCAACGCCTGCAGTTAAAAGCATAGCAAGTGCCTCCGTGGCATGTCGATCCCTGATGTGTTTTTGGTATGCAACTCATTAATTCACTAATCTCTGGACCTGACAAGAAGCACTGGGGTTGACATGTTTGTCACTGCCTGTAACTGCAGCGGAACCACAAACAAATTAGCTCATGTTACCAGCTCAGTGCTGCGGAACCTGCTTTCAATAACATGAATTTCATCTACAGTGAAAAACACGACAAAGCGTCTGATTTAAATCAGGTTTTTGCTGTTGTTATTGAAGTTAAGAAGCTTTGTTCATTGTCGTGTGACCGACAGCATGACAGCCTGAAGTGGTGTCGGTTCAAGGAGCCGACTGTTTCCTCCCAGATGCCCCTAAACAGGCCCTACATTTGCCAGTTGAGTTCTTTTGGTTGATGATTGTGATCTGCTGAGTTCTTGAGAAACAGATTGCATGACTGGTTGGGTTATGTTACGTGTGTTAATGCTTCCCACCAACAGATGTCACTAAGAGCTAACAGGATCCTAGTGGTGGTGTTGTTGCTGGAGCCGGCTAGATAAGTGACTCAGTGTGCTGTCATCACTGGGTAAGTCAATGATAAGAGCCGCACACCTGTTGTGCAATGGACCGGAAGCAGCAGAGGGCAAGACAGTGGCCTGCTGGCTGCCCCCCCTCCTCAGGTTAAGAAGGATCATATTGTATATTCACCTGAGATTATCCCAAATCTTAGCTATTGGTCTGGGACTACGCTTGTCCTGGGGGTTCCATGTTCAGAATCATTCCTATCTGAGGTGTTGGTGTGTTCAAGTTACCTTGATTTCAAGTGGTGAAGCCAACCATCACTGTCTATATTACATTTACAGTGTATACAGTGCCTATACACTACTCACAAAAAGTTAGGGATATTCGGCTTTCAGGTGAAATTTCAGGATGAACTTAAAATGCATTCTAACCTTTCCAGGTGAACTTAATGTGACCTTCTCTAAACCTTTGAATGCACATGTCCAACTGTTCAGTGTCTCAGTACTTTTTGCACAAGTTGCTGTTCTCTAACAAGAAGCTTAACAGCAACATTCACAACAGGTTTGATCCATGAATCCACCAATACATTTCCTGCTTCAGTTAGAATTGGTATTTAAACAGTCCTCCTCATCCTGCTGTTCACATTCTGACATCATGAGACCAAGACGACACCTAATAATTGATCAACAGCACCTCAACACTGGAGGCTTCAAACAGGAAGTCCTCAGACGGAGGTGTTCACTGAGCTTAGAGGGTCACAGAGTGTCATCAGGAGGTTGGAACAGTGATACAGAGACTGGAAGAGTCACAGAAAGGAGAGGAGTGGACGTCCTTTGGCCACATCCCAATTTATTGAGTGGTAGTGGTATACCTACCACTGTTGTTAGATTTTCTTTCAATAAATTGTTTAAGATGAATAAAATGACCATTGCATGCTTCTACTTAAATGCCCTACTTTCATGATATAATATCACTGTAGCATTCACTTTTTACATTTTCCATATATTTCACCTGAAAGTCGAATATCCCTAACTTTTTGTGAGTAGTGTATGTACCCTTTATACCACATAAAGTAATGTAAGGTAGCCTATGATACAGCATAGAATAATATAATATGATATAATACTTTTTTGTATATAGGAGTGTGATAAACCTATTTGTTTCCTCTGGATAAACTATTTAAAATAGGAAGGTGCACAGTGTAATAAATAACACTGATGATTTGGTGCATTTCTTCTAGCTGCTCTGGTTTCTGGGTCCTGGTATTGTGCATGCTGGCCCACTGTCACGGCTTACAGGTACAGAACAAAGCCATCATTAATTCTACTAAGACCTTTACTTTTCCTACTGTGACAGGTCAGAATATATGCTGTTAACAAGGTCCGCGCTTAATACTGAGACAGGAAATACAGGCGTCAGATTCCACTACAGCTCATGGCCAATGATTAGTTTTCCTCTTAACTTCAGGTTCATGTTATCGCTTCACTTTTTTACATACAGGTTTTGCATTGATGGGCGGAGCTGGATAGCACCGGGGCCTGCAGTCATTTTGAACACCTTTCCAAATTCCCAAAAGACCAAACGAGGCACACACACACACACAGACGGACAGAAGGTGCACCACAAACAACAAATCTCCTTGCTTGTTTTATACGACTGAGGAGAAATATGAACACAGTGTTGTGTGCCTTCCTGAAGGGAAATTAAGACGGATGTAGATAAATGATCCTGCGATTAAAACTATACATTTATCCCTTTGGTGTTTGATAAAAAAGACACAAAAGTGCCCTCTTAGATGCCCGTGTAGCTGAGCTGCCCCAGGGGCGTTCAATTATTAATTATACTTTAAATCTTTAAATTCAGATCCTAGTCACATAATAAAACAGTTTAAATGAGCCTTTGGGACTGCTTTACTATATATTCATGGGGACTTTTTGCAAGCTGGTGCCCCTTTGATTATTTTGGCCCCTGTTTTTTTTTTTTTGGTGATGCAAAGATAATTAGATAATGAGGGAGGAGGGAACAATTGGGAATCTTGGAAAAAAAATACTCATTAATGTGCAGCTGGATAGAAGAGACAGGGATTGTTGTAAGTTTGTTTTAAATCAACCATTAAACATATTTGTAAATTGTGACACGTTAGTGACAAATTTTCTAGAAACTACAGTTTTGTGCTTTTCAACTCCTCAACTCCAAAGAAAAAAACAGCAGCAGCGCCTTGTCAGCAGGACACACACGCACACACACACACACACACACACACACGCACGCACGTACGCACACACGCACGCGCACGCACGCACGCACGCACGCACACCTGCCCGGCGGACAAAACGGAAGTGAAGTCAAAACAGAGGAAATTGGCGTTTAAATGGCAGGAAGAGCGGGCCGAGGCCTTGCTAGCTCCAGGGGGGGGGCCGAGGGACAGACCCGCAGCACCCACTGGCCCTGCAGTTTCAGGGCTTCAGTGAGCTGAAGTGGCTCACCGGGACCAGAGAAGTGGACATTTTCTACGACGGCCGTGAACGCGACTGGTGGCGTGAGTCTCGCCAAGGCCCAGCGAGGAAGAGGAGGAAGAGGAAGAGGAGGAAGAGGAAGAGGACTTCACCTTGAGACGGGCCAGCTTTATCTTCAGCGTCACTTCCAGGGAAGCACGCATGGACCTGATGTTGGAGAGGAGTCAACAAACAGTAGGTGTAAATCCGTTTTATTTGCAGTGTTGTGGTTTTTCTGTGTGTGTGTGTGTGTGTGTGTGTGTGTGGTGTGATGGCCGCCATGCCAGCCTGAACCTGCCAGGCAGTCTGTGCTGTCAGTCTGCTTAGCTTTCACACTGTCAGTCTGTGCTGGCTGATGAGTCTGTGTACACATTAACATCTGGACTTGGGCTGCCACGTCTCATGTTTCCTCTGTCTGTGTTTGACCTGGTTCTGATCAGCTGCCAACTGTTGGTGCTGAATCTGTGCTTCTATCTCAGTAGTCGTGGAAAAGTTGTTGTTGGAGGTCTGTCAGTGTTACTATCTCATGAATGGAAGCACATCCAGCTATAACTCACGCAGTCATGGAGGTTTATTATGTTCAGTTTACGATGATCTTCATTATGGATCTGCCTGCCAGTTAGTTTTCTCAATGACTTGATTGATTGCTCTGTCTCTGATGTGTCAGGTATTCCATAAACTCCCTTTAATACTTTGGTCTATAGAGGAAAATGCTCGTTACACTGTACCACGGCACAAGCTGACATATTTAAAAGGCTTATTTTGGGCTATTAAAAATTCAGACCACCCTCCAAAATATGCAGTTTCCTGTCACAGAAGACAAGAAAACTGACACATATTCATATTTTAGAAGCTCAAACTAGTAGTTTTTGAGCACCGTTACTTTGATAATAGCTTAAAATGCTAAATTCATCATCATAATTGTTTCAGATTAAGAGAGGGGTGTGAAGCATGTTTAAACACACGCTGTATTAGTTTTAGATACATGGACAGTGTGTACATCCGCACTCTTAACAAGCATTTTGCACTTGCCGTGCCGTGTGAACAAGACTTTACAAGTTTGAGAAACGCAGTTTATCCCCGGACGTGGGAACGATCACTGCAGAAGAGTCACCAAAGGCAACATTGTAATTGTGGTAGTGCTGGTCTAAACTTACCCTGCGAGTTCGCCGGGGCCAAAATCTCGTTAAACTGTCTTAAAACTTTGGCGAATCGTTTTTTTGTTTTTTTTTTAACTGGACACGAAGAGCCCAAGGACCAGGCCTGCTTTTATGTTTGCTATGAGGAATGTAGGGGAGAAAGGCCACAAGGTTTAGATTGTTCTCCAAGAAGACCTTGATCTCATGCAACACTCAGCCCTGAGCAGAGACGATCTAGGCCACACTACTAAGCAGAACTCTGCGGTACCCCATTGTGAATCGTGGCCCTTTAAAAATGCATGTTCGCTCTTGGCTCTGTATCTTTAATGAGGTGTGTCTGAAATATTTGATAGCCTTGTGCTCATTTGAAAAACAAATACGTTTATTTTCATTAATATTTGATACGGAAATGAATATATGTAAAACACATACATTAATTAGTCTGTTTTGATCAATTGTCTCCGTCTAATGCAGACCGAGTATTTCCGCACAGTCAGTCCCCACAGGCTACACTGGTGCATATCATTCTCTGGTGCTTCAGAGCAAAAGCATTTAATTTTCAAAGTGGGATTTAACATCTTTTAAGACTATGCACACTCAAAGAAATTATCAAGTTTCTCTCAGCACTGAGGCGCATTTGTAAAATGGATGTTAGTCACATTAAAATGTGTTGCTTGAAGGAGGAATGAATAGGGATGTGGCGTTGCAGATAGTGACTGTGACAGCTGAGGACTGGTTCGGCCTTCGGGGCTCCCGACCACGGCTGTAGAGTCAGCTGAGTCACCGAGACCAGGGGCTTCAGCAACCAGGGGGTAGGTAATATTCAGCAGTTATTTTATAGGCTAATTGCCGACTCTGTATATTTAAAGTTTATGATTTCTAGGTCAAAAAAATACTAGGAATGAGCACGATTAGTTGATTAAACATGGCAACCCTCGCTAGTCCTAACAAGACGTACTAGTAGGTTAAACTAATTATTAATGTTTAATGTAAAATGTTTGTTAACTGTGTAGTTAGACATCCTTCTGCAGTCGCAGCCCCCCCCTCCCCTGTGTTTCATAGTGGTATGTAACCACACTGTATGGGCATGTGGATGTTAACCTGCAGGCTGCTGGTTCTGGTGCTGCCAGCTACACTAAGCAAACCAACTTGACATCATTTCTTACTTTTAGATCAGTCGATCAGTCTAAATTTAAATGTTCATTTAATCGTCAGGGAAGTGAGGCACTAGGAATGTCCCTGACAAATACTAATATCAGTGGCAACTATAAAGGGATCTGTTTTTTTTTGTTCAGTTTATACACTTGAACTTGACTCAAGTGTCAACCTTCATTTGACACTTTTCAGTTCAGCTCATCGTCCACACTTCAAGTCTTCTCAGCACTTCCATTTTAAATGCAAACTCAGCTTTGTTCAGTGTTTAAAGTCTTATTGCCACTTGCCAGCTACAACTTTTAAATGTTTCATTTCAACTGTTTTTCCCAACTTTGGACTTTCAGCAGCAAGCACGTGTATTTCCTTCGGAGATGTAGCTGTCGGATGGGGGGAGAAATTGCTTCACATAAGAATCATGATTGTCACTCTGTAGGATTCTGTATTGATTCACATGTGGCAGAAATAGCTTTTTTTTTGTATGCAGTTCATAAAGTTTTGTTGATGAAATGAAAAAGGCAGAACTGGACTGCACCTGGACGACCTGAAGCGTGCGCACTCTAGGGATAATTTGATGTTCGAAAAAGGCAAGTTTCTCAGAATGAATACAAACGTGAGGTATTTTGTGGACACTTTGTGCGCCATCACCCAGAGACTAACGTCCAGCTCTGACCAATTAGACCAGCTGACCCCTTCACACCGCAACACTTAAAACATACACATAGCTATGACTTTCCCAGGGCTAATGTCGCAGCATAGAGGCTGTTCTCCACTACTGAAGATAACAACACAAAACAGTTTACTGTCACTGCACAACACACACATCAACTTCTGTTTAGCGAGACACATTTAACCAGCGATGTTGGTCAATAAATTGCACATTTATTTCATTACACTTCATACCAACAGAGGACTTCAACATGATTTCATGTTAGATACTCAAACGCTTTTCTTTGAATAGAGAAACCTGTTATAGTATATTGTTGCATTTCAGTGGAGGAGAAAAATGGTGCATCTGCTTCCCAATTATTCAATGGAGAATCTGGTCTTGACTCGAGAATTGAGTCTTCAGCAATTTGACACACGGAGAATTCCCCTCCTTTGTAGTTACACATTATGATGGCTCATTAAAGACACTCCTTGTGCTGATAAACAGTATATTCACTTCTTGAACAGTGTCGCCGCTGACGACACTGTTGTGTGTCCTTCATCATTCAAAATCTTAAGCAGAATGTCAGCGGGTGCAGAGACACATCACCTCCCTGTTTCCACTGCCACACACGGGCTGTATGATGATGAATAGCAGGTAAAAAGTGCACTGTGCCCCCTCCCCACCAGATGGTGATCGAGGCCTGTATGAACAGCGCAGTAGTGCATGTGACGGCCAGTAGAGAGCAGTATCAATGCACCAGTCCCTCACATGCTGCTGGTGGGCTGCAGTGTTGAGAGGTGTGATGTATTCTCTCTGGCAGCACCTTGGACAGCGCCAATCTGGTGAGTCATACTGCCACTGTTTTCAGGATGTTTGGATTCAGCAGCAGAGGCCGTACGGTAATTAATGGCCACGTATTTGGCATTTGAGGAGCATGGAAAGGGGCGGAAACTGGAAGTTGTTTGACTTCTCCTTAACTCACCCTTACCTCACACCGCGAGGGGACGCAGCGACAAGGAAAACGTGTTTCCGATTGTTCCACCAGAAGCTGATTTCAAGTTGATCTGTGTTTGTTTCCTACAAGTTATTAAAACTGTTTGCAGCCCATTTCTTTCAAACTCCTCCCTGGAGATGACAGAGGATTTAACTTTGACACGGCTCTCAGATGTCTTGCCAGAATAACATGGGTGTTTATAGAAAAAGAGCCGAGAACTGAGAGAGTCGCATGTTTTTAAAAGCTCCTTTTTTATGCCGAACAGTCGTTTGGCATTGAACAGCTTTATGTGGGTGAGTCTCATTGTGCAGTGCTGCTTTCTGCCCTTGGCTCCAACGCAGGGAGCCCAGCCAGTGTTGATGAGTGTGAGTGGATGGTGAATGACAGGCTGAGACACTGCCAGTCAATCAGCGGGGTTGTCTGGCCCCTCTTCTTCGCTCTCTAGGGGATAAGATATGTGTCATCCTCCCGTGAGGCATCTCACCACGCTGCTTCCTCCATACTCCCTCCACTGTGCCAAGTCCTCCCCGCCCTTCTCTGCTTCTCCATGCTAGTTGGTCTACACGATTCATCCCCTCTGGCTTATCTCTATGGAAGTCACTTCTCTTCTCTTCCTCCCATCTCTATTCACCTGTTTGCTTATCAGCCCAGCTCTCATCCTCAGCTCCAGCTGCTTTTTTTCCATCTTCCGCCTCTCCTGTGGATTTGCCGCTCCGCAGTACCGCACAGCTTCACCCTTTAACCCTGGCTACCTCTCATTCACTGTTCCATCTCTCCCCCTCGAGCACCATCCCCCGTCTTTGTTCTCCTCCCTCTCTCTCGAAGCTGATAAAAGACAAAAACCGTAGCAGCAAGCAAAGAGCAGATGAGTGGTTTGTGGCAGCTGTTTAGCCGACTGAGCTTCATTTAGTTGCCCACCTAAATGAGAGAGTTATCCACATCGAAAATACTACAGTGGAGAAGGGGTCTTGGTTAGGCTCAAAGCAATTTTTTTTTCCCTCTCTTAATGCACTCATCAGCGGTCATATCAATAGATCCAAAGCAGCCTTGAAAGGCCAATCTATCCTGACACAGTGGCCAATTTAACAAGCACCTCCACTAATTGGTTGTGTATGAGCTCTCTATTCATTAGCAGTTAGGGTCACGCCATTGCAGTAGGCAGGTGTGTGTTTATAATCTTTGTTGTATCTCTCTCTATCTCTTTTTTTCCTGTCTAACTTGAGCCCTGTCGCACTCTGGGATTTGCAGGTGGTGTCTTGTGCTGCCTAACCTCACGTCCTCACATTGGCAAATAGTATTAATTAGCTATACATATGTATGTATACATATGTATAGCTAATGATAGGTCTATTTTAGGAAGAGTGTTTACAGGGATCTAGATCCACCCACAACTTATTTACCCATCTTTTTAGTAGACCAGGTCCCGCTTGTTTTTTTTTCTTTGGCAAATGACCGTCGTATAAGACCGTTTTTCACAAGCCGTAATTGCATTTCCCCAGTAACTCCTGAAGGTGTATGTCACAGTGTGATTAACAGACAGGATGACTAGCAAGCTAACCAGCTGTCTCCAAATCAATATCAAGATTTTTACAGATAAATGAATATCAATGTGTAACGTTACTGTCGGCTGCAGCCTGATGCTGCCAGCTGAATGTGAGATGATCGCCTGTGCCGATTTCACTCTCCAGAATTGTTGCCCTGATTTTCCACCCGCGACAGACAAAAAGTTCCAGATCACAGGCACTTCCCCATGAAGGGGAATTATTGATGTAAACAGTCCAAACATGTGATCAGAGAATGATCATGTGATCCAAAGACTCAGTGAGTTCAGAGCGGATAAGTCTACTTCCTGCAGCTTATGTGTCTCCATCGTGTGCTGTTCAGAGTATGAGACACTAAAGGACTAGCATTGCAGTCACCATTGGAAATAAGCTAGCTTGGCAAGGTGCTGCAAAAATTGTAAACAGAGGCTCTGACTGCGTCCCTGTTGCTATGGTTACTCCAACTAGTGCATTAATTTGCAACGGTGAAGAGACAGTTTCACTGGAACTACTTAACAAGTGTCCATCACTTTTTAATGGACACCCAACAGCCAATCAGAATTGAGTATTCATCCAGACCGTGGTATAAGGTAAATTAATAACAATAAATCTGATGTAAGCTGTAAGTGAATGCTTATGTTTTGACAGTGTTATAATAAAAAGTTTGTCTATTGCCACAAACTCTCAGCAACAGTGCTCAGTCAGTATTCAAGGGTGGGTCCCAGGCTTGACTCCTGTTGGATGCCTCTATATGCAATCCTCACACTTCAACCAGTGTTCAGCCGAATGTGTATTAACTCTGCTCCTCCTCTGCTGGTGTTTTCAGGAGAGATCGCTTTTTCAGGGTCAGCTGTCAAAACACTCTCCGGAGACAGCGTCAGTATCCCCAGGTGTAATCTGTTCTGGCAGACAGCTGATCCCTGCTGAGTGAAGCGGCTGCCAAGTCTCGGACTGACAACAAGCGAGCCAAGTCCATCTCTGGGGTCAAACTCCTAATCAAAACAGAGGCATTAGCTATTCTTTTGCAGAGTAGAACAAACGGTCCCACCCGCTGACTTAGAATGCTACTTCAGAAGAGTCTGTCTCAACGATAGTCCTTGTAGAGACTAGTGTTGAACCACGTAGTTCAAGTAACGCTAATCTCACAGTAATGGTTAAATCATTGACTCAATAGTGCTTTCTTTTCAATGCTGCCCTTTTCCACTATTGACTCTTGGTACAAAGCTTTGCTCATTGACTACTGCCAGAGTGATATTCCAGGCAGTGGATGATGGGGGGTTGGAGAGGTGATCTCACCATTATCCCTAAGCTACTCTTCTATTGTGGGCAGATCAAAGTGGTATTTATGCTAGGCCTCTGGATATGTGCATGCCACATTGTGGTGCAGAAGTGCGCTCAAATGTACTATGAAAGCCTCTCCATTAATGCAAATGAAAGATGAAAGGTTGTTGGCCTAAATCGTCAGGTGGAGGTTCAGAAGGGCCAGACAGGCCCACAGCAATCCAATGAAAAAATCCCAACCTAGAATAAAATAAGAATGTCCTGTTTCAAAGGAATAGTCTGACATTTTAATCCATATAAAAATGACAAGTTGTGGCTTTACAGGGTGTTCTGCACAGGACTGCTGCTTATCCACGGCAGTAACTTCCTGGAGTCTCAACTGGTTACAAGGCAACCACGCAAGGATGACAACAATCCAGGAAATTAACCTGCCTGGCCAAGAAACAATCCCACACATAACCCTCTTTTTTGTATGAATTAAATGACAAGATATAACATGTTAATTAGTGAAACCTAAAGGTGCTGGTGGGTGGATTTCATTATCTTTGGACAAAGCCAGGTTAGCTGTATCCCACAGTTTCCAGTCTCTATGCTAAGCTCAGGCAACCAGCTGCTGATGGCTGCTCCCCCACAGACATTAAAGTGTCTGAATTGGTCTTCTCATCTAAATCTCGGCAAAACAGAAAATAAACATATTTCCTAAAATGTTGAGTTTTTTCTTTAACACAACACTTTTTGATTTAAAACAAACACGCATCCCCAGAATTGTCTTTTTCAGCATTACTAAAATACAAAGGATGCACCTGCAAAGGTATTAAGTTGTCAATCAAGGGATTAAGTCACTGCTTTTGCTCGGATACTTTTCATCTTTGCTTTCTAAGAGGAATGCACGCAATGAATGAATCACTTTAAAAACAAAGTGCGCTAACCTGCTCAACTGTGTAACTTTGAAGCAAGCGCAGGCTCGACTGTGGCTGCCACAGTTGGAGGTATACGCTGAGCTCATCAGCGTGTGAGATTGAGGCATCTGTAGGTGCTCCACAGCTTCACACGGTAGCTGTGATCGGTAGAGGTGCCTGTTCAGAAGATAAAAGTGCAGCCGCTGATGTTTCATTACGTGACAGACAACATGCATCCGTCTAAAAAAAAAGCCTTTAATCTCAACAAACCATCAGGATCTCTCTCTCAGTGGCATTAAGTTTGCTAAAAAAAAGGTTTAGACAGCAACCTTGTGAACCTGTCAAGAAATGCACTTCTGCGGTCCTGTAATCTTACAAGGTTTGTGGAAAAAAAAAGAAGTCCAAAAGGCTCTTAAATTTAAATTAAGTGATGTTTTTAACCGTTTTTTAAAATGTGTAAGCCAACATTGGCAAAGTCAACCATTCATGAGTTTCATAAAGGCTATGTAAAAGCCAAGTTGAAAACTCCCATGTTGCTAAGGTACAGATTCAAGGCTGTGAACTGAGATAATGAGGTAACATGGGGCTTTCTTCTTTTTTCCTCTCTGTCAGTGTGCAGTTTTCTGCCCGTTTGCATGTTGGTTTTTTTTTTTTCATCCCGTCTGTAGAAAAAGGCAAGAGATGGTGGCATTTGCTGATTGCTGATAGCGAATGCAGTGCGTGCAGTGGGGCTTGCATACTTAATGCTGGAAGGATGGAACTCCGATTGCAATCAGGGAGACCGAGCGAGCGAGGTGGTGGGAGGAAAGAAACAATAATACATCCAAAATCAACAAGTGCAGTTGACAGAGGGCACCAGAGACAGGGAGAGGAGTGGGTGAATATGAGGCCAGCGTAATTGACAGCTGATTCTACATAGTGGGCCTCCAACCTTTGCCGCTTTGTTTCCCCTCTCTTTCTCCACACGCATACTCACAGTAATCTCTAAATACATGTATAATTCACCCCTGTTTCTACAGCAGAGCCCATATAGAATCAACATATAAGCCTATTTAGTATTCCATCCATTGCACTGGCACAAAGGGAAACATCCACCACTGTCAAGACGTATAACAGGTTTCTTGGTGGTGGAGGTTATAGGAGTGGCAGGAGAGGAAATCAGTGGTTGACGAGAGATAGAGGAAGTGATGAACTTGTCTTCACGCAAATGAACTAGTGCACTACACTATAGTGTGTGTGTGTGTGTGTTTTCCTGACTGTGCTTGTGGGGCACCACCTTGATGGTAATATGCACAGGCCATCTAAGACTTGGAGGCAATCTTCCCAGCAAACAAATGGCAGGATGTAGAAATAAACTGAAGAGGGAGGGCAAATCAGGAAATGCATGCCCGTGGGGATGTTTGTGTGCATACATATATATGAAAAAAATGTCTTCCCCAAATAAAGCTCCATAGTTCCACAGTGTTTACTGCTAGATGACTATTCTACATTCAGGGCCAGACACCTGAGGGTTTTTTCTTCAGCTGTCTCCAGTAGCAGGGGGAGGAAGACAGGAAAAGGTCTTGGGAAAGGTCTGCCAAGGGCTTGGCCTCGTGTAGCTAATCAGACTCTCTCTCCAGGCTGCTTGTCCATTTGAGGCCTTTGCCTCAATCTGACTACAGACAAAGACTTGTTAGGACATAAACTCTTGGTGACAAACTGTGTCGTTACCCTAGGCAAGCACACATGGAGGGTTGTGCAAAGATTGCACGCATTGCTCAGTCATGCACAAAGGCAACAGTGTAACCAGTGTACTTTTTCTTTATTCTCACACAACCTTTTCTTCTTACCTGCCGTTTGTAGCATTCCTAACTAAATAGTCCATTCCCTTTACTGGTCTTTCTCACTGAAGCATGCAGTCAATCCTGCCCCAACACTCGTGAAGCTCGTGAGTGGCACGGATTAATCTTAAATGACAGGATTCAGAGGCCTTACATCCTGTAATGCCCTTTGCTGAACCTCCACAAAGGGTTGGCATAGGCACAGTGAATGTTGAGTTGATTGAGTGTAGCTCTGACAACTGTAATTATTTGCTGACAAGGTGCAAATCAGCGGCTTTAAGGGACAGACTGTTCAATTCAAGCTCGGAATATGATTATATGTTTTGCAAGGAAATTGAGTACTGCAGAGAGTATTGTGTTACAGGGCATGGCACGAGGGTGTCTTCATTTCATCTAGCCGTCTGCGAAAGAAATCCAATTCAATTTTGGAATAGTGGAAACGCAAAGCATGAAAGTTTCCATTGCTGCTTGCAGCGCAGCAACTGCTTCCACAAGCGCTGCAGTCAATAAATATCTGAGACCATCTCCCCCTTCCACCCTTATATCAGGCACACTCTAAATCCAGTCTGGGAAGCATTCACTGCTATCTGATCCCTGCTGTCACATTCCCTGCAACACACACACACGCACACACACACACACACTTTTCACTGCCAACACAGTACCCACCCAGCTTGCGTGGTTGCCGCTATATTTCATAATGCGTCATGTACTACTGTGAGATATGGTTCCCGATTTCATTTATGTGGAGCAATGGTGGCTCTCTTATCCGTACTGGAGTGAAATAGCTGTGGATCAATGTCGTTAATATGTCGGTCTCAAACTGATGGCGTGTTTACATGCTGTACAGGCCTACAGTGGAGCATTTGGTAGCTGCGGTGATCCAGGGAAGTGCGGATAAACGTAGGCGTTTCATGAGTTTTACACGCTGATCTTAGCTGGGAATTTGATTCTTACTTTGTAGTTTTTCATTCGCTGCGAGGCTAGGACCTCTGGGTTGAATTATCGGCTGTCTTCACTTAGGACATGCGAGAGGACTTTATCAGTGAGTAGACCGAACATCGTATAAAGAAGCCTGTTTACGTTATCCTTGACCAATCTCCTTTGTTTAGCACGTTGATTGAATGCGCTTCCAAACATGTAATTGAAAACGATGCTCAGAGGCAAACGTTACATTCTTCAATCACACCAAATGTAGTGTCAGTGGAATATTGTATTTTTAAAACTTGACTTGTTTCAGTCTCACAGTCCATCAAGTTTGTGTCTGCAAAAGTGCTCACCTCCAATTCATAGTTATTATTTTTCTAGCAATCGGTAGAAGTATCACTTTGGGTGGCTCCCGAAGTAAAAACAACACAGGATCCTTTGGGATTTTCATTATTTTTTCAATCTCCTCTTTTCTATCTTTCCAAAATCCCTGCAGTACTGGACAGTCCCAGAAGAGATATGACTGATCCCCACTCATACCACATTTTCCCCAACATAAAGCCGTTAATGAACCTTTATCAAACACTGAAACCATCAATGGAGTCCCTAGAAAATCTAATTTTTATCTCCCTATCAAATTCTTCCAATAGATGACTGTTAAGGCCTTTGTAGCAAACTCATGCAGATATCCTCCGAAGGCATATTCTCAATAATTGTATTCAATTCTAACTCCCATTTCTCTTTGACATGGAAGGCACTTTCTGCCACGTCTGCTGTTAACAACCTGTAGATGTGGGAGATATGGTTTTTAGTTGGCAAGTGTTTTCCTATTAACATAGTAAAATACCGGTCGATACTTGTTGGGTCTCTTATCCCAACATCTTATCTAATCTTATCCTACTCTGAATGGCTTTTAATGTTCTGCCTCATTTGTAGGTATCAGGACGGACCTTTTGGGGGTAATGTAAGCCGATTTTGGAGTTGAGCAAAAGATTTTACTTCACTCCTGTGGGTTTATTATACTCAGGCCTCCCACTGCCCACTGTCTGAATCCACTATCCCACATCGATGGAAGAAAATCTATATTGCCAACAACTGACATAGCTCTTAACAAATGGAGTGCTTGGCCCAGTCTCTCTCTAACTATTGCCCGTACTGCCAGAGAATCCCAAAAGAACATTTATTTATTAATTCAATATTATAATATTATTAATTTAGTTTATTTCAAAGCTTTTTATTCAAGAAAGATAAGACTTATGCCCTGGAAACATGATTTTGTTCAAAAATATTTCAATGTCTTCCAAATTCAAGAAGGTTTGACCCCCTTTGAACACGAGCATTTCGTTCTGTTTGTGAAGCCTCTTCTAAACATTTAATAAAACACAACACATTTTGTTTTCTTTCCAGATAACGTCACAATTATAAAAATGACAACTTTTTCAACCTTCTCAACCCAGTTTGTAATTTCTTTGATTAAAGTTATGTCCAATATAAACAAGTTAATGGGAACAGAATGAAATTTGGCTCTGGCTGTGAGTGAGAGCCCGTCTTCATTCTTTCAGGTCTTAAGACTCCTGCAAATCACACACAAATGAAATAGGATACAAAGTTAGATGGAAAGCAATCAGTGGATATTTTTTAATCAAAATACCTCATGAGCCAATTCCACTATCTTAGAGCTCCCTTTCTCTTTTTTGTAAAATCATATTATTTATTTCCATCTGTTATTGAATGCTGTGGGTTTTGTGCTGCCATGGGCTTTGTGCTCAGTAATTGAATCTGATGGTCTGCTCCAGATGGAAACTTTGTATTCTGAGGAACAACAAGCTGAGCTGTTGGCTTTCGGAGATAGCGAAAAGAAATGCACAGACATCTAGCCAGCCATCCCAAACCCACAAGCATTACTAATCACCGCACAGCGTTCTGCCTCTCATCAAAGCAGCAGGAACATGTAGGGATTCTTAAGTTAACTGTACTTGAAGTGTAACTCTGTGAGATGTGCAAGCATCGGCGCGAAAGCCCAAATATAGACCAGTGCTGCGTGTACCCGCACTAAATCAGTCAGATAACATTTTAGTTCCAGGCTGAGCTGTGACTATGAACATCTGGGCATGTGCTATCTGGCAGGATCAGCAGTAAGCTCGCGACTGGATCAAAAATCTTTACAGTGTTTGAAAGATGACAAAAATGTCAATGTGTATGGTGTGCTCGAATTCACTTGCGCTCCACAGTCACTGTATGCTCCTAACACTCCATCACAGCTCAACTTAAAAGACCTTTCGCAGTTGCCTCTCGGTTTCTTGGCGTTACTCCCCTCCATTCACTAGTTGTCGTTCTTGTTCCACATAAGCAGTCCACTCATTCCCTAAGGTTCAGGCAAAACTGTATAATAATGACTCTGAATACCAGATATGGAGTTTTAACATTTGAAATTATTCCATAATTTCTGACTAATGCGTGACTAATAGCTTTCTTGCTCTTTCCCTCTTCTAGCCTATCTCGTCCCCTCCTTCCTCCCTCACTTGGCTCTTGGTTTCTAATAGCTTGCTTTCACTGCTTCTTTCCTGCAGTTTGTTAAGAGATGTGGCAAAAAAAAAAAAAAAAAAGCGAGGGATAAAAAGCTGCCACTTTGCCAAAGGAAGTTTTAATTGGGGCCCAGGGGAAAAGCGCTCCTCCCGTTTTTTTTTTTTTCGAATTCTCTCTGCTCTTTATGAAAGAGATGAGCAGAAATCCGATGCCCAATAGGGAAATGGGATGCAGTTACGTTGACGAAAATAAATAAAAAATATATTGTTGCGCATGTTCTGAAGGCGCCTGCTTGTGTTTGTATTCATAAAACAGCAGGGCTTTCTTTCTCCCCCTAAATGATGCAGTGCTTTTGAAATCATCCATGGTGTTCCACCGTCACTCAAAATTTCATCATGCAGTCTGAGATGTCTCGGAGGACTTGGATGGGGGTAACTGTGGAATAATATGTTATTCATGTAAACAGAAATTAGAAGACATTAGCATGAATAAACCATGGCTGGATTTCACTACAACACCAGAACAAATATTATTGCTCAAGTTTTTAAATCCGTGACTGAAGCTGTTGTCCTCCATTGCATTCTATCCTCTCTCTCCAAGTTCATTCATACAAGCACTGGGCCATATTGAGTCTCTGTCCAGACGCGGCCACAAACTGCCACCAACGCTTGGCCTAAACTAAAGAAATGTCTATCAAAAGTCAGGCGAACGGGAGGAGCAGCACATAACAACAATGGCGACGACAGTGACCTCTTGACAGAGTGACATCACCAAGAGTAATTGCCTGTCATGTGCTGTACTGTTTCACATTTCACATAAAGGGCCCCCTCTGTTATTCATTTAAAGTTTAGCCGGGGTGGCCAAGGTCGCCGCACTCGTCCTGTAAAGGGAGGGATAATTGAACGCCACACCTTCTCTCCAGACCGCCACGGGATGGAGACACAGCAGAGCTGAGTGACTGGAGGTTAAGGAGGGAGGAATTTGAATTTGAATACAGCTTGTGAGATGTGTTGGCGTTGCTGCAGTGTGTACACAGTTGTGCGTCAGCTTAGGGGTGACTTTTTATCCTGTCTGTCATTTTCTCTAACTCTCTCTCTCTCAGTCCCTCGGCGTCCTCCTCTCGCCACCCAGCCCTGCTGAAAGGGAGAAAACCAAAACAAGAACCCTCTAAGTTTTACAGAGAATTTACCAATGCACATGGAAGGAAATCCACCATCTTTCTTCTTTTTTTTTCTTCTGCAGACCTCTCTTGATCTGAATAAAGGTAGCCAGATCGGTCAGGCCAGTGCCTCACCAATTCCTCATATTTCTATTCTATTATTTTCTTTTAAAGATTTTTCGAAGATGAAGCTGATTCTGATTGAAACAGAATCAAATGCTCGTGACAGACAGCTGCTTCGCCTGTCACAAGAGTAGCATCAGTTTTCTTTGCTTGCATGGATTGCACAGCACATCCCTGTGAACTCACAGCTATGCTTATTTTTTATTCATCTACTCCACCTAAACATGAGACATGAAAATGCGATGTGAAATACCTTGTGTGTTGTCCATTAAAATTTAAGTACTTGTCATGCAGCGTGCCTTAGATCCATACCTGCACAATAAACTGCTGTAGGACTCTGTGAATAAAAATGAACTCATAGAATATGTGTATTTTAATATTCTGAAATGATGTGACATACATTCAAGCCTTTCATTAATAAGGGTTTCAAATTGGCAAATCCATACTCATGGAAAAAGGCCGTAGCAACCAGTGTGCGGCTCAGCACTGGTACTGCAGGTTAAATGACATCGTCCAAAAATACATTATTTTCTCATATGACATTTATAGGTTGTGCATGAATTTCCTTTCCGTAGCATGGTTTGTTTGGAGGTAAAGATGTACAAAATTAGTACAGGGACCGAAAATGAAGCAGCTTAAGGCTGAACTAAAAGTGGATTAAAAACGTTACAGATTGTGTCCCTGTTTCTCTGGAGTCTCTCATAGCAGCAAATAAAAACCAGATATTGATTAGTAAAGACTAGTTGGTGCAACCAGCCCCTGATCTTTGAACAGTTAAGTTTTTGTTAAGCCTTTAGAAAGCACTTTAAGTGGGATGCGCCAACCAAACTTAACCCTTGTTAATGATGCGTGTTCATGTGAAGGCCCATACCACAATGGCTGTTGGTTAGCAGTGTGCATTGCTAGGATACATTGTTACCAATATCCTGCTCTCTTGCTAGTTTTATGCTAATAATTTTTCTCGTTTTCTGTCTCCCTGGTCTCCCTTTGGTCCTTCGGAAGATGACGCTGTCTATGGTGCTGATCTGGACAGATCAATGAACTTAAATCCATTAAGTGTTTTGAATTGAAACCTCTCAATCAGCTCCTCATTATTGCTTCTCCTCCTACAGTTGCTATCTACCATCTAAATGACTGCTTATTGTCAAGCTGTGCTGTTACAGTAGAGACGGCTTACATTTCAACTTTACTCCTGACTGGGCATGAGACTTAATGCTTTGTGAGACGAAGGCATAAACCCTGTTCGTACAACCAGCCTCAGATTTGGATTAGAGATCGCAATTTGGTTATTGATATCGAAGTGAGGCTCTCTACAAGTCTGTGCTGGTTGCAAAATACACAGTAAAAATGTTAAAGGAAATGAAAAGGAATTCAGGGATACGGGTGAGCTTTTCTCATTGCAGGGCTATTTAGCTGTCCGATGAACAAATTTTAAGCTAATTTTAATGCAGGCTTTAGGCATGCAATTTGTCTAAATTGACAGGGCAGTGAAAGGGTCCACACAGGATGCTTTTAGCCAGAGTACCTCTGTTGGCAATACACAACCAGTGTAGTCACATGCCCACACGAGATATGAGTGAAACGTGTAGCGGCCTGCTAACTAGAGTTGCCTGGCAAAAGCTAGAAGTTGTAGCTGTAATCTATAATTCCTCCTTTGGAAAAACTGATATTTAAAAAAACGTTTTAGCATATTAAAATCCTACCACAGTGTGGGCAGAATCAAAGCAACATGAGCACTTGCCCAAAAAGTTCAAAAGGCTGGTAGAAGACGATGGCCTCCCTGGCAGTGGTGTCAGTTGTTTAAGAAAATGACACTGATGCCTCGCCATTAATATGGTAATGATTTAATAATGTTAAAAATCTTCTCGAATGTCGAACCCTTTTTATATGGTTATTTCTGCAGCATGATGAGGAGGAGGAGGAAGCAGAGAGGGAGGGGGGCGGGCAGAGCGGAGAGCAACGGTTGCAGAGGTGATGTGATAAAAGATTCATAGTGCAGCGGAGCCCAGGTCAGCTTGCGCCTCTGCAGCCCCTCCTGTTTCCCCAGCAGCAGCTCACCCAGCTGCACATGTGTCAGAGAAATAGAGACAGGCGGAGATGGAGCCTTGGACGGATACAGATAGAAAAGATGGGGATTGTCTGATGAGAATCTGTTTACGCCTGCAGCTAGATAGTTTGATTAGACTCGGTCAATTCAATCGTAGCGTTAACTTCAAACAACCTGATTATGTGTTTTGAGTCTGAGGCTGCTTTAAAACCATCAATAATGTTTGAATGCACAAATAAAATGTCAACACCTCTGTGACCTGAAAGCCACTGTATGAGCATCCTATACAGCGCTCTGTGTGTGTCGCACAGAAATGCCAAAAAGTTGCACATGGGTCCACAGATAAGAGCATGAGGCAACACTCCCCACCTTTAGCCCATAAAGCAGTGTGTCTGACAGTGCCAATGAATATGTTACCAACTCTGTGAGATTAAGAGGGACAGGCAGAGCGTTCCATATCAAATCAGGTAGAAGCCATTTCCACCTCTGCCACACATTTATCATCCCATGTCAGGAGTTTTTCTTTCCCCTGTTCTCTCCCCCTCCCTCACACTGTCAAAACAACACCTTTTGGCATCTATTGGATTTCAAATATATTACTCTTTCTTCGCTCTCCCAGCAAGAAACAGAGAATTATAGTATAGGGAGAGAAATGAGTTATCCTGTGATGAGTTAGGTGTGATTTATAATGAGGTGTTCCAGTGCAAAAAGAAGTTTCATTATTAGGGATTCTGTAATGATGATGTATAGCCGGCATTACCTCCCCGCTCTGATTTGACGCTGGCACAAGGGACCGTATTGAATATTGTTTTCAGGTTCTTTTCCTGGTGGTAGAGATGGGAGAAAATATGCTTTCCCGCCAGTGAATCTCCACGCCTAGGCGTTATTTTTAGAGCGACAAAGGCTTGATGGCATGCAGGAGAAAATGTCACAGGAGTTTTTGTTGCTATTTTCCAGGAGGCAGAATACAACTGTGAGCTCCTTGTATCGCAGCAGAGCATGAAGAAAAGTTAGGTTTGACATATTTTGATTAGAGGGAGATGGAATACTGCTGACAATATGTAAAAATGTGTTTCAAAATGTGCCTCAAGTTTTTATTTTTTTTTTTTCCCATCCTCACTTGGGTGGGTGGGTGGTGTTGTAGATACAGAGCGCCAGAAATAGAATTTATGGTAAATCAACACTTTTTTTGAAGTGTATTGCTGGAAAGTTAAGTGTGTGTGTGTGTATGCACATGTGCACCTGCATGTATTTGTAAACTTGAATTAATTTGTGTGTGTGTTCCCGTGAGCGTGTGCATATTGCATCTCTGGCCATGATCAAATATCCATAATGCCGGCGTTGTGCTGTCACTTTTGATTATGTTGAGAGCTCCTAACATCGCCTGAAGCCTTGTGTGTTTTCACCATCACTCCGGTTCTTCTGTTGCCTGCTCCCACTCGTTGTCTTTCTCTTCATTACTTTGCAAATGGTAAGCATTTCTCAGCGGATCCGACATAGCTCATGTTCTTCCCGTCGCACTTGCTGGGGTAAGAGCGGAGGGAAAAAAAAACAAAATGCTGTAGAGAGACGAGAACTCGTGGAGACTTCCTGTTGAGGAAGGGAAGGGCTTTAATGTTCAGGATGAGGGATACAAGGCAAACGTGGACACACACATCACCACGCAAACACAGCCAGACAGTGTTTAATCATCCCGGCTGTGGAGGCTGTATATAGATCTGGTACAGGCTTTTAAAAGGATTGCTTCTGCAGACACCAGACGGCCAGACAGCCAAATAAAAAAGACCGTGAATCGTTAGAGATTCACAAGACAATGTTATTGGAATGAAGCGAGGGGCAGTTCGCTGACAGAAATGAACCGGCGGGGAGTAACTCTGAGGCACTGCTGAAGAAACGCCTGTCATTTCACAAGATCAGAGACACAGCTTTTATTATTGTGTATTTGGCATATTTTGAGAGATATTTTGGAAGTGGTACATGGGACACGGGCCTCGATGATTTTCCAAACGCTTGAATTGAAAATGGTTCAGATCCTGCAGGAGAGCAACACATTTTGGTCGGACTGAAGTGGTTTCATGATATCATCTTCATTCACATTTTTTATCTTATTTATTCATTCATCTAAGCAGAATCTAATTACACTTTTTTCACTCCATAACCAAAAGATACTCACTTTCCTATCACTTAAGTGCAAGCCCCAAACCAGCAAGCCCACACAACTGTGAACGATTGGCATTTCGCTTGACGAATAACTTGAGATGAATTAATTAGGCTATCAAAATACTTTAAGATTAAATTTCTGTCAATCAGCTAATCAGCTTACTGACTAATTGTTTCAGCTCAGAAATGATTCTCATTTAATTTTAAAGTTTTTTGGCGATGCCAGTTGCCTGTCAGCTGACTAATCAATTATTTTTTTTATCAGTTTTAAAGCCATGCAGTTGAATTAATGTTTTTTGCTCACCTGTGGGAAAGCCTCCGGTTGTAAGCACTGAATTTTAAACGGCGTTCACCGCTTTCGACGGAGGGAGAAGGCAGAGGGGAAATCCTGCATGCATGTACGATTTTTATTGCCTTGTCATATGTAGCATCCACTGGAAGCACGGGTTTTAGAGGAACATGAAAACAAACACAAGTTCATTCCAGCAAGAAAGTATCAGATACTCATGGGAGCACCCTTTCATTCGCCACACTATCGAGATATAAAAACCCCTTTTCATAGGGAAGTCTGATAGTGAATAGACAAGAACGACTACAGAATGTGTCCCAGGTAATACAAATCAGACTTTCCTCTAGATGTACCTACGGTAATTACTCTTCATGAGACAGAAAAAAAACACTCTGATATTGATTATTCTCATATTTCATTTTCATCTTTAGAGACATCTCTACAGGGAGAGAGTAAAATATTCTGGCAGATGAGCTGTGCGTCTTGAGCAGAATGTTTTTTCCCAGCAGGCTTTGAGGTGATAGATCCCTGCTGCAGTGATTAGTGGAAAGCATCGGGCCTTATGGCAACGCTCAAATTTAGACATGCACCCACAACTATGAAAAAAGGGATTCTAAGGATGCTTCAGATGAGAGCAACAGCCTTTTCAGCCTTGGCAGCTCACGTCCTCTGGGAATTAGAGGAAATAACACAATACCTGTGATTCTTTGAGACATGTTGAAGCTTGTCTGTTTCCTTCTGTTGCAGTCATGTTGTTGATTGATCAGTCCGGGCTGATCATCGTTCCATGTGCGAACAATTTACAAGACTAACGTTTGTGAGGACAGGAGTAGTTTAAAAGGTTAGAAATAGCTTTCTTGTTCAGTATCACCAACAAAGTTAAATGATAAGTAGATTAATGAATCAGCTGATCAACAGAACATTTTGATAAATTAAGAAAAATGGCAAAAAAAAACAACTAGTTCCAGGTGTGTTTGTCTTATAGAATAGTAAAGCAATACGTTATCATGGCTTTTAGAATGCTGGTTGGGCAAAATAAAAGATTAACCTCCAAAATAATCTTAATTCAACCCAAATGTTTTTTTTTTTATTGTGTTACACTTTACACAGTTAAGAATGAATTCATTTTCCATGGTGGTCTTGACATGTATTAATAGATGTTCTGTCAGCCACAAGTAGTACCCTATTTTGTACAAGAGTAGAATAGCCATTCACTCAGTCTGTGGTCAGCTGGAATATTTTATATAACTGTAAAATCTGAAATCCTGTCTTTAATCTTCATCTATGGTCTTGTCATAGCCTCTTCTTTCTACAAATATGGACCTTTTATTCATTGGTGCTAAAATTACAGTCTGAATAATCAGGATGACAAAATGATAGACAGACTGTAAACACATCATCATGTTGTGTCATTACATTCCTTTCATTTATGCAAATGTTTTTCAGATCTCACAAAAACTGAAGAAAATAGAGCTCACCATGGCTCCAAAGATCTGCAGCAGTGAAGTTTCACTATGAATAAGTATGAATGAAAGAACCTCCTCTGGCTCTCTCTCTCTCTTCATTTTTTATTTTGTTTTTCTTATGGGGAGCTGATAATGCTGACATTTTTTGAAAAGGGTGATTATCTGCAAATGGAGCTAGGGCATAGAGAGACTTGGTATAAAATCCACGGGCAGGGATTAGTGGTACGTGTGATCGTCAAACCCAAACCTCTGCAGTATTACCAACACAAGTGACCTTTAGCACAAGTGCTTTCTCATTAGTTGTGTTATAACTGGAGTTTAAAACATTTACACTGACGTTCTGGAAATATCATGTCAGTCAAGATTTCCAAGAGTCTACTTGAAGTTGTTGCTATGATCATGTTAGTACACTTTATTTAGGCAGTAGTCCCTAAAACTAAATATTATAACGCCTTATGGGTAGAGACTTTGAGGATGGACACCTAACATTTTGGAGTTGCCAAGTCTAAATCTAAGTAATGAGAAAAGTCTAATCTCACCAACTTGCCCAGTAACAGCAGTTTGCTAAATCTGGCACATTTAAAGGATAGTTTTTATGTGATGCCAAGGAATTTTGCTGAAATATGTCAAAAAAAGAAGGGTGGATGATTTGACGTAAGAAATTAATTTCACAATCATTAGAAGAGAGAGGTGCTCAAAATAGCTGAAAGAGTCAATATTACCTGAGCAGGAAGATCAGGCACGTTTTGGAGGTTGGTGGTTTTCGCTTTCACTTTGAAGAATGAGAAATTGTCACATCACTCAGAAGCACGCTCAGTAGAGCAGAAAGGGTTTGACTGCAGTCACGTTTCATGAAAATATTGAGTATTGAGATTGGGTTCTGACTTGATTGATATTTTATTCCCTTTTTTTTTTTTTAGTCCCTTTTACTGTTGTGGTCAATCTTGATTCCACAGCACAGTTGAAACAGTGGACAACTCAGACAACTTGCATGTATTGACAGAGGTCTTTGGCAGTGCTCGGCTCGTTTGTCTTGCTGGTGGCGCTAAAAAAACAAGTCAGAGGAATTAATCCACTTCCCACATTGGATATCTGTACCATTTAATGGAAATCTATTCAACACGTGTTCAGATAACTCAGCAGATACTCAATATGTCAACCTTGTGGTGGCGGTAGAGATAAAGGCACTAAAGTCAGTAGGATTTATCGTGTGTATGTATGTATGTGCAAAATTTCAGGGCAATCCATCCAACCGTTGTTGCGATATTTCGGTCTGGATAAAAACGAAGTGCCTGAAGGGATGGCTGACTGGCACTGCCATCCTCAGAGCCACGCCGATATTGTCGCTGGAAACTCAAATTTTGATCTATTCTCCACAACCGACTCCACAAACACGAATCACCCAAAAGTGTCCCGCTGCCTGGCACCCCATCAAACGAGATGAATCATGCAGATGTGAAGTTAGTTCTCATTACAAAACCCCCAGTTACAAATTGCCATGTGGTTGTGATTGAAGCATTTGGCTGCACACTTATGAAAACCCATGTTTTTCAATGAGACACTTGTAATCAAATGAGTTCCATGATTATTCCACCACAAAACAACCAGGGAAGATAAGACCATGTGTGTAATCTACAGAGTGGCTGCACCCTCTCTTGTCCTCCCTATCTCCCGTTCCCTCTCTTTCTCTCTTTCCCTCTCTAACTGTCTCATTTTCTCTCCAATCCTTTTTCTCATTTTGCCTCTCAAAATGAGCTCCCCCCCAATGTCTCTGACTAATCTCTGACTCACATTTCTCTTTCCCGTCCATCTTTCTGTCATCTCTCTGCAGCTGTCTGCCCTCTCTCTTTCCTTCTTTCTATCTCTCCTTGCGTTCATCATTAATTCATGTGATGCAGCGCAGCAGAGCCTCAGTGAGTGATACACTTCAACCATAACAAACAAGCCCAAATGTCTGCACTCAGCAGGAATGATCTGCTTCGACGAGAACCGAGACCGGGTAGAGTGATGGGGATTCAACTGTCAAAAAGCAACTTTTTCCTGTTTCATCAGAATGCGTTTTGATATTTAGATTAACCCTAAGTTTGATGAGAGGAATTTTCATCATGTTTGATTTATCCAGAGCTAGAGAAGATATTCAACTCGTATCAAAATAACTTTGCAGCTTCTTGAAAAAGGAATGACGCACTTTGTTAGTTGCTTCATGAGGAACATTGAACTTTAAACTTGTTCTGCCTGCCTCAATATGTATCATGTGTCTAAACCTACAGCTTAATAAATTACAAGTAAATATTCGGCAAATGAAATGCAAAATAAATTGGCTAAGGTCAACTGTTGTTTCCTAACTCTTACCCTACTTATTAAACCCTGCGGCTTAGTTGACAGTCAGACCTAAAATAAACGTAGTTTTTCCTCATTTACATGAACCATGCCTCACTTTGTCATGGCAAACAGTGCAGCCTGTCATTTTTCAATTAAAGAAAAATTCAAAGTAATGCTAATGTTAATAATGTTGGACCCATAGGTATTGGCACTGCCACACATACACAGAGAGACACGTGCATAGTACAGCCATGCCATCAAAGAGATTAGCACTTCCTGTAAAATTACAGTTCTCATGAAAAGCCCTAATTCTAGCCTATTTTCTGATAAATGCCTCATCAGCTTATCACGCCCTCTCCCCAACAGAAAACTGTAATTTTGGGTCACGGATTTGTCTGCAACTATGTAGAAAGTTTGGCCCGACAGGAGCAGCCTGGGTGCTCATTGTGCTGAGAAGGAGGCTTGTCCTTGAAGTTGTGCAGCCTTCCAGGACATTGAACAGATTTCATCCCCAGAGGAGAATGCTGCCTCTGAGCACTTTGTGCTGGCCCCTGTCCTCGTCTCTGTGGACGGACCAGTTCTGGCAGGCTGTTCGTCAAAATGTCACAATATTGAGTGTGCCTATAGGAATGTGTTCACCCAAACCGAGTGCCTTGTGATTACTGTTAAGACTGCACTGCTCATGGATTAATCTGTTGGATTTGTGAGTGGGTGCTTCGTCTTGTTCTTTATGTTCTTTTTGCATTATTCTTAAGTGAAAGTGCTGTTTGTGTGTCCATACAGAGCCTTCTGCGTCTCCTGTAGCCACCTTTTGATATAAGAAACCCTGTCGCCCACATCCCTTAATACTTTAGACTTAGACTTTTCTTTATTTGATCCCCCATAGGGGGAAATTCTCATGTTACAGCAGCAACAATAGTACAGGGAGAGTGAAAAGAAGCAATAGTAAAAGAAAAAATAGCAATAGCAAAATAAATATAAATATAAATATATGGCTGTGATGAAATAAATATTTCCACTATGGGAAAATATTACTGCAGCAAAACAATACCTCGCCATACCCCAGGCTCATGATTCAGATACTAGCCCTTAGAATAGCCCTTACTCTCATAAGCCTTTAGACACAGAGTGTGATCACAAAAGTATTGCCCGCAGTATTTGACCTCATTCTTGTTAATTTAATCCTTCAGCTTTTGAGGAAATGTGCGTATTCGCTGCATTGTTGAGGTAGTATACCGCAGAGTAATATCTGAACATCAAATATGAAGCAACCGTTGGCAGACAGTTGGTTTAGCGTAGCTTAAAGACTGTAAGCAGTTTTGTTTAATCAGTACAGGGAATGGATCATGGTTTTCAAATGTTTGTTAAATTATAAAAAATCAAATAGCTTATATGACTAGCGTTTTGTTTTAGGAAGTATATTTTCCTTTGTTAAGATGGATCCAGGTCTTCTTAAAGATGTGGGCACAAACAATCTCTGATTTTTGATTTCTGAGTCCCATTTGATCCAGCTATTCAAACTATTCGAATAATCTTCAAATTGTTTACTGTGACTATTGAATAGTATTTCTGCTTGAAATGTACATTGTGGTTTTATAAATGGGCTTTAGAGGCGCTGGTAGGCTTGTTTCAAGTAAATGTGCTGAGCTAAGCTAACCACCTGCTTACTTTAGCCTCATATGTACTGTACAGATGTGACAGTAGTCATGATCTTCTCCTTCGTTTCACAGCAAGAAAGAGATTAATAGAATTTACTAAAATGCGCAATTATTTCTTTAAAGGAATATCTGTAAAATGTCTTCTTCAGCCACAGCCAGAGCTAATATGTTTTTTTTTTTTTTCTTGCCCATTTTGATGGTTAACCACAGTGACCCTCTTTTTACTCAAGGTTACTTAACTTCAGTAGTTTCATGGCAACCTGAGTAATGCAACACTGAATCCTTTCAGCTCTTGCTGTCTCTGCACACAGCTGTGCCGTGGGTTTGAGCAGGAGAAAAATACGCTCTATGATTAGTGCCCAAGGTAACACACAGTGGGCGTCTCCGTTCCTTTTAAAATACTGATAAAATTTGAATGATTGCCTCTACATATTCTCAAGCCTTGAGCATGCCCTTTGTTTGATTTCTATGATCACAGGGACTATTTCTAGACATAATCTCAAGGCAAGAGGTATGTTTTATTTTCCACTGGCATTTGTTTGAAGTATCATCAAGCATGACTTGCAGGCTGAAGAGGGAGTCAAAGCAAGTAAGAGGGTGTCTTCTTAAAAATACTTTTCTTATCTGCTCTAAATCCATTTGATTAAATCCATTTGATTAAATGGATTTAGAGTTTGTTAGTGAGCTTCAGAGGTGTTGGTGGGCATATTTTGTTACGGTTGGATTGGGTAAGGCTAGACAGTCTTTGTGCCAGGCCAAGGTCACTAGCTGCTGGTGACAAGTTCATGTTTGAAAGACAGATGAGTGTGGAATAAATGTTCTCATTCAACTCTCAACCAAAAAACCAATAAGTGCTTTTCCCTAAATATTTAACTACTACCTTAATGTGCTGAATAGGACAATATTGATCACTACAAGTCTACCCATAATGATTGATGATGCATTTTACAGTTAATGTATTTTAGTTTCTTCATAGATTTGAACAAGACTAAAGTAGTTGTATGTTTTAAGCACTGATGTGCATTAGATATATGTTGACCCACTATGTGAAGGAGGGAACCTTTTGTAATGATGCCCAGTTAATGGAAATTACCTTTGGACTCAGAAGTCCTTTGGCCATTGAAAGAGAAGTTGCTTTTCCTATGGAAATGGCCTCCAGGCCAAACTGAGAGCCTCATCTGAACTTTGTTTTAAATAATACTAACCTGACCATTAACTAAGTGCTTGCAGGAAGGATGTGAAAGTCAGAGTTGTAGGCTGACCCATTATCTTTAAAACATTTGTCCTCAGGTCCATTTAATACTCTTAGGATCGTTAATGGGAACTTGCCACTGGAAAGTGTGCCCTAACAACTCCATTAGATTTCTTCCACTTTTTATTTGTTCCTAAACACACATATTTTTAGTGAGTAATTTGCCTAATCGCCCGTAAACAATCATTGTCCTGTCCCCTAGGAGGGTTGGACCCTGTGCAGTGTGTTTGAACAGTTATTGTTATGGCTTAGCTCCAAAAAGAAATGCTCAATTATCCAATCAGCACTTTACCCCTCCTCTCTCTCGGTTTTTATCCTCTCTTCATCCTTTTTTCAAACAGCATGCACACAGGCCCTCCCCCATCCCATCCTCTTACTCCCCCTTCACAACATCGTTTTCAGTGCTGCATTACACTTGCAAATAATCACATTATTGCCAAAGACACCCCCTGATAAACAGAGCATGTGTGCATGTCAATGAGGTGGTGCATAAACAGTGCGTTATTATTTTAATGAAGATATGTCACTGTTGTCAACATTGCAAAAGTGTGTATGTGTCTTTTTACAAACTGCCTGTAATTTGCCACAACAGTGCTACTGGGGCCACTGACAGAATAATTGAATGAGATAGAAATAATGAATTAATATAAATGCATTAAAAAATCCTTCTGTGGAGAAAAAAAAATAGTTTTTTAACAGCTTGATTAGTCAGGACTAATTTGATTGAAGTGAAACTGTGGGTTGAAGGGAAACTTTTGGTTATGGCAATTAATATTAAAAGTCACAGAACTTTTGCAGAATTATTTATAACGTTTTTTTTTTTTTTTCTGCCATTTTATGTAAAGCCAGTGACGCCCCCAATTAATCACCCATCACAGTCATAATGCTAATGAACAACAAGCCAGCTAAATCTAATTTCTACTTCAGTCATGTTGTGAAGTTTGGCCAAAGACACATGAGAAAAAATGTGTAATGGATGGTGAAATGACGGGCTAAAAGTCATAAATGACTTGTGACAGCTAATTAGCCGCTAATTATTCTGCAGAAGTAGATGCACAGTCATGAGAAATACATGAGCATTTGTAGTTTAATACATGTAAGCAACTGACACATTTTTTTACTTGTTTGATTTAGGCCACATCATGGGAAACACATAAATTCTGTCAGTATAAATCGGGTGACAGATCCATTGTTCCTCTACGCAGAAACTGATTCCTGCTTTGTGTTTAGCCATTAGCGCTGTTGGCTATATCATATCAGTATCATAGTCGTTACTCCATTAGCGAATGACATCACAGGACAGCTAACGGCTAACTAGCTCTCCTCCTGTCAATACATTAATAGCATGAAAAGACATGCTCTGTTTGTCATGTGCGAAGTTACAGTTATGCACACATACTTACTGTACATACATACATTTATCCTTTTCGTCCAGGAAGCATCGCAGGGAAGATCTCTGATCATCTAGAAATACATTTACTGTCATCCCTGGGATAATAGGACACCTTTAGTCTTGTGCTCTGGTATAAATCTGTTTGTACCTTTACTATTACATGAAATAATACATTTTCTCTCTACATTTACATATGCTCACTGTGGTTTCATGCTTTTTATTTTGAAGAATAAATCCTCAAAGTTTTTCTTCACTGGCAATATTATAATATTAAATAGAAATACTGTCTTGTCATTCTGTTTGCCTTTTGTATCTCATGTTGTGCACTGCAGCCATAACAGCTACATTATGGGTCTAACTTGATGAAACAGTGTTGTTTCAATATAATCTCACAGTTTCTTCACAGCCTCCAGCCGCAACTTTCTAGCCACAGGTACATAAAAAAAACAAAGAAACCAAATACACGTCTTCGGTTTATAGAAGGTTTTTGTTATTTCTGTCTGCAGGGAGAGATACAGTCAATAAAGGCTCTTCCACCACAGAAATGTACTTCAACTAAATGAGAAGCTGCAACTAACAATTACTTTTATCATCAAAAATGTTTACTGCGCTGTACTGTAAAACAAGGTTGCATATGTACGCTTTGTGGGAATAAACTACCATGTAGCCACTCAGTCAGAGCAATGTGTCACCACATTCAGCACAGGCACGTGGACCTGCAGGCTGCTGGTGCTAGCACTGCTAGCCACACTTGGCAAACCAGCATGACATTGTTTACATCAATTGTCTTTTGTTTCTTTTGTTGTCAACACCATAAGCTTTCAAATTGCTAGATACTAACTCCAAGGCTTCCAAAAGAGGGGATCGTTTCTCAACTCTAGACAATGAACTCCCACAGGAAATGAAGCAGAATTTGACCCGGCTATCTATCCTGAGCTTGACTGACCTTCTACAACTCGGGTAAACCCCTTCACACTTAAAGATGATCCCCATAATTCTTAGGTCACAGGTCCATTGAGAAGTATACAACGAAACAGTAATGTGTAAAAATGGTCAGTGAAACTATTGAATAGAGCTGTGGGCATTGTTGCATGTCGTCTCATTCTGCTTCCATGGATTTCCAATTACTTTCTACTGTACCTATGTAGGAAAATGGACAAAATATAGAATTATATGCAACGTAAAGAAAGCTGTAAAAGGAATGTTGCAAATTGGAATTTTGTCAAAAACTGTAGGTCAGGTCAGTTTTTATGTTTGTTTTTCACGACCTAAATGTACTTGTGTTATCGAGACTGAGGACTGTTTCTGGTGATTTGAAAGAGTCCCAGACCAGCATGTTTTACAAGCGTACCAAAAAAAAAAAACACTGAAAAGGCTGGTGTTCTGGCTCTACTAGGGGTCTGAAGTACATTTTCTAAATGTGTTGCGCAGTTTCTGTGATACCGGGTGTGTTTGTGCTATTGTGGTGATAAAGAGGCAGCAGTGACAAAGGTCTCCAAAGCCCTGAGTGCACCTGGATGGAGCAGGGAATCCAGACCTGAAAACAGACTCTCAAATAAAGAGCCGAAGGCGATGGGGGTCTCCGGATTGAATGGAGGAGAGAGAACCAAGAAAGAGAGATCATTTTTCTTTTTTTGTGATCTGCAGGCAAGATGACCTATCTCTGAATGATTCAATGTCAGATGCAGTGCAATAGGTTAAGGAGTATTTGTCTTTGTGTTATGCGTGTTTGCTGCTTAACTATATATTCCCAGCACAGTTTGACAAGGTAAAATATTGAGTCCCTGTCTGTATCTGTGACTGCATATACACCCTATCTGTGTGTGTGAGACATGTCAGCGTGGCCATGAGGTGGGAGGAAAGAGGGTCGGGAGCACAGAGGGGGAGCAGTGAGCGGGTATTTGTGTCTCAGGTGCGCTACAGGAAATGAAAAATGGAAGAAAAAAAAAAAAAAAGGGAGGCGAGGAGCACTTGTCATAGGAGGTGGCTGCCATTTCTGAGGGGAAATTAATAATGTATTCTTGCAAATTTGCTGTGTTATTCTGGTAGGGGTGCTTGGACGAGAGCTACCGTGGGCTATAGAAGCAGAGAAGAATGCTGATCGATTGTTGGAAAGAAGACAGAAATACACACACTGAAATGAATACAAGCACAAACACGTATGCATACAGATTCTCATAATATAGACCAATTCATATGCATTTCTATATAAAGAGATGAGGTGTAATTGCTTTGTGCATAGACATGTATATAAATATTTATTCCTGTGAAGCACATACTCAACCTTAATTGACTGCAATGGCTTATATGTTTTGTGAGTGATTCCAATCAATACAAAATATTGATTTGCCAAATGCAGCAGGTCTCTAAAGATATTTCGAGTGATAGGTTGCAGGAAACAGAGAAATTGATTGAGAGAGGTCTGTGAATGGTTTCCTTCATTTTAAGGCAGCCTCATATCCATCACATGGAGTAAAAGCTTCTCTTACACTTCCATTAAAATTGACATGTTAACTCTTTATCTTCTCACACACGGACAGGTCCTTTCATTAGCCACTAAATGTGTCTGGCAGCCATCAGCCGCATGCAGGCAGCAGTAAAGCACAGCCAAATCAGTCACATAAT
The DNA here is from genome assembly GCF_042242105.1 of Pempheris klunzingeri. Classification (NCBI taxonomy): domain Eukaryota; kingdom Metazoa; phylum Chordata; class Actinopteri; order Acropomatiformes; family Pempheridae; genus Pempheris; species Pempheris klunzingeri. The sequence continues at coordinate 15,698,826 of NC_092027.1, forward strand.
AGACGCGTGAATAAATGGGAATGCCCATGTAAGCTAAACAGCACACGGCTGAAGCTGCCGAGTTATTACAGAGGCTGTGGATTTACATTCTGCTCTGTGTCAGTTGGATATTGCCTTCCTGAGCCCGGAGAGTCAGCTCTCATTGCTTTACTAATATCCTCAGGTCCTCTTTTCATCTTCTAAGGCATTCTCTTGTCCCTCTGACTGCGTTTTTGTGCTGAAGCGCGTGCAGGGCCAGTTGTGGTGTGTGTAAGCGCTCTTTAAGGCCTTCTATGTTCAGCTCAATTTCATGGCTGGCTTCATCGCAGCCCCACGTCTCATTCATACATCAGCTCCGCCGCAATGTAGTCGTATGAACTCAGCAGTCGCCGCAGAAACCAGTGCACGGCCGTCAACTTCCGTTGGCTCTCATTTGGTTGCACAGTTTTCACCCCATCTCAAACATGCAGGTTCATGTTCGCTGTCTCATCTACGCTGTGTTTTGACTCCTTTAATGAGGAGCTCTGATTTCAAAATCCCAATAGGCAAGTCTCTGCCTCACTTGGCTTTGTGTGTTTTTTTTTTTTTTTTTTCCTTTCTATGTTGCACACCCACTCTGTCTCCCACTTCAGTTTGATGTATCCATCCCTCAGATGACTGGCGAGGTGTTAAATATTGAGTCTTACTGTCAGAGACTGGTTGCTTTTGGGCACCGCGAGCCAAGCCTCCCCTTCGCTTTCAGCTAATTCTTCTAACAAAATCCGACCTGTGAATTAAAGAAAAGCTGTAGGAGAAGGAGATGGAAAGAACAAACAAGACAGATGAAAGGGGTTACAACATCTTATCACTCTTGCACTAAATGGACACATCCATTAATTATTGACACAGGCGCCTTGTCCCAACACTTTATAGTCTTGTGGTACTTTACGTGTCGTAAGGGATGACTCAATCCGCTAGGCAAAGGGAGATCAAGGGCAGGGCAAGGCATGACTCTCACTTTGATATCACTATCATGTACCATGGAGGAAAGCATGGAGCTCAACCATCACATATGATTTCACATAAGATCTTTTAGATCCTACAGTACAGCAACACTGCATAAATATGTGGTTTTAATGAATTAGGCCTGGGTCACATGGCCGATTTTCTGTCAAGCTTTCAAGTTTTAATACTAGATGTTACAAGAGCTAACAAGAGCCGGGAGAGCAGGGACATGTACTTTAACAATCAGTTATAGCACAAAAGAGGCAGAGGCTGGAAGTTTTTTCCCTCTAATTCATCTGCTCCCAGTGTGTGTGCTGTCGAGGCATTAGCCAGACTACCAGCAGCTACCTGTTTATGTGGCGGGGACAGATTGAACACAGTACAATCAGCACACTCTCCAGTCCACTGTCAGGGATTCACTTCTGGTAATAAGAGTATCTCATTAAAAACACAAACTGTGAGGTGTGATCAGCGTGCAGAGTGTGTTTTCAGGCTGTTTCTCTCGTAAATGGGATTGCTACATTTTGTACGTGATAGCCAGAGCCAGCCAACTATACTGAGTCATGACAGTTCAATAAAGCTGGCCAGACATTGGGTAGATTAAGCCCAATTTTAGCCCCAAATTGGTCACTCCAACTAATTTTACAATCGGCTGAATTTCTTACGGTTTGTTTGCTGTTGTCCTCTTAAGGGAGTAGCATCCCCCCAGACATCTGTGGCTCCATATTTGTTCCATATGATTTTTTTTCTTCTTTCTTTCCGTTACTCATAATATTGCACAAAGTATTGCTGCCTTTCTCTCTTTTCCCCAACAATGTAGAGGACGTTGTCATATTGTTAAAATAAACTTTATTGGAATAGTTAATAGACATTTTAAAGATCACTGCTAAAGCAAATGTTTGAATTCATCCAATCCAGCTGACACTGGGCCAGAGGCGGGGGGACACTCTGAATAGGTCGCCAGTCAATCACTAGATTAAGATCCCATCACTCTCATAACAGGAAAAAACCAGTGTCCAGAGTTTCATTTAATCTATAGGAAGCTTGGTTATGGAGGTGTAGATGTTATCATAAATAAACTCTGAACAGCACCGTTGGAGATAAAAGGTGTCAAACGAAAGGCCAGCTGTATTAACGCCACCTCTCTGGAATCTTCTTACTGGCTCCATTAGCCCGAAACCCATTGATCTGATTTCACCCCTCATGCATGGAGTGCTTCCCAAGGTCACATGTGGCTTTTGACCTTGAAATATGTAACCAATTTTGCTGATAGGTCATGCTGAGAAGGTTTGTCTCTTTGCTTGCATGTGTTGCCTGCAAACAGGAAAGGAAGAGAAAGAAGTGGTCATGGGTGATTGGTTTGGTAATTTACGGTGAGGATTGCTATATGGAACAAATTGAGTTTGAAATGTCATGTGTCATTTTCTGTGATTGCATGGCCGGAGCTGCTTGTGCTTTTCCTCACATATTCTTGCCTCCCCCCCACTTACCTCTCTCTCTCTCTCTCTCTCTCTCTCTCCCTCTCCCTCTCCCTCTCTCTCTTTCTCCCTCCCTCTATACCCCGTACAAGCAGACCCACATACTCCCTTTTTAAATAATTGGCTTTTTAAAAGTCAAGGGAAGGTTTTGTGTAGTGCGTCACAATTCTTTTTAAAGGCTTCTTTGCCACGTAACGCTTGCATCTGAAACCTCCGAATCATCGATTGCTTCAGTAAAACCTAAGCTGTCAGCCAAGAATCATGTACACGCAGCACGCCTCCTTAAATGTCTATTTTTTCCCCCTTTTTCTGACCTTGACAGCTAGCACGTACTTGCCTCTAACAAACAATGGAAGACTCCATTTCATTGGTTCTTCTTTTCTCCATGGATAAGTAGAGAAATATTCAGGCAAATGTTCTTTCCCAGCAGCCTTTGATTAAGACATCACAGTTCCTGTTCTTGCCTCTGTTATATTTTTGTGTTCTTTGTCAAAGTCAGAAGCAAAATTAATTGAAAACATACGGTGGGTGCTTGGGTTTCATTGAATAAACCTGGGGTGAATGCAAGCAAATGAAAGGAAATGTTACGTCTATATTCACTTGAAAAGACTTGTACTCGCATGCAAGGTGGTGATCAAACATTCAAAGGAGCAAAATGTGTTATTCATCTGTGATAAACAGTAAAAAAAAAAAAAAAACAGATTTCAGATTTGTTTCACTTTTGTGTAAAGTCACTCGGAGCAGGCAGAGCACAAACATGATGGGATTAAGCTGCTATGATTATGGGAGTCTAGTGTTCCCATTCGTTTTGCTCTGCAAACCATACGACATTCACACTACAAGAAAATGGAAAGCACTGTAGGTGGTGGGCAAACTTTGGGCTACATCTACAGATAACAGGTGTACAGAAATAGATGCATTCCTAAAACACAGACGGTAGTCAGTTTTGCCACCACGTTATACTCAGCAGGTTCCCCCAGCTACTGTGTATTGGTACTCACAGGATTTCTGGTATTAACTGGCATCCTTATTTAGCTCCAGCTATTTGTAGTAATGTGTTGTCACTGCATGAAGACTTCTGCCTAAATCTAAACTTTATTGTATAAGTGAGATGATCGTCCGTAAAGCCCAGCTCAAATCAAATCTATGATAAATATTGTGTTTTGATATGAAATGACTACATGGCTGAGGTTGGGGAGCTTTTTCAGCATGGTTACTATTAGGGATGACCCCAAATAGCTGACTAGCCTGATTTCACAGACAGTCTCACAGTCAAATTGTCGCACTGGCATCAAAATGTGGTTGTGAGACATTCCAGGATCATTCCATTCAGGCTATATGGAGGTGCTGAAAGTCTGATTTTACAGAGATGCTTGAGATCTGTACCAGATGACATCCCTGGACCACCACAAAATCAACATGAAAAATATTGCAGAGGAAATACTCTAACTTGTACAGAATTTTTAACTTTTTAGCATAATCCATGTCATAGCAACCATGGTCTCAGCTGAAAAAATGCTATGCATCCGTAGTACTTTCAAGCTGTCACTGTTTTTCCCATTTGCCCATCGTGATTTTGAAGATACATAGATCTATAATCAACTCTCTGCTCTCTACTGCTTCTCCTGATGTTATGATTCTTCTAATGATTTAAAACCTTCCACCAGTTCTTCAGTTTGTCTCCATTTTTCACGATTGTTATCTTTAAAAAAAGAAAGTCACCATCACTTAATATAAGTTATGACAATGAAGCAGGTAATAATTAGTGTTACAGAGAAAAACCTAAACCAACATGCACCTACAAATCAATAAAGACTATAGAAACAAAAACCTGATTGTGTATGAAGCACTTGTGCAGTTAGGATTGGCCTATGACCAATCGGATTGCTCGGTTGAAACTATACACTAAAGTCCCCAAGCAGTATCTCTAAAAATACCTAGCGAACGTCAAAGACCTTGCTGAGTTAAGTAGAAGTGCGGCACTTGAGTCAACATAGGAGCAAGAGCGTCACATTGTATTCTCTTCGACCACCGTCTCTCTCTCTCTCTCTCTCATCTGTCTCTTGCTCTCCTCGTATGATTGTAATAAAAGTAGAATTTCTTGTCATAAGCACAGCTCATGACGGATGGCGTGAAATAATCTCCCACATTATGAGATCCATCAAGTAGATTTAGTCTTTTAGATTCGACTTTTTAGCAATTTATCTGATGCTCTTATCACGGGTGAGCTACTGCCGCAATTTAATTCCTACATCACCCCAATATTACCAGCAATCAACAGCACAGCCACACAGCCCTGGCAGTGCAATAATGATAAAACATTTGTGAGAAATGGTGCCAAATTTAGAAATAAGAAGTATGTGTCAGAGGGTGTTGTAGATGGTAAAAGCTGGCAGGGCTAGTCACACCTCAAGGAGCAGGCTATTGCGACTGGTTTAACAGGGGCACATCACTGTGAGCTGCAGTGAATAATGCCATGCTAAAGGTTAAGGGTTACTAGATAGTTGCAGAGAGCCATCATGCCGTCTGAGGCAGGTTAACCTTTGCCTCTCCCTATTGATTCACCCCACCAAAGAATCCATATTGATTTGGCCTGTAGACCCCCCTCCTCGGAATCAGTGACTTTTCTGTAAACAGAGCTGGGATGCATCACGCACACGTACACCCAAGCAGAATCCAATTTTGTAGCATGACATGATCGCTCCAGTATGTGATCATTGCCCACAGAAAATGAGGAGGCGTTTCTTCTGACACCTCCTATTAGTTTTTTGTGGAAGGGAAAGAAGAGAGCAGATGAGGTGATGCTGCTCCTGTGGGAGGCGAGGAGGAATGTGGTGGAAGCATGTGTTTTGGGGCTGACATGAGATTGATGGTGTGAGTGGTTGCCTGAGCTGATGTGTGTCAGTCTTAGTTTTCCTGGCTCAATGCAAGTTGCATTGAGCCAACTTGCAACTTGTGCCTCACTGTGGGACTGTAACAAAATCCAAGAAATAGAATAAAAAAAATAAATCAAAGGCCAGAAAAGCTTGGTATCTCATTTTAGCAGCTTCTGCTTTTTTTTAATGTAATCTATCACTATTAACAAAACAGTCTGTATTTGAGCATGATATATTTGAGTGCTGTAGGTGTTTTTTGGCTTCAGCCTATAATCACTGCACTATGTGGAGATTAAATGCTTTTGCTCAAGTGACATTCTCATTGGCCCAAAATCTCTACAGAGGTATCTTTAATGCTAATTAGTACATAGGCTTTAACTGCGTTCCCCTCTCCTGCACTGCTGCTTTTTTGTTTTTATTTCTTACGCTGCACACTTATTTATTTTGATTCAACACAAAGGGAAATAGAGGGTAGACTATCATCCATAGACTGTGAGGTACAGTAGGGGGATTTTCATCAGCTTTTAATTGCCCTTTTATTGAAAAACTGTAAGTTTTTTCATATTCCAAAGACAGTTTTAAAGCTGCATTAAATGTATTTTTCGAGCTGTATTGAAAATTTTCAAGCAAAAGTGCCAAACATTTGACTGTCTTTGGGATTTTGGACTGTTGGTTGGCCAAAACAAGACACTTGAAGATGTCACCTTTCTGATGCCTTAAAGTAAACTACTAATCGATTAAGCGTGAGAACAACTGGCAGATTCATCGATAACTGTAGTAGAACAATCTGAAAATTTCCCATTTATATTCTTGGATACACATTTACAAATGCAATCACAATATTCACTCTCCTTCGAGCTCTTTTTCTTTAGCTGCTTGATGCTCTACAATCCTCAACAGCCAGTTGCTAACTTTGTCTGTGTGCAGACGGTTTATTAGAGATTCTTTGCTATAAACAACTGCCCGCTGTTGCTGGAAACTCTAAAAATGGGCTGAAAAGCTCCATAGCTATGGATAACTGCAGATTTGGGTGATAATTTTCAGTGGGTTCAACCCCATTTTATACTATATTTATATTTGAACAAATGGTGTTATTAAAAGTATTGACTAATGCATCTTTAAATAGAAGATGGCAATGAGTCCAACAAAAACACCAACAGCACCCATCCACAACTTCAGCAAAACGGCAACTAGAAGTGCTGCCTAGTGACGAGATGGGGAACACACCCAGCTTGAATCCATCCTGCACTCCCTTCAAAGCCCCACTGAAGTATTTGGCAATTTATTAGATTAATGTTATTAGTTCTACTTAATATAAAGTGTTAGGAGGACATTTGAGAGTAATCTGTTATCCAATTTCACAGGCAGTCTAAAAACGGCTTTTGGAATCTCTAGTGTCTCAATCTGCTCTTCCCTCTCTCTCTAATCTCCTCTCCTCCAGCTGGAGCCTAGGGAACAGGGGAGCTCCAGTGCCACTCTGAGGAGGGCTAATCTGTGCATGGGCCGCCCAGGATCGCTGCTCTGGTCCTGGGCCAGTGCTCTTGGCTAGCTCCCTGCCCAAATCATGAGGCCCACTCCACTGGAAGCTTGCTTTGCTCGGCAGCATGGTGACGCAGCGGTGGGTGGAGGGGTCAAGGGGAGAGACGAGGAGGCGGAGAATGGGTGGGAGGTGGTTAGGAAGTAATAGGTGGATGATGAGGAATGGCAGGATGGTGGTGGTGGAGAAGTGAATATGTTAATCTTAGGGAAAATGTGATTGATGCTGTTCAAAGGAGGGGGGTGAAAGTGTTTGAAATGGAGCCATTGGCAGGAAGAGCACGGGCAATCATGACTGTGTGGGAGAGAGAGAAAACAGGTGAAAAAAGAGAGGTTTAGGGACAAAAAGGCTGACAGGCAGACTCTGATTTTGCTGGCAGAGATGATAACCATCACTTTTTTTTATTAGCCAATTTATTCTATCACTTGACCACTGACATTACAGTAAAGTAAAGCTTTGGCATTTAGCGCCAGCCAAAGATGGCTGCCCTAAGGAAGACACACCCCCATCTATCTGTTCTTGGAAATAATAGTGCGTCGTTTATTCTCTATAAAGACAGAATAGAGTGCAGTTTCTTCTTGCAGACAAACGATCTTGCTGCTAAAAAGAACAAATTTAAAATGTAATGCTAATGCTCAAGAAAGTACTGTTGTCGCAGTTAGTTAGGAACATTAATTGTACAACCTAAATAACACTGTACAATAGTCGGAATTTGTCATTTTTTATGCATATAATCAGATTTTTCACGTATCAGCTCAGTAGCTCTGAAAAGGGAATTCTTTGATATGGGGCTCTGCATTAGTCAACAGAAATAACGAACGTTTTCGAGGGGGAATCAGTTCCCACATCACAAGTCAGAGTAAGTAGATCTCTTATTCACTCCTTGGGATTTTCACAATGTACTTTTGGCAACCAAATAATTTCCAAATGTATTTCTTCTTAAACCAACACTACCCCCAGATTTCTATCATACTTTTAACAGGCTACAGAAACGAAAATATCACATATAATATCACACAATCTTCCTCGCCAAAATGAACTAGTTGTCATGGAAATGTATTCAAATTCAATTTTTTTTTTTCCCAAGCTCTTTCAATTTTTCATAACTTTTTCTGCCCAAATAACATATTGAAGCAGTGAGTTTCGATCTTTTTACCTTTCAGGATTGGATTGTGGATTTTACCTTTCAGGATTTTTTTCTTCTGTCCAGAGCCAATAAGAGTTCACAATAAAATTTCTTTCAATTTTATGCTCTGAGTGAGATTTGAAATCAGAAAAGTGTGAATCTAAAGTGAATTTATGGATGGCGTGGAGGCCAATGTGAATTCTTTATGGAAACAAAAATGAAAATCAAATGAATATCTGATAGCCCTGAAAAATGGATGCACTATCTTTAAGTTAAACATTTCCCAAAACAAACTTATAACAATAATATTGAAAAACATCTGACCGTGGTATAATATGTTGACTTCTCTGTGCTGAGAAGGACTGTAGGAAGAAAAGTGTTACTAGAGATTTAAATAAAATGTGAAACATTGCCTGGACAGAGAAGCGAGGCTCAGAGGGGTGACAGAGAAACAGCAGGAAGAATAGGAGGATGGGCTCAAACAGATGAGAAAAGTTTCTGGACTGAAATGAGAAAAGGACAAAAAAAAAGCAGTAATAAAGAGGTGTAGATAGTGAGGTGTTGGGTGGGGGGAAGAAGTGTCAGCAGCAGATTGAGAATACGAACATGATCCTCCACTGTCTATGTGCTTTTGTGATAACGGAGTAAAAGCAAGGGGCTGCAAGTGCACCAGCAAAAGCAAAAGGATGGACTGACTTTCAAAGACGAACTGTGGGAATAACTCTTTATTTTTTTTTCTTCCTCTCCAAAGCCTCTTGGATTAAGTGTTTACTCTCAGCCTCTATTGGAGAAGCAACATTCAATCCCTGGTTTTTAAAGAAAAAGTAATTACTCGCCTTCTACCTAAAAGGAGGGCTGCATAATGAACAGGATTTTCCAAAGCACAAGTATGTCACTATTCTTACACATGCATTAGACCAGCTTTAGATGTGTCTCTGCGAGGTTCCATTGTAGATTATGACAGGCACTGGCATTGTGAGTTTGGGCTGGCAGGGCAGTTGGCAAAGCTTAAAGACCTCTACAGGTGCTTGGGCAGATGCCTGTGTGCCTGTGTGTGTGTGTGTGTGTGTGTGTGAGCTTTATCAGGGTGTGAGGCAGCATGCATTTCCTGTATTACGATGGGATTGCAGCAGGCGATCTGCAGCGAGGAAGGCTCACACATTCTGCGATAGGCACACAGACTCTTTCATCATAATGTAGACTAATAGGGTAATAAAAGCAAACACTTCTCAGAAAACATGTTAGTTAAGCAGAGCAGGAGAAAGATATGGCACTTGAGAATGGGACTGTGTAGGAACAACATAATTTGCGTTTCATGTGCATGCACTTTATTTGTTAATTTATTTCATTTCTTCACTTATTTATGGGGAGTCACCACTAAGGCAGTGTCGCGCTTTCATCATGCAATCAATAGCGAGCAGCATCTCCATGCGTCCCTGAGATCAGGAAAACATGAATATCAATACGCACCTTCACAGATGTCGCTCGAGATGCTGTGACTCATTTGCATCACAGAGTACCTGTCGAAAACAGAGAGCCACACACTCGCAGCCTGCATGAGAATGTTGTTTGCGTTTGTCTGTGCCTGTGTGAGCTTCTGTATGTACATATACAGGTGCATCTAAAAAAAAATGTAATCATGGAAAAGTACAATATTTTTTGTCAGTTATTTCATAAAGTCAGAACTGAGTATATTCTAGACTCATTACATGGAAACTAAAATGTTTAAAGCTTTTTTTATTTTAATTTTGATTATTATAGCCTGCAGCTAAAAAAAAAAATAGAAAAAACGTATCTCAAAATATTAAAATATTTCCCATCAAGTTTGAGTAAATCGCCATTCATGCAGTACCATTAATCTCTCAATTGCAGGTTAAGGAGGTTGAATAATTGTGGAGGATAAAATTGAATAAAAAGATGCCACCTAAGGTCGTGGTGAAACCTGAAAGAATGCTTAATAATACGTGCGAGTGATTTTTAAGATAATCTTACTAATAATATTTGATAGTACTATATAGTACTTTTTCTCCAAAAAAGCCCAGAAGCAAAATTATTCAACCCCAAAGTCAGTTTTTTGTTGAGCATCCTTTGACCTTTATTACCTCCAATAGAAGTTCCCAGTAGTTTCCAACAAGCTTCTGACTTTTTTCTTCTCATTCCTCATGTGCAAAAGCTTCCAGCTTACTCATATTCTCTGGTTTCCTTGCTGCCACTGCTTTCTTTAAATCCCACTAAAGATGGTGGGATTCAAATCCAGGGACTGAGGACATTTCATGAACAAATCCTGAACAAAGCTTTGGTTTACTTGGACGTGTTTTTGGGATCATTGTCTTGCTGGAATTATCAAGATTTAATATAGGCACTGATGCTTCCTCAGAATGGCCGGGTGCTTCAAAGAATCCACGATGCCAGTTACAAGGTCAGGTTTACCAGTTGCTGCTGCAGGAAGACAACCCCAAAACAGGACGGCCTCATGACCGACTCACCTCTATGCTTGACTGTGGAGATACTGTTTTTCTTGTCTGCCAGTTTAGTTTCTTCTTGCAATTTCAAGTTGACTCTTTATTCTTTTTGGTGAAGAGTGGAGTGCGGCAAGGCATGAAGTCCTTGCGTGTGTAGTGTTCCTATAGTCTGTACTGATACTACTTGTTCCTGCCTGCCTGTCAGGTCTTCCTCCAAGTCTTTGGCAGTAATATAGGGTTTTTTCTCAACATTTGCTTTAATCATCTGATTCTCTTTGGAGAAATTTTACTCTTTTTTTCATGTCCAGGAAGGTTTGCTGCTCTACCATAGGTTTTAAACTTGTGTATGATGCTGCCAACTGTGTCTCTTGGAACTGCACCGACACTGCATTGTTGGTGTTTTGAAATAATATCCTCTCTTAGCTTTAGCAAGACAATTCCTTTTTCTTTTCCATGTTTGCTGCTCAGTTTGAGCATCTGCATAGGTGGGGTTTCTAAATGGCGCACGCTCTGCTGCGACAGCATGGCCTGTTCTCTTATTGTTCCACCTGTTTCTTCACCATGCTCACTACCAAAAACCGGACCAAACTCACAAGGGTAACCAGCACTGCTGCTAAAATAATAGGTCTTCCCACACCCAATCGCAATAACAGTGCCATAACACGCATTGAAAACTCAATAGAATGGGACTCCACTCATCTACTGAATGAACATCTCGCCCCACTGCCCTCAGGGTGCAGGTACAGGGCTCTGAGGTGTAGGAGAGCCCGCTTTGGGAGGAGTCTAATTCCTGCTGTCATAACAGTCCTGAACAACAGACCCCGCTGAGTGTGACTATGGCTGTTTGCTTTGCTGCTGTTTTTCTATGTGTAAAGGTAGTGGGAAGTGTTGTCTTGTGAAGTATTGTTAAGTCTGCTGTTGTTGTGTTGTCATGTCTACCATCTGACTGTCACTTTGTCAAGCAGAATCAGTGCTGTGAAAAAGAATTTCCCCCCTGGGGACAATAAAGTCTAATAATAATAATATATCACAGCTGAAACAAACTGTTGTTATAAACTTCCCAAAAGTTTCATTGTGATTTAAAACAATTGAAGCCCTACATAGTGGTATGTGATTAAAACCAGCCATATTAAATAGCTAATAGAGCTAATTCTTTTTAAAACAGTGCTGCAATGCATTTTAAATTATGATTACTTGCTTACAGTGGAGTCCTTGACTGTTTTGAACAAGATTGATTTTAGCTGTTGGTAGTCCATATGATTGGCCTGACAGTGCCTATAAATCCTGCAAGAGGAAAAGCCCATCATTTGGTTGAAAATTTTAAACACAGGCACAACCGCAGCAAAAGAAATGAGAGCTTGCTCATGAAAATGGTGCCAAAAACCTTACAGCGATCAGTGCTTGGGCAACAAAAGGTCAGTGCTTTTCACTGCAAGTTTGGACTTGAGCAGTGAAATGAATTCCACTGCATTTCAAATTGTCTTGGAAACTGATTACACCAGAATTAATGACTGTGTTGCTTTTGGCTGTCTGATGGTGCCCGCTGGTGTAGACCAAATAATCTTTAGCACACTGCATTTGGAAACCGATGGTTTTGTCAGTATTTGATCTTCATTTGGGAATTCAGTTCAGTCAGTAAACCAGTCAGTGGTGTAACCTACCATTTAATATACATAAGTAACAATGTCTACTTGCGAATACTTCTCTGTTATAAGTTGCATTTTTCTGCGTTGCTAGCCCTTAAAGCAAAAAAGGGATCGGTAATTAAATATTCTAGACTCTGCTCTGGGGAGAAAGCACAAGTTTCTCAGAGATGTTCACTCACAAGGTCAAGAATGAACCTCCATGCTCAAAAAAGCGATGTTGGTGATGTTTATGGTTTCATTTGACTAGTTTAAAGGGGCCTGACAAGGAGAAACTATCAAGTATTTCATAATAATAAAGCAAAGATTGAGTAATCTTTCAATCCCTCAGAATTATTATACAACCTTTGAAAGAGTCCTGACTCTGATGTTGGTAACCACTGTTTTAAAGCCAAAGTTGTACTGAAATAACCTTGCTATCTATGAACAGCTACGTATCCCTTCTCCTACCAAAACGTGACTAGCTTCAGCAAGAATTCAGCGTCTCCATTACACTCAATAATTATCTCAGTATAACTGACAAGCAGACAAAAAATGTGATTGCGATTCTAAAACCACGTACCTGGTGTTTATTTTGTTGCCAAAACCAATATCTTAATGTTGCAAAGTAAACGCCTGTGCCTAACCCGCAGGTTTGTTATCTGACATTCATCCGAAACCAGGTCGTCGGTCATTCTTCATATCCATAATTGTTTTGACATTTTCTCAGCCCCCACAAAACAGGTATCATTTACACTACCATTCGTATTTTGTTTTTTATGAAAAATGAATATCTGGCTGTAGCACTGTCCACTGATAAAGGTCAAAGGGACCGTAAAATCATGAATAATCCAACACCAGCGCTATATCTAACACCATTAGCTGTTCCCACCTGATTATGGTCAGTAGGTTAAAAATGGCTTTCTCCTCTGAAATGTTAGTGTATCATTTAAATAATAATGATTTTTATCAAATGTTTTTTAATATTATGAACTGGCTGTTTCTTGTGTGCTGAAATTGACATGTTGCAGGAAAAAGAACAGAGACAGAAGGTGTCACTACACTCTCGATGTCCAATTATGGGCACGTTTACATTGCCTTCCATAATGTTATTACCACGTTGAGGTATTTAAATTTTCTGTTCACAACTTCCCCCTGCCGTTAAGAATAGGAAGATGCCTGACATTATGTCTTCACAGAGCCATCACAAGGTATTGATACTTTTTTTTTTTTTTTTTTTTGTTCCCAAGTTCCAAGACTTGACCTGAACAACATTTCTACTTGCTCCAAATCAGCTGAGGCTAATTATCACATTGTCAGACATGTAGCATTGCTCTTTGTGGGCCTGACAACGTATGAAAAAATGGTGGTGATGACATGTACGTGGTATGAGGGCAAAGAGTATGAAGACGTCAAAATGTCAGAGTGGCAACAGAACTAACGCTGAGCGTGAATTGCTGTTGGCAGCCCACTTACCATTAGGAAGCAATTTTAATGGTCAGTGAACTTATATCCACCTTGTCATCAAACACACAGGAAAAAGTACTTTCCCAGGTGGATATTTCACATTGATCAAAGCGACATCTGAAAACTATGATATTCTTTAAGGTGATGATGGCAATCTAAGCCCACATGTGGAAAGTGTTGAAAGAACTGTCACTTTCTCTGACAACGGCTCTGACATTCCCAGCATCCGACGACATTCATGTCAGCCTGTTGAAAAGACGGATGAGCAACTGTTAGCTGGAGGAATAACATTTTTATGCAAGGCAGTCGTAGCCGTTGAGTGTCATCAATATAGTCAATTTGACGTGTGGTTTGCAGAGCAGATGGTGAATATCTCAGATCCTGTTCTCAACAGTGGTCTATTTGTGTGTGCAAGAGTGGGCATATGAGGCTGGATATATACATACATATATATGCTGTATATGTGTCCTAGATATTTCATTTGCTACACAGGTGCGGAAAAGATGTATGCTAATCCCCTTGTATACAGTAATTACCAACTGGTACCAGAGCATGCAACAAGCAGACACATACCTGATTTGCATGTTGTAAGTATAAACCATCCTGAACCTCTCAACAGGAACAAATGGCCTCTCCGTCACTCAGGTAATAAAGCGCTAATGTCAGTGATTAGCTTTAAATATATACCATATACTGTAGGGATCATGTAATGATTAGAGGAATGATCAAGTTTCGTTCATCGGCCTTCTCAATCGCTAAGGAAAGACCAGAAAAATCAAGTACAAGACTGCAATTAAAGCTTTGATGATGAATCTCACAAAATTCTGTTGTGGTGAAAAAAGAAAATTAAATTAAAACAGCTTAGTTAGCAAGTGCCTTACACTTTGTTAAAGTACACAGAGCATCCCAGGCATTGTGAGGCTGGACTGGAGTTGGCTTAGTCAATAGCACAATTGTTTGTTTCACAATGACCAGTCTAATCTAAATATGATTTAAGGTTTGCTATCAGCTGGAAGACTAGGCCATTTAACAATTATTTTTATCATGAGGTTCTCTGCTGTGTCTATCCCTTATTAAGCCATCCCTAATTATTAGCATTTGGACTAAGAAATGGTTGTTTTGTCTAAAGCCCAAATATATTCAGGCACCTATCACTTAAGGCAAAGAAATACAGATGATGTTCCTCACAGGAATTGGAGCTGGAACTGGAATGTTTAATTACATGACTTACATGATTCATTTATCATGTATTAAAATTGTTGCAGATTCATTTTCTGTTCATCAATCAATCAACTTAATCATTTGATCTCTAAAAAAAAAAAGTTGCTTCTGGTTGCAGCTGGACCACACACACACTCTCTTTCCCTGTCAGAGGCTCACAGTGACTATGTTCACATGCATAAAATATGCCAGGCTTTGTCCTTATTCTGGAAAAGACAGTATTCCTCCTGAGCTGTTTCCATATTCCTGTTTACATGCAGCTGTGTATACTCTGAGTAACATGACATTTATCACATTAAAATATGGAGAAGTGGAACGGCTGAAGCTGCTTGTGTTATTTTGCTTCTTTTTCTCAAAGTAAGATCTTTTTCAGCGTCTCCCATTAGTCGCTGACTTGTTTGACCGTGCAAACACAGCCTTCCTCTTTCATTCCTTCAACTTACACATATTTTACACATATTTAAAAACCTGATGATATCAAGTCTTTCAAATTGTTTAAAAGCCAGTGTGCTTCTCCCTCCGACCTGAGATATGTGGTCTTTTCTTTTGGGCATGCATCTCTACCCCAGCCCTGCAAACTGTTGGTTTGTTACTCGTTTGCAATGCACAGAGCTGACCGTAAACAGGCAAGAAGCTGTGAGTCATCAATTTCAGTAAAAACCCCAACTGAGATGCATATTCCGATTGCACTGTGCACAAGGTCCAAAGAATGCTCCTAAAACCCATATGATACTGGGATAGCGCACATCTTATTAGACATTAGAATAAGGCCTATTATGGAAAATCCAAACAGAATATGCTGTTTGAATGAACCGTATCAAATCAAGAATTTTGTCATATGTAACATAGTGTGTGTTGTCAGTGTGGTATCAAGTTTCCAGCAATATCCAGGAAGGATGCAACCTGTTGTTGAATCCCCTCAAAGTGCTGGTGGAAGGAACAGCTCACAGGAAGAAGCTTGTGTCAACATCCTTGGACACCTTCCTGACAGATGAACCTGCACAATGAACTCAGCAGGAGAAATGTGGACTCCAGGGGAGAGTCGGCACATCAGCTCACCAGAAACCAATAGTACCCTGTTAGAGAGCGAACGCCTTCAATCAATAGGGTTGAGCTAGGAACTGGGGTTATAATATGTAACCATCAATGTGGTGTGATAAATTATTTATTCTTTCATTTTCTCATATTGCAGCACTGCACAGCACAGCAGGCTCAACACCACCATTTATAACGATGGTGCTTTGTACCACAAAAGCCTCCTTTGCGGTACAAAGCAGGCTTTACAAATGTCACGTAATAAATATAGTATGCATAATTATATGCATTTGATATCTCATATGTATTCAATATAAAAACCCCATGAAAACTCTTTAATCTATCATCTCATCTTTTGCTTTCTCTCTATGTAGCTTTTTCTACCTACTTTCTCTTTTTCTTGAAAATGTTGCTCCTGTTCCTCTTCTGTGTGGAGGATTTCACACAAGCTGAGACATTTTAACTCAGTCAGCCTGCACCTATCAGCGTGAGTGTTAGAATCTACACAGCTGAGCAAAGGCGAGAACTGTTTCAGTGTGTACGACACAAAGAGATTGTATGTGTTTCTTACTGGAGGCAAATTAGAATGGGTTAACAGGGGCAGCTAATGACTCCGTCAACATCACTTGGGTGTGCCTTTGATCATGTTCGAAATATGTATGAAGTTGCACTGTATCTTTCATCATCCTTGGCGGGGTCAGCACTTTGATTGGCCCATTACACATCATTATAAGACTAGGGTTTTTTATGATTAAGAAAACTTAGACCACATTACACACCACTGCTGCTAAATTACACACAGGACACACACGTACTGCACACACAAGCATAGACATGGAACTTAATGGAAAAACATCCAATGGCACACATCCGATACATTTTCCCCGTTTCTCTGGCTCATTTAATCTCAGCTCTGCCAGTGGTTGTACAGTACCCCATTGACCTATTCTTGGTTCCATGTCCCATTACATGTAAGGGTGCAGGTCTGTTGTACTGTGGATAGAAGTAGTAAGTCTTTGGAAAGGATTTGATTGCTTTTTTCTCATGTAAGCGTCCGTTTATGCTCCTGTAATAACCAAGGTGGGTCCTGGATACAGTAAACGTTGTGTAAAAACGCAATTAATCTGAAAAGAAAAACATATTTTAATTACTTGAAAAGCTTTGTGAAGGTATGAGATTTTCATCAAACAACGTTTTTTGCAAGGCATTGTAAATCACCAAGAGTGAAATGGTAGGCTTAGGTTGAAAAAGAGAGATTTTCACAAAAGGTGCACAGACCCAGAGCTTCTCTTCCTTCTGATAAGGCGAAATAATACCTTAAGTGACTGAATCGACAGTTCTCATTTTGTGAAGCCCAGCTCGCTTTGTCTATAATCCTTTATTCTTTCTTGACTGGTCTCGTGCTGTTTCACAGTCTGACCAGAAGAGGAAAGAACTGTTCGATCTGCACTCAGCAAAAATGTGTATCAATCTTGGTGGGGAGTTTCTAGAGGTCGTACGTTTTCTCCTCAATGTTTTTCTTACTGTGACGAGGATGGGAGGAGGTCAGCAGAGCTGTGTCATTCACTTAGAAGCAGCGTATACTCAAAGAGTAACAAAGATGGTGTCATGTTTGTTCTCGGAAAGGTTGAGATGAATTGTTCACTTAGTCATCCAACAAGAATAGTCAGAGGCAAGAGATTTGTTCTTTCTGTGGGAACCGAAGAAAACAGAAAAAATGGAGGTCAGACTTACAATGAGGGGAGTATTATTGACACAATGACACATGACAAGATGATGGATTCAGCTTTGGATCAGTAATATCAAATGAAGGTGCTGTTGCATCAGTATTCAAGTGTTGTGTGCTCAAGGGTAAATAAGAGAACCTGACAGTTTAGAGGGAAAAAAGAACCTCCATCCCAAAGAACGTGAAAAATTAAATTAACTCTTTTGAAACGCGAGATCACAGGCACATAAAGGTCTGTTTGGGACGTGAGCTCAACAATAACGAATGGTCGTGTTAAAAAAGGACTTCATTGATGGTTGACGTATGGTCTTTTGTCAGATCGTTTATCTCCAGCAATTTTGACAGTCAGTTCATTGTTTTACCATTTATCAAGCAAACCTGCAAAATGTTCTCTGCTTCTCAAACGTGAAGATTTGCTAGACTTCTCTGCATTGTAAGCAAAGTAAGTTTGGACTTTGGTTCAGGTTAAGGCTTAACCATTTTTGTGTGGATTGCCATGAAATTACTGACAAACATTCACGGTCCCCAGTGAATTAACTCTATTGACTTTGGTCATCTCCTTTCTGCTCCTCTACTGACACCATGAGGTTGACATTTGTAGTTTTGAGTGAATAAACTGCTGAATAGATTGCCATGAAATTTGATGTGCACATTCATGCCCCACTTAGGATAAATCATAACAACTTTTCATCCAGCACCATCATCAGATTAAAGTTATCCAGTGCTTTGGACCAAATACTTGAATCTGTGCTTTGTGTTTAATGCTAATTAGCATGCTAATGCTAACATTTTTTGATTCAATCAATCACTAATGAAAGTAACTGTTAGTTGCTGTGAACAAACTATAAAGTTTGTGGAAAGAAAGTTTAGGTATTTTTGAATTAAACATGACTGATCAGACACGACAATGACAATGTTGGAAACGGGTGTAATTAAAGTTATTATAGACCCCAGCAATCATTCTAAAAACTGCAATTTACTTTTGGTTGCCAAAATGCAATTTCATGATAGGCCCTGAAATTTTCATGGCAGGCTGGATGTCTGGTGTGAATGACAGTGGTTATGAAAAGTATGAGCACATGTGAACAACCCTCATACACACATGAAATGCCAAAATTCTAACAAAGAACTGTGCTCCCTGTCCACGTTTTACAGCAGATAAATAATACAGGGACAATGCGCGTCAAACCTCATGGCGGGTTAAAGTGGAAGGAAACTGCACCACCCTCATGGAATATGCCAGTCAATTCAAGGCAAGATTACACTCTATTCCAATGCCAAAAATGGCTGAGCGCCAAGCACCCAGCATGCAGCATTTTGTGTACAATTGCCTGGCAGTCAGGAAATCAACTGTGTCGAACCTTAGAAGGACATTTACCTCTTAAAACTTAGCTTAAAGTGAATTTGCAAAGCTCATATCACAAGTTTTTTTTCTGACTGCAGAAGCCTAGGAGAATTTTAGGATTGATCATTTCCCAGAGTATGTTTGATTTTGACTATTACCATGCACTTGCCGTCAAAAAGAAAAAAAAAGATGTGTCATGTAATCTTCTTGATTTTTCTCTTTGATCTTTGGCCTTTTTCATGGTCAGGTTTGCTCACTCCAACCCACAATGATGGCCTCTGAAGATGGTTTGAACAAAATCTACGTGAAATAAAATAAGAGCATAGGCAATCCACACAAAAGGTAAATGAAGAAGATCTAGGAGGTGATGACAATTTAGTGTCATTACCCATGTTTCTCCTTGGGGCTAGCTGTCTCTTAGCAACAGTAGTGTTGTCGGCGTGGAATCCCTTGGCAAACTGGAAGCATTATTCACCAGGGCTTAATTAGTGGGGCAAAGATTAGGCTAGGGTTGTCTTTAATTGAGCTGTGTGTGTGTGTGTGTCTGTTTGTTAGGCTGCATATACAAACCTGGTTCAGTTTGCATATGCCATAGTCTGAAGAGAAGTGTGTGAAAATATAACTTTGATCACAACCACAAACGGACACAACGCGTATATATACACATGTCTATAAAATATACACATACACATGCCTTGGTGAAGTAACAGTACACAGAATTCATGGTTTGGTGCGGTGTCATGGTTCAAATAAGTTTTTGGTCTTTTATTATGAAAAATTTAACCATCAACAATGGCAAAGTAAAGTATTACTAAAACAATTTAGTTATGCTGTGGTGGAAAAAAGTAAAATACCTTTGTGTTTGTTACAAGGAGTCAGGACACCTGCTGACAGCCGTTTTTATGCTGATTTATGGTCGAACTGTATATAAAGTAGTTGAAACTAGTTCCACCTCCTGCAGCTACAACAGTGACATTAGTAATGTACTAATATCAATTATATAGTTTCACAACGGAATCAATGGGGCATATCTACATCTAAATTTTTTTGATCTTAGTTTTACATAATGAATTGCTGACAATATCTGCATATAGCAATGCCTTGCTTGTATCGTGAATATTTTGTAAAAAAAAAAAATCTCTTAACATCCAAGATATCACTCATAAAATAAATATGATTAACTAAAAGTAGGGGCATACAAGTTAATTATCTGCATAATTGTCATTAAGCCATAGCAGCTGCTGTATTGTCATTGAAGATATGTGTGGAGATGTAAAATTGAAACGAATAAAGAAAAAAAGGTTGATACATTTTTCTTAGAGCGCTGGGGTGATTGGAAAAAGAGTGATACAATTTTCCTGCAAATGAAAATAAAGTCAGAAATGAAAACCAGTTAAGGTTATCATACACTATTTCTGTCCATGAAGCTTTCAGACTACAGTCAAGCGCTGAAAGACGTATAAAACCCAGACCACCTTTTTTCATGTGTGTTGTCCAAATAACTGCACTGATCATTATTATTCATCATTCCAATTTAATCTAATGATGTTATTTTCACATGATTTGAGGAACTAATTACTGTAAGTTTAACATACATTTACAGTTGTTTTCCCCGCCAGGCCTGGGGAATCTTTTCTACTTTGCAAAGTCTCGTGTCAAACTTAATTTTCACTAAAATATTTTCATCAGCTTGTGTGTGCATTCTCAAAAAATTCACAGGGCCCTCTGACCATTTGATTGGGGCCAGCATTGTATCTGAACATTTTCCATTTTTCAATAATCCAATTCTAAGAATACAACATTTTTCATAATTCTGCTTGAAGCCTGATAAAGAGGCAAAAAAAAAAATCTAAAATTTGCTTTTACATGGACGGAAGCATCATCTGCATAAAAATAAACTTTCCAAACAATTAAGTTGAACCAGAACAGCCTTGTCTGACACCTCTTAAATGTTTAAGGATTTTGCTGAAGGATTTTGACACTAGACATGAAACAGTCACTGGAGTTATAATACTGCACACATTGCCATAAAAACTTCCATTGAGCCAAATGTATTGCATCTAAGTGCAATGGAATTTATTTTCTGCAAGTGTTGCACATGTCTTTTGACACACACGCTCATGTTTCAACTTCGCCTTGTCATTCACATTTGAATTGAGGACGCATTTCTTGGTTCACTTGAGATTTTGGACCATTGACTCCCAAGACTCAAACCCCAATACTTCAAGCAGAAGTGGAAAAACCTTAAAGGCCTTTTCAAGCCCCTTTTCAAGAATATTTCCAAAACATCCTCCATGTGTGAAGAACACTTTTCACAATCTGGTTTCAGAGAAAAATCATTTATGTTTTAGCTTCATGGGAGACAGTAAAGCCAAGGACAAAAATGATAACCTGTATCCTTGCCAGTTGAATATCCTGGATTGACCAGTTATGTTGCTGTTGTTGTTGTTGTTGCTGTTAAGGGAAGTGAACAGACCATGTTGTCCAAGCTGGGATCATGTGGAGTGTGACATAAACTGATGCCTCCAGAGATTAACAAATCTTTCAGATGGTCCAAAAGTGAATGCTACCTGCACTTGTGGAGGATTAGAAAATCACACTTTCAGGAAGGCTCAACCCATGAGAGTGCCTAATTTAACCCTTTGTAATAAAATTGTAAAATATTTTAACTATATTTAACTATTTTATCTAATATCTAACTGATATTATCAGCAGTAGCTAGCTAGCTAATTAATGCTAAGTCCAGGAGTTGGTTTTCCGTATTTTTCACTTTAAGAGAAAAGGCTTTGAGGGTCAGGACTGTGGCTATCATGAGCATCAAATTTGGCTGGAGTTGCTACAGTGTGAAACCCAAATCCATCAAACAGCAGGACAGAGTTGTTAGCATTGTGCTAAACTCTGACATAGTTGCATCTAAGCTCACACACAGTGGATGTGTTTTTTTAACGCTAAAAATATGTGTCTTGGCTTTGGAGGTAAGGCTAGATTACAGCTGTTCTGTAGGTAATGAGCTTGTTAGCCTGGTATATTAACATTTGCAGCTGATATAGCGGACAAACATTGTTTATCCCTTCCCTATAGGCTTAATTGTGCTGCTGTGTTTCTGGGTTTGGAAAGGCAATAAAAGCGACTTCATATTTTTGAATTGGAGGGGAATGCACTTGAGACTGGTTTGATTGGACAGGTTTGTTTAGCACAGCAATGTAACATCTAACTACAGTAACATCATATAATCTGGGTAAGTGTAGCAGTAACCTTCCTAGATATCACACAAAGCAAAAGCCAATGCTTTTGCTTTTGTTTGGAATATTTTCTTTAATATTCACCTTCTTCCCTAGTAGCCCTTTTGTACAGGTGGAACTTTAAAACACAAATGTTCCTTTTAGACAAAAAGCGAAAGTAAGAAGAAAGTAGCCTCTCTGGTATTTCAGCCATGCATGTTCGATATGTGTCGCCTTGACCCTTCGCTGTTCTACAAAAAAAATGACAAGACACTAAATGGGTCACAATTATGACCTGCAAAACACTACCTCTCTCTCCCGCACTTCCACTATCTCCATCTCAGTCACCCAGAGAGATGATGGCCACAGAAATCATGTTGCATGACCGTATCCCCTCCACACTATAATTGTAGTAACAGAAGGATAAGACAATACGCCCTGATTAAAGACAAAATATCAGAATATATATGTATATCCTTAAATATAGAGATAATTATAATTAATAGATAATTTCCCCTGGGTATACACTTTTCGCTCATCTCTCTGTTTTGTATCTAATACACAGTCAGAAATGTGTGGTGAATATGTGTGTGAAAACATGAGAGGATAGAGAAGCTAGGCCATTTCCTTTTTTTTTTTTCACTCTATCAGTGTCTCTATCAGAGTGGGAGGAAGAAGTGGCAAAAAAAGAAGTGTAGGTGGGGTGATTGTCCTCATGTCAGTTTCCTGCAAAGGTAAAATTTTTCTAATTCTGACCTTCAAAGGAATTGGATTCATTATGGCTGCCTAAGAGGCCACAGCCTCTCATCTAAAGTACGATTTCATCTCAACATGTATCCACAGTTGATTGGCAGGTTAGGTTCTTTGAGATCAAAGGAGGAAGGAGAAAATGTAGAGGTATGAAGAACGAACATAAGGGGGGGAAAAAAATCACTGTTTTACCCATATACATACACGTATACAATAAAAGCGGAAGATTAAGCTTTAGTTCCTGATGAAACGTCACCTTGAAAGACTCGCCCAGATTGGAAACCCCTCCAGCCTCGCCTGCTTCAAATGAACTTGCATAGCAAAAAGACGGAGATATGCTTTCCTCTGAAATATGAAGTAGAGGAAATGGAGAAACTAAAAGCACCTTTACGAGATTGTTCCTTTATTATTCAAATCCCCAACAGGCAGAAGAGAAAGCGCTGGGAAGTGTCACAATTCTGATCAGACGTGATCAAAGTGCATTATACACCACAGCAGCTAAATGCAGTCTCATTCCTTGGCACTTCTGGGTCAGCGAGCATTTTACTGTAGATTTGTGTGTGTGAGAAAGAGGGGGGGGAGAGGGTGAGAGGGAAGGAGACAGAGAGGCGTAACATAAGGAGAGGGTTGGCAAGACTTCTGCGAGTCATTAACAAGTGCGCTTGCACTTGCGCTCAGCCTCCCATCTCTGCATTCTTGTCCATTTGTGTGTCTCGCGTTGCCTGAGTGCCAGTTTCTATTCTTTATTATGAGAGCCTTTCAGACACCTGAGCTTCCCTTGCTTCAATTCAGCTTCTTGATTGGCCCCAGATGTCCATATGGAAATGATGTGAAACCGTGAGTGCAACAGGAGCCCATTTCATGCAATTTCTCTGCTCGCCCTAACTCAGCTTCTCATTGCCAGGAAACAGGCACAAGGACTGATCGCAACAAACAAACCAGCAGGAGGAAAACTAAACTGAGAAAATGAAGGCCGTGACGAAGAAAAACCTTAGCTCGACAAAGGTCTTGCTGTATGATTGAGCCAATTTGGGATGACGAGGTGACTCTGGAATAGTACAGCACAGGTTGACAAGAATGTAGGTAGAAGTGTTGCGTCTGCACAGAAGTCTAAGGTACAAGCACAGCAAAATGGTGCAAAAATCTACACTTTGCCTGGGTTTATTTACAGCAAGTGCACTGTCATAAGAGTTGATGCAACACCTTACATCCGCTCCATGAGACAAAAAAATAGTCAACAACTGTTCACTCCTGAGTAGCACTGTAAATGTGCTGCGTAAGGAATTACAAATGCAAACAGGTATTGCATTGCATTTCTTTGTAAGTCGTCCGTTAAAACAAAAAGATACAGCGGCACCAATCAAAGCTGCTGGCTGCTGTGATTTCGAATGTGGACTCTGAGGAAAAGAAGCTTGTGCAATTGATGTGGTAAAGCACAAAGTGATGGCCAAAGATGGATTACAGCTGACACAGTGAGGATTTAAGGTGATTCATGCTCGGTTTGTGACCGACAGGTTAATGGCAGGACAAATACTGTTGCCTCATTATGGACGAGTAATGATAGACAGATGTTGACCCCACAAATCAAACAGAAATCTCCCATCATTCACTTGCGGTGTAGAACAGAGGTGCAGTGTGCACAAACACAACAAACCCCCATGCACATTTGCACAACATTTTCTCCATCACAAATGGGCTTTGAAAGATAACATAGTTGTTTAAAAGCTGTGTACTTATTGCTTGCAGTAAGCAGCTTGACCCTTTTTTCTTTTCAGCATTTCACAGAGCAATATCAATGTGTCATTTGCTTTCCCGTCCTTGGGAAGACATGATCTACATACCTACAGGAGGAATTGCCGCACTTACAATAGTATGGCTGTAGCAGCAAACAAAAAACCTCAGTTCCCCTGCATGTTGTGTGAATGTTCATTATACTGTAGATTATATGTTTTTCTCAATGGGGTCAGGTAGAAGGATCTTACAGTTAATAGGAAGCCTCTCTTTAATGCTGTCAGACACTTCAATTAACAATCGCTCAGTGGCATGAACAAGCACTTTTAGTGGCCTGCTCTTTGTGCACTGTGCACTTTTAGTCCGTTGATCTGGCACAATTGCCCCAAAGGATTACATTAGAGCCATTACAGCCTAGCGTAGGCTAGTAGGCGATCTACTGCACCAATTTCAAACGTTTTTTGCTTTAACACATACTGGAGTTATCCTTGAAGTTGAAAGCAGTATATCACTTTTGGTGCCATGTAACACATCATGTCGTAGTGCTATTCACAACGGAAAACGCTTAATGATTCAACATTTTCTATAATTGTGAATGACCATCTTTCCCATCTTGTAATGTGCGTACATATAGTTTTCATTCAGGTTATATCATGTTTCGGTGCAAATGCCACTTTGAAAATGCGTGTATGTGATGTGTAACTCTACTGTGAGTCACTCGAATCAGTAACCATCAGGCTGTTTCCATAAAGCAAACATGTTATATTAACCTGTTTCCTAAAAAAGTACTGTTATGTCACAAAAGTAGTGTGACACCCCCCCAGCCCTGCTTGCCGCAGTGTCATGCTAAAGAAGTTATTTTTAAATCTGTCTGACTCACGGTGCAAACTGGTGTAAAGGAGGGATATTAGTTTGTGATGGCTTGATAGAATGTTCAGCTTTTTCCTTTTCCATCACACAGCAATCTATCAGACCAGCCAGGAAGTCTTGCTTGCTGAGCCCAAAGCTCCCCCTTTTGTCCACAGCCCTGACTGAGTAATCCGATGTGATTTGTATAATTGTGTGTATGTGTGTGCATGTGAGTGTGAACATGGGTGCTCTTCTCCCACCGCCTAAAAACTAAACCCCAAACATGTCTCTTGGTGTGAATCGTTTTTTCTGAGGTATTTCTGTGTGATCTCATTAGACCAGAGCAGCATCGAGCTGCCAGGACTGAAGAACAAAGTGCAACAGAGGTGAACAACAACAACACCAGTTCCCAGCCACAGCATTGTCACCTCCTATGGGCACGTTCTAAAGGTTGAGAATGATGAAAAGCAAAGTAACACCCCCGGGGCCAGCCTCTGAACACTGCCTAGAGGCTACCAGAGTACTGCACTCTCAGCAAGTCAACTAGAGTACATAACACTGCGGCGGCCTGCCTCAAAGTAAGAAGAGTTTTACTGCAAAGTGAGATCGGCAGCAGAGAAGTACAGTGACACTGATGTCTATAGAAAAAGTAACTGAACAAAACTAAATGTATGAAACAGGCACATGTAAGAATACAAGGAATTTCAGAACACAGAGTATGATCTCAATTTGTGGATGTTAATGTTTAAGGCTTGTTTGCACGTTTGACACACAAATGTGCATCAGACAACTGTGAGTAATGGGGTGAAAAGATGCAGCTAATTATTTTTAATTAGCTGCAGATGGGTTGACCAGCGAAGGTGGAAACCACTGATGGTGTGGATCCTCACCACAGCTAGACATCATATTGTTTCAGATCAGTTTTGAAACGGTTTAATTTGTATTGTGGTGCATGATTTTTGAAATTCAGTCTGATCTGACTCGTTTGCTACTCTTACTGTGTGTGGCTGCCTCAATCAAGGCCCCCCTCCCTCCCCAAGGGGTCACAATATGAATCTCTTTCCTCTCTCCTGTGTAAAAAATCTATGCAAACCAATTTGGAGATGATGTTTGATTATTAATAGCTAAGGCATGCTAATAGATTCAACTGATTTACATCAGCGATTTATGGATGTTCATAGATGCAAATTGAAAACATACAAATTATATAAAAGCTGTCACGTCTGCACATTCAATGAAATATTTAAGAGATCCAGCACTTCACGCTGTCAAGAATGTAAATGAGAGCCACCAATCCTGTGGCAGGTGAGATATACCCGAAACATCTTTCACAGCCGCAGCTTTAACTCTTTCTCTCTTCTGGCCTTGTATCTTTACCTCTCTGACTGTACTCTGCCAGGATTGTGATGTTTTGGGCTCTGAAGGCTTTGGTTGCAGCGACGACAGAGTAATTAAAGGGATTGATTGCTGCACGGGGATGTGTGCACAATACACACTCAGTGACTCACACGCACGCAGGAGATACATCACTTCCACTCTATTTCGCAGACACTTGAAATTGCAGTGCTAAATGTGCCGAGTCAATCCAGCATAAATTCCATATCTGATGAAAAAACATGAATTGACACCACGTGACGCTGAACACGGTGTCAAGGTGGCCAGTTTATACGACATGGCTTCCGAAACTGCAGGGTTAGTGTTGTTTTTCTGCATTATGTTGTGTAATCAACGCACGTCTGTGTGTGTAGTAGTAATATTGCTACAAAGTAGACACAAAATGTTTGCCATGACCAAACGCTGTTAGCTTTGTTTTCAAAGAGGAAACTCAATTGGACATTAAGGGAGGAACCTCCAAGGCTGCCTTTAAATAGGGGGTATTATTGAAAGCACTAATTGTTGTGTGTTGTATGGCTTGTAGGGGATGTTGTTACTGATGCTATTGGAGTACTGTCAGACTGGTATTTCAATAACTTTTTGAAGCAATGAAATTACACTATTCAGACAAAATAGCTGTTCCAAACTCTCCTTTTAGAGTGTCAGTGGAAAAAAATAATAATCACTCTTTAAAGTGAGATAATGTAACTTTAACGAGAAGAAATGAGGCATTCTTCCCTATTAGAAATCGCTTAAATGGTTATAGACTCAGTTGAAAATGCAGTCGACGCCAAACAACTTGAATAGCGAGAAAACCATAACCAATGCAGATAAACTCAAGGATGTGATATTGCTGTACATAAACTAATGTATACAATAAATTATATTCTTTGCATCTCATGATAATGGTACATGGAATGCACTTGTATTGCACCTTTCTTGCTTCAAGCTTTAACTCTGCATTCACTTTCACTTTCTTTTTCACCTGCCTGACGAAAGCATACAATTTACAATAGTTTAAGTTACTACCTGTTATTTCCAGTGCAGGTTATAAAGCAATCAGAGAGAATAGTGTGACCAATAGTTTTGAAAGGCTGGAGAGAGGTGAAGTAGAACCAGATGATGCTTAAGCCATTTTCCAAAGCAATGAGAAGGTCATTTGTGGCCGGCAGTGCAGCTTTTCTGTGCAGTGTGACCTGACAGAACGGCAGCCCTGGGGCTGGGTCAGGACTGCTGATTATCGCAGAGGCTGGAATTAATCAGTTATATAATAAACAACTTATCTGGAGGGTATAATGTGGGTAAAATTGACATGCATGGTAACATAACTAATAACAATAACTCAGTATGATAGTAATATCATACCGCTAATCTTTTAGTCACATTCCTATTGCTAGTGCTATAGTCACTGCTAGTACGTTGGTTGCTGTTTGTGTTGTCTCTCTCCCTCTCTGTCTCTCTGTCCAACCTCCACCCAACGCGGACCCCTACAGAAGCCGCCCACATTGAGCCTGGGTCTGTTCGAGGTTTCTTCCCGTTAAAGGGGAGTTTTTCTTTGCCACTGTTGCTCAATATAATATCTGATGCTTGCTCATGTGGGAATTCTTGAATCCTTAATTTTGCATTCCTGAATCGTTGGGTCTCTCTCTTAATTAAAGAGTTTGGTCTAGACCTGCTCTTTATGTAAAGCGTCTTGAGATAACGCTGTTGTGAATTAGCGCTATATAAATAAAGATTGATTGATAATAATTCATTTCAAAAGATGTGAGAAATGTGTTCAATACACTTTGAAGGAATGAGTGGAGCACGAAAAATTCATTCTCTTTTAAACATTCAACGTCATTGTTGACATGTAACATCAACATGTTTTTTTAGATTTGACAAATGGTGCTGTGATTTGCAGGAGTTCTATTAAGACATCTGAGGCAGTCTAACTTCCACTAAGCAGGAGTCTGCGGCATCACCTGCTCAAACCATTATGAACCTGAAAAGTAACTTGACATATCTTAATTGGAAATATCTCTGGAAAGGAAATGGTGGTTTGAGGCTCATGTAATTTATCTCCCATTTACCTTCCCATTCACTCCATGTAGAAACTGTCATGACTTTAATGTCTAATCAAAATTCTCATTATGAAGGAGTATCTGAAAAAAACCCATCAAAAGTCTGATGGTGTTTCAGGGTTGTTAACAAAAGTTATACGAAGTTTAGTTTTCAATAAAACACTAAAGGTGACTAATCTGTCACTTTTTTTGCAACTAAAACCAACTCTGTAATTTCAGTGCTGTCATGTTAACTATTTATCTCATCTCATGAAGATGAAGAGGCAAAAAGCTCCACTACACACAGCTTTCGGTACATTAACCTCAGAGCTCCAGTGTGATTTGACAGTCAAAATGATAAGAGCAAAAAATTAAACCATCAAAGAGGTGTCACTGTCCAAAAAGCATTGCAGATCAGTGAATACTGGGTTGCATTAGCCAGTGCCACTGTCAGCGAAGCCTAGTGAACACCCCGTCTTTTGAAGGTGGAAAGTGACAACGAACATGCAGCATAAACCATTCAGCATGTCAGTAAATACCAAGAAGAACATTATCAAAGACACTGAGCGTCATTTATGTATCAAGATGCCTCAAATCTTGGCCTGGAGAGAGCTGTCAGTCTTCTGAACACTGAAATACAGAGAACTGAAGACAACCGTGATGTAACCACGTCTCATTGCTGTCAACAGGAAGGCAGAACTGAAAGATCAGATGTAAATAACTCGTAGAGAGCAAACATGCCTCAGCACTGATTATTCTTCTACCTCTCTCGTCAGGATGTGAAGAAGACACAATTCCCAGTTCTCCATGCTATTAACTTTATCAGTGACTGCTGGAGCCACTGAAATGTCAAAACCAATTGAATTCCGAGGAAGAGGGTTGTTTCACTTCTTTGTATTTTCCATAAACTACTGTTCTCCCATGTTAGACAAGGCATGAACTATGAACATTTCACTCAGGTGCCCTTTGATCCCACGTTAATGAGATTCTTTAATAAATCACTTTGATTCTCTTCTGTACTTGTCATCCTTTGTGTGAATATCTTTTCTTTCTTGACATTGCTCCCTATTAAAGCTGCATTTAGTGATTTGTCAGCACTAGGGGGCAGAAAAAGATTGATTATACCACAGTGGCTACAAGGTACTTATGGATAACTAAAGTCGACACAGAGTAACATAGGCAGCCCTTTTTCTCACCATCTGTTGAAAGTCAATTTAAATTTAAAGGGAGGGTCTGTAACATTAGAGAAACTAGCAAGAGCAAATAGATTTTGAAAGTATCCAACCGAGAGAAACCTCACCCCCCCCTTTCAGGCTTTCCTTCAAAGACACGCCCCCAAAACACTTAAACGCACACTGTCTGACTACTGCTGGATGAGGAGTCCATGACAGTGTCGAGAAGTCCGGCTGCTGCTAAAGCCAAGTGTTGCCAAGCCAAGCAGATTTAAAGCCTCTCATAGTTCTTAAAGCTAACAACTCTGTCGTTGGCTTTTGCAAGTGTTTATGATTGTAGAGTTTAACAATGAGATTTGTCATTCAATTTGGGTGAATTTTTAGAATTCTCGTACTACTTCCAGTTATTACATGAGAAATCAATAGGCTTTATTATCGTATTGTAATGTTCTGGAAAAATCCGAATTTTGTCCACTGGTGTTAGATGAAGCCAAAGGATCACCAAAGTTCATAAAGACCATGAATGTCTGATCCAAATTGCAGTGTTATCCATCCAGCAAGTACTGAGACATTATGCTGTGAACCACAAATGTCAGCCTGCTGCTGTGTCTGGAGGAAAAGTCGGGATCACCCAAGTCATTAGTACTCATCCTCTGGGGAACATGAGCGGCTGTATCCAATTTTGGGCCAATTCACCTTGTAGATGTTGGGATATTTCACTGAATAAGAGGAGGAGCAGTCAGGGGATTGCCATGGGTTTGGACTATTTGGACACAGTCACATAGTCTGTCAAACCTAACTAATAAGATGAAAGTGGCTAAAAGCTACAGGGAGTCCCAGACTGGGAGGTTGGTTCTTAGTGGGGTCAGCAGTTCCACTAACTTATTACACATTACAGAGTCATTTGAGTCATCATTTGTTTCAGTAAATTGCTTAATGGAGCTTTTTCACAAATTGTGTGGTCTTTTCTGATTTACATCCACTCGAAGATGTTTCCAGTTGCACAATGTCGCTGCATCTTCACTAAAAAATCACTTATTATTGATGGCTCATCATAGACAGCAAAACGCAGGTCAAATTTGGCAGTGTTCCTAATTTCAACAATATACCGTTCAACAGTAAACTGCTTTTGTCCCTCAGCGTTCGTACTCCATAATTTATACATTCACTAGCTGCCAGTTATCTCAGTTATTGCCTGAAAAGGAAGAGAAAGCTATTTTCATGCTGAATTAGAATGTTGATAATCTGCCAGCAGTGGATATTTGATGGTGTTTCCAACTCTTTGTGACCCTGTGAGTGCAGGCCGGTCGAGCGGCTTTGAAAAGCAATGTGCAAAACACTGGCATTTCAGGGGATATGCAAATATCTGGGAAATGGCAAGAATATAACTGCTAAGTATTCTGTCACAAGGTGGCAATATTTACAAGCCTTGTCAACACACACACACTCACACACACTGATATGTAAAATACACAGTGCATGCCCACCAACAGACAGAGACAAACAGATTTAAACCTTTGACATTTTTCAGCAAATTATCCCCCAAACATTTGTCATAGTGCTCTCTATGCAGAAACACAGAGATTCTGACAGCTAAACTAGCATGAAGCCACTGGAGACTCACAGGCACAGTTGGTGTTACAATGACAACTTTGTCTAGCCTGCATGAACTTAGTGCCCCTGGAACATAATTTAGATTCCCCCCGGGATGGTGCTGGTAGTGGCTGCGATGCAACCGGGCTTACTTTGTATCTGCGGGTGGCTGTGGAATTAGATTTTGTCTTTGACTGCTCTGTGCTGCTGTCCACGGCGTTGATTATTATTCTGAGAGAAAACCATATCTCAGGCTGATACATATTTCATGCTGCTTGGGAGTTCTCATCTGTGAATGCATGAGCCCATTCAATAATGTGCTTAGTTTTTTGAGGGTAATATATTTTATTTCTAATCCCAAACAGTAAAAGTGGCTCTCTTTCCGCTCACTCACCCACCCACCTCAATGTCCTCTGCACTGTTTTTCTCCCTGTGTATTCTCACTCTCTCTGCGTTTCCTGCCCATGCACAGATATAAGTGTATGTGGTTTTGAAAGAAGAAAGGTTAATGCGGGTCTGAATGCTCGGGGCCTGACATCTTCGCAAGAGTTGGGGTGAGTGGAACCAAAGTCAAGATGTCTGAATCCAGATCACTATTTTTACTCCGATGAATCAGTGTTTAAAGATAGCGGGAGGGGAGTGGAGGGGTGGGAGACTTTAGGTAGTGAAAACCTGGTTCAAAAGATTGATACTGTTATTATATTATTCATACCTGCACTGATCCTGATACTCTGTATCTATAACTGTGTTTATCTGCACTCTTATTGATTGTTCTACATGTTTTTGGAAATAAAAAAAGGGATATATTCCCAGAGAAATAAACAGCATTTTTATACTTCTAGCAGAAAAAATAAAAATGAATGTCCTTGAAGCTTTGTTCGCCATTCAGGACGAAGGTAACCGAACACCTGGCTGAAAAGCAACGTTTCATCCAGTGTCAGTCATGAGTGGTGTTCATGTATATTGTCACGATAATGATGTCACAGAGTCCACGTGCACGTCAGAATTACAGCGCTGATGTTAAACAGCTATAACGTTTACAATGTTCACATTTTTAGGATAGCTATCATTTGCTAGCTAACACTAACTGCCCACGAGCTTAACACCAGTCTGACCGATCAGGGGTCAGCACTAATTTTAGACCAGTTTATGGCACCCATTCCCACCTGCTACTTCGAGCACCGTCACTAAATACATCTTTAAATCTTCTACATCAAACTCCTCTGGCATTTGGAAAGTCTGACTCAGTCAGTGGATGCTTGACATCATTAGCCCAATAACAATGATATTCGATAACGAAGCCAGGCTGGATATAATTGAATCGACCCAACAATCTAACCTCTTATATTTAGCTTTGCTGAATTGAAGACTAAACTTTCATTTAGATCAAGACTGTGACTTGCAAGTGTAGTAACTCATTGTTTCACTGCGTTAGAATTCCAAAGTAATTGAGCAAGGGAAGGGCTAACATTGATCTCATTGTAGTCTAAACGGTATCGCACAGCAAGTGATATTGAATAAGACATTATTTCACAAGATGCAGTGTGTTTTTCTCCCGCAGGTTTACTTGCCACAGAAATAATTGGGGTTCTTAATTCTCTAATCTGTGAGAATGCTACAAATGGGGTAGATTTCTGTTTAATCAAGGTGTGTTTTCACAATTGATCACATCTCATAAACAACAAAAGCTTTTAATTGAGAAAAAATGTCAGTAACTTAGATCAGCCCGACTCTTTCCCCCTTTTCTTTATAGCCTCCACTTTAAACTCCCTTTGCCTCTCTCGTATTTTATCTTGTCTTGTGGTGCGAGTGTTTCTTGAGGTAAACAACTGCTTTGTGCCACCACCCACAGGTACCCATCCTTATCAGTGGGAAGCAGGGCACTGTGCCTGCTCAAACCCCCCCCCCCGCTACCGTTCTCCTCAACCCCCTGACCTCCTCCACTCCTACTTCTTAACATCCCATCTTACCCCTGTCAAGCCCCACGCTGATTTCATCTCACTCTATAGCTGAGACCAGCTCACAGTTGTTCCTCTATTTCTCTATCGCCACATCTCCCCTTTAGCCCATCCATCCCAGTGATAGCACCTGCCCACTGGTCATAAAATGTCTTTCAAAGCCATTTCCCAACCTTAACTGGAACAGAGTTTGTTGGGCAATTCAAGGTTAAGCTTCCCCCATCTGAGCTGTAGTGCTACCCGTTCTCATTTATCTACAGTATATATATAGAATTTTTTTTTTATTTTCTGCTGCACTGCCAGTAAATACTTGGGCATTACAATTGGCAGTTTTCTCATTATAAGCAGGTTAAAAGTTTAAATAAAGGCTAAGAAAAGATAAGAGTGAATTGAAAAAGTTTTGTGCAAATAGCTTAAAAATAAGGTGTGTAGTTTGTACAAATCAGTCACTCAAAGGATTTTCAGAAGCTAAGGTAAGAGAAGTAAGCTGAGCAAAAAGCTACCAGAGAACATTTCAGGCATGAAATTTAATACGTTTTGAAAAGTATTGTTGTTAATCATCATTAGCACTGTAGTTTCTTTCATATTCAAACAAAGATCTAATTATTCTAGACTTGAGCTATGTGTGTGGAAATGAAATCTGAAACATATTTTTGCGTTTCAAGTCTATTTTCCACAATTTTACACACGAGGACTGCAACGATTGCATGTTGGGATCATAGTGCTCCGAGACCACACGTAACCTACCCTCAATACTGTACCGCATGATGCTGCTGCTCTGCTAGCATGCTACATCTGTAC
This sequence comes from Pempheris klunzingeri, assembly GCF_042242105.1. Taxonomy (NCBI): domain Eukaryota; kingdom Metazoa; phylum Chordata; class Actinopteri; order Acropomatiformes; family Pempheridae; genus Pempheris; species Pempheris klunzingeri. Next base: position 15,733,175 of record NC_092027.1, read on the forward strand.
CTCTAGTCCTCCTGTGTGGACACCCTGTCAGTTATAGCAACGTTATACTCTATGAATTCTTTGCTGAGAGATAGACGCCCATTTTTGGGAGAGTTACTTGTGATTATTTACTCATTATGTTAGTCCACCTAGAAAAAGTCACTACTGTACTTTCAAGTAACTTAACAGCAAACACAATTAGTTACATTGGTTTTGCGCCTCATTGTCAAAGGTGCCTTTTAAATAACTCCACACACACACGTCACATGTCCTGTTAGTTATATGTGTAGAAATAGAAACTGACATTGTGGTTTAAGAGGTGATTCCTGAACATAGGCTCACTAGTGGCTAACGTTTGTAAGGCAGCTAAAAAGACACAACGATGATGCAGAAAAATTGGTCCATGCATTTGGCACTTCTAGGTTGGACTATTGTAACTCATTATTATCAGGCTGCCCCAATAAGTCGTTAAAGACTCTCCAGCTGGTCCAGAACGCTGCTGCTCGTGTTCTGACGAGAACTAAAAGAAGAGACCACATTTCTCCTGTACTGGCTTCTCCTCATTGGCTTCCAGTAAAATCTAGAATAGAGTTTAAAATCCTTCTCCTCACCTACAAGGCTCTTAAGGGTCAGGCTCCATCATATCTTAAAGAGCTTATAGTACCGTACTACCCTGCTAGAGCACTGCGCTCCCAGAATGCAGGCCTACTGGTGGTTCCCAAAGTCTCCAAAAGTAGTGCAGGAGGCAGAGCTTTCAGCTATCAGGCTCCTGTCCTGTGGAACCTCCTTCCAGTTTGGGTTCGGGGGGCAGACACCCTCTCTACATTTAAGAGTAGACTAAAAACCTTCCTTTTTGACAAAGCATATAGTTTAGGGCTGGCTCAGGCCTTAGACCAGCCCCTAGTTATGCTGCTACAGGCTCAGACTGCCGGGGGACTCCCATGGTGCACTGAGCTCCTCTATTCTCTCTCCTCCTCTTCCTCTCCATCGTTATGTCTCATGTCAGTCAAATGTCTGCCTCTAACTATCTTCCCCGGAGCCTTTCTGTGCTTTCTCATCTCTCAGGTTCCTGTGGATCCTAGTCCTGGCCCCGCTGATGTGGTTCTCTGGTTCCTGTGGATCCTGGTCCTGGTTCTGCTGATGTGGTTCTCTGGTTCCTGTGGATCCTGGTCCTGGTCCCGCTGATGTGGTTCTCCATCAGCCAATGGATGTGCGTCTGTCCAAGGCTACAGCCTGTCTGTCCTTGGGATCTGGATCTCTCCTTCACTGTGGTGCTCCTGGAGGTTTCTCTTTTCCCACTGGGTTTTTTGAGTTTTTCCTTCCTGAAGAAGGAGGGTCATAAAGGGCAGGTGATGCCTCGGACTGATCCACCGGACTGATCCATTGGCCTCATCGACTGCTGGACTCTTTATTAGATTGTTTGTTCGCTTACACTTGTTTAGTTCAGTGAACTTTGTAAAGCACTATGAGACACTCTGTTGTGATATTGGGCTATACAAATAAAATTGAATTGAATTGAATTGAACATGGGTATGAGGTGACTTTGCAGTTATGGAGAAGGCTGCGAGCATTTCTCTTCTTTTGATAGAGGCTAAATTGAGTCTCTTGCACTACTTTCTGGGAAAGGAACATGAGCAGTTTAGAAACGCACCCTGTACCACAACTGCTTAGTGTTTTTTCTTTTCAAAAATGTCTCATAATGTTTGGTGTTGGGGGGGTCATCAGCTGCGCCTGTTGCGCGGGTGGATTTCTCACATTGCAACATAGAGTAGCTGTTTGATGACAAATTAGTAAATTGGCTGACCAGCACCTGACTGTGTCGGGTGACCTTCCTCAATATTTTAAAGCAATATTTTAAATTTCTCAATGAGCCTCTTAGTATCAGTAATGGGATCCCACATGAACATGCTATTTTTTTGCCAATGTTGGAGATTTCTGCACTACTTCTTTCACCTCTGTACTCTCCTCTTCTATGTGTGAGTTGTATGGTCACCATCGATCATATCTTATCAACCCTCAACAATAATGTCCTGATAAATGACATTAGATGAGTCGTGGTAGGAATACATCATGCTCACACTAAACTAGATCGGAGTTTCAGCTATGGTAAAAATAGGCGAAGCTACTGGGATATTCTGTTAATCCGAGGAGACATTATGCGTAAACGTGTTACGTTTAGTTCTTAGGGTGTCTGCAAACTCCCTGTAGTTGTAACCGGCTTACGTAACGTGTTAAATCATTGACAGGAGAGCACACAACAGGCAGAAAGGGTATCTACTTTGCTTAAATGCATGCAGGGGAGATTTTAAGTTGGTTACCAAAAGTGCATTTAAACGTCAAAGCACATGAACAGCCTCCCGAAAACAACTGTAAACAGGAAGTGAAGCAGCCCTCACAATGCTGTTTGCTTGTGTGAAATCGTCGCCTTTCCTCTATTTGCTACACTGCAAATGCAGAAACTTCTTCACTGCAGTGCGACAAGTGCCTGGTAAGAAGAAAAGGCTATATTCCAAAACACAAGTTGGAGTTTAGCACTTTTTATTCAATACTCTGAGTGACCCCCCCACACACAGCTGATTTTTTTTTAACTCAAGAGCTGCTTCAGTACGCACCAAAGCAATCTTCCCGACAGCATGAAGCAATCCCAGATTCCCTCTTTGATTCCTCTGTGCCCCGATCCTGACCTCACCTTTTCACCTCGCCCCTTAGTAACCCATCACCTCACCTCTATTGGCTCATCCCATAGTCCTCTTCAGCTGGAGCTCGTTTCAACACAGGATTATCTGGGGAGTGAAGCTATTTTTTCTTTACAAAAAAAAAAAAAAATACATAAACCGACACACACTCATAGACGTATACTTAATGACAGACACAAGTGAGGTTTTCCTAAAGCAACCCTGCAACCTTTATATCCCCGCACAGCCTCCCTCTTCACCGTTACTCAGACTGACAGAGGTGGTCGCTATGGAGAGTGATTATAGGATTCAGCAGCAGGCCTGATGAAGGCAAGCAGCCCAGGAGGTCACTTCTGTGAATTAATGAAATATACACCTTCTCCACCGCAACGCTGCAGCGAGATTAGATATCTGAAAGCCCATGCATGAATCCGGAGTACACTGTCTGAATGCACATACTGGCACGAGAATGTGCTCAAACGCGTGAACGTAGTGTCCTCTTCTTGTCTTCCTCTTTCCTAGCCTCTCCACCACTCCGAGCCCAGGTCTGTTTATCTCCCGACACTGTCAGGAGTTCCTCCGTCTTCATTACAGAAAAAAGGCTCCAAATACTGTTTTAATGGCAGCTTTTATCAGTTGTCTCCTAGTGCAACATATCCTCAGAGCTGCACAGCAAATGCGCTCATGGGTTTATGCCGAGGATCTCCAACTTGAGGGCATTTTGCCGATAAAGGCTCCAGGGGTGGGTGGGGATATGTATTATAGATGTGGAGAAGGTGATTTGTTGTTGGCTGACACGGGAAGAGAGTATGTGACATCACTCTCAATAGGACTTGTTAGTCTCTGTGGAGTCTCTCCACTACTCCACAGTGTGGCTATGTGCATGCATGAGTGAGCACAAAACACGGAGACCCGGTTCGTCTCGTGGGCCATGGCTGAGGACCGTCATTACAGACTGAAGGCAATAAAAGGGAGTTAAAGGGGACACGGCACAAACGAAGAGCGCATCGGGAGTATAGAGAGCAGGGAGGTTTTACTTACTTCTGCTTTTAATCTTAGCTAAAGTGGCTGAAAAAAGGAGCACTTAAGCTGAGAGAGCACAGAGTTGATATTAATGTCTTTATGCTTGAGAAAGTTTCAGAGGTAAAATCGAGACACAGTTACGAGGGGAATAGATGAGGTGCTATGTAATTAGCTCCTTATATTAGTTTGCCTGGGGTGTCTGGTCTCTCTGCATTTTTCACTTTTATTTGGTAACAAGCATTAACAGTTCAGTCGAAGCTCATGAGGATGAATTTGGATTTATATGCCTTCCTCTGACACATGCTAACTGCAATAATGAATTTTTTTGAGCAAGCTAATTTGATATTTCATAGAGATGGCAAGATATAAGTGTTCACCAACAGCACTCTCATTTTCAGTCCTGAGGAATCTAATGAAGTGCATGACTTAAATGGTGCCCACAGGGATTTGACAAAAGTTTGGATCAACGGTGTAAGATAAAGAATGGCCAAAAGATACGATTAAGACCAATCTCTGCCGCCCGACAAATAAAAATACATTAGTGTGCAGATGTGATAGATAATAAATTAGAGGAAAAAAAGCTATCAAGCTAACGAGGGGCTGGCAGAAAAAAAAAAAAACAAATCTTTAGCACGCACTTCAGTAATGGAAAAAAAGAACAGAATAAATATCCATCCAACACTGCGCCGCTAATGAAGACACAGCGGCTACTTCTAGAGCCACAAATACACTACTATTGATTGGAGTAGATAGAAATACATCTGACTACAAATAAAACATTGTATCTGGCCAATGACCTGATGTACTCACTGCAGCTGACCTGCGTGAGTTAAAGAGCAGCGATCTGAATTGTAATATCAGCCAGTTGTGGAACCATGAGTGGGAGGAGATATGTAAATGTATTAATGCAATTTTATTATATAAACAGGCATGCTGGATTCACACACAAGCAGATAATCTGACTCCTTAAAGTTACTTTCGTCATGTCAGTGGGGACCGACAGCGAGTGCACCAATACGTCCTGTTTTATACAGAATCGTTTGATATAAAGAAATACTTTGCGTATTTGTAGAAGTACAGATAATGTTGTGCTTTTGACACCACACACTGATCCGTCAATACAATATAATATGTTGATCAGTTATATGAAGATCACTTATATTCAGGATATTTGTCATTTTTCAAATAGGTTAACCAGACCCTTTCCCTAGAGAGGTACTTACTGTTCATTTTTAGTGTGTGTTCTATATTCATACTGCTAAGTTACTTTAAATAAGTTTAATGTTAAAATGACGATAATTTTATGTTTATTTTGATGCATATAATGAGCTAATTAGAGGAGAAGTGCGTGAAGGTGTGTGCAGCAGGACTGGCGTGTATCTAGCAATGCAACAGAAGACTGAGACCATGTTAGTCAGTTAGAGGGTTTTTTTTTTTTTTTTTTAAACGTGAACTTGATCACATTTAAGTGGAGTTATTTTCTATGTCTCTTTATTCTCAGGATGCGCCATTCTCAGAAAAGCAGCGTTTTTCACATAATGTCTGGATGATGCGTTCAATGTGTGCTGCAAGCGTGAAATGACGTAATGCAGCCAGTGTTTGGTGCCTTTTAATTATTCAGTCCATATTTCTAACCAGTGTACATTAATAGTTAATAATACACCACTGCACTGCTGCTCAGCTAAGACGCTTTACATGTGTCTGGTCACAAACAAAATCAAATCTGTTGAAGCGAATGGGATATTTTCCATGTGTTCCTCGATATCAGCTGCCACGTGACTCCTTACAGCTGTTTGGCATGTTCCTTTTGTGAGAAAAAAAAACAATATGAGGCCTGCTTGGCTTATATCATGTGTTACTTGTCATTTTGACTGCCCATTAAAGGACATAATGAGATTACACCATGCAAGGATTGCGTTTTCCCAGTGAAGATGATGAAAGAGCGATAGAGCATATACTGAAGAGATCCCCTCTCCCTGTCATCATCTAAAAGTCATAAAAATATAAAATTGTGATGAGCCGGAAAAATTACACAATAAGATGGAGAATCATGCTCATGTAGTCACACGATGTTTGAGAAACGTACGCATGTAGACGCACTAACACACACACACACACACACACACACTCCGTACAAGATCCAGCACCGTTGGACAGCCAATTACAGGAGCTGCCTGCGGGGGAGGAGAATGGGGAGAACAGAGGAAAGGTGGAGAGAGATGAAAAGTGTTATAGCAGAAGAGGAGGCATATGAGGGTTGAGGGACCCTGGTGCCCATCAGCCGCTGATGTTAAACTCAGAGTCTGATCATTGCCTCTCGGTGGGCCGAGAGCCCCCCACCCCGCCTTTCCTTCCTCTCCTCGTTTTTAATGGGCGGCCTGCTCTTCCCTGACTCCTTCTCCTTTACTTGCATTGTATCGGGCCTCTGTGCACAACAGAAAGACGGCGCTTTGATGGACGTCGCCAGTCTGTTTCTCTCTGTATTTCGCTGTTGCTCTCCCTCTCTTGGTCTATCATCCCTCTCGCTGCACGCCTCACTCTCATAACAACCCACATCATGCCCTCCTTTTCTTTCTCACAGCTTTCTGTCCTTGCTCTGCTTTTGTGTTTTTTTTCCCCCCTCTCATACTGTTCAATAACATTTGTCTTCACGCCTCTTCAATCTCCTCTTGCTGTTTGCTATTTTTTCCCCTTGGATATCAAAGCGGGGCTGACCTGCCATGTACAAAATGTTTTCTCGCCGTCTTTTGAGGATGAGTGTGTGCACTGTGCAGGAGCACTGTGGCTTCCCTCGTTTTCAGCAGTATCCTTCAAATTCTTATCATCTTGTTACATGGACCTTTTGCGATGCCTTCGCTCTTTTGCTTTTTATGTCCTTTTTATGTTTTTTTCTATTACTTTTTTTTTTTTTTTTCCAGAATAAACCCCTCAAACTCTTGTGCTCCATCTGGTAAATGATGGCCAAGAACCACAGAGAAAAACCTACTTTGCTTTATGCATGGCTAAGGCCAGCTTATTGCATGAATGGGTATCCATAATTGCAGACCAGCAGTGTTTACAGAACATGTGTACCTGTGTTTACTTTGCTCATTTGTTGTAAATGCTGATACGCCTGAGAGAAGGGTTTCATAGCCAAAAAAGGGCTCGGGGGGGCAGAAGATCTGCTGGGCTGCGGCTGTCAGTCTCAGCACCCTGTAATTTTGCTTTCCCCCAAAGCATAGCTCACAGGAACAGTCAGCAGCTATTAACTGAGGTGCTACACCTCATGTCAGACACTGAAATATTACACCACGCAGGACAGTGGGAGCTCATGCAGAGACAAACTGGAGGGGTAGAAGATGTCCTGCCTCCCTTGACATGACTTTAAGTGTGTGTGTGTGTGTGTTTTGGGAAGATGGAGTGGGATGGGATCAGACAAGAAGAAAAGCGTGAGAGAGTGACAGCCAGAAGGCAAAGATGTGTTGAGGATGCGTGTCTTTGTTGACTGGGCAGAGTGGACATGTAGTAGAAACTGAAGCTTCCTTGGATGTGTAAAGCTGTGTGTGTGTGTATGGGTCTGCTTTTTCAAACTGCTGCCAGTCAAGGCTTCATGTGTGTGTGTATATATATGTATATATATATTTTTCTTTAGGAAAATGCCAAGGTGATCTGGCAGAAGGGATGAGATTTACTTTGTTTCCTCTAAGACACCCTACACAGAATCTATTAATGAATTACCCAACACTCCTTTTCCTCCTCAACACCCTACGTCTGCAGCACAGGGAATTTAAATCGGCTCCTTTAATTTATGTCCTTGACCTTTTCTACAGCTTGTAATGCCATATATTAACTATTCTTTTGTACATTAACAAGATACTTTCAATTCAGAGGCACATTTATGAGAATAGTAACCAGTTCAAGTAGCTCTGTTACCTAGCCTGCTGTTCAGGAAATTTGATATATTAACCATTCACAATATTAAGATTTTTAACATGTGTGTGATAGTGTTATGGACCTAATAGTCCTCCTGGCATTTTCCAAAACTTTTCCAATCAGTTCTCATTCACATTCTACCAGGACTTCAAAGGATTTTAAGTTCTCTTATTTCTCAAAATGCTATTAAAAGTAGCGGTGCACCACCCTGGAACTGTTTGAAATCGAGCATAAAATCATCTTTGTTACACATTTCTTCTGTTTAATCCTTTAATTTTTTTTGCGCTGCCTGTTTCTGCTGTTTCTTTTTTTCTTTTGTTGTTGCTTTTGTTTGGTCTGCTTTGCATCTGTTGTTGATATAGATGAGATTTTGTATGAGGGAGGCTTCCTTCCTGACCTGCTAATATCTCTTGAAACCTATTTTTGTGTGACGAACGAGGACTGACCTTCAATATTCATTTTTTTAATTTAATCTAATCTATACGCACATATTCCCAAGGTGCTGGTATCTGTCTGCAAGCATTCCAGGTACTGAATAGATGTTTAATTTCAAGTGGTGATACTGCAGTCTGTACTTTTGAAATAAAGACAAGGCTGATAATAGCAGTAGATAATCAACACATAGATAGGAAGTGTTGATTGGCTTGTGCAGTCTTATATAATCATATCACTGCTTTATGGTGATTGAATGGGTGGTTGTTGTTGCCCTATGCAGGTGCTGCCAACAACTGAAGTAAAGAGCTCTTATTTCTTATACATAGCATAAAAAGGTGCTCTTCAGTCTTGACATACACTATACAGTAGCAAGTAGGAAAACTTCCCTAACAAGGGGATTTGATTAACTCGTGCGTGTGTGCGCGTGTGTGCGTGTGTGTGTGTGTGTGTCTGTCTGCCTGTCAGCTGACGCCGAGTGAGATAAAGGCTGTGATGGGTGGTGGAAAACAAAGTTTCGACAGACCTTCTGACAGGGACACAGAGAGACAGACATCCAAGCAGACAGCAAAACCGACAGGTAGGCACAAAGGCAGAGCTCGGGGAGGTGCTAAGTGACAGCTTGGGAGAGAAATGAGTGACTTTAGTGCATCGTGGCATTCATGTTCTCGACTGTCAGTGAAAAGGCCCCCTGGAGACTCAGGTGACACGACAAACGACAAGAGAGAAGAGAGGATGAAGTGACGGAAATGTCCAAGTATCTGGCAATTTCATTACCCGCAGTACTTAATGTTGATGTCATTCCATATGATCTGAATGTCAAGCTGTGTTACGTGCTTGTCGAAGATGTGTGTGTCTTTGTTATTTGTACCTCGCGACACCAGAGCTTGTTCATGTTTAAGTCAGTTTTCTCAATGTTTGCCTGCTCTGAGGCACTAAGTACCCATCCTCGGGGACCCAATCATGAATTGCCGACGTGCAACACTAGCAGGGGAGAGGCAAGGCAGAAACAATGTGCTGGCATATAATGAGAGGCTAAAGTTAGGTTGGCCCTCCAGAGAAATATGATGCACAAAACAGATAGAAAGAATGATGTTTAAAGTTTTGAGGAACTAGAAAGAAAAAAAAACAAAAAAAAAACTAAGCGATCAAAAAGAGACACTCTTGAGAAAAGTCTGCCATGTACAACAAATGTCTGGCATTAGTGTGCCTTTTGAGATGTCATCGAAGATTAAGCTAAATTTGTATTTTAACCAATTAAAATTAAATCTGTCTATTTGACTTTTGGGAAGCAGAATAAATCTACATTTCCACGCTCCTAGAGAGGAACAAAAAGGTCTGACCTTGAGTGTTTTTCACAGTGGTGTGGCTGCAGCGGAATCACATTCAACTGTGACGTTAATGGCATTCACACAGCATTCACGTGGATGATGTATGTGTATAAAAACAATGATCCATGATGGAATAAAACATCCATGCAGGATGTCAATGGTCTCATTAATGGATCCTCACCAACAGCAGGCATGCGCACATTTGAATAGGGGTGTGTGTGTGTGTGTCTGTGTGGGCGTGCTTGTTGATGATCTGATCCAACTGTAGTCATGGATTGTGTAGCCGCATTGTGTTAACCTCGCAAACCAACTCGGTTTGGCTTTTCGCTTCAATTATTGATTTTGATAAAGTCTTTTGCTTCAGTCAGCCTCTTACAAAGTCTCATTTGGCTTTATGATGCACTGTGACCGCCTCCCGGTGTGCACACTGTTCGCTCATTAAATTAACATGAGCAGAATCAGACGGCTCGGATACGGTCAACAGTTGTACGTGTTAGGACTCTGGGGGGTTCCATCAACCGAACGTCAATATGCGCGCACACTCCCACTCACACACTCGCACAGGATAGTCATGCACTCCTGCACACCACTGTTTGAAGAATGGTGTTATTAATGACAACAGAAATGCAGTCCAATCTTTATCAAACCAAACTGTGGCAGCTGGAGCCTTGAGTAGAGAAATAAAGCCTTTTTTTTTTTTTTTTAACCTCATGCTTTATTTAGACCAGTGGCTCCCAAAAGGTTTTAAACCACAGCACCCCCTGCCATCGTCATTATTTTTTCACGAATCCCTTCCACCTTCGCCCCTCCATGCATACACTAATTGGTTAAATGTATTCCTTTTATTCTTTTCAAATGTAAAATTGGCTTACATTTTAGCTTATGAAGTCCCCATTATATTTGCTGGCTAAAGAGGGGCGTTTTATCTCAAGTTGTCTCCTGAGTCCACTGTGCACCATTGCTGCTTATGACAGTTTTCCCTGCAGATGAGGTGTGGGATGGTTTGCTTCTCCTCTCCATGAAAGGCTGTAAGCTGAGTATCTCTTGGTCTGATCTGGCTCGGGCACAGATCTCTGCGACTGGGTTGCAGGCTGACTCACTCACTACAACAGCCACTGCTGCTGTCACCAGTTCCAGGTGCAGTATAACTGCATTTATGTTAGGGCTTTAAATAAATGATTTTGATGTTTATGGCTTATTTTTTTTGTGATGTGATTTAAGAGTTTTATGCTGCATTTTTTATGTGGTGAAATATAAAAAAAATGGACTGTAAAAAATGGATAGAAACCTGCGGCACCTTTGACCCGTACTCACAGCACCCACTTTGGAAACTACTGGGGGAACTCAACAATGGTAAAAATCAATATCACAATACTGACTTTTTTTTTTCCAATATCAGTGTGTGTCACAACATGTGTGAACTTATGCATCATGACATGAATGAATCAAATTGTCTCACTATAAAGCATTACATCAGAAAAAAACTGTAAGATGACATTTTTGTTTTATTTTAAATTTTTTGCTTTTAAACTTAAATTTCAGCAGCAGAATATGTAACACAACACTATCAGTCTATAACAAAATGCTAAATGTTAAAGTGTATGTGTGAGTTTCAAAGAACACTGAAAAGGCCTCTATAGACCAAATTAGGTCTAGAATGGTGCATAACATTATAGTAAAGCTCAGTGTTCAGTGGCATAAGTTAACGAAAGCCATCTGTTTACAAAACAGTAACACATAATGAAGGGTATAACCATTTTTTTTATATGCAGCACAAATGGTGTGTGCAGACAATGAAACACCAATTAAGTTCATGGCAATATACTATATGCTGCTAAGGCAGGTGAATGAATTGCTAAGGTGCTGTTTCTGACACCATCTGATTATTCTGTTCATTAATTTCATTGTGTGAAAGTGGTGATGAAAACAGTCATGCATGGGCAAAGACGTTCAATGATACGTTTCTACTTGCACTCGCATTTAGGCCTACCAGGCTCAACACACGAGGTCATAATTAGACACACTGCCGCGCACACAACCACAAATACGGGCACGCACCTATCTAAGAACCAACACAAGAAAGTACATGCATGCATACTTGTATACTTAACACACTTTCTGTCTGTGTGTCAGTTGTAATCAGCGTGCTCTTGTTAAAGTAGAATAAAAAATTTTTAAAAAAGTGCAAATTATCTTCTTGGTTCATTGCTCACCATTAAAAGATAAAATGAAGGTGGATGAGAAGAAGATTTGCAAACCAACGTCAGCTAATTTTGCCACCCTGCCCATCTTATTTTAGCTCGCTGATTGGACAGGATCCAATAAGTGTTTCTCCCTATATGCATTGATAAGTGCAGCGCAATTAGCAGGTGGGACTGGAATTAGGAATTGTTTGTCCTTGCTTGACTATGGAGATGGCATTGTGGCTTGCCATTGCCTACCATTGTAAGCTACATTGTGTTTTTATGAATATAAGTACGACATAGCTGTTCTTCTTCAATTCTTCTTGTTCAATAATATACTGTTCTTGATGCCTTCTTGGTTTTTATAGCACCCTCAATCTAACTAATATAGACTACTGCAGGTGGCTGTTTCTTGACTTAGGGAGATAATGTGGTGTAGAAATGTGGGAAATTTGTTTTAAATTGCATCTTTTTTCCTGGGGGAGGACCCCAATGCCCCATGCCAATTATGTATGTTTCCAAGTTTGGTTCCCCATTTAAAAACATAACCAGTAGCCCGTGCGTGCACACAAGTGCACGTCCTTGCACACATAGTCACCGGGGCACACAAAGATAACCTTGCCAGAGTGAATATTTCAACAGTTTATCTGCAGTTTCTTTTCTCCATCTGAGCGATGGGGGAAGAAGAGACTGCTTCTATTAACGGGACTTCACCTGAGAGGCTCTCCACGGCTTCCTACTTTTCCTTCAGACCCTCCTCAGGTCTGCAGCTCGGCGGCAAGAGAAAGCACCACCCTTGAAATATGTATGATTTAAGGAAAAAAAAAAAAAAGAGAGGAAGAGGGTGAGGAGGAGGAGGGAGAGATGGGGTTGGATGACACAGCAGTGACTGCACACATTAAGGTGACATGCTAGCTATTCGCATTAGATCACATTAGATGAGATTTTCTTTGCATCACCGACTAAGGTATGCTTTCGTCTCTGCTTTCTTTTTCAACAAGACACAGCAGTTTGACATGTACAATACATGCGATACAGTACTGTAGGTCAATGGAAACTTCAAAGAATATGCTCCTCTTTTTCACACGGTCCTGCAGTGCAGCACTCTGCAGATAGACTGTGTGGTACATACACTGGCTCTCATCTAAATAATGCAGGGACAAAATAACAGTTGAACTTATTATTAGTACTTGTTTGGGAACATTAGATTATTTAATGTTGCGCACAAATGTATTGCTTTTGATGGTGTTTATATTTGGCCAAGTAAATATTTTTTTGCTTCGGGGCAGCCTGAAAAGCATTTTCTCTTTTTTTTTTGTAGTGAGCTGACGGCAGTGTGAGATAGTTGTTCCTTACAAAGCACACATTTCTGAATTGGTGCTCTGAATGTCTGTGTGCTGTCCAGCTATGGAAGCTTACATCCTTTGACTTATTGTCTGTTTCAGTTTGACTTTGGTTTCATCTGTGTGAAATATAAGGACTTATGTCTACGAGTCACCACAAGCACTGCAACATTTTCCATTCACCCAAAAAGGCAGAGTGCATTAAGAACCAGGTCAAGAAAAGGAGCTTTGAAGGTTTTAGGATGGCCAGGAGAATCGGCAGCATAGATCAAACATAATGCAGGTGTGAGGATCGCTTGCCAAGAACCATTCGTTGACAAACCGGGGGCAGTGCCTTCAACATGAATGACAAGTCCTTGGGGCTGCGCTACTACTTCTTTTTTTGATAATAACGTCAGTACTCTCATTTCTTCATATTGTGTTGACATTTTCCTTTTTCTTAATGGTATATACTAAAATTCTGTCCAAATCTTCCATGGTGCACCTTTAACCGCACCAATATTGTAAATTCCACTGCTACTCTACTGAGCGAGGAGTGTTTTTTTTAGCAAGACTAGCTTTTCTCCATCAGGACTGGTTTGGCTCATGTTCTATACTAAACTAAATCACCAAGAAGTTGGTTCATATAACTTAATATTTTTCACTGACAGAAAGTGACAAAAAAAAAACCCTACCTCACCAGCTAGCTCTAGCTTGATACTGTAACTCTCTTGTCACTTGCCAAGCCAGAAAATAGTAACTTCAGTTTTGCTTGAATTTTTGCTCCATTTTTTGAATTTTACTCAATATTTCCAGTCTTCTCATCAAATATGTTGTTACAGCGTTTTAGATTCTGCCAGTATATGGCCAGGAAATGGGGTTTCTCAGCTCGAAATCTAGCTGTGTTAACCACATTCCTCTGAGCCTCTTACCCCGGTTAAGGAAATCTGGTTAGTAATCCACGTGATGTTAAGAAACCAGGTTACTTGAGAAAGCTGACATTTACCAGATCACTTAAGATCCGTGTAGATGCACTGATTGTTTCTGGGAGCCATCAGGCCCCTCACGCTCGCTGTTCCCACAGCATCACTGTCTATTCAATTGGACAAGGAGCAGGGAAGAGCCTGCAAATATGGGGATGTTGGGATCTTCCCATGCTGATGGACAGTCGTGCCAACAGTTTTAGAGCAGAGGTGGGTTGCTTTGAAAAGCAAGAAAAGCTCAGGTCGGCTGCAGCATTTGTCAAAATGCTAACAAAACCTGGAAAAACAAAGCCTGACAAAACTCTCTGCCTCTCTTTTGTTTCTCCTGTCTATCTCTGAAACTAGATCTCCTTGTCTTAACCTTCACAGAACTACCTGGTTTAGTTTGACAGGTGAGTCGAAGGAAAAAATGAATACACACCGGCTCTCTCTCACACTCTCACACACACACATATATATATACACACTTCTTGGCAGGACTCCCCAAAGACCCGCTGTCTGTTGAGGGGCAGATGAAGGTATAGAGTAAAAACCAAGTATGTGTCCATGCACATTGATGTGTGTGTGTGTGTGTGTGTGTGTCTTACCCTTTTCCTCTGAGAGAGTCATTACGTGGTTTTCCACATTGGGAATTGACATTTTCTTCCTTTACTTGCCATTTCACAGACAGAGTCGTGACTTTCTTGTCACAACGCACACCCACTTCTCACTTTGAATGGCTGCGTAAAGTTTGCACACACTCGCACTCGTTCGTATCTGCACACGGACACACACACACACACACACACACACGCACGTGCACACGCTATCCCTGTAACTTTTAGTAGGTCAACCCCTTAAGGGTGGCCCAAACTTACACTCAGGTAAGAACACAATGCATATTTCTAGATACATGCAGCCTAATTAGGCAAAGAACAAAAAGATCACATTCTCATGTACCTAGGGTTTCTAATTAAAGGAAATACCTCATTTTCCTCTCATACCTATTCATGACTAAAATAGACATTGAAGGGGAAAAAACGTCTCAAAGTACAAAGTAGAATTGTACTCTGCCTCAGGTGATTTGTCTCTGCCCCAGGGTTTAGGCCCATTCACTCTTTAGGAGTTTCACAGATTTTTTTTTTTTTTTTTTTTAGTTTCCAGAGTCATCTCTATCCCTTTGTCTGTTCATATTAAATAGGCAAGTGGATCAGAAAGAGAGGGAAATGAGCAGAAACCAAAGTCCCGTGCTTTTTCAGAAATGGACGTCTCTTTGACTTAGTGTTCTGGGCAGCACTGGCACACGGGACATTTTTATCACACACCTGTCAGCTCTGGAGAATTGTGGAGTGAGTAATGCCTACGGTGAAGATCACACAGAGTAGCAGGCCGGCCGTCAAAACCCAGAACAGGGCCAGAGGGCCTTGAGGGGGGATGTTTGGGGGGGCCGGTGACAATAGGCGCAAAGCTCTGCTAGCCTGTAGTGACAGATAGTTAGCCAGCGCTAGCGATGCTCGCTGGGGGCAGTGAATGTGTCGAGGAAAGGATAAATAAACAACGGCACTTGTGTGATAGAAATCCCATGAGATCATGTGGCCACAGTACAGAGACTGACATGCGGGACAGATTTGAGAATGGCTTTCACACAAAGATAGCGGCACCACTTAAGCACTGAAACAGTATAACACAAAAAAGAGAGAACATGCTGCCATTGATGATGCTTTGTCCAAGGAATATACCAATATTACCCCCAATATAATCCTGCTGCCCACCATATCTTTTTACCCTGTCATCAACTTTTGCTGCATTGTCTTGTAAATCATCTTATTACAGCTTTACCTTGTGTTGTACACTTTTTTTCTTCCTTGTTTTGTTTACAGATGAGGTGAAACTGAGAGTAAAAGCAACACATTTCACCCAAATCTGTCTCAAAATCTCCTTTCAGGGGGTTAAAGTCAGGCCTAACTAAACTGCACACTCTTCCAATGACCTCATTTTTTCCCCGTGATTCTGGCTTTCTTTGTCTCACTGCCTGAGTCATAATTGTTTTTTTGGGACAAATACCCACTAATTGAAATTCTGTGAGCAATAAGATGCTATTTAGAAAATATCAGTCACCACATATGCCTCATTAAGATAATGCAGCAGCAAATTTTGTTTGACGCTGTCTCAAAGTTGACGTGATCAGTATTTCATGTGTAATGTGAAAAACACTGAATTGTGATAATTGATAGGTGGAGACAAGCAGGCAATATGTGAGGTTTCCTTTCATGAACTCAACAGTCAACTTTCTTCATTACAAAAGACAGGCTTTTTTAAACAAGGGAAAAAGGGGAGAAGGACATGGATGAGAGAAATGGAAACAAATGATTGATTTTCTTGCAGGTGTCAGCATGAAGAGTCAGTAAGAAAGATATTCACTCATTTTTCACCTATCTTTTCTAACCTACACACCTGACAGAAGCACCTGAGAGAACAAGACAAACAAGGAAGGCATCCTTGAAGTGGCAGGTGTGATGACATGCTAACCGCTTCTCCATTGAAGGCAATGCTCAGAAGCCCTGTCCTTACAATGACTTATTTATGACGCACCAGTTGCAGAATTTCAGTCAGAACTTATAGCTGAAAGTGTCCTTGCTTTTATGAACTCAGCCAGTTTCATCTGAGAGAGCCATCAAAGCTTACTCTTGAAAAAAAGCTTGAGGGCATTCTGATTTGAAGCTACATTTGTCCACCTGTCTGTACCACCTTTTCCCATTAATTACAACGTAGGGGATCTGGACAACAGAGGAAAAAAAGAGTGATGCAATCAGACATCCCATCTTTTTTCTCCCTGGCTGACAAAAAGAAAGTGACCCAGATGAGTGGACTGCGTTCCAATAGGGGCATATTGATCCAAGCCTTCTCTTATGAGCCCATCAAGGACTTCTGTCATACTCAAGCACGTCAAAGAGTGCTTTGATTTTTGGGACATCTGTTTAAGAGCTGGACCTACATCAAATCTACCTGCAGTCTGGCTGCCATATCAAATTATCCACCTTAATTATTCAAAGGTTTCCGACTAGACGGCTTTATTCTTTTGCTGCAATAAGGATGCAATCGAAATAACGTCTTCTTTTGTGAGATAACACCTCAAAAACAGTAGGCTCAAAGAGGCATTTTCATGGGATGAACATCTCTTGAATTGGCAAATTTAAAATGCTTGATCATTATCACACACTCACTTTGTAGCTCACAAGCACACATGCATCCGAGCTTTCTGTGGCTGTGTGTTGTTAAATTCCAGCCGTGAGCATGACAGTGAATCATTGATGGGTGAATGGGATAGTTGATTCCTCTTGGAGCTGGGTCTGAAGAATACCAAGAGCCCAGCAATGAATTTTGAAATGTGAAGTCGGGGAGGAGAGAGAGAGGGGTTTTACTCTCACACAGCCAGGGATCAGAGGCCTGTTTGAATCAGTTATGCTCCACGCATACTCACACAAAAACACGCAAACACACCATGCGCTATACCATGACTGTTGTAATGCATGTTTCCTCAATGTTTTTGAGACAACATATCCTCCAATCAGTGTTCCAAGATGTCGACATTCTGAGATATAAAAGAGAAGTTTGCGTCATCTGTTTACTCTGTCGTGTGGAGGGGAGAAAAGCTGAAACAATGTGTACTTTCCTTTTTCTTTGATAGCTGAATGTGTGTGGGATAGAGGAAGAACAACAACAAAAGCATACAAAGCAGCTGGTTTAAGCAGAACAGAACACAAAAGCAGCAAAAGAGCTGTGAGCAGAAGTGTAATCGATAACAAACGGGTTCCCTTTTTGGATGTAGAAAGAGGTGAATGAAGACGGGAAAACAGACAATAGGAGGAACTTCAGTGGGAGACTGGTAGGAGGTCGGAGGTTTCTCTTAAAAGTCGACGAGACAGCTCATTTATAGTAAGAACACGAGGCAGCGCTCTTGGGAGCTGGTTGCCTACGCAGGAAGTATGCACTGGGATTCTGTACTTCAAAAACAGTTTGCACAGAAGTTCTCTGACTCCGAGGAATAAATCAATTAAAACCTTGTTCAATATTCACCTACTTTATCTCAAATTCAGAAAGAGAACATTCGTTTTAATTTAATGTCCATAGTTCATGTTTTGTCATGAAGCTAAATGGCAGAGCGATATGTTGTTTCCTGCCAACTTTCATCTTCCATCATCATTTTGTTTGCTGTAACTGTGCAGCATTTGTCATCATTGAAGCATAACTTGAAGGGGATTTATGTAGTCAACAAACCTCTAAAACATACGGTGCTGTGCAATGAAAGAAACAGCAGAATTCATTCCTGCCTCAGCTTACACAAAGGAAAGTGCAAGTGTTCCAAATGTATTCGTAATAAACTTAACGGTTCAAGTGACTGTGAAAGGGATCTATGCAGAAGACAATGATTACATGTTTTTAACCATTCTGGCAGCAGGACGTCACGGATGTCAACAATTTCCTCCGGGATAAATAAAGTCATTCTTATTCTTATTCTTATTGCTCTGTCTGTTGGTCAACTGATTTGGTCCAGGCTGAAATATCCCAGCAACTTTTGGATGGATTGCCATGGAATTTTGCGCAGATATTCATGGTTCCCAGAGGCTAAAGCCTACTAATATCAGCGATAATGCAGCAGGTCAAGTATACAATAAAACTGATGCAGAAAAGTTGGTGCAGACATTCATGGTCCACAGTGGACAATGGATATTGATAACTTTCACCAAGCAACATGTATGTAAGGTCAATAGTGTGTTCAGTACTTCGGTTGTAAAACTAATGACATTCCCATGAGCCTCAGCTCTACTTTGTGCTAATCCTTCATTTTGACATTTCTGAATCCAGCATGACTGTTGTAACGCATGTTTCCTCGATGTTTTTGAGAAAACACATCCTCCAGTCAGCGATCTAAGACATCGACATTCTAAGATGCGACAGAGAAGTTTGCATCCTCTGTTTTACTCAATGTGTACTTTCCTTTTTCTTTGATAGCTGACTGTGTGTGGGATAGAGGAAGAACAACAACAAAAGCATAAAAAAAAGCAGCTGGTTTAAGCGGAACAGAACACAAAAGGTCAAAGTTGCAGTTTGTTCAGTGCTTCGGTTGTAAGACTAATGACATCCCCATCAGCCTCAGCTCTACTTTGTGCTAATAAGCAAATATCAGTGAGCTAACATGCTAAACTAAGATGGTGAACATGGTAAGATCTCTTCCTGCTAAACATCAACAGTCATCCACTCGCGCTCAAAACCATATCTCAAAACATTGTCTCAATCTGAATACTGTCCATCCTGGCATTGCTGGTTGTGGGATGTGGAAGCGCAGAAAGCAAAAGGAGTGGGGATAAGAGAGCGAAAGATTGGGGATGAGTGGCTGAGTAGATGAGGGATAATGGGTAGCAGTCCGCTTTCGGAAGGCATGGCATCGCGTGGGAATTGTGAAGAGGACCGATTCAGGCCGGATGAGCGAGGAAGCTGATTATCCACCCTCCTTTTGTGTGTGGGATCAGGATCAGCAAGCAAATCCTACACTCAGAGAGGGGAGTCGAGTAAAGGGAGAGGAGGGGCAGGTGAGGCGAGGAAAGACAATGAATGGATCGGAAGGGAGATGGGAGAAAAGGAGATGACAGGAGATGGAAAAAAAAGAAGGATGCAGAAGGGAAGAAAAGAGGGTAGGGAAGGAGATACAAGGTGAGAACTATCAACCCTTATGCCATGATTTGGCGTATTCAGTACGATCAAGTTATCACTGGCGCAGTTTTCACCTGCCCAGCATTATTATGTGCATATATATGATTATACCTCATTTATATAGTCTGATTTTAAGCCTTAGTCCTCATTAGCCACTCCACTTTATTGAAAACTGCTTTGTTCCCTTTCCCTGTTTTTTTTTTCACACCTCACAGTCTCTGATGATTAAATGAACTCAGAAATATCTTGCTCTAACAACTCGCACTGTTCCTGTTCGTCGTGGGAGCAGGAGAAGCCAAACTAATTGCATGCACTTCTGGATTTGTTGGATACCCAGCGAGGCTGAAATGTAATGAGTGTTTGTGGGCGAGCACGAGTGTGTGCGAGTGCATTTGTGTGTGTGTTATTTGTCTTGGTCCTTGGTTCTGCTTTCCTGTGCCAGATATCCCTACCTCTCTCTGGTACCTGCAGCAATACAGGAGCCATTAGACACTCACTGAGTGATGAGACGAAGCAGTTTTCATTAAAAAGACATTTGGTGAAGACTGGAGGCCTTGAATTGATGTGAAGCGAGAGACAAAGGCTTGTGTTTGTCTTGGGGGGGCGCTGAGTGACTCATATGTCAGTGTTTCAGACTGCAAAATCGAAAAAAAGAAAAAAAAAGAAAAGAAAAATCTGCCACTCAAATACACAGTGTCTGAAAGCGAGCCAAGGTTTGATGGCAATGAGAAGGAGGCAGGTGTGCAGGCGTGCGTGGAGGTCTGTGTACAAGTGTGTGTGTGTGTGTGTGTCTGTGTCTGTGCTGGAAAGAGTAAGTGAGGGAGGGAAAGAGAGAGAGAGTGAAGGACGGTGTGAAGTCATTTGGTGAATTTGTAGAATGCTGTAGAGTGAAACTGAGACACTGTTGCTAACACCTGTCAGTGAACAGTGGATTAACAAGAACTAACGGAGGCAGAACTCCCTGCTTCTACAGCCATCCATTTGTCCACCTACCAAACACCACAAATCCACGCCTCAGCTGGGATAGGAACCCCACCCCAAGTCACGCTTCATTGGGCCACTAGCCATCCCGGCCAGAGTGTATTACTGTCATGTAGAGACAGATTTGAAGACGAGAGTTCAAACGGGGAGAAGGCTGGAACTATTTCAAGCTTCACTTCGACGTTAGCTCTCTAACATTTTAAACAAGGTGGATGTAACTTAGCCCATGGGTAGAGATGTCTGCCTGTTTTGAAGAATAATGAGTGCGGAGAAATGATGGAGGAGACGTAATAGTCATTCGGGAGGCATGTCTGTAACAGACACAATTTTCGATAATTCACTGAATTACCGTAGCCATCTTTCCAGTTCATTCAGGGTCTCCTCTGACATATTCTGATGTGCGTGGCAAAAGAACTACAGGGAGAGCTTAGCAGAGACACTGTGCGGTAAGTGATTTCATCAGGCTGTACATGGGCCTTATGCTATGCAAACATGCAGACACAGCATGAACCGTGTTGTTGCTGCCACATGAATGGAATGCTAAAGGCCTACACTTGAACGTGATCCTATCTGGGAAGCTGGTTTCTGTCCATGTGTTTGAGGCTGGAATGACCTGAAAGTCTGCAAAAAACACTTGTTGCCTGCAGGTTTTGTCTTAAACTGGATAGACATATATGGATTAATTGCTATTGTTCATTTTTATTTCATCTTAAACAAAATTTCTGCAAGATTGGCTGTCATTTGACACCGGATTTGAGTGCGGTTGTGACACCTGAATAATTGCCTGAATGATCAAGAATGTGTAGCCTGTGGAATTAGATGCCACACAGGACATAATTACATCAAGAGTTCGTGCAGCTTTGGTTTTAATTGATGAACACATTTGCAGCCGGTCCTTTTTAAGAGAGCGCATACGTTACTGTATGTCCTTTAAAAAACAGTGAATGTGCTCTCACAGTTTGCTGCAGTTTTCAACAATGAAAACAAAATACGGGAGTGGGCTACAAAATACAAAAAGTTTCACCAAAACCCACGTGGAACTTCCCGGAGATTTCCCAACTCGACACACTGTCACTTATCATGCAAATGAGAACACACACACATCGACGTCTGAAATTCCAGATAGCGTTCTTCAAGTATTTGCGCATGAATATTTAACAAGATATGTGTTGAAGTACTATTCTACCCAACTGGGTCACAGCACCGTCCCCTCAATAATATTACTCAGTGGTGCCACCGTGCAACCAAAATCAGCAATAGCTAATTACTGTATGTATGTTACAATCTTTGTCAGATGTCACACTTATGCATGAACATTTTAAGAGTGATCTTCGCCAAGCCCAAATAGTCTTTGATAGCTTTGCCATCTTGTTCGAATGACATCTATTCACAATACCTACATAAATCTATGCGATCTGGGAAAGTAACGCTACAAGGCACATCTATGAAAAGGAAGTATCTTTATTCCCCTGACTACTCAGTAAATGAGAGAGCACCATTAAAGTTGCTTGAGCTTCAAAGGACACCTGTTGTTAGAATTTGACCGATTTGAGCGTATTTGGGTTCAGGTTTAAGCTTAAATTATTCCGCCTCGGCGAAGCACAAGATGGAATCTGGAACAGTTCGTGAAATCTACTGCTACACCTGCGTCTTTGCGTTCCTCACTTGCCGATCATCCAGCTTCGCAGTACAGTTTTAGTCCATGCAGCCCCAAATTACTGTTGTTTTTCTGTTTGCTGCCTGTACTAACATGTTTGTCCTGTCCTGTTTGGCTACACCTTCTCAAACTCAAAAGTAGACCCCCTCTTAACATTATCGACCTCTGCATCATTAGGGGAAAAGTACCCTTTTGTGGCTAGAATGTTAATAAGTACTTCTTTCTTCCACTTGGCTGCATCTACACTAGATGTAGTAGTAGTATCAGTTTTTGTGAAAAAAAGCGTCAAGTCTTTCTCTAACCTCGGTGGCCAAGTCAACACCCCCCCCAGCTATGTGAGGCAACTGGAAGAGCTACAGGAGCTACTGAAAGCCAAACATATTGAATTCACGGCATTACAGATCAGTTTAGGTCAGGGATCCTCAGGCTTTAGTCCTGGTAACCTGGAACAACCTCTTGCCGTGAGAAAGCAATAGAGCATACAATAGAAATGCAAATGAGCCTGATGTGGCTCTTCATGATACAGTTTAAGAAGGCAATAATTTGAAAAAAAGACATTCTTGATGTTTGCCTTGAGGCATCGTCACCGCTTAGTCTGCTGTTGCGAATGCTCTTCATGCTTTATAATGTTTGCTGTTTTCACATTTGCGAGCCAGGTAAGCTGACATGTCTGGTTAGTGTAATGATTTTAAATATGTTGACTGGACAACCACATACATGTCTGTTTACATGTGGGCAATGGCTGAGAACGTTTGGGAGATAGCTGAGGCTGAGGAAGGAGGACATGAAGAAAGCGTGCGGAAAATTGGTATACATTCAGGTGATGTGTAATATTATTTGATAAGCACAAATGCACACACAAACACACATACAGATGGCTCTAACTGAGTCAGAGAGATGCCCCAGAGAAGGAAGGTTAGCCAGTCATGAAATTACTAAACAAATAGAGGCTTACAGGCTTCCCAGCTCAAACATTTTAAGTGGGTGTTGAGACCTGCACATAAGCTGGGCGTATGTGTGCCTGATGGATGTGAAGGAAGAGTCTGATGATGCCTGTGATCATGATCATAACGACAATGATAATGTTTGTGACTGCAAGATAATTGCTCAATTATCACCTACATCATTGTTTAAACATTTTTTGGAGCTTTGATCAAATGCTCTGTAATCGTTTTGTTCATGTTCAGATATTTCTCCGGTCTTTTACTGGATAAATAAAAATATTTGAAGCAAAACTCTATCATAGTGTACTTTTTTTTTCCTATTACTGCTATGTCAACTATTGAAGGGGACCTGGGATTACTGGGAGTAATGAGGATGAGCTGCTGGCTAGCTTGCAGACATTAGCCCTAGATCAGAAGACAGGAGAAAAAATATTGTCGAGGTTTGGAGCAACACAGATGACCAGGTTGTAAAAGAGAGGAACTCTCTGAACATCTTGAGATTTCACTGCCTCTGCAGCAGACCTGTCTGTCAGCAGGCATTACGCTGGCTAGATGAGAGGTCAGCCATGCCTGTCAGCTGCTGCTCATTATTATCGAAGATCAAATATACAAGCTAAAATTATTTATTAGCCTGGAGGCTAGTGGGCAAAGAATTGGAAACAACTACAGTAGGCAGCAAGGAGATATGAGCCCGGAGTGGAAAAAACTCACCAATCAAAAGCAAAGGAGAAATTAGGACCGAGCAGTAGAAAGCTTCCCAGTAAAATCTCTGAACTATCAAAACACAAGATATTTACTTATAGACATAAGACGTGTTATTTGTTCATTTTGACAGCAGAGAATCTGAACATGTTTTTTGAGCTGTAACTAATTTATATTTTTCTGAGCTTGAACCTCGCAAGGCCAATGCTGAGATAGAGCTGATAGTTTGGGATCTATCTGCTAGGGATGTGCATTTCACGCCAAAATACTATAATAGTCATATTGAAGTATTCGAAGATTATTCGAACTTGAACTTTATTAAAAAAAAACTGTAAACCAAACTGCACTCACTTCTGAATATGTGCTCATCGACACATCATTCACAGGATTTCCTGTTGTTTAGAGTTTAGAGTAGAGCGCTCCGGCCTCGGGAATTACTGAGGCTGGAGCCAACGGCTCAAATTGATAAGGCTTAGGACCACATTCCTCCACCACACTAATGTCAGCCCCAGGGGATTCTTGGGGGGAAAATGTCCCCCACCTCAAAAGAGCCCTGTGTGGCATACATGCCATGTGATTTGGTGTCACCTTCCACTTTTCTCTGGCCAGGGGGTCATATCACTGAGCAACTCATGTCTCCCTCAGCCCTTGTTTTTTTTTTTTTAACCATTATAGCATCACCTGTAATTCAAGTAAAAAGGTTTTTTTAAAAATCCAAAAAGAGCTGTGGATTAGCACAAATGTCTGTTAGCTAGCTCCCTGTGAGGAGTGCTGAAAATTAAAAATGTAATCATTTAAGAGCAACTCTTTTGTTGAATGTGCCCGATGTCAGGAATCAATGACCCACAGTGCTCTATGAAACGTTCAGTTGAGCACCTCATTATAGCTCTCTTCTGTCCTACTCCCTGTACATTTATGCTCTCTCCATCCTCCGTGTCCACTGATTTTCTATAGGCTTTCTATACTTCTCCTCCTTCCATCCATCCCAAACTAATTCCCTTTCCTGCAGAGGAGCTTTCAGCCTTTGTCCTGCTCTGTGGCGAGCTGGACCCTGGACCCTGAGCTCTAATCCCCTTTGTGGCTTGCATGGGAGAGGGAGGGGAAGAGGGCATGGATTTTAGCCCCTGGAGTTTAAGGCCTGGTCTAATGCAATTATTCATTGTGAATGACCCTGTTGACAGGTGGCTGCAGCTTCGGAGAGTGGTACAAGGCCTTTCTCCTGTAACTCAGAAACAACTGTTGTGCGAGTTAGTGTGTGTCTGCGTCACTGACACCTCCACACTCTTTCTGTTTACCATAATGCATCGCAGCACATAACTTCTAACAATAGCTACGTGCTCCATAGAACATCACACTTATATGTGCGAACTCTCAATTCAATCTGGTCCCATGGCAGAGGTGAGGCTAAAGAGGCTAACTGGGCACGCAGCTTAATTGAGTGTGTGTTCTCGCAAGACTGTGCCGAGGGAAAAGGAAAATAATGATCAGGCTTCTCTCAGGTGTGAACAAACGGGTCAAGTAGGTGCATGAGTGTGGGCGTTCACATGCTTTTATGCGTGTATGTTTGTTCCACTTGCTTGGATGATACATCACTCATGGGGAACTTGGTTGTCATTACCATGGAAAACAACATAATTCTTAAAAAGGCTTTAAACTAGTCTCTTTGGAAATGACAAATGTATTTCCTACCTGCTTACCAGCAGGGCACTCTCTCCTTGATGTAACAACCGGTTTTTCACATCACGCCTCAAAGTGTCCTCCCAGCAGGACGCGTTGGACTCGCAGTCAATATATCATCTGCCATTGACTTTCATCTTCAGATCCTGAAACGTTGAAGCTTTCTGATCTCCCGTGCCAGCCCAGCAAGCCTCCGGCAGAGGACAAAAGTGAGGAAAAAAGAGACACAACTGAAACTAATGAGTGATGTGGGGGGGACAAATGAGAGCTTTATGTACTGCTCAAGCGTCAATTTAACCTTAAGTAATTATTTGGCTTCCACTTTTAATGGAGGCATGTGCAAGTGAGATAAATCAGCGCTCACTCAAGAGATACTAAAGGATTTGGGAGTGAGAGACAAGTTGACAGAGTGATTGCTGATGAGCCTTCTGAGACAAGTGCACTTGCACACACAATTAAGCACACAAATGGAAAGTATATTATCCAAGGACACATGCGCGACCGAATGCTCATTATATTTGCCATTTTGCACACATGCATTCAACGGTTTCAGTAGACCTGCGGAATATAAAGAGTTACATAATTCATCATGGTCAGGGATGTGTAAAAAATGTGGAAGGTGTAAATAATTCATTGTGTTGCTCACATGTTGTGACCACTGATCAATAAAGCAGATCAATGGATATGCTTGGTATGCGAGGTTGTTGAACCTGTGTTTAAAACGGCAATGACAGAAGAACCATGGTTGATGGACTGAAAGGCGCACACACACAAAAACAAACACAGGGGCACACATACAAACTCGTACAGTTGTTTCCTGTGAATTTGATTCATGTTCAAGTACCGTGGTTGCTGTCAATCAGCTTTCAGCTCTGTAATTTGTTTTGAAAGGGGATGATCTTAAATGGGATGTTTTGCCAGTCTTGCAGCTTTGACAGATATTTGCCAATGAAATAAATTGCCTTCGTGTTTCAGGCTTGGGCTCAATTCACACTTCAAACAAGGTAATACAATAAATATGAAATGTAAAATCAGAATGGATTTTATGGGCTCATGCTGAAATGATTGAATATGACTAATTTTCCATGTCTATAGCGAGAATATTCACCATCCCCAGAGGATTCCTAATACACACTGAATTTGTTAACACTTGACTCCTCACTACTCACCATTGTAAAGGTCATTTTTTTTTCACTTAAACAACATTTTGGCCTTTGACAAATTTTAATCATTTTAATCACAAATAACCAAATATAGTGAGGCAAAGTCCCTCCCCTTCTGGTGTGTCCCATGGGACGTTATTTTGGACAAAAAAAATGTATGGAAGCCAAGACAAATCATTTTTTTCATCCTGCTCGCTTTGTGCCATGAATTGCACATGTTTGTCATTTTGAAAGATAATTTCTGTAAGTCAAGAAAGTGTCCAATTAGTTTTGTGTGAAATCATTCAGCGAACTAGCTAGCAAGGTACTACCGTACATATTTCTTTTCCAAAATAAGATCCCATGGGCCCATGGTGGTCTACTGGAAGGGGAGAGACTTTGCCTCTCTATTCCATGAAATTCAGTTTGGATATTCACTGTGACCTCTCTGACCTTTCATTTATGAATAAATGAATATTTCGCAACATCCTGGCCATCAATGTTAGTGGCAGATGGAAATAGCATTTACATTACACAGTCATGCTCCCCAGTCTGTAAAACCACTGCTTTGTAGACGCCCACCCTCAGGCCAAAATGTCACCTTTGTATTGAACAGGTCATCGTGATGTTTGCTGAGGATATTTATGCTCCAACTGTAAGTGTGTAAACCTTCTCGATTTTTAATGATTCTGCAGTCCTTACTTTATTACAACCCTCAGGACTAAGCTGACATAAGATTTACCTGAGCTAGATGTCAAAACACATGCACACGAGAACATTGCTGACCAAACTTTACAGTATAGGCCCACTTGCAATGAGGACAGCCTAGATAGAAAGTCAAGAGTACATGAAACAGCATGTTTCTCAAAGTAAGGAAAAGAAAAGTGCATTACACAATGTTTGCAGTGACAAATATATTTTTAAAAACCTGTGTTCACCTGGGGCTCCTAACAGGGCTTTAGGTTTTTAGTTTTGTTAAAGTCAACATGCCTCCTGATTAATTATACACAACCTTGGTGTTTCTGAACATGTACATGTGTTTGCAGATGTCCCCTGTGGATGTGTGTGCACCCATGTACTTTGTTGGTTCTCCCGTTAAATCAGTGAGGACAGAGTAGGCAGAATGGGAGGAAGATGGAGGGAAAGGGAAATGAGATGGCATTTCAACTGGAAGTATAGATGTGGCAATATTGTCTGTATGATGAAAAAGTTAGTGGTGTAACTGAGTTGGCGTCAATGGATGCTGTTCTGCACACTGGCTTTAAATATTTTAGAAAGAAAGGGCTTTGTAAACTCCTCTTGGAGTTGTTTTCTTTCTTTGTATCCGGCACTGTGTGCCATAGCATTGTGCCTGTGTGCATGGCTGCATATCTACATTCATATATTTATTTAAATGTGTCCATTAGCGTGTCGTTACTTGGCTGAGACCTTGTCCACGGAAAGCCTGCTAAATTTAAAACCGCAACTGTTTCTGGTTGCTTCAGTCATTTTGGCACTTTGCGTCGGCGTTTTTCACACAACACAACAGATCTTATTGAAAATGATAAACATGGATGAATGTGGATGGACCAAAACCAGAAAGAGAGTCAGATTCTTTGTAACTGTGGCCAAAATCTTGAAAGCATAATGGGGCATTGCATACACAAATACTGCATATTAGAATTCCCTTTTAATTCTAATAAAAGCTTGGACTTTTTGTCCACTGGAGAAAACGAACATGTCAGTTCATCTGGTGAACAAGTAACGTTTATTAGCCTTTATCAAACATTCACCTCGTGAGCAGTGTTTTAACTGTTATATACATTTTTTTAACACCAGACACTCAAAATTATGTAAATGAGAACAGTTGTAAATATAACTTAAAAAAAAAAAAAAAAGATGCTCTCATTTAAGCACAGAATAATATAAAGAGCTCCAAATTTATTACAAACATACAATACACATGTGCATACATTTTCACCCCCTTCAATCCCGTAGCAAAGTATTGTCACTCAAGTGCAGTTTTTAGGCATGCACTTTTTTACATCTGTAGTACATTTCAGACAGGTTTATTTGTTTTGAAAGTAAACAACAGTGGTTAAAAACATACTTGTTACTTTGACTGCTCTGCACCAATCTGCTTAATATGCTTTTTTCTGATCCTGTGCATTGAGTATGTGTAGGGCACGTGTTCATATGAGGATGGCGACGGCTCCTACGGGGCCTGGTGGCGGCATATTGATTGCAGTGCTGGATGATGATGATGATGATGATGATGATGTCGTGATAAGGCTGATGTGGATGGCGTGGTTTGCCTCTGGCAGTGGTAATCAGAGATGTCCTCCAAGCCCCCTGCTTCACTCTCCTTTGATCAGGGGACCCAGATGGATCTTAACAGTAGTGATAGGGGTATGTGTATGTGTGTATGTGTGTGTGTTGGGGTGGGGGGGGGTCTGATATAAAGACCAAATCACAGAGTGGTACTCACCAGTAGCCCAAGGCAAGAAGCGCACTTTGATAGAGGTAGCTCACACAGGCTCACTGCTGACAGAAGACAGAGGAAAACACAGCAGTGGAGTTGCAGCATGAGAGGAGACTGCGACTCCACCAGTGGCCCTTTTTATCCAACATATTCTGTCCTTCACCAGCTTGCTGTATCATCTCCCATGCTCATTACTAATCCTGTCAGGAACCGTCACATTTTACATCATCAGTGACATTTGCGATCATTTACAGATGAGTATTGTCAGCATATTGGTGTAAAGTTAGCAGATAGATACATAAGGAAAAAAAACAATCATCCCAGTGCTCTGTTTTGAAATATAAAATGAAAACTCCAAGTTTGAATTATTTAGACTACTTTCCATAAAACCCCTTTGTGGAGGCTGGTGAAGAAGGCTTTGAAGGTTGAAGAGGTTGGGTAGCACAACAGTGTAGGGGCTGTTGGGGTAAGTGGCGTACCCAAGTATATTAAATCTGTTATTTCTCTACCTTTTAAGACAAAAGAAAATGTGTATTGGGTTTGTCTTTACTTTGTAACTGTTACTGTTACAGTAATTACATCACAGTAACTTGCCTGGTAAAAATGGTGTTAGTGCATTACACATTTTCATAAATGCAATGAATGGATCCTGTCAGTGTCTGCCGTGGACAACCTTGGTTTGTAAGAAAGTTTCCACTTCACTGTTTGTGGAAGGGAAGAATAAATAAGCCAAAGACGCTTTATACTTTAAAAGGTATATTGTATGTCATATGCAGATAATAGCATCAGTTTATTATAGTAGTAATGATAATAATAATAATAATAATGATAATAATAATAATGATAATTTGCATGTAGAAAATAACTATGTAGCACCTTTCAAAACACACATATATATATGCATATATACATATACCCATAAAAGCACAACAATACCAACAGTGGTAAAAGTGAGTCTTAAGAAGAGACTTAAAAGAGGATACTGAGTTTGCCTGCCTTGAGATCTTCAGGGAGGCTGTTGCACAGCTGAGGGTCCTGAACAGCAAAGGCTCGGTCAGCCTTAATGACGAGTCAAGTTCTTGGAGCCATCAGTAGAGCCCTGCTGGAAGATCTCAGGCAGCGGTCAGGCTGATAGAGTTAGTAGATCACAGATATAGGCAGGAGCCTGACCATACAAGGCTTTTACAACAAGTAGTATAATCTTAAAATCAGTTCTAAAACTCACAGGTAACCAGTGAAGGGCAGCAAAGATCAGTGTGATGTGGTCACTTCTCTTAGTATGTGTTAAAAGCCTGGCAGCAGCATTTGTATCAACTGCAGTTTATGGACATTTTGCCTGCTGATTCAAAAGTAAAATGCGTTGCAGTAGTCAAGTCTGGAAGAGATAAAAGCATGGATGACCTTTCCTTAGTCTGCAGGGTCGAGGAATGACCTGATGTTGGTTAGCCGTCGGAGATGGGCGAAGTAATATAGCACCACCGTAGTCATCTGAGCATCAAAAGAGAACTCTGAGTCAAAAATAACACTCAGTTTACAGGGCCTCTTTCCTAACAGATAATCATTAATGCCTCAGCTCCTCGCTGAACAGTTTTATGTTGTGTGTTCAGTTTTCATCCAGTTGTAAACAAGCAACAGAGTAAGCAACGAAGAGACGGGCAGCAGTGAAGGCAGCGCTGCCCTTTTCTCTGGATTTGTGTGATCGTAATGGTGCTCAGCTGGATTATAAGGATTATGCATTTATTTATTTATTTATTGTGAGTGTCTTCGTGGACATATGGACATCGTGCTACATATATTGTTAAAAGGCCTACATACATACACTATTAACAGAAGATGGATCAGAAAGGAATCAACCAGAGCTACAGTTTCTAGTCTGTAAAGATCCAAAGGAAAGAAATGTAATAAAACAGTCAGGGATTAGAGCGGGATTTTTAGGGAGTATGTCCCCAGTAAAAGGTTGATTAGAAGATTATGACACAGTTTTAACTTCACCGTCAGCTAGGTGAGACATGGGAGAGCAACTCTATTATTCTTCCAGTCAGACTTTGTTGCCAGCCTGTCACACATGTTTAGAAGTTTGGTGTGAGTCTGCTTGAGGCAAGTCTAAACAACTGATTTAACAAGACTTTGTCGAGTTCGGCCTCACATTGAGGATAATTAATCACGCTGACAAGGCTGAAGCTTAAGGCTCCAATACAAGTCTTAATGTATAGTAATGTTATTCTCAAGTTCTTCATTATTTCCATTAGGTGTTCTAAAGCACAGGATTTTTACCTCGGAGGAATGATACCAACCTTGTTTCACAAGATGCCTTGAGAGCAGAGTTAAATTATAGGGGGAGGCTGAAATCGAGAAAGATTTTGCGTGTGAAACGAGCCCCTCAATCTCTCTGCCCTCGCCATCTTCCCTCTGACCTTTTCCGTCCCCCGTATCATCGCCTCTTCCACGCCCTCTTTAACCCGCTCCCTGCTTCTCCTCCATCTCATCAAATAAAGGCGAGAGGCCACCTCCTCCCCCCAGAGAAATGCCATTTCCTCCGTAAATGTTGCCACTGCTCTAAGCCCTTCCACTCACAAGTGTTTTTCCTTTTCCTTTTTCCTTTTCTCTCATCTTCTGGGAGCGCGACGAAGGGAGGGGACCGCCAAAAAGTTAGCCAATGGGGGGTAAAGCTGGGCCCAGTACTTCTCTGCTTGGCATCGTTTCATCCTCACATCCTTGGCTTATGTGTACCGCTCTGCTCTGCCCCTTCCTCCTTACTTCTCCCCCCTCTTTCTATTTCCATCTCAATCTGGTGTCTCTTGAGACGGAGGAATAATGAGCGGAATCAGTAGGCAGGTTTTGCGGCTGGGGGTTTGTGCTCGCGCCGCAGCTCATACACTCACTCAAACCGACAGTGGCCTATAAGCAACAATCACAGATTGTTTTCTTACAGTAAATTCCAGGTGGAGCCTCACTCATCATGGATGACTGACAGAAAACCATTAACCCTCTGCTCTCCCGCTCTCATCCCCGCCGTTCTCTTGCCACACAAACGCATTCTGAAAAGTCATGCCGGAAATTACAGTCAAGCCCCCTCTTTTGTTGTAATTAGTCATAAAATGTGACACGCCGTGCACGTGCTCCTCCCCAAGTTGCCGCAATTTTTCTAGCATTATCACTCCAGTGAAATTGAGCAAGGAGAGAGGGAGTATATTAGCTGCATGATTGAAATGGGAAAGGTAAATGCGCCTGTGGGAAGTTGATTGATCAAGCGGATAGTGTAATATCCTTTGTGATTGTGATTGCGTGTGTGTGTGTGTGTGTGTGTGTGTGTGTGTGTGTGTGTGTGTGTAAAACAGAGAGGAGATAGGTGAGAAAGCCCTGTGAAGAGGGGCCAGCTGTTTCCAGTATTATAAGTTTGAAGGATATTGGGGTCACAGAGTTTCCGCCTGGGAAGAGACAGCTTTTCATTATAAGGCAAGTGGAAGGTCAGACCAGATCATCTCACTCCTACACACACACACACACACACACACACACACACACACACTCACACACACAGAGAGGACATACATGCTCACACAGACTGAGGTCAGTGCTGAGCAGAAAACCCACAGCAAGACTCCTGTGCTTTTATCCCCTCGTTAATTTGGCTTAATCAAGGCGATCAATGAGGGCTACGCATGTGATATGAACAAATGGTGGTAGTTGATTTAAAACCCCAAGAAGCTTTGATTACTGATCAATGCATGGTGTGTTTGTGTATTTACTCTAACAGAGTTTGCCCACACACTCTGGCCATTTGACATAGTGACGATTAACTTGGACAAACCTCTTTATTCTGTACCTGTAGCTCTACCACCTGACTCTGACTACTCTGTTTTCCATCGACAAACAGGGCATCTGATTTCTGTGTGGTCTCCCCAGCGACGCCACCATTACTGAGGTCACAAAATCGAACTGAACACATTTCCACTCACTGTGATTAACCCAAACTTGTAATTTCACTGTCACAGCTTAAATTTGCCCATTTGAATGTGGAAGTTAGTCAGAGGCGAAACACCAGTATTTGACACGGGGTTTGTGGCAAAATAACGAATCCTTTTCGTCTGACCTCCACAGTGAAAGTGTAGTTTAGAATCTTGTCTTACAACAGCATGAATGTGTTTTCAGGGCAATGGCATTTCCATATTTCATACATTAAATACATTAAGTGATACACTTAAAATGTATAACAAAAGGCCACATAGAATAGACGGGTGAGAACAGAAAATCACAATATCCCTTTATCCCTTTATGCCATGTAGCTGACTGACTGAAACAGAACACACTAATCATTGATTTCAGAAAAATGTACAGAAATTGGGACATTGTGTGTTAGTGAACCAGCTGTACCCTCTGCTTTCGTCCAATGTGCTGATTTCTTTCATAAAACCGCAACCAGGAGATGGATGGAAACACACACCCAGGAGTCATACTGGAACACATGTATTTGTTGTGCAGGTGGAACAAACTACCACTAATTCATTATCATTAGCTGGAGTTAATTGCCTGTGCAAACACTTTACTCTACGAATTGATATTTTTTAACAGCCAAGAAAAAAGACAATCGAGATTGGGGTTACTTGTGGAGCTTCTAAATAGCAATTGCAGGTTTACGTTACATTAAAATATACTATCTAAGCCTTTATGCCCACCTAAAACTTCTGAAAAGTATCCTCAGCCTTTACAAATCATATGAATGCTTTTTCTCGCGTATGTTTTTCTCAATTTCATCAACAAACATGTGGATGATGCTTCACTCAGTGCTTTGCCTTATTCATGCCAGTCATGTATAATTGGTGGTTGTTATCCCGACAGCAGGTGCATGAAAACAAAGATATGTTGCAAGGAAATGTAGAAATCTGACCACTGTGCCACTTTAAGTTTTAATATCTTGCAGCACGTGTGTCCGTCTGCAAATTTATTCAAATGAAAATTATCTGCAGGGTGTGTCTGTGTGTTCTCTTCATGCATAATATACCCTTATGATTCCAAATTTACAGCAGTACATGAGGTAATAGCAGCTGTTTAGTTTGATATATTAGTCAATTTGAATATGCGTTTTTTATTTTTCTGGATCTGGCAGAACATGCTGTGCATGCGTTTGTCATATCACATGAGGTGGGTTAGGCACACACTCGTGTGCCGTATGGGCGTCTGTGTGTGCGCTAAGCCATGCGCTGTGATTGCGATCCACCATGTTGTTGTTGAGCAGAGGAGACAGGTCTGAGCCTGCGGTGTCAAGGGCTAGATGGATGTCAGCAGCGTGGGTTAAAATGTGTTCCTGCCTGCTGTCCTTTGGTGATTTCCACAGCGCACTGAGCAGAGCACACAGTCCTGGCCAGGGGGCACCATTACTGCCGCCTTGTGCAATAGAGTTGTGGCAAATGTACCTGGATATGATCCACAGAGAGGCTACAGACACAAGTCTCCCTCTCGCACTGTGACACGTCTCAACTGCATTTTGATCTTAGATTGCGTGCGTCATCACTACCCAGTTTTCCAAGACACACGATCATAACACACTCAAAAAGTCTATATGTTAGCACAGTTTTCTCGGCTCTGTTTGCTGCAAAAGCTCGGTGAACAAAGCATCACCCTTAGTGGACTCTTGTGTATCCTCATTCCACATTCAGAGAACGAAAAAGCCCCAAAGGCACTGGATGCAGTAATTGATGCATCTCATTGGACACTGTAATTTGATGTTCTTTCTGGGACGAGCGCAGATGAAGATTTTAAGCATCTTGACACCTGTTTTTCATTAGTGCAGTGCGCTTGCAAGTGCATCATATCTTTTTAAGAATTAGATAGACATCATTCCACTTCTTGGACTAAGTCTGACTAGTTTGACTTTTCTGGATTTGGAGACCTCCTAGAAATACTCCTAATGATATCCATAATGTATTTTAATTTGAGACATGTATTACTGGAGTAGCAATAAAAAGTGGTTCGAAATCATTCTCTCCTTCAGACTCCACATGAAGCACCTGCAACTGTCAGTCTTCACAGCGTGGTAGTGGAATCATTGTCCATATCGAATGCACAAGCCTCCCCTGCCCATATTTACCCACAAATGCTTAGCGAAATGCCAATAATTAACCCGTTAATAGCGGTGTAATTTTCCTGTCATTATCATTTAGGCAAAATGTCACCCACAGAGGCTAATGAAAGAAAAGACCCTAAAGAAGCACAGTCTCACTGACTGTGAAATTGAAACTGCAGAATAAGAGAGTAGAAGGAAGAAGAGGACTGAAAAGATATGGTTTGATGATTTGTGACGTGATATTTTGAAATGGGGGGCGAAAAAAGAGGAGCGGCACAAGGTCATTGATGCAGCTAATCAATGCAAGTTCTGAGGTAAACAATAGTTTGAGTTAAGAATGATAAAGCTGACACCATCTGAAATACACACACATACCTAAAATATAGAATCTGAACTTTTACCATGTCAGCTTACCAATTAGTTGGAGCTTCACTGACATTTTCTTAAAGATGTTATGATTTTATAGGCATATTTTGGCATGCTAACCTATACGGTTCAGTACTTAGGAATGTTCTGTTGCTCCAGCAGCTGCCTCGAGGTCTTTATGCTGGTCGCTGTCAGGGTGAACATCCTCAATGCAACATCACCTGTTGTATAATTCTCTAATTTCCATCTCTCATTGTCTATTTGTGTTTACAGCGTAGTGCTGCTCTCATGACATGCAGCATATTAACATGTTCTAATTGTTTCAGGTTCAGGACTTGAAACTGTGTTGTGTGAGATTCGAGCCTTGTAGCCTTCTATAGCAATATAAGGATGTTGATTGTGTTAATGGCAAAATGTTATGAGTGGGGTTAAAATGAGCAATTTACATTGTACCATGCAAGAAATTTAATTTACTTCCATATCAAAGAACATGACGTTATTGTACATGTTTAAGTCTGTCCAGAGAACAAATACAATAAAACCGCTGCCTCTCGGGAGAGTTGACATGCATCAGTGCTGAGATGATGTGTCGCTCTGCATTATACGTCTTGCCCCAAAGATCGCAGCTCAAAAGAAAGCAGTGGTTGTATGTCTTAATTCACAGAAACACACATTCACTGTCGGCTTTCAGTCAAGGCCCCAATGCAGACTTCGCACAGTTTGTGACGACCATTATGGGCAATTTTATACAATGGCAGCTTAAGCTATTGCTCAGATATGAAGACAGTAAAAGAGCTGGTATATTCATCTGTCTTTACTTTGTTGAAATTTATCTGCAGCAAAGCCATAATTGCCTTGTGAGAAACAATTTAACCAACACTTAAGATAAACAAACAGATGTGTCTGCACCTTGTTTGACTCTAGCATGACTCAAGTGCACAAGGGTAAGAACAGCAGTCCTACTTGCCATTTTATGTTGTTGGTTTTATTGAGTGATTATATAACAGTAATACAATGGAAAAGTGGCATGATAACACTGGAAGCACTTGACAGAGAGGACCAAGGTAACTTTACTTTCAGAGGCATGTCAGATCTTTGTGTAACAGTCTGCTACATGGTCTACCTGTTGGTGGCCGGTAGTTTGGGAGGAAACATCAAGGCAGGGTCCACAGGAAAGATTAATAAACCTGGTGAAAAATGGATGGCTGTCGTGTCGAGACTGGACACCCTGGAGGCAGTAACAGACGGGGAGGATCAGGACTAAAGTGAACTCCATCTTGGACAACACCTCCCAACTGTCTGCGCTGTGAGGAGCTGGGAAGCTGAAGACACCCCTGAGGTGTTACACTGAGTGCTTTAGGCTCTTCTTTGTGTCGCAGCCATTACACTGCTCAATGCTTCATGTTCAAATTGCCCCAGTTTTAGCCCACAGGGAGGGGATTGATAGGAATACTGGGCTGCTGTTACATCCCTCTTTCAACACTTTAAGCATCACAGGGCAGGTGCCTCTCGCTTTATGACATAAAACTACTGTTAACAGGCACATGATACTTTCCTATTGTGCACATGTGCAGTAAATGGCATTCTCCAGTTTTTAATATGAAGGGCACATTTTCATAAAATTCACACCACTAAACAAACACTTACATTCATTTCATTTTCATATACTTGTTTTAAATGTCATATATATTTAAAGGTATTTCTATGCTATTTTATACAGATTCCGATTTCTTCCTCTGCCCGTAGTTAAATACAGTAATATACAATCCATTGTTTGGTTCTATAATGTGCTTGCACACATTCATAGAGCCGTATAATCTAACTGTAGTTTGTTGTATTTGTGTTAGTCATCTTTTCTCATTGTTTACATTCTTTCTACCATTTTTTCATGCTGTATTTAATACAATTCAATTCAATTTTGCAACTGTAACAATCAACCCTTCCAGAGGGAATGAATGCATCATCACATGCCTATCTGAGAGACAGCATTGTGTCTGCAGATGTTGTCGGGGCCGAAAACAATGCCCTCTGAGATCCCAAAAGTGATGTACACTGAGAAAAACGATAATTTGAATGTTTTTACAGAGTGTGTTTGGTTGGGATCTGAGCCAGCACTGAGCTGAATCTAAGACACCCCCCAGTGCTTCATGCAGTTAGTTAAAATTGCATGATGTGCTGAACTTAAATGGTATGGTGTGATCTAAATGGGTTAGAATCAAAGATTTCTGGTGCTGTTGTTGTTCAAAAGAAGCTATTAGGCTTCATTAAATGTACGTCCAGTGATGGGCCTTTAGTAACTTGCTTCTCTGAGGCATCATTTTCTAATTGAAATTGTGGTTTAAAAGAAGATTCCAACCTAGAATACTTCATCACTAAGTAACTGTTAACTAGGAATGAAAATAAATAATCAACAATAGTTTAATTGGTCAATAAGAAGTCTCAAGTCTAATAAGTCAAATAAAGATCTGGATGGACCCATGCTTGCCAAAGCTGGTTGAGTTGGGAGAGGTAGCCCCCTCACTGGCCAAAGGTGCTCAGTCAGTAGTGCAGGCAGCTGCAGTGGTGCGTCAGGCCTCAGCGATCTGCTTTAAGGGGAGGTGTCACTCAACAGCTCCCACTACTGGCAGCATGGACACAGAGGTTGAAACTTTTTATGGGACAGTTTTTGTGGAGAGATTCCCAGACTGGCAAAGCTGGCACACTGGTAACTCTGTGTACCGGGAACATCAGTACGATCCTAGCCAGTATTTTAAGCTGCTGGATTGATTGTGACCAGGCTGTACTCTGGCCAGGCCAGGCTGTCTGACACCAGACCATTTCAACATGCTACAGAACATGCAGGCAGAAATCGAAACCTTGTGAATCTGAGATATTTGTTTCTATTCTCTTGTTGCAGCATTACATTTAGACTATTTTATGAGTGCGTCCCTCACGCAATCTGATATTCACTTATATGTGTTCAGGTTTGTGCCTCTACGTCTTTATGTGCTTCATAGACTATGCAGTCAGAGTATGTTGCTTTGGAAATAAAGCAGAACTTTTAGATTTTGTTATTACGATTAAACGGATTGGTACATTAATGTTACCAATAACTGATTTAGGAAAGTGCTTCCAATTTCCAACCCTACTGTTAACTGATGGCCATTATTTGATCACAAGCTTGCATTTTATACTAATTTTCTTTAATTTGAATACATTTTTTTCTTCTGGTTTATCTTTTCTGACTGCGTAGCTTGTGAATGCCATTCAGTCACTGTTTATCACTGTTTCGGATGTTGAAATGTCCCAGCAGCATTTGAATTGACATGAAACAAAACATAGAAGTGAGAACTGGAAACCATGGCCGCCTGGAAGGTAGGGAGAACGCCAATTGATTTTTCTTTCTGAAATCTGTTCTATATGGGTGTTAGATTTGATATGTTTGATGTTTTCTTAAATGTTGTAATCACAAGCTGTAATATTTTCTGTATTTTTCTGTGCAGTAGTCACAAATGCATTCACCGAATTGTTTATTCCTTTTCGATAAGCATTTTATTGAAACAGCAAAATTTCTACCTTTAGGTATAGGGTGCAGCCGTAGAAAAGTTTTCATCATCAACTCACCTTCATGATTGTAGACATGCCAGTGCATAGAAATCTATCAATGCACAGTCCATAAGTACACAGCATAGGGTAAAGTATAGAAGCAGGAATACTCCAACCAGCTTTTGTTTGTGGCATTGTGAAGCATTTAATTATGCATTCAAAGGACCAAAAGTCTCCTGCCAATGTCGTATTTTTTCAACAATACCACACTTACACCTGCTGTGGTGGTGAACAGAGAGGTTGACACTGCAGTGACAGCAAACAAGATAAGCTACTTCAAATACTGTTCAGCGAGTGTGTTTGCGATTGGTTGTTCATGGTTGTTCTTGGTGTGATTTGAAAATTAGAACAACTGTTTTCCTGCTTGAACCTTGGTGAAAAACTTCATTTAAGGAGATGCCGCATTTAAATAGTTTCACAAATCATTTCATTACTGTTAGAGTACTTTAATTACTTCTTGCTCAGTTTAACTTTTTATAATGTCATACTTATATACCAAAGTTTGGTCATTTATTTTGATGTAAATCTTTTCCACTTCTTTCTGCTGCTGCAGTAATAAGCAGGTCCGTGTCACTGCAGTAGTCACTGTTAATGCAGCTTAAGTGCTCGAGTACACAGAGTGTTGCAATGACTTCCAAACTCTGAAGTGGGCGGTTTTTGAATTTTAATAAAGAGCTTTTCTGAAAAATGTTTTATTTTTTTCTTTTACTTGTCAAGTGGATTAGCTGTTGAAATGTTTTAAGATTCAGGTGTCAGCCAGGGACTATAGTCTTTACCAACATGCTGATAAAAAGATGTTTTTGATGTAGGCAACACAAAGGAAAATATGGCTGTAAGGGACATTTTATTGTTATTTACACCTGAGATCTGTTGACATTTTTAAAGTTAAAGGATAATTTCAGTTTATTAGAATGCAATGAGCACACTTTATTTATAAACTGTCATTCCTATTAGTTACAATAGCATTGTACTTGAAAAACAATGACACAAGATAGTCAGAAAAAGATAAGGAACACAACCAAGATTATTTAATCCAAGTTACTTGGATGTAAGAGAGGGGGAAAAAAGAAAATACAGACCAAACATTGGTAATGATTTTGCATTCCACAGGGAGCCTTGATGCGTTCACAACTA
The DNA here is from genome assembly GCF_042242105.1 of Pempheris klunzingeri. Lineage (NCBI taxonomy): Eukaryota > Metazoa > Chordata > Actinopteri > Acropomatiformes > Pempheridae > Pempheris > Pempheris klunzingeri. The sequence continues at coordinate 15,773,419 of NC_092027.1, forward strand.
TAGTAGTTACGGTAAGTCAAAGGTGAAACAGGAAGTTGATCTGTAAATTGTGATGTTTATAGTGGACAATTTGGATAATAATTGTACTGTTCACCTCCAAATAAGGCTAAAAATCTGTGTCATTGTCTGACTCTTCATGTGTCTTGTTCCATGTGTACAAGTATCCATTGATCAGTGTTAAATTTCACATCTTAGTTTTTTCTTATTTTAGTATTTAAGTTGTAAGTGGAATTCTTAACTTTGGTACATTTTTTAGTCATTATTTACTTGACATATAATGATACTATAATGGATTTTGTTTTACTGGGGGATATTTCTCCTGGCTGTAAAAATTCCAATGATAAGTAAGCAAACCTTGAAACATAAGTAAGCGTACCTCATATAAAAATGAATGCCCACATGTATCTACAACACAATAATCCTTTATGGCCTTTGCATGTTTGGTTGTGCAAGACAATCTCATCTGACATTTTTGATGTTACAGATGTTAAAGCAGTCAAATGATCAGCCTTTGAAAGGCTCTTGTGTCACTGTGCCACGTGATGAATTACAGTAAAGGTCACAGCCTGCCGGCGCTTTATAGAAGGCCGTGTCCATATAACTTTTTTTTTCTGGCAGAAAATTGATGGCAGGATGCTAGGATGAAGTGCTTCAGTGGTGAGAGAAAAAAAATAGTTTCTATGATAACATATCACCACGTTAACTGATGTTGTTTTGGCAACTGGCATCACACCTTTGGTTTTTATATTTGTCTCACATTGTTTTACCATGAGCACCAACTGAAGGATGCTGGGCCTCATACTTTGTATTGGTTACCAGGGGGTTGGCTACACAGCTGATGACAATACTGAATGTGTTCACTCCACTATCCAGTTCTCATAATACATCTATAGAATAGGCAGACATGGCTAGGACAAGCCTCTATTTTCTGGGTTAGCAGGGTGTTTTGTCCCTGTGGCTCCCAACCAATCTAATATGTGATTGGTTGCCTGAAAAGGATGGGCAGTGACCATAGATTTTCAACTAGAAGCTCTTGGAGCAGCTGCACAAAAACTTAGAGCTCTCTAAAAAAAAAAGATGGTGGGTGCAGCACTTTTGGTGCGTGCAACTATTTCATCTGGTTTTTAGCCTCCAGGCCAAAATGAACATAGATTTTTCCTCAATTCAAGTCAATATTGTTTCGCATTTTCATTGCCTTTACAACTTAGTCATGCATTAAAGCATGCCAATGAATACTTGTCAAAATTTCCCTTGACAAAATGAACACTGCCACAAATAAAACTTTTGCTCCATAGCTCGACTTGAGATCAAAAACTCCACAGGGAACCGTTGACTTGGTTAGAACAATTAATTGAAGGATGTGTTAACACAATACCCATATGTCCATTGGTACATTGAAAGAGTTATTGGCTACTGTAATTATTCCCCTTTGCTATAGTGGCCATGAAGTGATCCCTTCCTAACGTGACAATGCTGTAAAAAAAAATCCACCATCCTTTATCTGGAAGAAAATGGATTTTTTCAGCCACAGCTAATATGATGATTGATCTCTTATATCAGTGCCGCATTAGGATGGGATTACTTCATGGACAGCAGGAGCAAAGGGAGCAGCAGGAACAGTAGGAACGATTGCATTAACTCTTTCAATGTACCCATAGTCATGTGACTATTGTGTAAGGACAGACTTGAAAAAAATATGAACCTTACCTTTAATAGCTGCTGAGCCAAATGCTGCCCAACAGTGACCTGAAACATAAAAATAAATGCTCCTATTCAAAGCACTCACATCAGACGGTGCATTTCGTATTTAAATGAATGAATGTTCCAGTGATGCGGTTTTTACAGCTCTTTGCTGTGAACTTACGGATGGTGTGTCAACAGTTCCAATGTGTACACTGTTGTAGATATGTAAGAAATGATGTACAAATGCCCATGTTGCCTCCAGAAAGTATAGTTTTACCCCTCACAACAGTGATGTATGAGCTGTGTACAGGGTGTGTTTGTTTGTGTGTTTGTTTATGCGTGAGTGAATCATGGTGACGGGGTTGCTCGTGAGGAAGGCGCCCTGGCACTATGACAGAATGAGGTCGCCCCACTGCAGAATGACACGCTCACCACGTCAGCCTCTTTTTGGCACACACACACACACACACACACACACACACACATGCACAAACACACACCTCTCACCATGTCCCTGAATAAGTCAGCTTGGATAATGGTGATGCCTTTGGCTGTGAAACACTGCCCCACTCTCAAATACACAAACACAGCAGAGAGAGTGCATCTAGGTGCACAAAACAGTGATATGGTTCTGCATGAGTCTTCACTGAGTCACAGTAAAGAAAGTCCTTATGGGTATTTTGGCTTTTTTCCCAACTGTTATCAAATTATACGCAGCATCTGAAGAGTTCATTTTACGCTGAAATGCATACTGTTTGTTCGAATAAACAACAGGACAGAGTGTCAGGAAGGTCCCATTTCCCATACCATTTGGCGTACCGCGGCTCGTGTTGCATCATGGGAATGATCAGAACAGGTGGAAGGAATGAAGTTTGGATTATTCAGACTGCTTGTCTGAAACCACACCTGTTGGATATCTGTTATTTAACACAATAGCGCCCTACAGGTGGTGGTGAGTAATTCCTGGATCGGCTACAACACTAGCGGTTACCTTGATTTTTAAAGCTCGTGGGAGGGGGGGATGTGTGAGGGGAGAGAGTGATAGAAACAGCTTATGATGAAAATAAAGGTTTTATTTGCTGAGCATCAGGCTTGGAGGGGAAACAGGGCGGAGCTGCTCTTGAGCCCTGAATTTCACAGGATATCCTCAAGGTGCTGGTCCGCTGTCAGTCATTAGGTATTACTTGTTTCAGCTGAAGTTGGCTCATTTCCATTTCAAGACTACTTTTTGTGGATAAGATATAAAAAAACATAGAATGAATGTAGCTATATTTTTTTTTTCTTTTACAGTTTTATTACAGTTGCCATAAACTATTCACAGGCATTGATGTTGCTAAGAGACGACTATTTCCCATATTTCCCCTCTCTCAATCTGCGTCTGTGTCTGCATTTGAGTTTTCCTGTCAACTTTTGAAATGTCATCAGTTACGGCTGAATACTGTCACAAATTACAGTTATGGTTGGTTAAAAATGTGTATGTTGTGTTTAGAGATACAAGGCCTTCAGGCTTCGGCATCGGCAGCAGAAATAACATAAAAAGCTCTAACATTCCACATGGTTAATAGTTCTTTAAGGATAAAATGTAAACACAATAGTGCGTTCCACCTCTAGGAAAGCAAGTGTATTTATAGTTGTGACACTGATTTTACTTCAATACCAAGACACTCACCGCTGCAGGCAGTTGACAAATTCACAGTGTGGCTTTACTGGCATCATAACCCAACTACTCTCTAAAGGACTCATAAGAGGCTCTTCAAATTCTTGCTGTACTGTGTAGAATGCATAGATGTAGAAAAAATCATAATGCACCTTCAATATTGGGAGGTTGTTCCTGGTTTAACAGACTGTTCAGGCTTTGTTTAGAATTCCTTGACCTTAACAGTGTGCCCTGGTGCTTTTTTTTCATAGCGCTGCACTGTTCTTTAAGCCTGTGTAGCGCTGTTATCAAAGGGCCTCTGAGATTGAGCCAAGTTCTGCTGAATAAAACATTTAGCAGCCGATCCTCAGCAAATACCAAAGAAAAAGGAGAAAGAAAAGAGAACTTTCCTCTTGTACTTTTTTCGTATCTTTTGTTTTCATTTGTTCATGTGTGTATGTATGTGTGTGTGTGTGTGTGTGTGTGTGGCAAAGTTTGAAGTTCCCTTTAGGTCACTCTCTATCTCTCTTCTTGGCCTATGTAGCCCTGCAGCTCTGCAGAATGGAGTTGTGTCCTGATTATTTTTACTTGTAGCATCTCTGCACTTCTGCACACTGTCAGAGTAATGCATAGACCTTATCTACGACAGATTCCTCTCTGCATATGAACTTGGCCTTGGGCGTACTACAAAAGGATATCACAGGAGATTCTTACGGTGGTGGGGGGAGAGGGGTGGTTGGAGGAGGAGGAGGAGGAGGAGGAGGAGGAGGGGGAGGGAAGGAAGGAGGAGAAAAGAAAGAGGAAGGGATTAGGTCACCTGAGCAGTTGATAAGGCCAAAAAAATGACTGGAAAATTTTCTTTATAATTTAATAACATTCGTCTTTGCCCTTGTCTCTTGGGGTTTGCATTTCATTACAAAGATAGGATAAAGTATTGAATAGTAATATGTTGAACGGTAATGGTATGAATTTTAATGAAACGAATGAGGATATTTTTTAGAACTTTTTGACTCTAATAAAAAAAGGGCACAAAGGCCCACAGTGCCCTGACAGAGCAGCAGGAATTAAACATTATTGTTGGCTATTTAAGAGCAGAAACACCACTTCTTCAGGGTTAACATTGAGCTTGTCAAACGCTGCACTTCAAATTTAGTTTGTTCTTGGCAAATGAAGACGAGAGTTAAGCCAGAAGATGTGTATAGTTTCATCTTGTAGGCGGGATGCGTTTCAGACGTGTTTTTCAGTCATCGGTTGCCTTCAGTTGTACACAGGCCACGTACAGCCTGCCCTTAATGTGCGTAACTGTGGCCTGAGGAACCTTTTTTCTGCTACTGCATTCTATTTTCCGCGACTAACTATGGAGGTTATTTATTGGGATCAGAGAGCTACCAAAATATAGGCTACCTACACGGCAGAAGTGTGCCTGAATACATACTTACCTACTAGATTATCTAAACCAGTTTCAATGGAGATAAATCCAAAAAGGAAAATGATTGTAATAATCCTTCACTGCAAAGTATATTCGCTCATAACTATGATAAGTGCTGTAGGATAAAGTTCAACCAGGTAGTTGTTTTGTAAACTGTGACAGATGTTTACAAGAGGTGGTTTGGATTATGGTTTTTACAGATTTTTTTTTATCGTTTCCTCCTCCAAATAAGTTTGGCTAATTGAGGGGTTTGTTTAAACCCTGTCTGATTGTCTGTCATATTCCCAGCAGTTTACTTATTGAGAAACAATATTATGATTACCAACAGGAGTGATGTCCAGAAAAATAAAATTCAAGTTTTATTAAACTGGAAATACCCTTTAAAACTCATCAGTTGTGGTTTTATGCATGGGGAAGGGAAAAAAAAAAACCCTTCCTCTATAAACCACAATTTTCACCAGACACTGTGTAATTAGAATGCAGATTTTATTGACTCTCTGCATCTGCTGTAGCCACCAGATTGGCTCTTCAAATCAGTTTTTCAGCTTTTGTCTCTAAATCATTGCCGTCCAATGAGAAATGCCAACAATCCACAGAGTGCATTAGACAGAAAAAAATCTCAAGCTTGATATACATGTACAGTAGGTCCAGTTTGCTGTCACTAGTGCGTGCTGCATATTCATGTGAAAGCTTGTGTGCTCTTTCTCTGTCTCTCTCTCCTTTTGAGACACACACTGCACCACACAGGCGTACACAGAAGCAATCTCCATACTGCCAGGGCTAATCATGGTCCGGTGTGTGCTGCCCAAGGATATGGCCGCCACACTCCTCAGATATTTTAGATAATTGAACAAATTATGTACGCCTTGTTGTCATGTTCTGGGGTAAGTGTGGCTCCTAGCATTGAGAACTTGCCCTTATGTCTGTTATTAATTGTGAAAGTTGTTGTTTTTCAATTCTGTTTTGCCGTGCAGGCATGATTAGTCACCAGGCATACCTGCCGTAGGCAACACTCGCTACCAGTCAGCCACAGTGAAAAAATTGTGCTGTAAGAGTTAATGTAGACTGTGTGTGTGTGTGTGTGTGTGTGTGTGTGCTCGAGTGTGTGTGTTATACACATGCCTGTGCTAGAAACCTGGCATAGCAGTTGCAACAGTTAATGTCAAAGGGATTCTGGGTGATATTTGTTATTTCCTATTGGAGGGTTTTCGTATTTTGTCAGCCATAGATGTGGAAATGAAAATGTCACATGTCAACCAAGGTTTAGTCACCACTTAACTGTGAAATATAAAATGACGGTATAAGTCATCAACTCCAATAATGCACACACATATGTTGGACTGAGCACCTTTCCCACTGAGATAGATTGAGTTTCCATCCTAGTTGCAATTGCAAACAATGTGAAGCATGTCATTTCCACTGTAATTCTAATGAAAAAAATCTTACTAATATTCTAGATTAGTGAGAGCTTGGGGAAATCCTCACAAGAACATGTCAGTCAACTCATAATAATCCTCCAGTCAAACAGAAATGAACCCTGTACTGCTTGGATGTATATGACCTACATATGGCGCTGAGTGGTGTCGTAGTGGGTGCTAAGTTTTAAGTAATCCTTACACAGAGATGTAAATGGTGTTCCTTTCACTCCTCCATGATCTCTGTTGCCTCTTTCATCCCTTTTTATAAAGCTTTGCATACTTCAGCAGCACTAACATGATGTTCAAAGCATTACCGGCCCTGTACAACACAGGCAGAGCACTTGGTGTTCATACTGCTTTTAACTCCAGCTGAAACATTTTTGTGATTTGTGATTTTTAATTTCTACTAAACCTTTTAGTTATCAAGGAATAATTTCAAAGAAGCCCCCAAAAGTCAAACTCAGAATAATTTGTTTCACCCACAACTGCTTTTTCACACTTTTTTTAACTTACAAGAAAACTTCAAACACGGCAACTTTATGGATAAAAGCAAGCCTACAAGGGGGTACACAAGAAGGCTGAAGTAAACACAGAATACACGGCAAAAAAATTATGAGATGCTTTAAAATCTGACCACCCACGCATACATGCATATGGACTACAAGAATGGAGACGTGACAGGGTGCCATTCAATGTAAATTGATCCTTGAAATACATAATGGCGTTGCCAAGTGGCCCAGTGTGGGCAAGCTGAGCAAAATTCAACTGCTGGAGAAACAACATGGAAACTATATTCTTTTTCATTTTATTCATTTTGATTTCCTTTGACCGCAGAGGCACATAGGTGTTTTCTACTCTAATTCAACCATGTAAACAAACAAAATGGAGGGAAAGCTGAATTTCACAGTCGGCAGCTTTCACATTCTCTATAACAAATGATTGAAACAACATGCTCGATGCTAAACATTCCCTCAAGCTTTAGTGTAAGAGACTAGAGACAGCCTGCCACTTAGAGATCATACTTATAAACCAAAGATTGAAGATGTTATACCTCTGATATTTGGGGTTACTAATACACTGAAGTTTGCATGTATTTGTCTGCAAAGTAACTGGCTTTTAAATGTTAAATACAGCATTGTGATTTATATTGATGAATCCTCAAGCCTGTAAAGAACTAAAAGCTTTGGTCAGACTTTAGGTAATAAAAGAGGCTGCTGTACAAAGCAGTAGACTTTAACACTGTACAACATACTTGAGTATAAAATAGTAATGGGTGCCATTAGGTATGGCCCGTGGATGAGAACCGTTTATTGAACTTTAAAAATTCATGTGGAATCACAGGGGCACCTCATAGGGACTGCATTATTTAAGATGTCTTGGTAGCTGAGCAGAGGTCCACTAAGCAGAGAACAAATGTGATGGGTATCCTCTCACTACTAATTCTGTGTTTAAATTAGAAAACATTTAATTTTGTTTAATCTCGAGTGCTGTGAAAGTGTATGGAAGATCGAGAGGTTTGCACATAAGGCATTGAGGTATATTGGATTGGGATTGATTCCAGGTCCCGGGAACCTGGGATATCTTGCCCAGATTCTGTCAATTTCCAGCCCTAGGACTGACATAGCAAAATTCTATTAATCTATACGGCTAAATGCAAAATCTTCACTGCTTTCTAAGGACTTAAACAAGTTGAAAATACAAATACAAATGAGCAAAATAAGACGCACTGAGTACGTGAATTGATTGGTGGGGCTAACAATGTCAACCACTGGCCTCTGAATTATGTTTTGGAGCTTTCGGTTTGGGGATTACCAGTTGCTGCCATCTTTTCTCCTATGTCTCTTTTGCTTTTCTGCCAAGTTTGCTGGGTCCATTACTGGTGCCAGCAAAATCTAAAGTTGAGCAAACAGAGACTGGGCAAGTAACCACCACCATAGCTGAAACACCTTTGACTCAAGGCAAACCAATGCCAAAAATCATAGGATATATTATTTATAAATGTCGTTAATAAATACATTTCTGGATCCAATGGGTGATAAAAACAGATATTATCCCAAAAAGTGTGAACCTTGTCTGCAAACATATATTGTTAATGAAATGATAATTTTCAAAGTTTTGATATATTTCCCATTAGAAAAGTAAAGTAAAAACTGTTGGGTGACTTGACTCTTTATCATATCTTTATCATTAAATCATACAGTATCATGCTGGAAAAAATCTGGTTTCCTGGATTTTTACTGTGTATGGCTTTTTGGGAAGCCATGTAGCAGCAAAAATGCCTGGTTGTCTTAAGTTACAGCACACATGGCCTTTTTCTCATGGCACCCAATTTGCAAATACCCATATATATTCACATGCCACCATCCGTTCATGGCATCATGCCCTGGTGACAAATTAAGTAGTTCTTCAGGATGTTGTGCATCTCCTTGAATTAAAAGGTAAAGTCTCTTGCCCACTTTCTCTGGCATGGATTTTCATATCCAGCCTCTTATTTACTACAGAAATAGTCAGATTTTAATATCTAGAGGCTAATTCAGCACTGAATCATATAGCAGAAACCCACTGCCGCATTCTCCAAAGGCTGAAACCTTCAAGTAGCTTTGGCCAGACCCCAAGAAGTTATGTCACAGCAGGTGTTTTCATCAGCTGTCAAAAGAAAAAATTACCTTCTCTGACACCCCTAGACTGGGGGTTTCTGTAGAAGATCACTTGCTTGAAGGTTTCAGCCCATGGAGAGAAGTGCAGAAGCAGTTTTGGGTTTAGTTTAGATTTACCCTTTAAAAGAGAAATTAGGCTACAGTGGTAGAAAATCAAACATCTATGAACGGTCCTTGAAGACTGAGTAAAAAAAAAAAAAAAAAACTCACATTTTCTCATGAGAAAGAACAACACATATACACCATTTTTCAATTTGCTTGTTCACTACTTCACCAGTTACAATCATCACACCACAAGTGCAGATAACGGAAGCAACAAGAAAAGCTTTCAAACTGCAAGTAGTTTCTCCCTGGGCATGGTGTTAAATGCTGCAGACCTTAAAACCCTAAAAGGTTTCATGTACAAACCCTACTGGGCATTGCGCCAAAGCTTTCAATCATCACTTAAGACCCACAGTCTAGATGCCATTAGATGATAGATTCCAATTTTCAATTTCAAGCATTGCTGTCTTATTGGCATGTGTCCAGAGGAAAGTGTTTCTAATGTAAACTGCAGTTGCTCCTGTTAGTTATCATCAGAACAAATAGCAGATTTTTTCATTGTCCACATACACAATTCACAAGGAGGGTTCATGGGCTTGTAATTTGCAGACATTTTTTTTTTATTACAGTAACTATAAAAGTATCAGGTTAGAGGTTTCTCCTTTCATTCCTGAGCCATGAAACAAATACACCATGTGCAGTGGCATATATTCAAATGTGTGTGATCTGTGAACTGACCTTCACCTTTCTATTACTGTGTCCTTTGTCATGTTGTCAGTGATATGTAAGGAGTTACTTAGTAAGCATATTAGCTCAAATTCAATAAGAGATAATGAATTTTTCTCTGCGCATGCTCACTTGATACAAATCTCTCTCATCTCTTCTTTTCTGTTTTGTGAAGACGGAGCGATCCCCAAGGAAAATCATACACGGCCGGAGGGCTGATTGTGCTATTCAATAGAAGTGTTATTACAATCAGTCCATGGCTGGCAATGCAGACAAATTACTGATACGGAGTCTCAAAGAGAAGGAGAGAACTAAAGAAAGGAAACCCAAGGAGATGCTGTCAAAGCCTATCACAAATCCTGCCTCCGCCATTGAGGACTTTTAATTTGTTCAAACTGTCATGGCTGACTGCCTTTCGAAGGCTTTGTTTGTCATCAGAAGAAGTGCAATGCATTCGGATTACTTGTGATATGCAATGCATAGATGTGGGAAAGTGATTCACATTTTTTCCTTAGTTTGTTATTGAGTCAGTGATGTATCATAGCAGTTAGTTTGGGCTATGTATACAGAACTGGACTGTGTGAATGGCATGGGAAAGAAGCGAGGGGAGAAATTGGACTGTCTGGCAGTATTATAGCAGCTATCAAACCCTGCTGCTGCAGCAGTGCTCATAATCAGAGCTGGGGAGGCAAATTGACTGCTGAATAGATTTTGAGTTTTGCCTCTAGTCGGAATGTCCTGTCAAAACTGAATAGAATCCTAGCTGGATGCTTGTGACATGGCATTTTTTTTCTTGTGGAAATTATTCACTTGTAATGGGGTGACTGACCTTTGACATTGTGGGGATGTGTCATTCATTTACGTTAATGGCCTCATCCCGAGTCGGAATCTGTGCTCATAAACAGGCAGAGTGTGCCAGAGAGAGAAGAGAGAGCGAATTCATTACTCCATTTGACATTAACCACTGTAAGGGTATATTTCTATTAATTCAAATTTGTTTTGACAATTCAAAACAAGGCTCTGTGTTACTGTGAGAATGAGGAACAAGCATGGCCAGCACCATGAAATCACAGTTGTAGCTGCCCTGAGGGTCCTCTGTTAATTAAATCACACACCTGCATGCCAAAGACAGTAGCCACATATGTTTATGCAAATGTACACAACATATAGCAGAGGACAGATTTTGCTAATAAAAGCTGACAGTAGCTTGAGTGGACAAGATGAGATCAATGCATGGAACATTGCTTCCCATGCTAAGTTGAGTAGATCTAAATCAAAGAGCACATTCCTCACCTGTGGGCTGCATCCAAATCCTGTCAAGGGTTTTTACACTCCAACATGTTAAGTGGGTGGACACAATTTGGTCCAACTTGGGCTGTCACTCGTACTCAAACACCTGACTGAGCCAGTTAAAAAGCCTGTCTCTGGATATTGAATCTGGCAGGATAAAAAAAAAATTTACATCAAAATTAGAATATTTCTGAGTGGCTGTAATTTCCCTGGATGACAGTATTGGTTTTCTACCTTGGTGGGCAGTGCTATTTAGACAAGGCAAGACTACCTGCCACGAGACATCGTGAGTAATAATGCATTGGCATTGCACCAACTCAAAGTAGATCTGACAGCAAGGGCACAGAGAGCCATTACTGCTTGTCTAGAGGATTTATGGGATATTTAGGAAAATGTGATGGGTGCTTATCACTGCAGAATTATGTCTGTTGGAGAAACAGGCCAGAACAAGAAAAAAAAACCTGTACTGATGCAAAATGGAATGGGAGAATTTCCCAGTGATGCAAAATCACATTTACAATTGAAAAGAGACTATTCTTTTCAACCCAAATATCACTAAGGCTAGTGTGTTAAACACAAACCATCCAATGTCAGGGTTGGAGACATACTCTGCCATTACAAAGTGTTGATTGTCTTGTTGGGCCGCAGATGTTCTGGTTGACTATTCTAATAAAGTCAGAAGCAAAGCCAGCAAGATTGAAGTGACATGTTTCACACCACATTTGTATTTTCACCCATCTAAAAACACCTCAATCAGTCTCAGTAGTGTCACCATCCTGGTAACTTTTGTGATGGCTGATTAAAATAAACAGTAACTTTGCCATCTCTGCTGTGGTCGGAGCATCATTCGAATGACTTGCCACTGGAGAGACTGAAGATGTGTTGAATATTCACGTCTACACTCAGCTGGTGGTGTGGTGTTTTAATGCCCATTTCCCACAAAATGACCCATGTTTCAATAATGAGACTGACTATAAGACAAAGACTGTAGTCTTTTTGATTTTAGTCTTGATCATCATCTTCTTGATGATTCTAAGCTGTATGAGCTGTTTTAGAGAATAGTCTGTTACCATTATGCACTTCTTGAATAGTGACCCTGGCAATATTCAGTGTTTTTGTTCCTTTTGTTCTTACTGAGAATATTCCAAATGTTAGCAAATGTTACTTAACAAGACTAAGTAGTACATTCGTTAATGTCTATTTTCACTTGTGAATTCTGTGCTCTACTGAGTGTGTTGTGTGTGTGTGTAAGTTCCATCGACTCAAAATAAACTACAGTGTATGTGTTCATGGAGAGGGAACATGTTACCCAATTCCATCACAGTTTCATGTTCTTTAACCCTTCGGAGTCTAGGACCGCCACACGGCGTCAAAGTCACATGTCGCACGTTTGAAAACGTAAAGCTGTGACACAAGCACGCAGGTGCTCAATTCAAAGACTGTTGGAAAGCGGACACTTCAAACTTTTTACAAGTGTTTGAATTTTGTCGATCGGCCTATTAAGACTAAATTTATGAAGAGCCGAAGTTGTGCACTACAGCTCTTCTACGAACTAGAAGATGTTGAATCTGGGGAAGAACGTCTGACTCTGAGGAAGACTCCTTTCAGAGGATGAAGTGGATGCTGCACGTGAAGACAAACGAGAGGAGGTGTCCGCGCAGACCCCCGCTCCTCCAAAGATCCAACTAGTTCCTACTCGGATTTTGTGTTTCTTTTGCACTTTTACATACAGTGTGTCCATATATTATGTCAAAATAAATAAATGCTTGTAGAATCACATAGGTGAGGTTGTGCTGAAAAGAAAGACACAAAGAAAGGCAAGCTAAGCAGTTTTAATGGGAAACACAAAGGTAAAATGAAAAGTAGTAAAAAACGCCATTTTACCCCAGACTCTGAAGGGTTAATTACTTTCCAGACTAAAATAGCAATGAGAAATAGACTGTAGCACGCCATGTCTATGCAGGTGGAGTAGTACGTTAGATTAGGTTGGATTAGAGTATTGTTGATGATAAGAAAAACAAAGAATATCTTTAGAATTATTCTTTAAGATATTGGAGTGTAAAGATCACTAATGTATTTAAATGACACACACTGGCCCATGTGAGTGGAGTCCTCTATATTATCTTGATGATTTAGATTTTCATTTTGTCAGAGGCAATATCTGAAATGTTTTTTGCAGATTTTATGTCTTGCTAACAATTTACCACCTTGGGTAGACAATAGCCATATTAAATTCTCAAGCCAATACCTTGCACTCTCCTAATTCATCTTTTATGCTCTTGCCATTCCTTCACTCTCTTTCCTCCTCACTACACTGCCTCAGTTTCACTTTGTATTCCTGCCTCGAGATGATTTCCGGAGTCATATGAGTAAATATGAAGACATTATGATACAGGCAGAGGCTGCAGTGACTATATGTTCTCCCTGGACATTGTGCAATCTTTACACAGCTTTATGCACTGAAGGTTTACGCTCATGCTTCAGTGCTTCTTCAATCCCTTAATCGCCGGTCCTTAGCGGGACCGCTGAATGTCATTACCGGCTCCTCTGAGCACATGCTGGGCACCAGGAATGACACAGGCACCAAAAAAAATCTCATTACCACTAAGTCACATATCTGAGAGTGAAACGGGAGATCCAGTCTCGCACCATCTTCATTACATACCCCACTGTGTCACTGCACTGCAAGAGGGCAAACTGTTTGAAGACAAATGGTCATCCATTCTTCTTCTATTTGTCAGTCCCATTATCAAAGCTTCACCCCCTGCGAAGGGCTAACTCACACTCAACTTTCAAAAGAGTTTAAGTTAGAGTGTTTGGGTCTGAAATTAAATGAACTCACTTTGTTGTATAATAGTTTAACTTCCTTAGTAAAGGTATTATTTTAACAGTACAATTTGTCACAGATACATTAATTGCAAGCTGGTTGCAGCTTACCTACAGTTAAAATACAAAAACCCATAATTTGGCAGATGCAGTCCAGTGTTGTTGGTAATTCTAGGTCAGGGACTGGGTTGGTTCAGAGGTCGCATTCATCATCGACTGCTAATTAATGTAAGAGGTCCACAATCAGAGCTCTCAGCAATGTGTTGACCTGCCCTTGTGCCTCACACAATGGCAAGAAAGTTTTGCTTTATTACTCGTAAAGCTTTTTGTACTACTTGAATAAAGAATATTATTATAACTATCGTAATCAAAAACAAAATTTTGTTATTGCCTTGACATTCATTTAATGTGAGAAGCAAGAGCAGCAAGAGTTTGCTCACATGTAGAAAAAAAACTGAGGAATCAGGTACAGCTGTCTTATAACAACATTTAATCTACTTGTAGGACCAAATTCTACAGTATTAAAGGAATAGTTCGACATTTGGGAAAATTCACTTATTGACTTTTTACTGAGTGTTAAAATGAATGACTAACTTAACACCAGGCTAAAAAGCAGTGTTTTTGCTGCTATGTTTGGTTGAGAGTCTTAAGCCTGTTTACTAGGGATGTGCATCTCTCCCGTATGCATCGATCCAATACGGATCTAGATATGTGGGCTACGATATGATTCAGGGACAATACCTTTTAATACAAAATGATATGAAATATGAAAATAGTTTGAGGCCTGGTGATATGGATATTGTCCCCACACAACGTAGTGAACTGAATAGTTCAGTGCGCAATATCTCCTGCAGTGCCGAACATGCTTTCTGATGCCACACTGGTGCCTGGTATACACCAGTGGCAAATGAATCCGCTCTCTGTACCTCATGATGTTTCCACTGTCCATTTCCCTTGTAGCTGGGAGTGATGTGGTGCACTGTGATAGTCACATGACAATCCGTGACTCAAGAAGTCCAGGCGTCGGTCCTTATTGCCACTCGTTCTGCTTTGGTATAAAACGCCATTGTCGGTGAAGTGCTGTCCACTTGATATCTTACTCACTTTACTTTTAGGCAGACCTTTGTCCAATTTTCCTTCTTCAAAAATCTAAATGTCCTCCAAACTTTGGATTTTAGATTTGATTGTGCAACTGTAAACCTACTGGTTCATGTTATATTCATAAAGTCTGCCAATCAATGTAGTCACTTTACCAAGTGTGGATGGATGTGGTCTATCACATCTGTAACACTGATGTCACAGGGTCCTGGAGCACAGCTGTACGTCACTGCAACAAAGTGAAAAGTTAAAGTGGTGGGGGTTAAGTTATTCTTAAGTATGAAGCTACTGACACTGTCAGCTTAGCTTAGCATAAAAAGTGAAAACAGAGGAAAACAGTAAACAAATCAGCCTGCAGCACTTTTTAATGGTTCAATTATTTTAATTAAGAATTTTTATTAATTTATTCACAGACACAAATGTAAAACAATATGTTTTGCCTCCTGGTACCAAGCAAATCTTTTAATGGGTCTAGTGTAATATCTCGTGTACAGCCATGGCATCGTGAGTTGTTACATTTTTGTAATTTGGGACCTTTGAGTCAAGATCTGGGACAAAACCAGAGAGAACTCACCTAAGACATCTTCAGTAATTGGAGTCAACTGTCCATTTTTGTTTTATAGTCACTTAGTTCTTAAAACAGTATGATTCAGGGATATAAAACATGAAAACGGCAAATAAAAGCAAAGACCTTGCAGACTGCTTCGGAAAATAGGTGAGGTTAAGAGCAAACACATTGAAAAGGTGAGGCCCGATTGAAATGTGAGAAAGGATGAGTATCATTGGCAGAAGATGAAGCAAGTAGTAGGTAAGTAGTTTATAGTGCCATAAGTATGGATAGTAGAGGAGGATGTGCTTTTTAAGTGCTTTTAAGTTCAAATGAAGTGCACAGAGGCAGCCCTCAACAAAATGGACTATTAGAGATAGTAGCTACATGTTTTTTGTTTCACTGTAATACAACGTGAGTATCGTGAAAGTGTGATTACATCAAATCTTAACAGAGCTAATCACCATGTGACTGCAGAGCTCTTAATAACTATGTGTGCTCATTAGTAGGCCAATTCTCCTACAGTCCATGTGGTCTTGCGCACAAAGTGACCAGGTGTGATTTTGATAAAGCATTGCTAATCAGTGTGCTAATCAGGCCCATTTAAAATAAATCATGGTTTAATTAATCTTGAGTGCCTCAAAAGGGAATAAGGGTGGGTTTTTGTAAGTTGAAGGGTACTTTGGTACATAATGTGGTGCAGACAGATGATTACAGTATGTGAGAAGATGATGGCTGAAAAATGAAGAATTGCTGATGAAATATGAATATGAGATTTCCTCAATATACTTTGCGCAGTCCTACGGGATTGTTGTGTATTTGTTATATTTGCTAATTGTTGAGGCGAGCTGACTGCTCCTTGTAAACATACTGTTGGAACTGAACACACAGTGCCTGCTCAAGAGAGAAAGCCTGTGTAGTGTTACTCCCCAAGTTGCATATCAACTAAATTTATTTAGAAAATGTATTTTCTTAATTCCTGCACATGCTGTGAGGTATGTCAAGATCTTCCCTCATATATAGATATATTTTATTCCAGAATGAACAAAAAGATATACGATATAAGGTATAAAATATGTTGTTTGACTTCCATATAATAGTGAATATTGTTTTCAGCTTTTATACATCAGTAAGAGTTGTTTCAGAATAATCATGCATATTAACCATTGGAGATTATCCTTGATAAATGTCCATAATATCTAGCTCCCATCACCTTCCGGTCCATAAAATGTATAAAATATGGTTTTGATAATGTGTATGTACAATCCCTGTCTGATAGGTCTTTTTAACAAAAATAATATTCTTCAGACATTTGCAAAAGCATGTATTTAGCTAAACCGCATGCATTTTTGAGTCTATCCATAGGATTTGAAAGGGTTTGACAAGCAGTTGATTAAATTTGTTGGTTGCATCCTTCAGCATAAATCATCGATGTGATCAATATTGATAAAATCAAATCAAATCCAAACTTTTCAAGAGTAAACCATGTTGACAGTTATTGGGCTTGGGAATGCGCTCACACGTAATGCCACGCTGCACTCATCAGCCAATCTGTTGGAGTCTACTCACCCGTAACTTCTTTCCAGATATATTTGCACATTCATTTGACAACTGAAACAGAAAGAGAACATATTCAAATGTCTTCAAACACGGTCAGTGATCACAGAGAAAGTTCAAGTAGGCAGTAAGTTGCCTCACAAGATTAAGCTGAAATATGATACAGACATTTTTATGACATTACCTAACTGTCTGATGCACATGAACATTTAATTTAAACATGTACAACTCTTTATAACACATTTCAAGCCACAAAAGATGGTACACAGCTGTTGTCACAGGCTGAGAAGTAATCCATGTGACAAGTAAAAAAAACATATATTTATGTGTAAATCAGTGGAACACTCCTTTAAGTTAATCTTGCTATGGAAAATAATTATATACTATGTGAAACACTGTCAACACAATTGGGATTGAAATGCCTGAAATAGCCCGTGGATCCTCTTCTTCCTCTGTACACAAACACAAGCTGCCGATAAGTGCATTGAATTAACCAGCCAATTACCTTTTTATCCACATTCCTTTTTGCTTTTAACTGTCGTCAATGATCTGGTGAAGATGCCGTGAGAGAGGTTTAAAAGGCCTGTCTCGTTCTGAAGAGTCAATGTGTCGCTTTGGAGCCTCTTGCTCCGTAAGCATTATCAGCCATTGTGACACAAGAGCTATTTGCAGAAAACGTTATTTTTTTTTTACACTGGCAGTAATTTTATCCATGCAATCTCTGTTTCTTTCTCCCCCTTCTGTGCTCCGACATGTCCATCACCATTTGCTGTACATGTTTAGAGCAGTGGACGTTTGAACCACATCTTTATTCATTCCGGTGAAGAGCATGAAACACAAGATGAACAGGTTGACCTCTCTTTGAATAGTGCTGCATTTGCATCTGAAAGGGAGGTTTGTAGAGTTCAAGAGAAGATAAGGAGGGAATAAGAAATGCTCTATTTCCACTGTCTCCTCCCACCATTGTGCCTTGAGGCATCTGATCTCATTGCTCCTTTTATTTTGGCCGAATGAAGTCTTTCTCCTCACACAGGCGCGTGCACGGACACACACACACACACACACACATGCTGAACGTGTTGCCTTTGTTTGACCTCTTGTGAACAAACACACACACACACACGCGCACACACTCAATCCTATCCCGCTTCATCTCCAGCTAAGCTCTTGAACTCTGTAATAAGCACTTAAGAATTCGACAGAGATTTAAACTGTGCTGTGCAGTGGCTGTACAGTAGCAGGGGAATTGTGGTGGATGTGAGTGAGAGGAAGAGGAAGGCATGAAGACAGAGAAAAAAAATTCCCAGCAAAAAAGCCAGACTGCCCTGGTGAGAGGCCAGGGCTGAATCCACCGATCACTCCATCCATCCCGGGCTGCTGCTTGTCATTAGTGCTCGTCTTCATGCTGCAGAGAGCAGTCAGTGGATGAACTATGTGCCTTCTGTACTTTTCTGTTGCAGCTTAACTAATGTGTTGAATTGCTCATTTTCATCACAGAGTAATCTAGTGATAATATTTCTTAATAAATCAAAGACTTGTTCAGCATGTTAAGTGTCAAAAATGTGAGAGAAGCCGTCAGTCCTCACTTCAAATATTTGGCGCTTTTGATTGATTCATTTACAGGCAAAATTGTCTGATTCATTTTGTGCCATTTTGTTAATCAACTAATTGTTTCAACTCGATTATATGCACTGCAGTGGGTACACGCACTACTGTACTAATTATGTAAACACTGTTATGGGTGCATGGGCAGCACAGTGGCTGGTGTTTAGTGAGCACTGTCGCTTCACAGCAAGAAGTTCCTGGGATAGAATTTAAATCCACCACCTGGCTGAAGCCTCTCTGTGTGTGGACATTTTCATCTGCTGTAGATGTAGCCAGACAACACGTTGTACAACCTGGTCAGTTTCAAGCTTACTGAACCTTCAAGGAATAGTTTGACATGTTAGGCAATAGGCTTGTTCATTTCCTGGTTGAGCGTCTGATAAGAAGATTGATACCACTCTCATATTTGGCCATTACATGTGAAGCTACAGCCAGCAGCCTGTTAGCTCAGCGAAACATAAAGAGTGGAAACAAGGGGGGGGCAGTTAGCCTGGTTCTGTCCAAAATCCACCTACCACCACCTTTAAAGTTCACCAATGAACATGTTTTTCCACTTCAGGATTAAACAAATGATCTAAATGGTGAGTTTTAGAGGTGCTGATAGGTGGATGTTGTTATCACTTGAGAGAGCTCTGTGTTTTTCTAGCCTCATATTTGTTGCCTATCAGTCTTCTCCACTGACAGTCTGCCAGACAGTGAATAAGCATTTCCCAAAATGTCAGTGCAGTCCTCGACTGATACTGTACAGCATGAACAGCTTCCTCATTCCAGCGATGATTATGCACATGAAAACTTGGAGAATTTGCCAGCATCATGACCTGCAGTTGTGTAGCATTTAGTCCATGCTGAGCATACAGGACAATAAGGTGACAATTATTTTATCCAGCTCCTCACACTGTCCTGCCTTTTGTATTGAAAATGAAACCCGTGCATGTACGGCCAGCCCTCGAGGTCGTGTGTAATTGAGGTGACCGTTCAACCCTGCCACTTTTAAGTCTCAGGAAAAAGCTCTCAGAAACGACCTCCAACCTCTTAGCGCAGTACAGATCAACTGGCACTCAGTATATCATCTGTAAATCAATTAACTTTTATGTTTTTTAAGAGCCATGCTCTCTCAACCCAATTACATCATTTTACTTGTGAGGAGCTTATTGCATCATGATTGTACCATGATCTGAAATTTAAACCGCTACAGGCTGAGGAATTTGCTGTGCTTAAAATTTATGACGCTGCATCAACAGATTCTGTAACTCATTCAAACTCCACTCTCATTACTCAGGAGCCATCAAATCTTCCGGCACACTCTTGCGGCAATCTGTCATTGTTATTCATAAAATGTGTAGCTATGAATCGCAGGGTGTTAAGTGAGTGACAGTTTAATTTTTACTGTATGTATTACAGCCCCTCATCCCCTTAAATGTTGCTGTATGTGCCATCACCTGTGAGGGCATCTGCATTGGTGACATTTTCATTCATAACAATATATCAGCCTTCTGGGTTAAGGGTAAACTTCTCAAAATTGATGTTTTCAAGTTGCATATTTATCATTCCAACTTTT
Source organism: Pempheris klunzingeri (assembly GCF_042242105.1). Taxonomy (NCBI): domain Eukaryota; kingdom Metazoa; phylum Chordata; class Actinopteri; order Acropomatiformes; family Pempheridae; genus Pempheris; species Pempheris klunzingeri. The sequence continues at coordinate 15,793,491 of NC_092027.1, forward strand.
TCTTTTACTTAAGAAGTAAGAGTTTTAATCTGGTAGTCTGAATGCATCCAAGAATATGTCAGAAAATGTGAGCTAATAGCCCGTGGGTCCAGTAATTTTGATAACTACCGTCTCCTCTATTTGAATTGAGTCTCAGTCATCAAATATCAAGCCTCTCTTTTGTCAGTATGAAAATCCACCCATTCAAGTCACTCCTTTTTCTCCAGTTTCTCATTTTTCTCCAACTCATCTGCCAAGGTCCTGCTATAGCAATACCAGAGAGGCCAAACGACAGTTGATTTTATGCTGATATGATGGAATACGACCCAGCATGATAAAATACAGCTTGACGTGATGTCAGCTCTCTGATTTTCATTTGAGTTGAACGCCTTAACCTCGCCTGTGATTGCAGAGTGGATGCTGAGAAAAACTGGAGATGGAACATGAGGAGGAAACAAACAGGTGGCCGAATCTCTCCACTGTCTCCACATCAATCTCCCAGTGTCCCGCCCTAATTAGACTGCGTTTTTTCCCCACACCTGCTAAAATACCACTGTTGCTACTCTCAAATCATCTTGTTTGTGTAAGCCGTCATTTGCTGTTAAGACACTCAATGTTTTGATTGCTTGATGAAGTTATGGAATGGAAATGATATGCTTTAGTGTGAAGCAAATGATCTTGTAATAAGATATATTGCGACACAATCAATTTTGTTAAGTCCTTACCTTAAGTCCAACTTTTTTTGTCTGATTTATCCTGACAGTCCTGTCAGATGAACTCAAGAACCCCTTCATCAACACCACCTTTATTTAAAAGTGAAAAATGGTTAGAAATTGGAAGTTTTTTCATGAAATTGTATCTAATATGTAGTTTATTTGGTCAAGTTTGTAGCAATACTATTACCATTTTGAGTGACAGACAGTGGACATTTTGATTTCTTTTAGTTAATCATGTCAAACATTTATCCAGTGCCAATACCAGGAGTGTTTCGATATTGGTGAAATCAGTGTATTTAACGAGCAGATTTTCCGTGACCTTACATAATGCGATTAGTCAAGGTCATGCTCTTTAACTCCTGGAAACTTTGTTTAAAAAGTTCCGCAGCCAAATTGACAATTTTAAAGCATTTGTAGATGAAGAGCTAAATCAATAATCCTAGTCGATGATGAATTAGTATGGTTGATCAGTATACCAGCCAGCATCATAGCCAAAATCCGGAAACCAAATCTAATCGTAGTATCTAGAGATGCTCCTGCAGAAAATTGTTTATTTGAAAGATTTTTTTTTCTTGAATTCTAATTAATTTATGGAGTAATTTTGTCCAGAGAGCAAATTAATTTTATTAAAGCAAAAAATGGGACCTGGAAATTCAAGAAGGGAAAGAACTGAACTGTGTGCTTTCACACATATTTACTGATAAGACTGCAATTGCAATTCATCCTCCGACAGCTAAAGTAAACTATTGACCAATTATACTGTCTGATAAATAAGAGCTAGATTAAATACCAATACATGATGCACCATTGCAGAATAATGCATTCATTAGACGATGGTCTGTCTGACCTGTCTCCTGGACTTTAACTAGCCTAAATGATTAGTTGTCAGAACTATCCATCACATCATGCAATCAACACAGAGTTTGTCTTCCCCAGTGGACATGCAAACTATTACATTAAGATACAAACATAAAATCAATGGATTGTTGAATGAGTTGACTATAACATGCTGTATTCTATGCAAACACAAAGTACATCAACAGGAAGATAATACGAGATTTAATGCGAGAAATTCCGAGTGGGATTAATAAAGTATGCCTTCTTTCTTCTTCTTTAACTGTGGTTAGCTTTATTGTAGTAGACACTCACAGCACATGGAAAGACAAGGTGTCTGTTGGCAGGGCATTATCAGCGGCGCAACGTCATCAATTATAAATTTGTTTGTCACTTCATTAGAAAGTTGTTCATTAGTAGAGTTGGCTGGCCTGATTACTTTTCGCCGTTTCAACCATTCATCCATTACTTTTATCTAAACATTTCAACTATTCATACATTACTTTTACCTACGACAACCATTTGTTCCTTCAATCAATTCCTTTTAGGTATTTTCAACCAACGGTTCACTAATCTCAACATGTCGTGTGCATGTGAGATTGTGATTTCCCCTTTTTCCAAATTTACCATCTTTTGAAGTGCTTCCTGTGGTACAAGTGGACCTGGGTGGGAATCACTGGTCAGCAGAGTTAAGTATCAACAGCGCCCTCTGTTATTGTTCCCTCTGCTGGCTGTCAATAATGTTTTTTTTTTATATCTGAGCTACATTCAAAAGCTACTTGAGTAGCAAGAACAAGTAGTTGGCATAGTTAAACTATCAGGCTGTTTACCCAGCACAGCGTGAATAATAGGCAGTGTATACTCTGCATAAACATCTTAAACCGCCGCTGCCTTGCCTGCCAAAGATGAATGGAGCTGGGAAAGTCAGACACTGAGTCTGTGCTGCGACTTTGGGAAATGGTGCTCATTTGTCATGTAATTAGAACTTTGAAGACGTTGTTATTTGTGAGCCTGCATGTGTTTTTGGTTGTAGATTGCCAGAATCTTCAGCAACATAAACATCATCCGCGCTCCTAGCCTGTCCACACACACTTGCCGAGTGACACTCACACACACAAAAATAATAGACATAGCCACAGGCGCAATGCCTGCAGAATATGTTTATATCTCAATGGACATGCATTATACATCATGCTGCCAGTGTCAAAATAAGACAAAGCTGTCCACTAGAAATAGTTGACTGAAAGATGTGGGCAGAATATCCCCACCCCTCTAAATGCAGTGTTGTTGATTCATTTTTTTTGCTCAGATGAAATTCTGGTCTCAGTTAAGGGGGAAAGCAAATCTTAATACGAGACTGAAATCCAAAAGGATCAAGCAGAATTCAAGCAGAGATGTATTTTCCTGACCATATGTACGAGACGAGTAAATATAACTGAATCCCTAATAGATGCAGAAATAAAATGAATTAAAAACCCCAAACAATAAAGATAAAGAATAATAACAAAACAGATGACATATTGGCAATAAAACTGTGTCCTAGAATTAATAAAAGGCTTTTAAAAAAGACAGTCTTTGAGAAGTGATTTACAAAATGCCACTGATTGTGCATGTGACAGATCCTCTGGCAGGGAGTTCCAGAGCTGCGGGACCTTGACTTCAAAGGTCCGGTCACCTTGAGTCTCGTGTGCTGGAACTACTACCATCTTTTTGCACAAGGATGATGAGGAGAAGTTGGGGGGGAAAGGAGGAGAGGAGTGGCAGTGTAAAGTCTTTGGGATGTTTGAAATACACCACAGACAAGGGACAGCAGGGAAACAACAACCTTCAACTACACATCTCAGTCCAGATCGTCAGGAGGACCTTAACCCCTCATCTAGTGCCACCCGCAGGTCAACCTTTTCGATTTTTAGTGAACTATTGAAAAGATTTCTGTGAAATTTGATAGATATAATCCATGTTACTCAGAGAATAAAAGTTAATGATGTAGGCGATTTCCAAAGTCATTCCTGTTGTGCCACCATGAGGTTGACATCTGTTGACATGTTGTTTTAATGACCACAACCAAGTATTTTAAAACTATAACATGATCTTTCCTAACATTAAATGTGGTGTTTTTGTAACCAAAAATGAACGAGACAGGTGACGGATAAAACATGTGATTTTGTCATTTTAATGCTTAAGACATATGCGTTTTGGAAGACGCTGATATCCTGCAGATAGGGTTGTCAAATCAGAGAGCGCTCATAGAGGTGGGGTTTTTTTTGATGGAAATTACAAAGGACATGCTTTGTCTTTAAGATTGGAGGACTTGCCGGGTAGCTCTCCATGGTAACATATGCTGCACAGCGAGGAAATGCATCGCAGAGTCCCAGACCCTGTGAAGCCCTCAGACCAGCCATGCCAAAAACAAACCCTTAATCAAAGGTCTCTCAATCATTTCTTTGATTCATTCAGCAGATGCAAACAAAATAGAAAACACCATATTTAACATGGCGTGAACACTCTAATGGTATGGACAATTACCTCTATATTATATCACTCCACTATATTTAAGAATCTTGTCAAGTATTCACACAAAAAAAATACACTTCATTTCAAATACGTCATTCTATTCTTATTCCATTTTAAAGGCCTCTGAATGATCTTGAATGAGTAATTTTCCATCATCCTGTTTAAGATTAAAAGCCATCTCCTCAAAAGAAAAAAGAAAAAAAAACACCTCATGTAACCATTTCCCCTCTGAATCATTTTCCATCTCTTCTAATCCCTCTAATTGCCCAAAAAACCTTTAGCTCTCCTCTTAGCCATTATTTTGTCCTTCTCCTGGCACCTCATTTAACAGGACTATTTACAATCTCAGGGATATTATCAGGGCACTGCGGCTGTGACCTTGACCTTTTTTGCTTGCTAGAAGGAGTGGAATAATACATCATGGCATCATAGCTCTGTTACATATAAAGAGCAAGTTGTCTCCTGAATTGTCGGCTCAGTTTTTGGTTCACTTTGACCACTCCAGCAGTTCAGGGGCACATTTGGCCATGTTTCTTCAATGATAGTACACTTGTTGCTATGACGACGCGCACCAACTGTATATAACAGTTACACATGTCACATAGCCAATACAAAGTGAAAAACTACATTACTGTATGGGCTATATTTTGAATCAAAAGCTTTTGTCATGTTTGTGTGTGACCTCATTAAACACCATGTGGATTTCACTTTCTAATCCACAGTAAATGTGGAAAGTAACCTTATACCCTAAAAAAGTAGCTGTAACCGTAAAAAAACCCCTGAAGAACAGTAGCACAATCGTACATACAGGTGTAATATAACTGTACATTATTCATTGCAAGTGAGTGACAAGACAAACAAGGTCATTTTGTCATTATACCTTGATGGTAGTGAACCTGTGTGGCATCCTCATCTAGGCATTTTCCTCCTTTATTTAGTTGTATACTATGTAGTACCAACAGATAATAGCATCACTGATTGCTGAGCAGATAACTTTTGTTGGCAAACGCTTTCTGCAGCCACTTTACAGTAAAAACCTTCCAGCTGTTAAGAAAGAACAATAAAGCGCCCTGGTCAAAACCCCTTTTTGATTGCTTCATTATAAATCAAAGACAAAATATTGATTCACAACATGGTGATATATCATACAACTCGCCAATTTGAACCATATGAAAGCCTGAAGATAACATTTTTGTACTATATAAATATATATATATATATATATAAAACACTGCTTTTGTTCCTCTGTGCCTCGTTTGCTTTGCATGTTACTGTGCCAATTTTGCTACAGGCTACAACGTGATGTGCTACATATGTTTAAATAACCACTGCTACAATGGCATTGAGACCGTTTTGTACATACTCTATTTATTATTTAAACAGCAAATCCATATCTCTACAACATTCATGTTTTCTTTGTTGTTCAAGTTAAGTCACATTAACTCATATATCCCTGAGGAAGTGTTTCTTTGGAGGATTACCAAAAAGACAGAACCAGAAATCCTGGTTTTGCCCTTCCGTTGGCGTGTAAGTATAGGAGAGTGCAATTACCTCGCTACTTGTGAGGCATAGAGACATTACAAGCCAAAAGGTTATGGCTGAGTGGATGTGGTCTTCTGAAAAATAGTATGTAGCTAGAAATCGATATGAGGGAGATGAATTGGGAGGGGAAACAGAAGGTGAAGAAATACAGTACTTTCACCCTGACATGAGAGATTACCTTTTTTATTTGTCCTTAGTGTTACAAACTGCTGATGGGCATGATGTTAGTTTTGCAGACATTTGGTCATAAACCAAAGTTGCAGACAAACTTAAATTATGATTTGATGATGGCGCTATATCAAATGTTAAAGCATCTCTAAAGTTATTACAATATATCCCGAGGGGACAAGAATGTCTGAACCCAATTTTATGGCAGTCCATCCAATAGCTCTCAAGACGTTTGAATCAGACCCAGAAATGTGAACCTCATGGTGGATAACCATTATTAGGGTACACTGTCTGGGAGCCATGGATAGCTCTACCAAATATAATGGCAATCCATCCAAAAGCTATGAAGATATTTCTCTGAACATCCGATTTTTGTGTTGGAGCGATTGTGCATGTGTGGTTGTGAAGACATGTGAAAATGTAGTTTCTGCAGGAAAACCGTGTGTGTGTGCAGGTACATGTCTGTATGAATGTGTGGGACCTTTCAAGGAGGTTATTGTCATTCCATCTCAACAGGCAGAATTTGAATCAGAGGTGTATATTTGTATCCAACTGGTTTACAGGCATTATATAAAAATCACATTGGTCACCACCATCTTGAACAAATTCCTTTTGGATGTTTTATTAAAACAATGACACTATACATTATGTTTATGGCATATAACGGAAATTACACCTATATTTGTGCCGTTTGAAAAATATATCAAGATGTTGAACCGTGTCAGAACCGTGTCAGTTTTTTTTAATGTTATTTTTTGGAGCATTTCTGCCTTTACTGAACAGCACAGTGACGTGCAACAACGACCGCTGGCTGGTGACAGTTGCAACCGCGCGGCATGCGCTGTTACCGTTAGGCTACCATTCTGTGTCAATGTAAAAATTACCTTGCACTTTCCTTTAACAGACCTGTGAGTAATGGCTCTACAGTGGAGACAGTTGCAGTGTTTATGTGTAGTGCACTTTTTTTTGTAATGACATCTGCGCTAATGCCTTTTAGCTACAGATATGCACGCACTTCGCAGCATCTCAGTGTTCTTTTACTACATCTTTAATTCTCGCTGCACACAGTGCCTTAAACCGGGATGAGGCGTGAAGTGATGTAATCAACTATTTCAATTACGTTGATTAATACGCTGTGGAGAGTCCCCAGAGAGCAGTGAGAGATCTATGAGGAGGGATTTGTGAAGAAAGTGGTGATTAGTTTTTAGTATGTATGTGTGTGTGTGTGTGTGTGTGTGAGAGAGGGGGGTGGGATGGCTCGGAGGCGAGTGTAACATGATGGAAGGAGTTAATGCTGCAAACTTATCGTTTCCATGACAACAGCAGTCTCGATAGAATGTAAACCTGATGAAGGAGCTGCATTCTGGTGCTGAGTGACACTTTGTTTGTGAGGGTGGAAGTTTTTTTGTCTTTGGGTCTCACCCCCCCCCCCCCTCGCTTTCTCAAATCCTATCCTTGTTGATTGAGTGAGAACTCACATGACTTGACGTGGGTTTGATTGTGTGTTAGACTTTGTCTCTTTTTCAGTGCTGACCTGAGTTGCTTCTTGACACATTTTTATGATTTGGGAATCAAATGAGATCAGAACTCTGTGTGTGTGTGTGTGTGTGTGTGTGTGTGTGGGGTAGGGTAGGGTAGGGATTCAGATGAATATGTAAACACAGCCAGCAGACAGGGAGACATGTTTAGAAGCTTCTGGAAAACGGGCTACTCTGTTCCCTTGCTAGTGGAACGTTTCTGAAGATCATGCTTTGATTCTTGAAGAAAATCCGTTCATCTCCATGCTGTATGATCATACACAAGAAATAAGAATACGTGTAGCCTAACCCTGTATGTGTCTAAGGCTGTATGAATTCATCTGCCAAGGCAAGGCAGGCTGTTTTTGAGGAATGGCTGAAATGAAGCTGCAAGAAGCTTGTTATCCAGAAATGAGGATGACAGGCAGCACCACAGGACAGACTGATAAGGGACACTCATTCTCCCAACAGACACACACTTCTTTCTCTGTCATTCTGTCTTTCTTTCTCCTTTCTTTACAATTCCCCATGTCTGTTCTTGCCCTCACTCATTTGTTCACTTATACGCTACCTCTGTCTCTTTTTCATCCTCGCTTGACAATAATTTCCAGTCAATTTGAATCATTAGATCATCTTTACTATATAGTCAGGATCTAAGTGCACAGGCACACATTGTCCTTCCTATCTAGACTCTAATATGAATACAGCCTGTAGGAATTCACTTTCTGGCCTCCCAATTGTTAAAATGAACAAGTTATGTGGCTTTAAATTATATATGCTGCCTCTAGCTTCTTAGGCAGATTTTCTGGTATTCAGTCAACAGTGTGTAAAGTTTACTAAGAATGGTGCAGTGACCAAAAAACACCCATTTAGCTGTAGCAGTCCTGGGGGTAAAAATGCCATTCTGATGCGAGAGGTCACAGGAGAGTGCGAAAATGTATTCAAGCCAACATGCAGGCCAAAAAAGAAAATAATAATAATATCGTAGTACAATAATGATGCACAGAAAGGGCATTTCAGGTCACACAACTCAATTGTCAATAATTGGATTAAATGGACTCCTGTATTCTGGGCGCCATTATTAGAGAAGGATGCATGAACTATCCAATAGAGGGTAAGTGAAGAGTCAAAAATGATATAAAAGATGGTATTAACAGCATGAAAACACGCATCCATCTTGCCTTGTGTCAGGTGACGCTGCTGGTTGTTGATTAACGCTGCGAATATAATGCCATATCAGACAAACTAAACATTGACTGAATACTATAGTTTATCAGAGCATACATATTGTCTTCCAGATTAGGCTGCAACTATTGATATATGTGACAAATGTTTTCCCTTATTAATTGATGAATCTTTTTGTTAAAAGAAACGGTGCATCTTCATTTCGAGTTGGTGCCAGTAACACGACCCCACGACACTGGCTGAGTTATGTGAACACATAACAGAAATTCCATTCGTAACTCAGTAACGAGCCATCTCAACAACAACTGACTGATTAAAAACTGTGAAATGGGATCATACCTATTTTTACCTATTTCTCCCATTTGGATCAACTTTAAACACATATACAGGATTATTTTGTCAAACTACCAACCAATGATGAAGTGCATTTTATTGGAAATTCAACTGAGTTATCATTTGTGTTCAAAATAATCAGAGAGGACTGCCAGTTTGGGCTGATTCAGAGAATGAAATGCCTGACAAATGAAGACTTTTTATAACACCGATGCTCAGATCCCATTAATCTAGTGTTTCCATGAAGCAGACATGCTCATTGATTTGCATCAAAGCCTGCAATGGTCTAATTCAGCTGTGGAATTAATGGTATAGCTACCTCTGTACCATATGCTATAATCTGTGCTGTTGACTGCTGTTTCATGGTATGCATCATGATCTTACCCAATCCTAACACTCTGAATTGTGCTCCTTATGTCTATGTTGTTGGCAGTGAGATTGCGTGACCAGAGCTGGATGAATACACCTCTCACAGCTGCCTTATCATGGTGGTTATAGACCCCCGCTTATTCTGCTCCCTGACAGCTACCTTTAGAGCTAACTAATAGCCTTGCCAGCCACCTTTAATTGGAAATCTATGGCTGCATTTATTTTAGAGCACAGCTGACAAGCGCAAGTCTCTACATTTATGTATTATCAAAGTGCACACAATCAATTACTGGTAGACAGGACCTGATATTTCATGGGCAACACCTTTATCAATACATAAGCAGGCTGAGAGGAGAGGGCTGAATAGGAGAGACTGGGGAACAGATGTTAGAGTGCATCAGATGAAAGCTCCTCCATAGCTGGGCAACACCAAGAGGCATATTCTATGCTGCTAGCATGTTAGAGGGCGAGAGACAAGGACCATTAAAAGCTTTCTGTTGTCTTAAAATAGATCCAAGCAATTGATCTCACAACAGTGGCATCTGAGATATGTACTCTAACTTTGTATAATGATAGAAAATTCACATGTGTGAGTGTCACTCATTCTCCGGGGAAAAAAAATGGGAACAAGTAAAACGAATTCAACATCAGATGCACTTGGATTCCAGCATATTTGTTTGTCAGGTTTCATGTGTTGAAACAGATTGGAAAAACGCACAGCTTTTTCTTTATGTTTCCATCAAAGGTTTGTCTTGGTGTAGATGTGTGGTTCCTAAGCCTGCACTGAAACCTTTCAAACATAATGTAAAGCCAAGACATAATTGAGCACGACAGCGGGATTCAGCGCCGTAAATCATCCTAAAAGAGTAATAGAAGTATGAGAAGTTATGCTGTATATAGTAAACTAATTAATAGTATTAAATAACAACCATTTCAAAATATGTTCAAAGGAACACATCTTGATAAAGGGGTACTTGAGTTCATCTGACAACATTGTGGGGGTACGTCAGAAAACACATTTTGGGGGCCACTGTTTTAGAAAACCAAATTTTACAGATATTTCCAGAAAGAATATAGAAACGACCAGGAAGGAGGGTGTGCGTAAGCTTGTAGATGTTCTTCATCCATCTTTACCTGCTGATGCAGATACACAAGGTCACCTGCGCTTCAGTGTTGTCATGGGAAAAGATCAGAAGGCGTTTTGGCCTAACATTGTGATTTAATGCAGTGCGGATAAGGGCTTTGACCTACAGTGTGTGTGCTTATGAAGCCGTGGATGCCGCATTTGCATGTGAGTGGGCGTATGTCTAGGACTAGGACTGATTTAAGGCCGTGCATGCAGGGGCCAATTAATCAGAAGGTGTTGTCACTATGAGAAGGGCTCATGAATGTGTTCCACTCTCCCCGGGAAACAGGATGCACAACAAAGATGTTGCCTTAATTATGAACTCGTTCCATCCAGCTCTCTCTCCTATCTTCCGATCCCTTTGTTCATCTCGTCACATATAAATGACCATTTCCTGTTTCCAGACAGTCAACTTGGCATTGTTCATTCAGCCACAAGATTTTCTGCAATACAAAACTTCAACGATATGTATGCGCTTTAGTTGCCCCTGAAAATCACAAAAACAAAACTCCTAATTTTGCACCACTCCAGTACCTTTTTTGTCCTTCATCCTTGGTTTAACTGGAAAACACAAGTCACACAATTTCAGAAGACCAAGCACTTTAGTAGCCTTGCTTTGAAGGAGCAAAGTCAATAGGTCATCACTTAAATGACGTTTACTTTTTTACTTTGACGTGCAATTTGTCAGTGGGGGCATGCACATTTGTCAGTCTGCATGAGGCTTTTGTGTGGGGATTGACGGTGAGTGATGAATTAGCATAGTAATTGATAATTACTCAAAGATCAGTGGGGCCATTGTTTCTTAGACGGCTCAACATGTTTTCCCTCAGGTTTAGGTCAGCTCTAAAAGGAGAAATATAATTGAGTGCCTTGTGGCTTAATTAACAAGCTTGCACTAATTACAGGAAAATGGATGAGGAAGGGGGCCACACACCCGTGCATACACTCATTATTTTCATTTATGTTCACATAAGTCACCTTTGAACAGGAGCACCTAGTGATTAAACTCTTTATTGATTAATCTATTAAAAATCATAACAATTTTGATGATTGATTGATTAAGATGCTTATCAAGGAAAATTGCCAAAAATGTGCTGGTTCTAGCTTCTCCAATGTGGGGATTTGCTGTTTTTCTCTGTTTCACATCACTGTGAATTCCTTAAGCAGTAAAATCAATTGGGGTCATCACAAATAATGCATTATTAACGTTATTTAGATGAATAGGCTAAAGTCAACATGTTTTCCAAAACAACTTCTCACCAGATCCTCATGAGTATGGCTGCACTTCACCACCAAGGAAACAATTGTTGCAACTATTGGGTTGCTGTGTGAAAGTGATGGACCACACAATGAGCACTGCAATCTCTCTCTCGCTCACACACACACACACACACACAGAAAGCATACCCATTTATTTATCTGTCATTGTTTTAGAGACACCCACAAAACTCAGATTATAACTGGAGCCCTGCAAACAACCCTATTTTGGAAAATAAAAATTATTCAACAGTGTGTTACATGGCTCACTCTGTGTGTCTAGATAAGGTTGGTAAATTAGAAAAAAATAAATAAATCAAAAACAAACAAAAACTTTAAAACAAAACAACTTTCTAACATCTCATTGGCCCAAGACCATCCTGGATGCTGCTCAACCGATGGAAAAGAGATCATGGATGAACTGAGTGGCCACCACTGGTTCAGACGTGACTGTATCAACGGCAGGACAGATTCCGCTTGAACAGTGTAGGTGTTTGAATGGATGCATGTGAATGTAACGTTGCAACATTTTGAGTGGTCAAAAACACAAGAAAAGTGGCATACAAGTACATCCCATTTATCTTTTAACAGCAGACTTAAACACCTCAGTTCACCTGCCATACTTCTGACAGTCAATGTTGGTTTCTTATAACCTTGATTATGTTCGTTCCCCAACCACAGCCAAGTAGATATTTTTAAAGGTCCCTAATTTTCAAAATGTTATTACTTTAAAGAGGCACAAAGTCCTTGGAGGGAGGAGGTCAGGATGGACTGACAGGTCAATAAAGCGTTAAACATTGACATGGGAGGCTATTGTTCACTTTTCCTACCAGCTTTCAACATTGTTTTTTTTTTTTTTTTTTTTTTACATGTGCCTACCATTTTTCCCCAACTGTAACCCTTCTCTTTATCCTCCTGTATACCTGAAGTACTTTGGGCAATCACTGTACATTTGTTGTCGTTCTGACCTTTTTTCTCCCTCTTGTTCTCTCTCCATCTCCATCTCTTTGGTCTGCATCTTTTTTCCCATCAAAGTCATAAGCAATGTCTAATTCTGATCACCCAGTGTTCTTTCCTCTTCCAATCAGGCCACCAGTGCTTCTCACCTGTCATCTAATCTAGCAGAGGTGTTATCAAGCTAATGACAGACGCAATTTCTGCTGCCTCTAATGACGAGTAAATAATACCATCATATCAAACGGCGAGCCAGATGAAAGCAAAACCACAGTGCAAATATAAGAGGAGAGGGAGGCGATGCAGCTGTTTGTCAACTAAGGACAGGGTTATCTGTCTGTCTTTCTTATCTCTGCCTCTTTGCACGACATGTTTGTTCCTCATGTGCCCGCCTCTGCTTCTGATGTCAGATGGAATGAAACCCGGGTGTTCGTCATCGGGATCCAGGAGACTGTCGGAGCACTCACCGGGGCCTCCCATGCACGCAATTTCCATTTCAAAGCCAACTCCTTTTACCGTTATAATTCCATCTAAGGCAGTTGTTAAATGAACATTCCTAACTGCTGACTAGGACAAAGATATTTTGAAAAAAGAGAGGGAGATGTATGCATCAGTAATGAAGTGGAGAGAAGGTAGGGCGAATGCGATCAAAGGTATGGTAATGCCTATGGTAAAAAGGATGAGAACTTGCAGGGGCTTTGGAATAAGGGGGTGCAGGCGAGAGACTCCACAACTGCAAGGGACGTCTTCTGGGGAACATGTGATGAGGAAGGCGGGTGGGGGGGGGGGTGTGTGAAGGAGGAGATATTTATACAGTTATATACAGGCTATAGATAGGCTGCTTCAGAAATCACCTGAGACATACAGTCCCCCTATGGAGAGACACCTGGGAGCTTTTCAGCTATTTCATTCCCCTTTGCTATAACCTCAGCCACTTTGAGCATGCACTGCAGCTCGCTTGTCTCAGATAAATCATTGATACTCGGGTCGACAAAAGCAGATAAAAGTGAGGCAGTGTTGTTAGGGAAGAGTTCTGACGCCCTCAAAGTGGTGACCGCGCTTTAAAAACTCTAGACCTTAATGAGAAATCCGGACACTTTTAAAAGTTTGACAGGAACTACCAAGTGATTTAGGGAGAGACTGTTACCATTTATAGTCTCACTCCTCCTCACCTCTTGTCTTATAATATCAATAAAATTTGGTCGCCTCCTCGTCTCACTTTCTCCTTCTACTTTTCTGGCTTTGTATAAGCTTTTGCCTCTCCTGCTATTATTTTTTTTGATTTATATCATTTATTTATGGCGGGCAGATGGATATGGTTGGACTTAGGCCACAGAGCGAAATATTGAGGGTGATGAAACATTGACAACTGTGTCTGGGGTAAAGAAAATTCTACTATAAAAGATTGAGCAAGTTGCATTTATCTATTGAAACAGAAGCTAACTTTGTGATTTATAGATCAAGGAACAATGAGGAGTGTCACAATGGCATCGTTTGAGCTCTTATATTGTTGATGCAAGGTCACAGAGATTGTTGACAAGTTTTTGGAAAAGACGTTTCACACAGTGTGTGTGATTATCGCCACGTACTCCTTGTGAGTATGCGCCTCCACTCTGCAGTTATTTCTGTATAGTCACAGAAAGTCTTAAGGTATAAGAAAAAAAATCTCGTTTTTGCTAAGAGTTTGAGATGTCACAACAGATGAAAGTCAAGCCACTGCTCTAAGCCAATATCCACCAGCTTTACATCGAAGTTTCTATAACCCCTGACGTGACAATTGCGAGGCCTTTCATCTCTCTCAGCTGGAGTTATTCTGAGTCAACAAACACAATCTGTTTCTCCTCTCCTTCATCTCCATGGTTCTTTCATTTTTCCTCACGTCTACAATTAATGCATTTATTTCGAGGCTTCCTCTTGTTCTTCAAAGACACTCACCGGGGACACAGCTGTCGCTCCAACCATCAAAGTCCCCCTGTACTCCTCCTTCTGCCCTCTACCTCATTTTTTTGCTCTTCTTTCCCTTTCTGCCCACTTGTGGCTTTGTGCTTTATTATTGCAATGACAATCAAACAGTGACCGCGCGTAAGCCCTCACTGTAATTCCTATCCATCCTGAAAAGAGAAATTAATGAATATAACGCGCTGTTCAGCCGAGATGCAAAATAGGGAAGGACAGTTTCTCTACTTTCCTGGTCTCCATTTGGTCGCGGTGTCTGCAATCGTCCTTTCATCTTCCCCCAGGATGCTTGCTGAGTGATCTAGGTGCACGAGGCAAACACTCATTCATCTTGGAGTTATCATTTCAGCCATGATACCTGACTCTCCAGCGCCACATGGCTCTCCAGAGCAGGGCACTCTGGGATATGACTAATGCTTTCTCCAAGCGTTGTGATTTGTCTAATCTGCCCTGCCTTCTGGGATGTGAGTAAGACTTCCTTGAATGTTTTCCCGAGCTCGCCCACAGCTCGTTTCCACCTGGTTGGCTGGCTGATATCTCCCGTTTTATATACAGTTTCCGTGTTTGTACGTGGTCTCCCTCTGAATCTGTCCTGCTCCATCGCTTTTAACACGGATGCAGAGGCACACATCTACACAGCTGCAGAGGGTGAAACAGTAGTTTGAGGAAAGTAGAGGGGAACATAATTCATGGCACCTGGTAGGTGCAGCACATCATTATCACTAACAACCAAGGTTGTTGTTTACTCTGCGTGTGGATATTCTGGTAGTTGTATAATAG